>NC_066314.1:69718542-70433542 GCF_022539315.1 Serinus canaria
TCTCATGGAGAGTCCTGATCTTTCTGGGTTTACTGTTTCCCTTCTTTTACTGCTCTACATAAAATACTGTTTGTCATTCTCATCTGAGTGTGTGTGTGTATATATAACATATGAGCAAAATTATTTTAACAAGTCTGTTCTTCAGATTTCTACTGAAGTGTTCTGGCACCAGTAACACTTCACCATACAGCAAGCAATTTCAAAAGCTTTTTGCAAATTGGTTCCACCTGTTCAGCCATGAAGATTTTTGCTGGTGTCTGAAAGATCAGATGAAAAGGCATTTCTGTGTTTTCTGCCTTAACCTAATTTCCTTAAACAGTAGTTCCATTTTTTTCCTCTCTTCTAGAGAGCATCTGAGGAATATAACTATGCTAAAAAGGAGAGCTGTATGTAGAACAGCACAAAAGAATGTGGAGAGGTAGCAAAAAACTGTCTGAACACTTCTTGGTCACAGATTGGAGCAGCCTCACTTCCCCTTGAGGATGTGTAGCTGCCTCTGCTTGAGTGAGACATTTCAGCAAGGATCAGCACTGGAGCACTTCACCTGCTGCCTTTTCCATCAGACAAATACTGGGTTTTCAGATTTAAAAAAAAAAAAAAAAGCCTGCCCTAAAATGGTTTCTTCCTACACCCAGCATCTGTGAGTTTAGGCAAAGGGTTTGTCACAAGTCACAAGTTCTGTTCTTTCTAATATTTTTTTTCTTTATAATTCCTTCTCTTGCAGTCCACAGCTACTTTCAGTCTCATATCTGTCCTGTCACTGTCACTTCACTTGTCATCCAAGTTCCTGTCCATGGCATTGCATTTTTATGCTTCCTGCTCGTTCCCAAACATGTTCCATACAGACCCTGAGAGAGCTGTCTCTTCCAGGTCCATCATGACAACCTACTCCCTCCCTTTTTCCTTGAGTGATGCTTTTCTTCTGCATGGCCATTTTCTGATCCACTCTGCCTTCCTGGCTGTGCTTTCAGAATACAAATGCATTTCCCTGGGAGCACTCTTCCTTTTCATGTCATATTTCCATGTTGCTCAGAGTTTTCTGCACTTGGGACCTGACTCAGTGATTCCCATCACACCCCTACTGTCCAGCAGTCCCTCTAATTATGCCTCACCAGGAACTGAGCTATGAAGCCTGGACTAATTAACAAAGTTTTATAAGATGTGTCTGTGTGGGCAAAGTGGAGCTGCCCCAGAGAATTGCACTGGTGAAACTTCCCAGGCTGGAGTCACTGTCACCTCCTCCACACAAGAGCTCAGGCACAAAACTACCTGTGGAGATGCTTCATTAGCCACACAGAGATGCACTAAAGACATCCCAGTTTTTCCTTTGATCATCTCTGCCACGGAGCTCCTGCCCAGGCCAGCTGTAAAGAGCTCTCAGGAACAGAAAGAGCCCAGCTGTGAGAGGCTGGAGTTTCATTTGGGCTGATTTCCCACAGCTACACGGGGTGCTCTCAGTCAGCAGGGTAAACACAGCACTTCCCTTCCCAGCACTGATAATCATGACAGCAATGGAAAAAGAGCTCTAAATCCTGAGCAGGTACAAAATCCCAGGTTGCACACCCACAGAGCCCTTGCTCTCCCCACTGAATGTCACTGAGCTGCTGTAGCCAGTCTTACTGGATGGGTTAGAAATGGGAATTTGCAATACTTGCATGAGCAGAGGCTGTGAAAAGGGAAACAACTCAGAGACAACTCAGTTTTGCAAAACTGTTGTCATATTACATACAACTAGCATGTAACAATGATAATACTTGGAATGAAATAATTTAAATTTAGCATAACGAGTTCAGTAGAACTCGTGCAGTTGATTTGGAAATTATGGTGACAAATGTGTGATTTCCCAATAGGGTTAACAGTTTGGGTGTAAGAGTAAAATATATTTTAAACAAGAGATATCTTTTATAATAGCAACAATAATAATGTTTGTATGATTTATTTGCACCAAAAATTCCCCTCCAGCAGGATCATGTTTTAACTTTATATTAGATAGCCTGAATAGATCTCAGCATGACAGCAAATGAAAATGAAATGAAGTGTGGGGGGAAAGGGCAAATTAGGAAGTAGTCCAGTGGTTTTGAACATCATTCTGAATGAGAAAAAAAAAAAAAGGAACAACCAACATTCTGTGTTTCTGATCATATTCATCAATATCCTTTGGGGTTCATGAGCTGTTATACCTTGAATATCCTGTGATCCTTTTGGTCTGGACAAAATTCTGGTGCAATTACCAGGAAAACTAAGATTCTCTCAGCAATTCAGGTATTTCTCTGCCTTCTTCCTTTTCTGCCTTCACTCCTGACTCACTTTTTGGTGTATCTTTTTTGTTCTTAAACACTAGTGTAGGATTACCAGGAAAGTGTAGCAAGGAAACACTTCTGCAGTTACCTTTACCTTTCCTTCTGAGTAATGTAGGGTTAGCAGTGCTGGCCAAGGCAGCATTTACATAGAGGACATGGGGAAAAATATCATACATCAAAACAAACAGGCAAATTTGTGACAAAATAAAAAATCAGAGGGACAGAAAATATTATAAAAGCATATAGAGTTACCTAAATAGTAAATATATCTTTGACGTTCCAGTTCACTTCAAACCTGTTGTGTTTTTTCCCTTTCTTTGCTGTTTGTTTGGTTTGGTTTGGTTTGTTTTTTGCTGTTTGGAAAGTGTTCTGTAAATGGGCATGGCTGTTTCCTGAGGCCTTTCAGCCAAAAAACACACTCCAACCTTCAGTCCAGTTATTCTGTGGAATCTGTCTTATTTCGAGTGTTCTACTTCAGCCAGTATAAATTCACAGGAAGTGGGAAGAAAATCAAAAAACATGAACATTTCCATTCTCTCAAGCCTCCTAACTTCAGCTGGGTTTGTTCATAGAAATAATTTAGGAATGATTTGAGTGCATTTGAGGTCTTCAGACAGAATTCACATTTGTTAGAATCACAGGAGCTGGAGACTGTAATTTTATTTTCCTTCTCCTATAAGCCCAAGACTTCATAGACAAAAGCTGTTTCCTCCTGCACTATCTAAATCTGCCCAGTCTGAGCAGCCCTCAGTCTCTCTGTGCCTTATCTGCAGCCTCTCCCCAAAGCTGCAATGCTGATTCTTCTCCTTCCAGGGACATTTTCCTCCTGGGGCAGCTCCTTCTCCATGAGAGCACCAACATTAGTTGGGACTTGCTGATGAAAAGATGTCATGTTTTCTGGGATGACTGCCCCACAGGGATCCATACCTCACCTGTGACTTTTCATCTGAGAGGGAGTGGAACCACTCTGTCCCTCCTGTCCCAGCTGAGCCCTGTGGGATCCATCGTGCTACCACAGGGATCGTTTTCAGTCTAATTCCCAGCATTTTGTGGCTGTACAAGCAGACAGAGCACCTGGAAATGGAGCTCAGACAGGAAAAAATCAGAGAGGGGAAGCACTGGGGCAGGAGCTGCATGCAGGGATACAACCAACACTTGTTGGCATCAGCATCTCAGTCATGCCATGTGGTATTTTCGGGGTCCCCTGTTGCGGGGAGGAATTAATCTGGCTCCATGTTCTTAGAAGGCTAATTTATTATTTTATTATGTGTATTATATTAAAGAATAGTGTACTAAAACTATACTAAAGAATAGAGAAAGGATACACACAGAAGGCTTAAGAAGATACCCATGAAAACTCCTGACTCTCTCCTCAGAGTCTGACACAGCCTGACCTGCTTGGTCATTGAGTCAAAACAATTCACCTGTTGGATAAACAATCTCCAACCCCATTCCAAAGCAGCAAAACACAGGAGGAGAAAAGGAGATCATATTGTTTTCATTTTTCTCTGAGGCTTCTCAGCTTCCCAGGAGAGAAATCCTGGCAAAGGGATTTTTCAAGAAAATCTGATGGTGTCAGTATCACAGGACTGAGTACCTTCAATTTTGCCTTCCTTGCCTCCCCCCTCTCTGACCCACATTCCCTCTGTTTGTTAGGGGATCATCTTTTGGCCACGTGGCTTCTTCTTTGTTTCCCTTGCATGACCTCCAGAGGGATCTGACACGTAGGGATTCTTATCTCCAGCCCATAATCTCTTTAAAATCTTTCCCAGCTCATGGCACTCCATTTAAAAGGACCTAATGGCTGTATTAGGTTAGTTGGCTTTGTTATTTTTATATGGTTATTTATTAACTTCAGACAAGATTTTTAAAAATAGCATAAGCTCAAAAACTCTCATAAAAAATGGCACACATATTCTGTTGTATGCAGCTCAAATTCTGCCTATAAGATAGATCTATAATAATGAGTTTTAATTGTATGTCAAGGACAAAGCCACAAACAGCTCTGTATTTCAACTGTAATTCTGTAATTGCAAACCACTATATCACTTCTATTCTAGATAAGGATCTTCAGAATTATCTCAATTTGTATTTACAGCCAGTCAAGGGTCAACTTCATTTGAGATCATGAATAATGATGATTTTTTTGCTTTATAAGGACTTGGAAATCAGGTCAATATTTAAATATTGTAGGGGAGGCTGTCCCATATGACTGGACTCTACAGTGACATGCTCTATCTGTGAGGTTCTTGTTATACCTCTATTTTACAAGATAGTGCTCTTTCTCAAGAATATTTATGTCTACTTATATCTAATTATGTCTTAATTAGGCTAAAGCTGTAACAATCTTTGCCAACTGAGTCCCCTTGCAAAGGGGGCAAATTCCACTTCTGGCAGGCAGTCATTGGAGAGCTTTAGCCTGCCTGGACATAACTACAGAGACAGAGGAGAGTTCATCTTTGATGCTGCACTAGGCTTGGAAATCTGAGCCAAGAAAAACAATAAAAATCAAATGTGGATGCTAGTTGATGCTGCTGTGTTACAGGGTTTTCTGGAGTCCCAGGATGAGGGAAGAGACAAGACAGTTGACTCCATGCATCAGAAGGCTTGATTTATTATGATATGATATATAAGATATAAAAACTCTACTAAAAGAATAAAGCTAGAGATTTCACTACCAAGGCTATGCTAAGAATAGCAAAGAATGTGTAAACTGAAGTCTTCTCAGCCCGAGACGGGCCGAACAGGTGAATTGTGACTCTTAATTGCAAACAGTCTGACGGGGCCAATCACAGATTTCTCCCCGTTGCATTCCACAGCAGCAGATAAGAATTGTTTACAATTTGTTCCGAGGCCTCTCAGTTCTCAGGAGAGGAAAAATCCTAAGTAAAGGATTTTTCATAAACTATGTCGGTGACACTGCTGTTGTGACTGCGCAGTTCAACAAGTCCAAACATTCCACAACTTCTGAACAGAATTTCAGGTAGATGCTAGGTTGATCAGCAAACCCAATTGTGGCAAAATACCATAATCCAGAGAAGACTGCCAGAGACTGTTTGGACACTGATCACAGCCCATGCAATTGTTCTGACATTTTCTGTTCAATGAGAACTGACATACAGTTATTATAAACAATCAAACCTTTTCCAGGCAACAAGCAGAACGGGGGCATCACCCCTTTTTGGCACCAGAGGATAATCAAACACAGTCCTAAAGAACTCAGTGTCTCCCTCAGACTGTGCAGAAATAGGGGTTTTCCTTGTTGTGCCAATGCTTTCAGCACATTTTCACAGGGCACAGACTTGTGTCAGTGGATGTGGGTACCACAGAGCCTGTGACTCCTGGTGAGCATCTCTTGAAGGCAGGTTTCCAAATGAAACTTCCAACTCCCGAGAGCTATACAGGGAATCAGAGCTCAGGAATCACTTTATTCTTGCACTAGAAATGTGAAACAATGACAGGGGCAACACCCTGCCATGTCACAGTGACGATACACATGCAAATGAGAAGATACAGCATGTTCAGCTTTATTGGGCTCCTCACCTTCTTCTCTTTTAAGAGTGGCTGAAAAAAATAAGAGGTTTGGAGTCATTTGTTCCAGCAAAGCAATTCTCTGCTGCATCCAGCCATATTAATGAAAGTTTAAAAACCCCTTACACCTCTTCAACAAATAAGCAAGTGGTGTGTATACAATGGTACAGCAATAAAAACACTAATTATTTCATATTGGAAAATAATAGATCTGCTCACAGTAGCCCCATGTTAGTTAGCAGGCTTTATTTCCTCAATGCAGCTTTATTTTAATGAATAACACTCTGCTGTTTCCACAGAGAAGGTTTCCCTTTTTGGATTTCATAACTCTCCAGGGCACACTAGACAGCAAATCAGTTATGCCCAACATGCAAACATTGAGAAAGCAGGAGGCTCATTCAAGTTATTTTGGTATCTTCTCCTTGATTTATGTTGAGTAATTTCAGCAAAATTTCCTATAGGAAGAGCTCAAAACTTTTCTACACATTGCCTGCTGAATTAGACTTACTCTGGGAAAACATCTATGTCATGCTCAGTGTTACAGTGCAATATTAATTTGGTTTGGGAAACTTTTATGACTGAGAATGTCTGAAGAAAAGAAAGGAAAGTCATTATGGCATTTGGGATATATTCTCTAAGGCTTTGGTTACACTAAAGTTGGATAATAAGATATTTTTGCCAACCTTCTGGGTAAATTAAAGATAAAAAAAAAATCCTGTATTACACTACTGGTATTGAAGTTGGTGTTATTTCCCTTCCAGTAATCCAAGCAATGGGGATATGATAATGTGAACACAGCTCCTGGATTCCTGCACATTTCTGGGAGACTCTCTCCCAAGTCACAAGAAATATTAAAAGTTATTCCCTCCACTAATACCATGGATTGCACACTAACATTTTTCTGGTCAGTCCCCCAAAAACCCAGAGCCACCTATATGTAATGGCAGCAATGGGTGCTGCATGCATTTTTGGGCTTTTTCAAATCTTCCATTCAGTCTTTTTTTTCTCTGAGATGGTGAAGAACAGTTGGGAACTGTTTTCTTCTAGAATTATCAGTTTGACTGGAAAGCAGGGGCACAGAGAGAGGAGGTGCTGGGTGACACAGAAGAACATATAAAAATGAAATGAACTCCTTGAAACAGAGCTATGGCATAAGTCTCTCAGTCTCTCAATGATTGACCAAACCTGGTTGTGTCACTGTAGTCTTGCTGACCTTGAAAGACAAACTACACTGTGTGACCTTTTCTCTTGGGTAGAGTCTGTCCCACTGTCTGATCTGAATAAAAACAGCTTTTAAAAAATGTATGGTGTTATTCTCAAATGATAAATCTTGGTGTCAATTATAATTTACTCATAGAGAGAAAAGATAACATAATTTCAAAAGAATATTACTGGGAAATCTTCCATAGCAGTCAAGGAAAACACAGATATTATGAGTGACTGCTGGTGGTATTACTATTATTAAAGTTATTATGGTTATTATTAAGATTGCCAGGCACTATCTGTTCCAATACCAGTTTTTTAATCTGACAACCTTTTACTGAAAGTGCTAAAATTTTCCATACTAGACAGATTTCTCCCTTGGTCTAAATGCTAAGTACAGCCTGAGCTACCTGACCCAACTCTATCAGGGAATAAGGATATTGACCAATATCTCTTTTTTTTTTCCAGTTATGCTGACTGGGAAAGTGAAGTGCACAGTGTGAGTGCTTGTGAAGGGTGGTTCTGCCATGAGGGAGGAGCTGTTGGAGGAGGAGGCTGAAAAGTGATGACTTGGTGAGTTGTCTTGGCCTGATGCAGCACAGGATCCCAGAGAGCTTTCAGCAGGGACAGGAGGGAAGAAATAGGGCAGAGAATAAGGAAGGAGAATCCCCAGCAAGCCCCAAGAGTCCCTGGCTGGGAACAGGCAGTGTGGAGGGCATGGAAACAAGGGACAAACCAGCTGGACACAGGCTGGGGGCACTGGAATGAAGCTTGGCTGGGCAAGGGGCCCAGAGGAAAAGCTGGGAAGGAGCTGGGAAAGAGCTGGGGCTGTTTCTGAGACCTCCCATTTTCCTGCCCTCAGCAGATAAAAACCAAAGACAAAGTGACCCCTTCTTCTGCTGAGCAGCTGGAGTGCATCTCTCCTTGCTGACTGTGATATCAGTCCTCAATTAAATGGAATTCCTTTTTACAGTTCATTCTTTTTTTTTTTTTTTTTTTTAAAGGAGAGGGGAGAGGGCAAATTTCAGAGTTTCTTTCTCTTCCTTGACACTCAGGTAGTGTTTCTCAATCACATGGCATGGTCCTTTGTGCTTTTATTTTTTTATTCAGCACTCATAGACACCATGGCATCTTCAGCTCTAAATCTGTGCTTCTTGTCAGTAAAGAAAACTGACTTCCCTCCAAAGGAGTCTGACAAACTCCACTCAGGAATGGAAGCAGAAATAAAGAAATTAAAATATAAAACTGATGGAAAGCAGATTGCCTAATACAAGAGTCAGAGAGGTTGGAGACAGGGAGGGTCAGACAAGGGAGGGTCAGACAAGGACACAGAGTGGCTCAGAAGAGCAGAGAAATCTCCAAGTTGAAAGGCCAGAGCATCAAAGGAACAGGCAGGCAAGAGCAGAACCAGTTATGGGCATGAGCCATCACAAATGGCATTTGACAGTCCCTGGTCAGCATGGCCAGAGGGTGTGTCAGTGTCAAAATGACATCACTGGGCTCCTTTCAAAGCCTGGTCACAAGAAAATACAAACAACTCCTTGTGACTCATTAAAAGCAATGCTGCTGAAGGAGGATTGGTTCTGTGGAAGGAAGAGATTTACTCAGGTGGGTTGGTTCTGGCTGGGTGCCAGGTGCCCACCCAAACCCAAACCCCTCTATCACTGCCCTCCTCAGCTGGGAAGGGGAGAGAAAATGAAATGATGAAAGGTCCAGGAGTCCAGACGAGGGCAGGGAGACACCACTCAAAATATCAAAGTCATGGGCAGACTCTGCTTGGGGTAATTAGCTGAATTTATTACCAGCCAAACCACAGTAGCATAACAAGAAACAAAAAATAAATCTTGAATCACCTTCCTCCCAGCATTGCTTTGCTAACTTCACTCAGGATTTCTCTGCCTGTGTCCCCAGTGCTGCAGGGGGACAGGAACAGGGGCTGTGGCCACCTCATCACACATTGTTCCCAAAGCAAAGGGAACCAAGGACAGCCTGCAGCCCTTGCAAGGGATATCTGAGCTGCATTTCCACATGTTCAGGCCCCAAAACCAGTCATATTTGTGGCATTTCAGTTGCCTAGGTATTTTTAAAATGAAATTATTTTCACAATGGGACTCGAAATGATTTACACAAAAGCCTCTGAATGGTTCCTTCAGCAACATTTTAGCCCATTGAGCAGGAGTGTACCTTTTTCAAAGGGAAATTTTAGCACCATGCCTTTCAGCAGCTGCTCTCAAGCCTCTGTGGTGCTTTGTACAAACTCTGCCTGCAGTACTTCATGCCTCATTTCCCCTAACTTGACATTCCCTACATTTGTTGAATAATTGGTGAAAACATATCGTCGTTAAAAATGTTTACCACTCTGTTCTAATGGGAATAGCAATAAAAGGGGAAGGGTAAAAACATGCCACATTACACAGAAAGCAGCACAACTGCACCCTTCAGAGAGGCCTTACAAGGATCTATGAGACTTGGGCTGTTGAGAAACTATTTGGCTTCTTTCAGATATTTTTACTGCTTCTCTCATTTTTTCATGTTTGCATGAAAACAAGAGGTCAAGCTCTGCTCTCGAATCAGCATAAATTTGAAATTCAACAGTCACAGTAAACAAATGGCAGTGTAAGCAGAAGAAATCCCACACTGGCTTTCTGAGTGTGTTTTATGGCCAATGACCTAGATGCTGGAATGATTTTTTCCCAAACTGTATTGCACCCAGACCTCTGGAATTACTGTGCTCCAGCCTGACTTTGAATGGAAAAGATCCTAATTTTTACCTTTTCCTTTCTTTTTTTCTCTTTTTTTCCACTTAAGATCTAGAGGACACCTCACTGCTCAGGTGATGACCAGTGAGTGTTTGACCTGGAAGTGTAGAAAATGTGTTCTGGTGCCTCTTTTTGCCCAGAAATTCTGTCTGACAGCTGACAGTCCAGCCCAATACTTGTGCCTTAATTTCCTCCCCTTGGGAGTGATGCAGAGTGGCCTCAACAAAAGTTTTGGGGGACATTCAGTGGCATTTGAAAAGGCTTTGTTTGGAAAGGGTTACTTAACTCCAGCAACAGCTACATAGGTGCAGTCCTGTTGTTATCCAAAGCATCAGGCAATAATAAGCAATACAAGTTGGAACAATGTGCTGTTTCCAGAGTGTGACTCTAAAGAATGAGTTATGAGATGATGATGGCGTTGCTATGGTTACAGATCCATTTAAAGAAGTGAATGCAATAAATACTATAATGAAAATTAAGTAAATATTAAGCAGTAGTTTAAAACATGTGTGTAGGAGCCAGTGTGAGTTGTTTTTCTTTTTTTTTAATTTTTGTGATTTTAATTACTCTTAATTTTTGTGAAAGTGGCAGGAGGAAGGAGCTATCCAAAAAAAGGCTGTGATGCCTGGTTAGTGCTTGGAAGGCTGATCTCTGATGCTTACAGCATCCTTCCAGAGTATCTTTCCAGTACTCCACCAGTTCCTCCTGAACTTAACTAATATGCAATTTAGAATCATACTAGAGGCAGAAAAGAGATTAAAACACCCTTCCACAAGAATTGTTGTATTAAACACAGAGGGTGACAAAAAGCTTCCTCTTTACAACTTAACAAGTGAGGAGAAGGAGCTCTGAGCTGGTATAGTCATGGAAACTGTGATGTGGGGGATATTTTATTTCCTATTCCACCATGGAAACACTTAAGCAGAGGCACGTGGCATCTGTCCTCAGGGGCCCCTGTGCTGCTGAGCAAGCAGGCTGCCCAGCCTGGGTGCTGCTTGTTCCTAGAGCAGCTATCCCAGGGCTTCCCAGGCTCCTTGCTGCTGGAACTCGCTCGTTTTGCTCCACGGGGAAGCCAAGGGACAGTTGGCCAATTAATTTGCTCCAGGGCTCACTGCAGGCAGAAAACATGAGCTGGATGGTGCCAAAAGGGGCTCCTTGAGCCCCAGACAGACTGCTGGTACCATGCCAGCAGGTCCTGTGCCCACAAGCACACGCCCTGAGGACAGGCTGCAGGGCAAGCGCTGCACGCTCCTGGCACCCTGCTCTGGGGGAACTGCTCCAGGAGGCTGCAGGGCTGATTTCTCCTCTTTCTTTCTGGTTATCACTGTGAAAACACGAAATATTCTGGTTATGTCTCAGGCCCACTAGAAAATATTCTAGTTATGTCTCTAGTTATGCCTCAGAGCCAGGAATTGCTACCTGGCACAGATGAGTTTGGTAATGTGGATGCAGGAAATTTCAGGAAAAGGTGGAACTGTTGATTATTGGCAAATCTTGAAAGCTTCATTTGAGTGCTCACTTTCTGTAATCATGGAAGGGCCATGCAATTTATAAAGAATATATTCAGATACATGACAGGTGGTTGCCTGTCAGAAACTTATATGTTCCCTAAGAGTTTGTACCTAAAAGACTTGAGCTTTGGGAGATACTCAGCATATGGTAGTTAAGGAAAAGCTCTTTTTAAATTTGTACTGCCACTATATCTAAATATAATCCTAAAGAGAGAGAGAGAGAAAAATATCAAAATCCAGGACTGTAATTATGCTTACCAACCTACTTCATTTATCAAAGCACATTAGAAAATGAGCAGAGAATTTGACTCAGGGAACCTGTACCACTTTCAATTATCAGCCCTATAAATTGCACGAGCAGTGAAATGCAATGAGATCAAAGACTCTGAGCCATTTGATTTTCTCACACATGAGTGAGTGGCTACTGGGCACACTGATTACTCACCAGGGCTGAATAACTGGGGCAGTATTGAACCCCACACGTGTGGCACCACTGACAAAGGCAGAGAAACGAACCAGGGGATACTCTGGAGGTTTGTTCAGCAACACAAGGCTGCTGGATAGATAAGCAAATGCCTTATGAATGTGCTAATGAGCTTGCCTTCTCACCCCATCAGCTAAAAATGCTGGGGCTAATTTATTTTTCTTTGTCTCTTTAGAATATCTCTCATCTCTAAAAATTGATATGCAGTCTCCTGAGTGTATTAAGAAGAATTTCTAATTTCTGATCTATTCAAGGCATCCTCCAGCATTGGGATTATCCCACTATCAGCAGCCTGATATTATTTTAGGACATATTTGCTACAGACTAATCAACTTCACACATTCATCATCAATCTGAACAGAGAGGGCAAATGATTTGACAATATTTAGGAAATTAATTTCATAGAAATCTTAAAAGAGGTGACAGAAAATGCTGCCTTGAGCTCTGAGTGGGATCCAAGCCTGTTAGCCTTCCTGTTTTCTTCCAGTAGGTTTTACTCAGGTGTTGAGAGTAAAACCTACTGGAAGGTTGTACAAAAATTTTGGGTGTTTTATACATGCTCCTGCATAAGTTCTAAATGTACAGGGTGAAAGGAGGCTGGGAGAAGGGAAGGAGAAAAAGAGTCCATGTGAAGGCTTTATGTCTGCTGACTGAAGGGTTTTGACACATAGCTCACGTACTAAATAACCTGGAAATATTTCCTGCAATGATGGTAAATTATTACTGTAAATATTTCCTGCTTCCTCCTGTGCAAGGATGGGCTGAGCATCACTGCCTTGGCTGCTGGGGTTTCAGCTGGCACCAACCCAGCAGACAAATCCTCCTCCTCCTCCTCCTCCTCCTCCTCCTCCCAGAAATAAGGACAGCAACTGAGAAATCTCAAGTCCATCTTTGGCTGTCACAACTGTGCATCACTCCTAATTTATGCTGGGCTGTAAATTTACAAGCCAGCCTTGTGTTTTGACCTCAGACTTCAACCTTGTTTCTTTTTGCTCACAAAGATGGAGATTTTGCTGGTCACACAGCCAGTCTGTGTGAAAATCTGTGTGTGCCAAACCAAGATTTTGCTGAAGAGAGTTTTAAGGCAAAGAGCAGAGGAGAAGAGGCAGTTCAACTTAATTAATGTCAGGGTTTGTCTAATCCACTGAACGTGTAAAGGACTATATAATTGCTAGGTGTTATTACTAGTCTTCACTGAGTAATTCATGTTGAATTATGTGTTTGCCAAATGTCAGCTCTCTGTTTGTGAACTGTCATTGAAAGAGCAGGATTTTTTTTCCCAGGATTTGTTCATAACTCCTCTCAGAATAGCTTCTGTCAGTAATTCTTAGCCTGCTGCTTATTCATGAGCAATTCATCATAAGTGTCTGATAGCTGCAATTTGAGCTGTTTTGACTGCCCAGTTAGGTATTGGATCTGCTTCCTTTCAGACATTTGATGACTGTAACTTTAAACTCTGCAGTGCAGATCCTCACCCAAGCCAGAATTAAATTTGGGTTCCATGAATGCTGGCTAATGTGTGCCTTAGTATGAACTGCAACCCTGTTTTGCCATTCATATTGTGGCACTGACTAGAAGTCAATCAATTTGAGAATACATTATTTTGAAAGTGATACAAATATTGAGTAAATTATAGTCCCTGTTTCAAATTATTTACTGTCTAGGCAAAACAACTGATCTCTCTAGCATTCTTGAGTGTAGGAGAATAAATTGAGTGCCAGTAAGGTGATCTGAAATTGGAAATGGAAATTAAATGTTTTCACAAGAAAGCCTCCAGACCTAGTTATCAAATAGCTGCAGATTGCTGTATTTCATAAAAAAATGTCTGTGCACATGAAATAAACCCTAACCCTTTATGTTAGCTGGACAAAACCACATGGAAATACATTGAACGCTTTCTGAAGGAGAGGGAAATTAAGATGTAAATCTGAAATACCAGAGGGATGGCCACTAATTTCCAGAGCATTTCCCTAATCCTATCTCAGTGCTGCTCCGTGCTGAATGCACCCAATGTTTTATCCACTGCTATTGTCTGCAAAGCAAAACCAGTTCAAAACTGTGAACACTTTAATTTTTAAAATTATTTCATCTCTGAAGTCTCTAAAAATTCAAAAGTAATGCCTCTGTGAAGGTTATATCTTTTATTAAACGAAGGTGTTTCTTTTTAAGAAAATAATTTGGCAATTTGCAACTTGCTGGTGTCTAAGCAACTAACAAGGATATTATGAGAATCTGAAATATGAGGATATTATTACTAGACAAGGATATTATGAGAAATCTGAAATAACTGGATGGACTAGATTCCCTTCACTCTGCTTAAACTATAGTTGGTGTGATTTAAAAACAAAAAAAAAAAAAAGTCATAAATTCTCTGCAGGGAAAAAAAGGAAAAGATAAAATTAAAGTGAGGGTTCAAATCTCTTTGTCAGTATTTTACAGTATGTCTGTGGAAAAGCACAGTCCCATCAATCTTACTGTAATTGAAATTGTTTCCACCTAATGTTTTCCAAAGTAGTGCACATTCTTCATTATGTTCCTAATGAATCACTCCCTTTGATTAATTTCATTTTTCTCTTTCTTGAATTTGAAGTAACAGAACAGAAAATTGCTTACCTGTGTCAGGCAAGGATTCCTTCTGCTCATGCAGAAGGTCCCAGGGAAGGTGGAGAGAATATCCTGGTTTAAATTACCCCTGAAATTACCATCTTTAGTAAGAACACAAGCACTCTTTCCCTGCAGTTCTTTGTACAAAAGAGGCACAGAAGGCATAAAACTCTTCCTGTGTATGATGATGAAAAAAAATCAATAGGGTTCAATAGGAACAAGGAAAAAGTTACTGCTTTAATTCTACTGAGAAAGATTATCTGCAAGAGCAGTGATTTGAATGGAAGAACTGGAAGGAATTTCTGTGATGCCAGAACTTTCAGATTATGGGCTAACTCCCATACTTTTCTGAGTAAATTTTAATCATATGTAGTGGAATTTAAAGATTTCTGGAGTACTTGTGAAGCTAAAAAAGAAATAGACAGGATGGAAATTCCAGCTTCAACCTAATCTTGCACTCTTGGAAAGGAGTGGCAAAACACCTCCTGACTTCAGTGGGAATAATCCCATGAACCATTGAAAACACACATTGATCCATATTCTACCCTCTGGATAGTTCATTTCATTCCTTTCTGAATAAGAATGCAGAGAAGGAATTTGTAGGTATTATGCCATCTTCTTAGAAAAATGAATAGATTTTTCATTTTAAAAATCCATTTGTCTTTAAGCATCTGAAGTTTCAAGAAAGTGAAATGCTACAAAATACTGAACTAAAAGAGTTCATGGCCTTGTTCTGTCATGATTTATATCCAGTGCATATTATTTGACTTTGCTGGGGTTGCCCAGACATATGTTAGGATAATTATAGGGCAAAGAATCTAATTGCACTGTACAGGGCTAGTTTAAGCTGACAGATAACAGGTTGTTATGTATAAAACATGTGTGTACATAGAGTAACAACATGTTAAATATCTCATTACATCCTGATAGATAGATAACGCTGGGAGGATGTAAATTAGAGTACCAATTATTCCTTTGCAGTGGTAATGAAGCATCAGAGCCTTTATTCACATGCATCTCTGTTTGTGCAGCTCACAATGGCTCTCCTCAGGGAAGCACTTTGCATGGTTTGATGTTGACCTCCAAGCTATTGCTCCCACTGCCAAAATTCTGTGTGCTGAAGATGCATCTGTGTGAGAGGGAGGACTCTGGTGACAGGGGAGCAAAACCAGAGCAGAGCAGAATATTTTATAGTGAAAGATAACTAGGGAAGAGGGGACTTGGGGTAAAGGAAAACAAGCTATGGGACATGACATAAAGAACAGTGCCTGACACAGGAGAAATGCTGTGGAGATCCAGGGAGTTGTCATCATGAGCAACATCAGTCTCAGTCACTGATTCACTGCTCTCTTTGAAAAGGTTTCCCCATGCATCTGCATTCCACAGTTCCTTGTCAGTCCAACAAATACATGAACAAAGATGAAATGTCAGCAAATCCATCAAGTTTTCCTTCTGTCTGCTGTGCATTCCCAAAGTGCCAACCCAGCCCACCAGCTCCCCAGTCTGAAAGATGGAGCTTCTTCCATTTCCTCTAGGAGCAGCCACTGCCAGGGGCACAGAAGGGCTTGCACTATGGCAAAAGCACCCTCAGGGTGGGCAGAAGGGCCAGATTCACTCATTCTAAATTTTCCTTTTACAAGCTGGCTGCTTTTTCCCCAGATTTTAAAGCTGTTCTTTTATCTCTTATCTAAAGAGGTAATTAATCATGTGTCTCAGTTTGAAAAGACAGGTGTCAGTTAAGGAAGGCAGGAATCTCCCTTGAAATTGAGAATCTAAATCCCCTTCCTCTGAATTATTATAATTTTGAAATTAAGGGGCTCTCAGGCAAAGATATGGGAATGGACATAACAGTTCTTTATTAGGGAAGAAAATAAAAATAAAATAAACAATGCAGTAATACAAAACAAATCACTGCCAGAGTCAGAACCTGATCTGACCCCCTGTGGTCAGGGTGGTGGCACAGTCCCATCCCAGGGTGGTGGCACAGTCCCATCCCAGGGTGGTGGCCCAGGGGGCTCAGGGTGGTGGCACAGTCCCATCCCAGGGTGGTGGCACAGTCCCATCCCAGGGGGGCTCAGGGTGGTGGCACAGTCCCATCCCAGGGGGGCTCAGGGTGGTGGCACAGTCCTATCCCAGGGTGGCACAGGGTGGTGGCACAGTCCCATCCCAGGGGGCTCAGGGTGGTGGCACAGCCCCATCCCAGGGGGGCTCAGGGTGGTGGCACAGTCCCATCCCAGGGGCTCAGGGTGGTGGCACAGTCCCATCCCAGGGGGCTCAGGGTGGTGGCACAGTCCCATCCCAGGGGGGCTCAGGCTGGTGGCACAGTCCCATCCAGGGGGGCTCAGGGTGGTGGCACAGTCCCATCCCAGGGGGCTCAGGGTGGTGGCACAGTCCCATCCCAGGATGGCTCAGGGTGGTGGCACAGTCCCATCCCAGGGGGGCTCAGGGTGGTGGCACAGTCCCATCCCAGGGGGCTCAGGGTGGTGGCACAGTCCCATCCCAGGGGGGCTCAGGGTGGTGGCACAGTCCCATCCCAGGGGGGCTCAGGGTGGTGGCACAGTCCCATCCCAGGGTGGCTCAGGGTGGTGGCACAGTCCCATCCCAGGGGGCTCAGGGTGGTGGCACAGTCCCATCCCAGGGGGGCTCAGCCCTCCTGCAGTGCCAGCTGTGGCTCTGCTGGAGCAGGGATCCTGCACAAGGGGGGAGTTTTCCTCTGCAGCTCCAGGGCTGCTGGAGATGGGCCTGCTCTCCCTCTGGGAATGCAGGGCAGCAGAAAGCTGCTCCTCTGGGAATGCAGGGGGCAAAGGCTGCTGGGCTGTTCCCAGGGCAGATTGGATCCAGGTAGGAATGCTTGGCTCCTCCCCTGGGCAGAGCATCTCCCCATGGGATAGTGGGATTTGATCAGCCCTGCAGGGACACTCCCTGGCTCATTAACTGAAGTTAATCAATAATTAATGGCCCATGGACAGCAGAGATCTCTTGGAGGGAGGATTGGCTGTGGGAGAGGGAAAGACAAACTGCCCCATGAACAGAAATAACTGCCCCACCTCTGACAGATGCCAACAGAACACACACCCCCATTTCCAGCCTAAGAGTTCATGCCCAGCAATCCCCCTTGGTGCTGTAATAAACAGCTCAGACAACATTTTGATACAGCAGAAAATAATTTGCACACTCAGAGACACCAGGAGACACAGTGTCACAGGCAGCAGAGCTGGGATGTCCATTCTCACATCCCCAGGACAAGGAATTCACTGACCAAGTGACACAGGAGAGACTGGCACGGTGGATCAGGGCTGGAGACCCTGCCTTGCCTGGAGAAGAGAAGGATCCAGGGGCTCCTCAGCACCCACCCAGCCCTGCAGGGAAGGAGGTATTGAGAAAATGAAATTACAGTGGTGTGAGCAAAAGGGACAACAAGATTAAACAGAACCATGAAAGGATCAGACTGGCCATGAGGAAATCCTTTACTCCAGAAGGAAGATGGGAAGTAGAGTAACTTTTAAAGTTTTATTGACAGAGAATTTGTGTTTAAATTGTACCGAGCTGCACAAGTGCAAGGACTTGTAGAAATGACTTGCTGCAGCTGCCTTGTTCTCTGAACAAGAGGAGAGATTAGGAGAGGGTGAGGTGCCCTGCATGGGGTTTCTGCAGGAATTATTTCCATTCCAGACACACTTGGTGAATCTCCTCTGAATCCAGTCCCCCTTGCAGCCCCACCCCCTGCTTATGGAACACGAGGAACCCAGATCTCTACTTTGCCATAATTCTGCCCAGGAAATGCAAAGTTTTCAAGCTCAGTTTTAACCTGTGCAGAGGGTGTTTCTGAGGGGTGAAAGTCTGATTTGCTATTGTGGAACTCGCCATCATGCAGAACAAGGGGTGGGAGATAATTCTGATATCTGGTGAGTTCTGGCATTGATAAGGAAGCCAACACCTTGAAAGTCTCTGTAGGATATGCTGAGAATTTCAATGAAACTGAGGAAATAACAGAGATTTCATGGAAAGTAGGACACTGAGATTGCTGCCTCACTTTTTCCATTCTTTTGGAAATCCAGCCTGGAGAGTGCATCAATCAAGTGTTAAAGAGGTGAGCACTGGGAAAGGAGATGGGCATCTCTTTTTCTTTAAATAACGTTTTAAACCCAGAAATATTCAATATTTTAAATAACTCCAGCAATATTCAGGAATAACACCATGAAATTGTAATAATACAATTTGACACCAATTGGTGTCTTGGGGTTTTTGTATGACAAGCAAAGAAGGAAGGTTATAATATAATAAACAGCAAGGTGCAACAGAGCATCATATTCCAGATACACTGCACGTTTGCTCCCTTAAACTTGTGGGGTTTTATATTCTTTAACATCATTTTATCTATAATTATCAGATGGGAGACTTCAAAGAGATCAGTGTATTACAGTGGATTTGTCTGCTCTTCTTTGGTTATTAAAAGACAGGAAAGAAGGGAAATCATAGACAGGTCATTAAATGCAACACCAAAGCATTGGGAAAGATAAAGGGAAGACATCTGTTTCATGCAGGATTTATATTTAGTGCTGAACAGTGGGGATTTTCCCCCTGTAGCTCTGCAGATCAGGTCGTTGGAAGAGGAAAAGATTAGAGGAACATTTGCAGTGGGGCACAGTGTTATTTAGGTTTGAAACTGATGAATTGTGAAACACGGGTGAAAATGGAGAGTGGCACAAATCACTGCAGTTGAACCCTTTTAGATCATAGTGAGCAGCTGACAATTGAAAAGAAACTGGCTGCTCTCTGGAAATGTATTGCTACAGTTTGCCTTGAAAGCTCTTTTTGTGAGCCACTCCATCTCCTCTGTAAATAGTCATTATAGGAATGGTTTGAACCATTGTTGGTTCTGACAACACTGAACTTTGGGAAAGTCCTGCTTTGAAATCAAAACTTTTTTTTTTTTTTTTTTTTTTTTTGACAATTGGGATGGTTTAATAAAAAATAAAAGATTCTTTTATGTGCTAATGTTTTACAAATTAAGCCTTAAATTAATTAAAAGCGAGCATGGTTTTATGTAGGCTTGTGGAGCAAAGCAGAATACTCAGTGTAATGGAGTTTATTTCAGAGGAGTAGATGAAACTATTCCAAAGCAGTTTAATCTCTGGCCAGAAACAAACCAGAAAACATTCTTAAATATTTAAGACTATCACCATCACTCATCACTCCTTATGTACATTAAAATTTACCATAGATTTTAGCTTTATTTTGATTAATGATTTATTGTGTATTTGGTAAGACTGGCTTTCATCTGCTCATTAAATGCATGGATTTTCCAAGAAGCTTCTGGATCTGCTACATTTACTAACATCTCCTTCAGTAATGCAAACATCCAGCTTTTTTCAGTCATATTGGTGAATTAAATGCTAATAAGATTGATATTGGCAAGGATATAAAAAATAAAATATATATGGAGCTCAAAAGTGATTACATCTGTTTCAAATAACACAACGTTAATGGGATATTTTGGATAAATTGGAGACTGGGGTTAATCTATTTACATTTTAGGAGTTTTCTGGTTTACAAGACATTTTGAAATAACCTCTAGCAGCCACACTGCAGTAAAAAAAAATGTTTTGCTGGTGGGACATTCCAAAGACTTTGATTTCCTTTCTGTAACTATATTACCTGTATAAGCTCCTGCATAAAAAATATTCAGCTTTCCATCAGGCAGAGCCTTCTCTTGGTCTGAGGTGCTCCAGATTTTCAAGCTTTACAAAAACAACTGCTAAGCAAGCCACTCCAAGCTCCCAGTAATTTTCCTTGCAACTCCAAGGTTTTTCATCAAGTGGCAGAGGAATTGTCCAAACTGGAATATTATTGAGATTCCTGCTGGACAGGAAACCCAAGAGCTGCTTATTGTTAGAAATATTGGAAGTGAAAAGGAGGAGGAGGAGGCTGCTGTTGGGATTCAGCAGTCACAAACGATTCGTACTGGTGCACTAAAGTGACATTAAAGGGCAGGGAGTGACCTCAGGAAGGTGGTGACAGAAGGAGAGGTGACCCCCCAGGTGACCCCACAGGACAGTGGGGTTTGCCTCAGAGCACCAAGAGGTCTCGGGGCTCCAGCTGCTCAGGGTGACCCCCAGATGTGTCACAAAGTCTCCTTTCCCAGCCTGGCACTCAAAGAAGGAGTCAGAGCTCTTCAGTTCTCGTTCTCAAGGTTGTTCATTGTTTCTTAGCTATAAAATTCTTTCTCCTGGCCTGCTGAGGTCTGCTCAGCAGGACAGACAGAGGCACTCTGCCCACCCCCAGGGTGGTGTTATCTTTTTACACTAAAATCTATGTGTACATTATTTACAATTACTTCCCAATGCCCATCACCTGTGTTAGACAGTGAGCTTCTACCCTAAACCCATCCAAAAGTGCCAACATCACAGCAGAAGGTGGAGGCCAAGGAGAAGAAGGAGAAAGGCTGGACATGCCCAGATTCCTCCATCTTGCCCCCTGAACCCCTATTCTGAAAACCCCAAAAAATCCATTTTTCACCCTGTTATAAATTCACTGTCATTCTGCTTAAACTTTTGTGGCTTGCAACTCCTCATCTAATGGTGGTAATTTGTTCCAAGGGTCCTAATCAAAGTCACAGGGTCCTGGGCTCTGTGCCAGGGTCTCTGAGCCCCCTGGCAGGGGTCCTGGCAATCCAGGACAGCCCGAGGGATGTTCTGAATTCTGACAAAGAAGTTTTCTGCTCACCATTTGAACAGAACAATATCTTAAGGATGATTCCAAAAACTGCCAGATTATTCAGCCAGCGTCCAGGCACGGGTCTGGGTTCTGCTGACTTTCACCAGTAAGAAGCTCTTGAGTTGCAGTGGTGGATGCTGGGGATATTCTGGAGCATAAATTTGTATTTTCTGTGTCTTTCCAGCTTGTGTGGACATCTGGCAGCAGCTGTGGTCAGAGAGCACACAGAGCCCCTGGCTGGGAGCTGCTGGCTCTGTCCCCTCCATGCCAGGTACCTGTCAGGACTCTGCAGGCTGGGTTGATGCAGGACTGAGATTTACAGGGTGAGAGGTTCATGGGTGCACATGGAAACGAATCCTTTAACTGGGAAAAGTGTTGTTTTCCAAATGTTGTGGCTTCCTTGTCCAGCCATTCCTGGTTTCTGCAGGGTTTCTGACAAGCCACAGCATTGTCAGGTCAGGGCTTGCTGTGCTTTGTGAGCTGCAGCAGCACAGAATCACTTGTCATGGCTGGGAATTAGCTGCTGTTATGTTAACCAGCATTATGGAGCAATCTAATGCTAATTAAAATTGTTCGTCGCTGTTCTATGGATTTAAATTTTAATTGGAGTGCATAGATCTCTCTCTTGACTAGTGCAGAATTAAATAGTTAAATAATATCCTGGTTTAATTCCAGATATTCCCTGCCATCTTACTGTATTTTCAATAACTTCAGCAAGCTTTGAAACCTGCTGTAGAATGACACCAAAAAAAAAAATATCCCTCTAATGGATTTTGAAGATAAAAGTATTTATGCTAAACAAATCCATCTCTTCTCTTGTGTTCTTTGCATTTTAAGCTTGTTTTTGTAATCTGTCCTGTTCAATAATTTCTGAGGTCCTAATCAGGGCTACCTATCTCCTGTGATGTATTGAATCACCCAGGAAATTGCCTGTTGTTTAACAATTAACCAAGCTCATTTCTACTCCCAGCAATAAACATTCAGGACCTTTGAACTGATATTTGCCTGTGAGCTTTTAAAAATTTACATCTGTATAACAAGTAAGTTAGCTACTGGAAAATTCAGACTTCTTGCAGCTATCTAAGGAAAAAGGGAAGGAATTGCTCTCTCTCACAGGTGTTGCAAACCAACCAAGGTACTGCTCAGCCTTTAAGGACCTGTCACTCTAAATCTCCTCTAAAAATGAAATAATGTTTTATTCAAAACGAAGGATTTATCAACAAACACATTGGAAATTTACTGAAAGCTTCCAACTGCGGCAACTTGGCAAACCAACCCGTTTTGGCATTTTATTCTCTCTGTACATATGTTTCACTCACTTAAATGTCATTGAGAGTTAGGCTGCACATGCATCAGGAGAGTCTGCCACTTCAGGACCAGATTTGTCATCCTTTGTCCAACAAGCAGCCTCCCTGAAGCTGCTGGGTGTAATCCTGGCTCTGGAGTGGCTGGGAGCAGGCAGCAGCACACATTTCCAGCAGGAGCTGTGGCCTTGTGGCACACACAAGGAACGTGGTGAGGGTTGGAACCTGATCCTGTGCTCCATCCTGATTTCTGGAGATTATTCACCTGAATCCCTTGGGAGTTTCATTGGGCAGTCCTGGCTTTCTCTCCTTTTTTCCTTTTTCCTTTTCATTTCCTAGAACATTTATATTCCATAAAAATATTTTTATTTTTATTTTTATTTTTTTTATTTTTATTTTTATTTTTATTTTTATTTTTATTTTTTTTCTATTTATATTTCTAGTTTAGTTGTCATTATAGTTTTATTGTTATCGTTATTATAGTTGTTATAGTTATAGTTATAGTTATAGTTACAGTTAGTTATAGTTATAGGTTTAGTTATATTTAAATTTATAATTACATTTATATAGTTGTAGTTAGTTATAGTTATAGTTTAGTTATAGTTCCATTTGCAGTTCCATTCATAATTCCATTTACATTTATATTACTATATATCTATATTTATATTTATGTCTATATTTATATCTATATTTATATCTATATTTATACCTATATTTATATCTATATTTATATTTTAGTTATCGTTATAGTTTTATAGTTATAGTTATAGTTGGTTATAGTTACAGTTACATTTCAATTGCATTTATATAGTTATAGTTATATTTAAATTTATAATTACATTTATATAGTTATAGTTAGTTATAGCTATAGGTTAGTTATAGTTCCATTCATAGTTCCATTTACATTTATATTTCTATATATTTCTATTTCTATTTCTATTTCTATTTCTATTTATGTTTATGTTTATGTTTATATTTATATTTTAGTTATCATTATAGTTTTATCGTTATAGTTACAGTTATAGTTACATTTCAATTGCATTTATATAGTTATAGTTATAGTTATATTTAAAATTATAATTACATTTATATACTTGTAGTTAGTTATAGTTATAGTTTAGTTATAGTTCCGTTCATAGTTCCATTTACATTTATATTTCTATATATCTATATTTATATTTATTTATAGGTTTATTTGTACTATATTTATATTTCTGGGTTTTTTTATTATATTATTTACATTTTTATTTTTAAACTGTTTAAATTAAATTAAAAAAAAAATAAATAGGGTATTTTCTGTCTTTCACTCAGTAGTGAGCAAAAATAAATCTGTATATGACTCATAGAGATATTGGGTCCTCTTCTTTGTGGCTGCCAATGAATGTGAATGGAACAGGATTTTAAAACTCCCTTGGAAAAACTTGGTATTCCAGCCAAAGAGCATCAGTTTATATTTGTCAGTCTCCTTTGCATCTTTATAATGAAAAGTTCTTATAAATCTGTCCCAGTATTTTTTATTATGGCAGATAACTCAAGGGTATAAAACAGAGTTAACAAGAAATTTTACAGGCACGCATTTTAATGCAATGAAAAACTCCAGTTTTTTCAGTGTGATCTATTCATTCATTTTATTGCAGGGAGTTAATAAATGCTTTATTTCCTTTATTTCCCCCCTCTGTTAGAAAAGAGGTGATTGGAAATGATGTCACTGTTTGCCTTTGGATCATCAAGGAGCAGGAAATTCATGATTTGCAGCTGTGCCAGGGGTGGTTGAGGCTGGATCTGGGGAAAAGGCTCCTCCCCACAGGGTGCTTGGGCACTGGAATGGGCTCCACAGGGAAGTGGTCACAGCTCAGGAAGAGTTTGGAGAATGCTCTCAGGTCAAGGAGTGATCCTTGGGATGTCCTGGATTTGATGATCCTTGTTCATCCATTCCAAGTGAGGATTTCTGGGATTCTGTGGTGCTGCCAATAAAACCAGATTACTCCAGCCAGTGGACCTTTAAGCTGACCTAGCTGCCAGAAAATATTGAGTCTCTTTTTTTATTTCTGGTACTTCCAGGCTAAGTAGATGTGAGAAAAAAAATCTGCTAGGGATGCAGCTGGTGTTGGTATTGCAATGTCCACACTGCAGGAATCCTGGGGTTTCACTTTGTTCCTTAACCCCAGAGTGAGGAGCTCTGGTAAGAACCAAGAGGGGGGAACTCCAGGTAGTGACACCAAATGAGAGCTCAGCATCTCACAGAAATGTGTGGGAAAACATCCCCACAGGGTGATAAATTGGCACATGTTGATTCCTGAAATGATAATGTTGCTGGAACGTTTCTGAACTGACAGAAAGCACTCTGACTCTAAGCTCCCTGTCCTTCAGATGATACTGTAAGGTAGCATGTGACCTTTTAGGATATTTATGATGTGAACTAAACTGCCTTTAAAATTATAATCCTTCAACTGTCAGTACATCCTTGCAAAGTTCAATAGATTCATAAATAATGGAAGTTAATATTCCACTACAAGACTTATGTAAATTATAAAGGCAGATATATGTCTGGAAATAAAAACACAATACTTTTTTCCATTAGTATCACTTCAGTTTCAGATGTGAAAATAATCCAAGAGTCATATTCAGAATGAAATTTGTCCTCCTGATTCTAGTAGCTTATCTTTTTCTTTCAAGAGGGCTCATTCTTGCATTTTCCAGTGTGCTGATTTAGTCCTTTTGGCACTTACCCAAACTCAAAAGTGAAATAAAGCCTCGATGCTGCAGTAACATTTCCAGCCTCCTCTCTATCTCCATTGTATTGCAAATATTTATCCTTTGCTCTCATGCAGCCTCCCACTCAGAAGAGTCTGCCAATCTTTTCAAAAGCTTAGGTCAGGAGATTCTTCTCAGCACAGCAAAGCTTTCTTGGAAACATAGGAAAGGTCACTCAACAATGAGAGCAGCACCAACATTTTGGCTACAGGCCTTCACACCTAAAGGGTTTTGAGTGTTGGTTCAGTAATAAATGCTCATGATGAGGGTTCTAATTTCACTTTCCAAAACCAGTGCTGATTTCCCTAGGAGAGCATTGTCTTGTGGAGGGTGCAAATGCTATTTTTGCCTGAATTAGTGAGCATTTATTAACATGCTGGTTTTATCCTTCCCAGAGCTGAGGTCCAGTAAGATAAAGAATTCCTGTCAAACCAAGGAATTTGTTATGCAGAATTAAATCTCTGTAACTCCTGAGCACCTCTCCTTCCTAAGCTGTGTTGCACACAGTAGTTGTCAGTGTGCTGCATGGAAAAACTGAGGTATTTTATAATAGCTTTACAACAACCAGAGTGCAAAAAATCAGCAGCATCTTGAAAGCCAACACATTTCAAAAGCCACAGGGCAGTTCCAGGCAGCAGGAAAACAGCACATCATGCTCCTGGGAGGTGCTGGGAGGCAGACTCTTGCTTTCAAGAACTTCCTTTTCTTTCCTTAGGGTTTTTTTTTTGTTTTTTTTAAGTATTGACTGAAGGGCAGGGACAGTTCCAGCCCACTTCTCTGGTCCTACTGTGGATTTTCAAGGGAAGCTTCACCCCACAGCTGCTCAGGAAGAAAGAGAGAGGAGAGGGAGGCAGCTATCTCTGTCAGCAGGTTCCTTCCTACATCAGGAGACCAAGGCAGAGGGAAAACACTGTTCCCAGAGGTGCCTGGTGCAGCAAACCCCTCCTTCCCCTGCTCTGATCCCTGTTCTGGCTACACACAGGTGCTGGCCACCAGAAGTGGAACAAGCTGTGCTCAGCCATCCCCAGCCTTGCCCACAACATCCACTCCTCCATCCCTGTCCTCAGGAGGGAGCAGGATGTATTTACCTGGGATTTATTTACCTGGGATTTATTTACCTGGGATTTATCTATCTGGGATTTATCTATCTGGGGTTTATCTATCTGGGGTTTATCCTTCACATGGGGTTTTAGCTTTTCACCTCAAAATTCTCACCATTGGTATTTTTTTTTTTTCGAAGCACGGAGCAGCCTGAGCATCACCCAAAATCTTCTTGTGCACAATGACTGCATTGCACAGCTCCATTCCCAGGCACTGCCCATATCAGACAGCTGGAAAAAAAACAGGAATTCCCTATGCTAGGCTCAGCCAATTTAGAAACTTCTTTAGGCTTCAAATATTCCACTTTATCCACAGGAAAAATCTCCTCTCCTTTTGACCACTCACACTACTGAGACAGGGGCAAGTTTTCCTGCCTGAAGATTTTCCAGGAATTTCCATTTCTTACTCTCCAAAGTTTAACTAGAGAATAATGAACCTGCCTAATCCTGTAATATTTCACAATCCAACAGTGAAACTATCAGGTTTGTGCTTTTCTTCAGGGGATATCCACCTCAGTCTCTTGGCTCATGTTTGAGAAGAATTATTAGTCAAAGAAGAATATTAAAAAACCCTGTAATGTTAATTATACATCCATAAGGAAAATAAGCAAAAAAAGGTGAGGAATACAAAATATTTTGAGTCTTTGTTCCAAGTAGAACAGAATGTCTTTCTTTTTATTAAAGTTTTTGCTTCTTCATTTAAATACCTGTCACTGCTTCCAGTTTTGCTCAGGGCAGCAAAGCACAAAATCTCTTTGGTGCAACCAAAATTTTAAAAAGCTATTGGCTTTCCATGAATGGGGAATTATTAGAATTATTAGGTGTGTTTCTTCTAAGCACAGTTTGTAAGAACTGTGCCCAACCAGAGCTTCCTCTTTTCCATCTCTGCTGTCTTCTAGCAATTCAGACAGGAGCATCTATTTTCTTTTTCTTCTTTTTCTTTTTCTTTTTCTTTTTCTTTTTCTTTTTCTTTTCATTTTTTTTTTTTTTTTTTTTTTTTCTTTTTCTTTTTTTTTTTTTGGTGTTTCTGACACATTTCCTGCTCGCTCCCTGTGAAATTCCAGCCTCATGGGAATGTCTGCATTGCTGTGGTGAATGCTCCAGAAATGCTGTCAAAGCCAAAACTGGTACCTGTCTAGAGGAGATGAGCTCCAAAATACCCCCAGGGCCAGCTCTGGAGAGGATTCCCTGTAATTCCCAGGGGAAGCCTTGGCATAGGGAGGACTCTGCAGCAATATCCAAAGCAAAAAGCAGTCACAAAAAGTGCCAAAAGTGCCAAAAGTGCACTTCACAAAAGTGTGAAAGGGTTTGGGAGCCCAGGCTGTCCCACCTGCCCTCTGAGCTCTGCCCTAAAGGCACCTGCACAAAGACAGAGAAGATTCCTGAGTCCTTGGAAAGGCAAATTTCCACTCAGGCCTCCCCCAATCACTTTGGGTGAGTGCAGACCCAGGCAGTGTCACAAGCTCAAACCTTTCCACAATTTAGTCTCTAAATTTCTGGCACAATTCAGCCTGTAAGTTCATGGCACAATTTTTCTATATTTTCTAATTTTTGTACAACGCTGGCAGCCTCCACTGAGTCTTGGCAGAGTTAATGTTGGTCTTTGGAGTTTTAGAAACTCAAAAAGCTTTGGGAAGAGAGGGTAAAAGTGAATTTGCTCTTTGCAGAAGGAACTTCAAGCCTTCAGTCCCTTTTTGAAGGGTGGTGGATGGATGCATCTCTTGAAGCAGATGTACTGGAACTAAAATAAAATGACTGACTGACATTAAACCCATGGCTCTTCCCTGTTAGTTAGCCTAGATTGCCTAAACCTTTGATCTCACCCAACTCCAGGCATAATTCCAATAATTCTGCAAGATTTTGTTTTGCTTTTAACAATTATTAGTGATTTTTTAGCTGTCCTTCCAATGCATCCACAGTGTTTTGTTTACAAGTTCATTGTATGACAGAAGATTTCTCATCTCACACTTCCAGTGGCTTCTTGATGTTTTTTTTTTCTTCTTTTCAGCTTAACTGTTTCATTATCATAAATTTTTGTATTTGGTTCACCAAACTCTTTGCACCTACAGCTCAAACTCAAGCAGAGACACTCTGGAAAGATCATTAGTGTGAACAACTTAAAATGTGGGAGTTTCTAGGGGTTAAATCAAAATCTTACCTATATTGTACTCAAACCTAACAGCATGAGAATTTGTTGGTTTCTTAGGTTCTGCCTGGGGTGTCTTTAGGTATACATGAAGGACAAAAAAACCCCAAATATTAAAAATAAAATTAACTGGACTTGGAAAGTTTTCTCAATGTCCTGGTCAATTCTATTTTTGCTGGCAGCTAAAGCAAGGCAGGGTGTTTCCTACCACTTGCTGCTACTCTTTAGTACAAGGAGAGCCCATTTCTTTTATTCTTCATCAAATCCTTTCTGCATCAAACAGCAGAATTGCATGGCCCTAACCACTCCACAACAACTGACTTGTGTTTCACACATTTTTCCATGAACTAATCCAAGGGAGAGGTTTAAGATGGTCACTGTCCAAATCATTCCAGCTCCAGAGCACATAACAGTTCAGAGGTGACAATTACAGAGGCTTGGCTGCACAGCTTCTCATCTTTGCTATTTGTAATCCCACATGGCATGTCAAAAACTCCTTTGCAAAGTGAAACATCAGGTTCAAAAGTTGCTTTGATGTGAAGACAAAAGCCCTGATTCTTCTTTTGGACTGAAGTAAGTCTGTTGAAGACTGGGTTGGAATTCCAAAAAATAAAATCAGTCTTAATTTCACACCTTTTTTCCACCAATTAGTCTTTACTTGGTGTCACAGTTTAAAATATGCTCTCAAGCAAACAGTGGAAACAATCAAAGAAACAACTGCCACAGTACTTCCCTCAAGAAATTACTTCCCTCTAGAAATAACTCTATTAGTTTGCATTAATTTGCTTCAATTATTTTGTCTTAAACCCACATATTTAAATATAATTATCTGCTGAAAACCTCACAGTACAATCAACATTAGTCACCAACAGCTGCTTTTTTTCCCCTCTTTTTTTCCCCATGAATAGGTTGCAGAAATCGTTATTTCAAGAGAGAAGGCAAAGACAACTAAATTAATTTCATTCATTTCATATTAGGGGAAAAAGGAAACTGTTCATCTTCTCTGCAAGCAGGCAGATCCTCTGATGCCCTCTGGAAAAGCAGAGTCAGAGGGAGGGTCCTGCAGGTTGGGGTGCTGGAAGGGCAGGGTGGGTTCCCAGCAGAGCCCCCAGCCCTGCCCTGCTCCTTGCTCCCATTGCCCTGTCACCCTGGGAGCAGCTCCAGGGACCCCCAGCCAGCCCTGCACAGGCTCAGCTCCAGCTCAGCACCCTCCAAACGCTGCCAAAGCAGCTCAAGGGCTGACCTAACACCTTGCCTTTAAAAAACAAGACTTCTCTGTGCTCCTTCACTCTGATTTCCCTGCCTCGCCCACCTGAGCTGCCAAGGGTCTCTCCCACCTAGAAGAAAATGGGTTTTTGTCATGGGAAGGAAATAAAATGATAGGAAGGAAAGAAAAGCAGGCAGAAACTCTTAAAGGAAATGTTATAAAAAGAAGCAGAACCTTTCATTAGGGTGTAAGAAGTGCAGATGCAAATCAAGTTGCAGCAGGCACCATCTGGGGACACTGACTTGCTAAAATGTGTAAATGAAAGGGGATAATTCTGCACAAAGGCTGGGGAACACAGACTGGGGGTGGAGAGGGGTGTGGGAGTTATTGGTTGGTGTGTAACCAATTCTTTTGGCTCCTCCATTTGACTCAGAAAGACAGAGATATTCAGGGTACTCCCATACAGCCACAAACCTGCTTTATAAAATCAGGGGATTTTTCAACTGTGCCTCTTTAAGTAAAATCAAAAAAACAATAATTTTTTTCTTATTAGAAATAAAGTTACAAGCATTATGTAAAAGCAAACAAGCTCCTGCAAAGCTTGAGCACCAGCTTCTTCTTTGCTGACTGAGTGCCACCCACATCCTGGGAACCACAGATATTCTGAAGGACTGAAAACTACACTCAAAGCAAATCTGCCCTTACAAAACCAGATGAGAATCCTGTCTGGAGTGTGCTCACAAATCCAAAGTTTCCTCTCAGGATGCCCATACATTTAAATGAATACAATATTATTAAGTTGAAATTTGGTTTGGGGTTTTTTGGTGGTGTTTTGTTTTGTTTTGTTATGGAATTTTGTTGTTGTTGTTTTTGGGTTTATTTTTTTGTTTTCTGTCCATTCCAAAATGGGATAGGACACTTTGGTTTTTGCAAAATCATCAGCAAACCAGAACAGGCTGTGGAAAAAATCCAGAGAGACTCCTCAGCTTCAGTAATTGAGTACCATCCACATTCACCATCAGATGTAGCTGTCAAAGCTGCTGTGCAGCACATCTTCAAACACAGGGATGGTTTGGAGGAGCTGAAAATGCTGCTTGCTTTTGGTTTCATAAAAACCAAAAATAAGGGAGAGTAAGAGTTCTGCCTGAAGTCTCAGGTACTTCCCAAACTGTTAAGAGACAAAAGCAAACCTGAGCTCAAAATCCCTGTTATCCACGTAGCCACACACTCCTAAAACCAGAGAAAATACAGCAAATAAAAGGAAAAAAGTCATGATAGCTACAAGCAGCTGAAATTTAAACCCCAGTGTGCCTCTGGCAGCACCCAGCCTTATCTTGTTCAGCATTTCTATTTTTGAAATTGGGATCCAGCATCTTAACACCCACCTGTGCAAGAATGTTTGGGCCCTGTATTTAAATGAGATGCTGCAAAGAGTGTTTGAAAACTGGGAGACAGATCATTAGCAGACCACAGCATAATCTAATTCTCAGTGTCATTATCAGCACCATGCTCCAAAATGTCTGCACACAGTAAAAATTCCTGTATGACTGCTCTGTGGAAGAGGCATTGTGGCTGTGAAAAAGGAGTAAACATTTTTATGGATAGCAGTAATGCTCCATCCCCAGGGTCTAAGCAGCAACCTGTCTTAGGAAATAACCATTACAAAGGGTCATTATGTAATTAAGGCTAAATTGAGATCAAGTGACTGGTACCTTTTCACTTTTTCTTTTTGCTGAGCTATACAAGAGCTTATAAATATTCAGTCTTGATAGAAGACCTGAATGGAAGAGATAGCTCAGAGTGTGCTAGCTCTCAGATAACAAAAAACTCTCCTTATGACATGCCTGAACATTTTGTTTTGCTGACAGCTCAGAGTGTCTATTGCAAAACCCAGAAAGAAGAGGAGTAAATTGCATTAATTCTTACAATAAATGTAATTGAAATTCCTGTGTGCCCTAGAAAACCACTGATTGTTGCTGTCAGGCTGAGCAGGACAGAGCATGGTTCCAGTGGTTTTCTTTGACACAAAATCAAACAGGGCTGTTTTAAATGTCTGTGTTTCTCTGCAGAGAAGTGCCTGGATTGCAGTCCAGCAGTGCTCCAGGAGTGCAAATGCAGTGTTTCACAAACAAGTTTAGCCCTCAGTGACTAGCAGGAGAGTTACATCAATAAGCAGGTTGCCCAGACTGGTTAGGCTCCTTATGTTGACACAGCCTGTTGCTTTCTGCTGAGGGAAATTCACTATTTCAGAGGGCCAAAAAAATGACTTAGCACCGAGTGCCACCAGCCTGAAATGGCACTTGTTTTCTGGTCCAAAAAAATGACATACCTTTAACCTGAAAGCAAAAGAAGTTGAAATGTGGGGAGCTTTTCCCACACTTGGATAGGTGTTTAAAAACCTCATGTTGGTACCTCAGTGAACATTCTTGCATTTGAGGCTTTGAGGGGGAAAGAAGGACTTGGCTGTGATTCATGGGCTGGAATATTTACTGAGATTAATTTTTTTTTTTTTTCTAATGATGAATCATCAGAATTCTTCCCCCCTAATATGAAATGTTTTGTTGGATGAAGTGCCTTGGTGCTCCTGTAATTTGCCCACTGTTTGTGATTTGATCAGACAAGCCCCTGCATTGAAAGATCTATAATCTTGTGTTGTATCAAAGGAGTTGCACCTGCAAAATCAGTGTACAGGGAGATTTCAGTGTCCAGTGAATCCATCAGGTTCTTTTCTTCTGGATGCTACCCACAGTCAGTGGGTACCAAAATTTCCTCTAAACATGCTCAGGCTTTTTATTTTATTTTTTTTTTTCCTCTCTGTAATGCCTAAGACATTTGCAATGCAGCCAGCCCCCAAAGCTGTAGCCCTGTAAACAGCAGAACTAAAAAATTACAGGGGACATCACATATGCAACTGCTTGATTCTGGGAAGAGTGAATGGAAAACAGAGGAGGGAAAATGTATTTAAAGTTAATTAAAAGTTATTTGCACTTCTAAGTTTAAAATTTGAAAGTCAATTCATCTGTCATTCACCTGCAAATCTTGGGGATTTTTTTTTCTTCTGAACTAGTAGATAACATTTTACTTTCAGAGTAGCACTGAAAAATGGAGACATTAAAGCATAACCTGACAGAAATGAGTCAGTAGTTACACAATTACGTTTGACCAGCCGAGGCAAAGTGACAGAAGTAAAAAAAAAAAAAAAAAAAAAAAGAAATTACTTGAGAGAGGCAGAACACTGTCTTTCAAAACATCTGAAAATGTTAAAGGTTTTAAATGATACAGAGCTGTGCACCCTTAAAGCCCAAGCCAGGCTTCAGTCTGTCACAAGGATGTCCCATGTTGTCTTTGTGAAGGAATTGCAGCCCAGCCACAGTCCCTGCAGTGATCCTGTGCCACCAGGGCCAATAAAGCAGATAAAAGGCCCTGCCCAGGTGGGACAGGAAGCAGCCATGCCTTCAGCAAGCCAAAAGAGAAAGGAGCTAATTTTTCTTCATCTTTCACACCCCCAGGCTCCTCAGTACCAACCCTCAGTGCCCAAAGAAGGGGCAGAGAGGAAATCACTGCTCAGTGCCCAGGGGGCTGGCAGCAACACAGGTTTACAGCAGAAATCCTAATCCAAAGGGATGCCAGCAGGAGCAAAGCCTGTCAGAGCTGACAGGGTCTGGGTACAGCAGAGATGCTGAAGCTCCAGTTTAAAGGCTGCTGAGCCCCTCAGTTGTTCTGGCTGACAGACACAGGGCACTGGGACAGCTCTCAGGCTGTGGGCTGAACCCGGGGCTGCCCTGCTGTTTGCTCGGCTTGTTTGCCTGCTTTTAGCAGTGTGGATATCCTGGCATTAAATCTTGCCCAATAAATGCAAATGGGGGTGTTTGCATGGCTGGGAGGGAGGGAGGAGCCACTCTGACCCCCTGGCTCTGCCTGGTATTTGGAGGGCAAAGTGCAGCCAGGTGAAAGAGGCAAACCCAGGTGGCTCCACCTCCACCAGGGAAGCAGATCCAAATAAAGCCAGGCTTTAGTGTGGGCTCTGTGTTTGCAGAAATACTGATGGCTCAGGTTTTAGCTTTGATATTTTTCACATTCTGTGCTGCTTTGGTGTGCAGTTCTGAGCTTCACATCAGGGCATGGTGAGCTCTGTGCACAGAGCAGGGAGACAAAACAATTCCTGCTCCAGCTGGGCACCAAGGACAAATGATCCCAATCCCAGCCCAGGAGCACAAACCCCGTGGGCTGGAGAGAGAAAAACAAGCAGGGTGGGAGTGCCTGGGCTAAAGCTGGGCTGGGACAATGAACTGCAAGGTGGGAATGGAGCAGAGCTGATCCCAGGGAGAGACCCCGTGCCCGGCCGGGCATTTTGGGGCCGTTTTGGGTCATCTTGGGGGCAGCCCTGGCTGGGCTCTGGTGCTGCCCAAGGTGGATCCATGCAGGAGATCCTTGGAATCAATCCCTGCTTTATTCTTTAGCTCTGTCTATTCTCTGTCCTAGGTCAGCCTTCTCAAGGCATCAATATCACAGACATGGGAGTATCTGTGCTGAAATGCTCAGGGCAGTGTGAGGGCTGCCACACACACACACACACACACACACACACACACACACACACACACACACACACACACACCCCTTTGGTGTTGGGGAGATTTCCTCTCTGGCAAACAGAAGCTGGAACAAGCAGAGGTGCTGCTTCCTGCTCTGGCTTTGAGCAAGTCCAAACAAAACTCCCAATTTGTCAAACAGAGTGTAGACAGTGAAACCAAACTGCAGTTTGATGCTTCTCCAGTGCAATATTGTAATTTTCACTGTGTTTTGTCACATCATAGGAATCCAGACCATGTGGAACTCGCAGGGAGCAGCAGCAGCTGCCCAGAGCTGTTTGCTGAGGCTTGGTGTCACAGCCTGAGGTGCTGGACATGAACAACTGGGTGAAATCTCTGGTTTTCCTGGGAAGCAAGAGCTCACTAGGTTTGCATTAACCCTGATTATAGCCTGGGAGGGGCTGCATCTCGGGGCTCCAGCTGCTCAGGGTGACCCCCAGATGTGTCACAAAGTCTCCTTTCCCAGCCTGGCACTCAAAGAAGGAGTCAGAGCTCTTCAGTTCTCGTTCTCAAGGTTGTTCATTGTTTCTTAGCTATAAAATTCTTTCTCCTGGCCTGCTGAGGTCTGCTCAGCAGGACAGACAGAGGCACTCTGCCCACCCCCAGGGTGGTGTTATCTTTTTACACTAAAATCTATGTGTACATTATTTACCATAACTTCCCAATGCCCATCACCTGTGTTAGACAGTGAACTTCTACCCTAAACCCATCCAAAAGTGCCACCACCACAGCAGAAGGTGGAGGCCAAGAAGAAGAAGGAGAAAGGCTGGACATGCCCAGATTCCTCCATCTTGCCCCCTGAACCCACATTCTAAAAACCCCAAAAAATCCATTTTTCACCCTGTTATAATTGCACTGTCATTCTGCTTAAACTTTGGTGGCTTGCAGGTCCATTCTAATTGGTGGTAATTTGCTCCTATGGGTCCTAACAAAGTACCGGGTCTGGGCTCTGGGCCAGGGTCTTGAAGGCCCCGGCAGGGGGTCCTGGCATCCAGGACAGCAGAGGGATGTCCGAATTCTGGCAGTGCCACATGACCCGTGACACACGCTGGGGACCAGCCACGTGGGGCGGGGTGGGGCTGTTTAATGGTGTACTTAAGAAAGTCATTAAATTATTTACTTACTTACATGACTTTAAAATCTTTTTTATAATTACAGCCAGCCTGTCTGTTCTGCACAAAACAGCCACCTGACCGGGCTACAGGGAAAGGGCATGGATGGGGAAAAAAAAGGAGGCCCACGGAGAAGGGAAAGTTATTATTGTTATTAGTGGGGTTTTACTTTCCCAGGGTCCGGCATGCGCAGGCTGCGTGGCACCAGGAGGGTGGGAGCAGGCAGCCATCAGCTCACCTGCGCAGCCATGGCTGGGGGTGTTGCACTTCTTTGTGGCCAAAGGGTGATGGAAAAAAAAAACCCCAATATCCATGAGGAGCCAATGGCAGGAGAAGATGTGCCATGTGTAAAATGGATGTTAGTTTGAAGTGGGCAGCTAGGAAAAGCCAAAACTCCCCAAATGTGTACAACAGGACTCTCAGTTCGACTGCAAACTGCAGGAGCAAGAATCCTTTGTCTTATTTAGCAGCATAAAGTTTTCCAAATTGTTTAGATTTTTTTTTTTTTTATTCCTATTCAGTGTGGAATAGGAGCCTTAAATTATAACAGTAAACTTTTTAAAGGCCTCAAAAGCCCAGGGATTCCACAGTGCACCAAGGGCAAAATGCATCTGCCAAACTTTCTATTTTTACCTTTTTTAAGCTATTTTAATACCACAGCACTTGGGAAAGCAAACCAAGTCCCTTTTACTGTTAATAAAATCCCATTCTGCTCTTTTGATCTTTATGTTTTGCTTTCTAATTGCCTGAATGTCATGCATGCCTAATAAACTGGATAAAGGGTATTGATTACACCTCTGGTTTCTGTAGCTAAACACAGAGTCAGTTAATCTGCACTAATATTTGGGGAGATAATCAGTTATTAAAACTGAAAGGAGGCAGGCAGAATTCAGCTGAAGGCTATTTCAGCAGATGAGTCCCTCTGCAGTGCATGTTCAGAAGATTCTCCCAGGCTTGTGTTTCAAAACAGAGAGCACTGGAAACCACTGGAGACCTTCAGGAGGTGCTGGGTTCGTGTTTTACCTGTTCTTGCAAATCAGGCTTGATTTATCAAGCTTTGTGGGGTTTGCACCAGTTATTAAAAGAAAGAAAAGCAAACAAAACCAACAACAACAACAAAAATCCTCAAAACCAAAAACAAAACCCCAAAATCCCTGAACAGTCCCCAAAACAATGAAAAAGCTCAAGACTTGGAGCCATTAATATGAAAGCATATATATATTTAATTTTCTCAAACATAATCTGAGACAGAAGAAGGAAGAGATCAAGGAGATCAAAATATTTTACTGTGGATTTTTTGGTGGGTTTTTTTTTTTTTTTGTTAAGGTTGGGGCTAATTGTGTGAGATGGTATTTTTTGTTTGGATTTACATGTTTATTAGTTTTTATTTATATCACAGTTTTATAAACTATGAGCTCTATAGTACTTTACTCTAATAAATTGAAAATGGAGCTGTATTTTTATAAGGGTTTTAAGGATAAATTGTTTAATTAGGAAATGGCATTTAAATTCTTTTTATTATTAATTTAATACCTAATTACTTGTGGTTTGGATTTTTAAATTTAATTATAATACATTATTTAAATTTATGAAGAAGGTGAAGAAGAAGGATTAGTTTTTGTTTTAAAATTTTTAATTTTATTTAAATATCTTTATATACTTATTTTATTTTTATATATTCCTTTTATTTATATATATTATTGTGTATTATATTTTTTTTTATTTATATATGTTGTATTCTAAGACTAAGTTTTCTGTTATGTGATATTACACACTTTTATTTAAACAATATACTTATAATTTTAGTTTTATTATTTAATTTTGGAAGGGTTTTCAATGGTTAAATGCAGTGCTGACTTGGGGGTCAGTGCTTGTTAGTACACAAAATTTAAAATTCTCATTACCAGGGTTCCAGCATTTTACCAAGGCTTTTGCTCTCTAAATCCCACAGGGCTGTGAGAAGGTGCAAGGAGAGGGGCTCAGCCCAGGGGGTTCAGGTGCCCCAGTGGGTGCAGTGCCCAGGGCCAAGGTCCCAGCGGGGTCCCCTCCTCCCCTGGGGGAAAGGTGCTGCTGGGGGGCAGAGATCAGGGCTTGGAACCCTTCAGGGTGTGGAGTCCTGCAGCTGGGAGCTGGGACACAGGGAAGAGGAGGGGAGTGTGCCCAGGGTGCTCCTGGTGCCCTGTGAAGGCTGCCCTAGGACAGAGGCTGGGCAGAATTCCAGAATAAAGCAGGGATTGATTCCAAGGATCTCCTCCATGGATCCACCTTGGGCAGCACCAGAGCCCAGCCAGGGCTGCCCCCAAGATGACCCAAAATGGCCCCAAAATGCCCGGCCGGGCACGGGGTCTCTCCCTGGGATCAGCTCTGCTCCATTCCCACCTTGCAGTTCATTGTCCCAGCCCAGCTTTAGCCCAGGCACTCCCACCCTGCTTGTTTTTCTCTCTCCAGCCCACGGGGTTTGTGCTCCTGGGCTGAGATTGGGATCATTTGTCCTTGGTGCCCAGCTGGAGCAGGAATTGTTTTGTCTCCCTGCTCTGTGAAGAATCCACAGAATTCACAGAAATACCAGGTTGGAAGAGACCTCCAGGATCATGGAGTCCAACCCAGACCCAACAGCTCAACTGAACCCTGGCACCCAGTGCCACATCCAGGCTTTGTTAAACACACCCATCTCTAATATATACAGTGATTCTGGGAGAAATCATCCTCCTGGTCTCAAGGATTTCTAAAATGCTGTGAAGCACTAGAGCAGGAGTTTTTCCTCCAGACTAGTTTAAAAACTGCAATATTTTTTCTCCAGTTAAAGGACTATGTCTAGGATCCTTGTCAATATTAGCAAATTTTACAGGCCAGAAGGATTGCATTTTCTAATTGAAAGCAAATGAAAAACAGCAGTAAAGGTCATTTTTTTCCTTCAGGTTTTATTTAAGCAAATAGGTAAAAGGGAAAAGAGAAGCTGAAACTGTGATTTTTTTTTTTTCAATCTTAATTTTCAGTTTCCTGACCCAAACAGAAATGCAGCCATTAATGTGAAATGTTGTGTGAGGGATTCAATTTCCCTCAGGAGCAAATAAATCCAGAGCCAGGATGAACACTGCAGTCCCAGCTCCACAGGGAAAAGGGAAAGGAAAAAGGAAAAAGGAAAACAGGAAAAAGGAAAGAAAAAGGAAAAGGAAAAAAGGACAAGAAGGAAAGGGAAGGGAAGGGAAGGGGAAGGGAAGGGAAGGGAAGGGAAGGGAAGGGAAGGGAAGGGAAGGGAAGGGAAGGGAAGGGAAGGGAAGGGAAGGGCAGGGAAGGGAAGGGAAGGGAAGGGAAGGGAAGGGAAGGGAAGGGAAGGGAAGGGAAGGGAAGGGAAGGGAAGGGGAAGGAAGGGAAGGGCAAGGGAAGGGGAAGGGAAGGGAAGGGAAGGGAAGGGAAGGGACGGGAAGGGAAGGGAAGGGCAGGGAAGGGAAGGGAAGGGAAGGGAAGGGAAGGGAAGGGGAAGGGAAGGGAAGGGCAGGAAGGGACAGGGAAGGGAAGGGAAGGGAAGGGAAGGGAAGGGAAGGGAAGGGAAGGGACGGAAGGGAAGGGAAGGAAGGGAAGGGAAGGGAAGGGAAGGGAAGGGACGGGAAGGGAAGGGAAGGGAAGGGAAGGGAAGGGAAGGGAAGGGACGGGAAGGGAAGGGAAGGGAAGGGAAGGGAAGGGAGGGAAGGAAGGAAGGAAAGGAAGGAAAGGAAAGGAAAAGGAAAGGAAAGGAAAGGAAAGGAAAGGAAAGGCGGAAGGAAGGACAGGAAAGGAAAGGAAAGGAAAGGAAAAGGAAAGGAAGGGAAGGGAAGGAAAGGAAAGGGATTCCAGCCACATTCTTTATAATTTATTTCTGGGATGCCTTTTTCTAACTCACCCAAAATAACTTGGGTGTAATCACTGTTGCAATCACATTTCCATTGTAAATATGAATGGGAATGCTGAAGGGTGAGAGTCAGGGAGGCCTGAGGGGCTGAGCCTTGGAACAGCTGGATCCCCTTCCTGCCTCTCCTGCCCACTCTGTGTGTGAAGCACACCCAGGCTGTTCCATCTCCTCATGCTTTTTAGCATCTCTCTCTTGCCAGAGCCTGAGTCTGCAAAAACCACAGAGAAGACCTGCAAGATTGGAGACTTCACTGAAAACTCTCCAGGGGATATTCTCTCTGTCCATGGTTCTCCACACCTCCGACTTCACCATGAATGTCACTGAACTTCTCAAGGCTCTCCCTAAAATTAATAATTAAGGACCAAATTGAAGGGTTCAAAACTGATGCTTCAAAAGCTCAGTTTCGTTTCATTAATGCTCCCTGCGCCCCTTCTACTTCAATTAGGAATTTTGTCATCTATGCTAAAGTTCATTAATTATCATATTTCAGGGTCTTGGCAGGCAGTTTAAAAATAATTCCATAGCCTTTGGAGCTTTGAATTCAGAGGATTGATTCAGTGAGCTCTGAGGCTGTTGTATAACTACCATGCTTGTTGGTCTGACAACAACAACTTCAAATCAGATTTTTTTTTTCTTCATTCTTTTTGTTTAAATGCATTTTCACTGTCACTCTGCTGTGAAGCCAGGCAGACAAAGATAAAAACATTGCCAATTGCAAAATCCAGATGGCATGGAAGCTTAAGTAGCCATTTAAGTTGCTTCATGACAAACACACATACATTAAAATCAAGATACTGAAAATTATTATTCTCTTGTTCACCTAACTGATGTGTTGAAGACATTGAAAAGAAACAAAAATCATGCTTTCTACACACAGAGGCACAATGTAAAAAATTGGAGGAAAAGAAACATAGCACATACAACAGAAAATGAATTTTATTTTTTTGAGAATAAACAATTACAGAAAATTCCAGGCTGCTCCTAAAAAAACACAGCTGAGATTCCTCTAATAGTGTTATGCAGTGGATTACAGCTATCACCAGTCTGGCTAGATTATCACTTTGTTAATTTCTACCTATAGATTGCAGATAATGCATTATAAGAAGGCAATCTAACAAAGGAGGTCATGATATGTAGGATTATGAAGAGAAGGAGGAAAGCCCAGGTAAAGGTAGGAGCTGAAACTGCAAAACTGCATTTTTTTGTTGCTGGGGTTTTCTTTTTGTTTGGGTTGGAGTTGTTTGGGTTTTGTTGGGTTTTTTTTTTTTTGTTTAAAAATGGAACACAGCTATTTTGTCCAAGTTCAGCACACAGGGATCCCCATGAGGACTGGTGCTGCTCCTCTGCCAGAATATCAGATCTCTCTCTGCAGCTCCTCTTCCTCCTCCCCATCATCTCTGTGATCTCTGATTCATCCTCAGGGACAGAGAGCAGAGCCACTCTTGCTAACCAGACTGCCCCAGAGCAGCAGAGCCTGGAGCAAAACCCCTCAGCTAACCCACCCAGCCCTGAGGAAAGAGGATTTCCAGAGGCTGGGAGGTGCAGGAGCTGTTCTGCCTTGCTCCAGGACAGCTGGCAGGCAGAGAAGGAGGCCCTGGCTTTTCAGAGCTTGTGACACAGCTCTGGCCTTGGCCTCCCTCTGCAAGGACTTCAGGGCATCTCCACAAATTTTCCTTCCCATGTTCCTTATCAAAAATAAAAGTCACAATCTGGCTGTTCAATCAAAACTTCAGTCCCACATCTCCTCCCAGCAGGGCTTCTGAGCTGCCTTTATTCCTTCAGAGCCAAACAAGAGAGTGATGAATGGAGACATTGTGGCATGGGAATAGAGCCTGGGATCTGCTGATGTTGGGCAGAAATGAGAATCCAGTGTTCTCTTGGAAGCACCACCCTTGCTTCTCCCAGAGGATTTACAGAGCCATCTCTGGGGGAAGGGGCTGCTCCACTCAGCCCCAGGCTGAGGCTCTGGAGTGCAAAACTTCACACATAAAAAAGTCCTATAAACCAGGATGAATTCAATTATTATGAACTTAGGAAAAGTCCATTTTGAAGAGCATGTCATAGGAGTGTATTTAGCCCACCACATCCTTATCTGGAACAGATCTTGGGTGAAGAGAAGCAGGCAGAGTGTCTGGCTCATGATACTCCATTATATTGCAGTTTTCACTCCAAATAATTGCAAATTGCTTTACAAATTATATACACAGCCTGCCTGACCACTTTGAGGCAACTGCTGATAGGGACAAGCTCAACCACCATAAAGAGTTGTCAGAGGACATGCAGCTGCTGGAAAGCTGAAGCTCTGTCTGGAGTGACCAAGGTTCAGTTTGCTGATCTAAAAAGTGACTATCTCTGCCTGCTGTGATCCACTAAACAACGGAGAGGTGACCAGAGGAAATGATGATTGAAGTTTTGTAAGTTCCTTCTGCATGGAGCTAAACAGGAGACATCTCTACCCCAAAGTTGCTACAAGTACTTGGTTTCCAAGGCCTCACCTGAAGAGAAAACCTGTTGGGTGAATAGTGAGAGATTCACTGCCTGCATTCCAGAACAGTGAAAGGCTCAGTGCATCTCACAGGACTGAAAGCATTTGGGTGTTTTAAACGTGATGCTTAAAAGAGTAAACCACCCCCACTGGGAACTGAGTTAATGTTTTCCAATTCACTTGAAAAACGTCTTACTGGCATGACAAGCTGGAGGCACGTTGCCAGAGCCTAAGGAAGGTATTCCAAGTGCTTGTCAGGGGTGGATAATGCACCACACTGCTGGTTTTTCATGTTTCAGCACCACAAGGAAGCCCTCTGCTCCTGGAGCCACTGGAGAAGCTGTTCCCCAGCCCCTGGTGTGTGATGGATGCTCTCAGGAGCCTGGGAGGTGGCTGCAGTGAGATCCAGCACCCCTGAGGCTGAGAAAACTGCAAGGTAAAGCTGGGGAGTTCAGGAACCAGGACATCCATTCTAGAGCTGAAATGGACCATAAAGGAGAAAGTGCCTTGCATTAAATCAGCTGCTGGCTTTTCTGAAGAGGAGGAAGCAGCAGAGGGACTGAAGAACTGCTGTAATAGTGGAGATTTCTTTGAAATCCATCTGTTGCTGCTCAGGGGAAAAACCAGAATGCTGCATTCTGCAAGAGCAAATCAAGTTGTTTTCTGAGAGGATGGGGGAAGGCGTGGCTGGATTTCAAAGTTTTTTCCTACTGAACAAAACCTGTGGTGGTTCTCGTGTCTCACCTACTCCTGCTGGCCAAAGGGGTTTGTTCCTCCAGGTGACCAGTGCAGGACTGGAACTCAAACATTGCTTTCCAATGCCTGCAGAGACCACCACATTTTGTGAAAAATCCCAATTACAACTCCCTAGTTAAAATTAGATATATGCTAATTCGTCCTTTAAAAATTAGCAGCCCCGTGCAAATTGAGAACAGATGTCTGTGTCTCCAGTCAGTGCTGGTTACTCCAGGCACCTCTTCCTCACACAGCCTGCTCCACCATCTCCCTGGAGCTCAGCTCCAGCACTGATCACAGGGCAGGCAGCCCCAGTGCCTTACACACACCTCTGTAGCTTGCCAGTGATCATTTCTGGCATTTTATTATTGTTTCCTTTAGTGAGGTGCCAAACTCTGAGGATTTGAAATGCTGGGCCTGAAGCCAATGCTCTGGGCTTTTTGAAATTTGCTTGTAACCAGTGTGAACCTCAGGGCCACTGCTGTGGCCAGGTGACAGATTGTCCCTCTTGGCTGGGAGCAGCTCTCAGTGGATGTGTTGCTGGGACAGAGCGTGCATGAAAATGGAGCTGCTGGCAGTGAGGATGGGCACTGACACTGCTTGAAAATTCCTGCTGGTGTGGGGCCAGTGATGCAGGCAGAACCAACTTTTCCTGAGTTATTCCACACTTTCAGCCTGCACACTTTTAATTCTTTATCAAAGTAAGACATTTGAAATGGCTTTACAAAGATCCTTGCTGAGCAGTACCTGCAGTGCTGCTTCATTACTGCCCACAACACCCCAGCGAACCTCAGCACCTGCAGAAAAATGACAACAATTCTCCTTTGTAGAGTGTCTGCTGCGAGGGGGGGAAACAAGCTTAGTGGAAATATAAATAATAGATTCTAATAGTCACAGCTGTTCATAAATAAGAAGATATATACAAACACAGTCTAGTGGAACAGGCACATTTCTCTCCAAGACTGACTTGCTGCATGATTTTGAAGGAAACACTTTGTCACTTTTTGGCTCAGCTTCCAACTATGAAATATAAACTGATATGATTCTTACCACTCAATGTAAATAAAATGCTTTGAGAACACGAATACAAATCGAGGTATAAATGCTAATATATTATTTCCTAGCTAAATCCATATTCTCCAAATGCAAACAGAGAACAAAGATGGATTTTTGTTTTTTACACATCTGTGCCACTAGTGGAAGTTTTGCAAGCCAGATTAGGTCCTTGGGGACATGAGTGCATTCCTGCTGCTCACAGGGTGTTTGTACAGTTGCAAAGTGGCTTAAGCTACTAAGCAATTCAGCTCATGGGTGTACAAAAAATAGCAGCCATCATCCTGCCCTGTTAGATGCATGGCTTCTCCAGAGCTAAGCAAAAGGAAAATTGCACCCAAAATATGAGAAATCAGGAGATAAATGATTCATAAAACACAGAAAGACTTTACAGCCTTACAGGGATGGGGAGAGACCAGCTCTGCCTGGATAAACTATTGGCTTCCACCAGCAAAACACTTCTAAGTCTGCTTGTTAAGAAATTGTTCTCAAAATAGCAAGAGACTTCACTTAATTAAATGTTAGCAGGTCCCTGCATAATTTATATTTCATTTTGGTCAAAAGGCAGCTGAGAACCCCAGAATACTGTGGCAGGGCTGCGTGCTAAATCCTCCCTTCATTTCCATGGCTGCAGCTCCACTGAGGTCTACAGAACACCTTGTGATGATTAGGCCCTGTTAAATCCATTTAACAGAGAAGATGACACATTGGAAAGCTGAACACCTTGCCCAAGGTCAGTGACACAGCAGGGAACTGAATTACCAGAAAATGACAAGTTCTATTTGCTTGCTGGATTCACCGGACTCATTGAAAATTTAATTTCTGCTCTGCTGACTCAAGGGTGGCCACACAGGTGTGGCTGCAGCATGAAAGGGTTTTAAAGCCTTTCTAGGGACGCTGCTGAATCACATCTTCTTGTCTGGGCCTATTCTGTGTGCAAATTCAGAAAGGATTGCCAGGTCTGGCAGTGGAGATAGCAGCTGTTCAAACTGAAATGTGATGCTGCTCCTGCTGCCATCCAGCACCACAGTTTTGCTGTTGGTTCATAAACACATATTCTCCTCCTCAGGTTAGCCACAAAAATGTCTTTCACTTAAATAACAATGCTTTTCAATAAGGATAGAAAAACAAAGTTAGAGGTGTATATTGACACATGATCCATTACAACAAATAATTTGAAGGTCTGAATGCACTTTTTAATTTTGAAGTGTGTAGCTTTTTAAATATTTTTAGAGTCTGCATGACTCAGGAGAATGGTAAAAGCATCTATGTACTTTTTTTATTATTTAGTATTCCCATCCAGCCTGGGGTCATTCTCCTGCCAAGAGTCAGACAGCAAAGGATTTGACATCAGCTCTCACTAAGACTTTTACACATGCCTATACCCAATGACTAGTCCTAGCAAAGCTAGCAGGAATTCTCATGTTGTCAAAATTTAAGCATATGTTAAACCTCTAAAAGACCAGGAACTACATCAGCACTGGTTACTGCTGACTAAATACAGGAAAAACCAAAGAATTACAAGTGATCAGGCAATTTAAAAACAACTTTGTGACAGAAATCAGACTGTAGTGCTGTATATATAAATAAGAATATAATAAATATAAATAATAGAAATAGAAATAGAAATAGAAATAGAAATAGAAATAGAAATAGAAATAGAAATAGAAATAGAAATAGAAATAGAAATAGAAATAGAAATAGAAATAGAAATAGAAATAGAAATAGAAATAGAAATAGAAATAGAAATGGATAATATATATACTATAAATAATAAATAACTTATAAACCCTTATCAATAACTATTCCATCTATAAATGAGTGAAATATGCTGTTGACAAACAAAGAATCCATTCCCACCCATGCTGATAAGAGGTGTGTAACTAATATTACACCAGTTACATCATTTTCTATCCACACTTCAACAATACTTGAACTTTTTGTCATGGCACTGGCATTAAATGTCCAAATTAAGATAAACAGCCTTAAGATCTAAATTTTATTTTTTAATTTAAATAAAGCCTATTGGCCAACAAATCAGAAGGCTTATGGCAATTTGTTCTTTGAAATTTCTATTTCTGTTCAGTCTTTTCAGCATTTTGGATAGAGATTTTCTCCTAAAGGTTTAAAATATGGGATAGACAACAGCTTGCTGAGGCTGAACCCCTCTCTTCTACCAGACAGATTCCACCAGGTGAGAATGAATCTGTGCCCCTTGGGGAACAGCTGCAATTTTTATTTTTGGATTTATACCTTCCAAACAGCGTGCAGGGAAGTTGATGAGGTCAGTATTGATGAGGTCAATATTGATGAGATAGATGTCAGCATTGATCAGGTCAATATTGATGAGGTCAGTATTGCAGCCTCTGTGAGAACATGAGGATTTCGTTGGACACCACTGCTTTAGAGAGCAATATGTCTCTGAAAAAGCCTGACTTGGGTCCCAAGAGGGGTCTGCACTAAAAGGGGTTGTCACACTTTCTCCTAGGCCTGCAGAAAGCATCTGCTCATCCTGCAGAGGAAGAAGGTGAGTGGCTGTTCTCAGGATTGCAGAGAAGCAGCCTGAATCTCACCTCGCTTGAGAGTAAAATGGCATTTCCTACCAACTTGGTAAAGGTCATTCTTTGCAAAGCTGCATTCTTTTCAAAGATGACCTAAACATGGAAAAAAAAAATCAAAACACTGAAAGGGTGAGCATCACAGCAAAATCAAAATATGAACATATACTTTAAGGGTTGGCAGTTGTAATTTATTTTTTTTTTAATTTCTGTGCTTACTTAGCATTTTGGAGCAAATGCAGTCACGGGAACAGAACACCCCTTCACTAAATGTCAGAGAAAACACTACTTAAAACCACAAAGAAAAGGCTTTAGACTAATAATACACTCACAGAACTCAACACTATCAGATAAAACAAAAATATGAGAACTTTCTATTTTTACGTTTCATGAATCAGAAAGGTCACAAGCCTAATTTAAAAAAACATGCCTTGGAGGCATGAAGGGTAAAATGCTGAAGATGAGATGCAGTTTATCAGAAAATATTGTCCAGTGCATGTCACAGAAATGTGTTCTTAACATAATAAAGCAAACCCAGGAGAGATTTACCACCTGTCTCTACCCTCTTACTTCACCATTAGATGTTCACTCATCCAGCTCTTAGTGGGCAGTTTTAAAAGCATCTCTCTGTCACTTCCACGCTCTTCTCCTGATCTCCCATGCTGAGCTGATCCATTTTCTGAGCTGGAAGGAGCAGAGCTGCCTTCCCTGAGTTACTGAGCACATGTACCAGTGCCAGCAGGAGACAGGCAGAGAGCAACAGTAGGGTTTTAAAGGACTGAAAGGAGAATGTTTGACAAGCTTCTGACACCCACTAAATTTAAAAGAAAGTTAGTAAGTAGAGAGCAAAAAGGGAAGAAAAGAATTTGTGGGTAGAGAAGGTCATTGGGCAGAGAGTGAGTTTTGAACAAATTAGTGCCAAGTAGAAAAAGGAACTGGAGACAACAGGCATGAGAGGAGATCTAAGCAGAAGTACAAAGAGAGAAGTATTAATGGCTGTGCATTAAAGGTCAAATCCTATAGACTGTTTAGAGTTTGGTTCTTACATTCATAATTGCCTAACCTTGATGTAACTCTACTGACTTAACAATTCATCATTTGACTGATTGTTTTGTAGTTGTTTTTTTTTTAATAAAGCAAATCATCCCTATTTCACAGCATCAGATCTGCTGATACTCTGAATTCATGAATGCTTCATAAACAGGAAGTCAGGAAGTGAAAAAGAGCATTAATTGGGTGGGAGGGAGGGGAAGTATTTAGGACAAAAGGTGTTGGACATCTATTTATCTTGACAGAGAGGGACAGAGTGTTGGACCCCTTCATGTATTCCTACAAGTTTCATACAGTTTTCTCAGCATTAGTGGGACAGGGGTAGCTGGGGATATCCATTCCTGTTCATATGTGGACAGAGCACACAAACTCTAATTCCCTCTTAATTATGATGCCTGACTTTCAGCAGAGCAACATTTCAATAGCTCTGCTGGATCAAGGAGGTGATCTGACTCCAGTTATTACAAAGCAGGAGATTGTAGCCTATCAAATACTAAAAAAGTGGAAAATTACCAGCCTAATAAGTAGCCAAGCAACAGAACCAGACATGATTGCTATGTAAACTTTACCTTTAACACTCTCTGCCTTCTGTTCTAAGTTTACAGAGCTAAGGTGACATTATCCCAGGCTTTGACAAGAAAGGTCCTGCATCACTATCATCTTTTGGGATTTTCATGCCAGTCAGCAGCTTTCCCACCAGGGCTCCACCAAACCCCCTTAGTCTTTCCTTTCTTAGCTGCCTAACAAGAGCTGAGCTCCTTTAACATCTGTCACAAACACCACACTTACACTCCTCAGTGCAGTGGAAACAGACCCAGCTTTGCCAAACTTTCCTGTGCAGAGCACCCAGCAGATGCTGCTTGGGGCCCCCCACCTGACCTGCCAGAAGCATCTCGAGCATCTCAGCTTGGTGTGGTGGAGATTATCACTTTATTCACATTGTCCTTGCTTAACAGCTTCTGCCACTTCCACTGCCTCAAAATGGGCTGGTTGTGCTTCCTTACTGGGGTGCTACAGGCATAAAGTCAGGCAAACTCCTGGAGTGATCAGGGGTGAGAGAAGCCATGCAGAACTCCAGCACATCCCTGTGTGGGTGCTGCAGGCTGAGCCAGCCCCTCCATGGGGCTCCCCTGGCTCCCCCAAGCCCTGCCTGAGTTCCTCCCTTCCTTCCAAGCCCCTCCATGGTGCTCCTCTGCCCCCCCCATGCCCTGCCTGAGTTCCTCCCTTCCTCCCAAGCCCCTCCATGGTGCTCCCCTGGTCCCCCCAAGCCCTGCCTGAGTTCCTCCCTTCCTTCCAAGCCCCTCCATGGGGCTCCCCTGGTCCCCCCAAGCCCTGCCTGAGTTCCTCCCTTCCTTCCAAGCCCCTCCATGGTGCTCCCCTGGTCCCCCCAAGCCCTGCCTGAGTTCCTCCCTTCTTTCCAAGCCCCTCCATGGTGCTCCCCTGGCTCCCCCAAGCCCTGCCTGAGTTCCTCCCTTCCTTCCAAGCCCCTCCATGGTGCTCCCCTGGCTCCCCCAAGCCCTGCCTGAGTTCCTCCTGTCCTTCCAAGCACCAAGCAGTGCATCCAGCATGGGCAGCCAGAGGAAGAAGGATTATTCCCTATCCCCAGCCAGATGAGCAGCCACTCAAGCACAGAGTTTTAGAGGAAGATGCTACGTGAGGAAAGAGAGAAAGCACAAGGTGGTGAGAGGGCAAGAATGGAGAAGAGCTTAATTAAATTAACGGAGGGAATATTTACACTTCCCATTTCTGAGATTCGCAATTCTGTAGAATAATCTCCCAGAGGAAGTAATGAAAACCTCATCACTGAGCCGGTTTAAATGAGTTGGAACAGCTCTACAGTGAACACTGTGGGGGCTGTGGACTGGCTCATGGCTCCTCTCTCTCTCTCTATAACTAATGAAGCACACTCCCCTGAAATCCCCACAGCACGAACTATGGGATAATCCATACCAGCTCATGAATGTATTTCACTTGCAAAATGTGAATAGATACTTATGCAAATAAATGGATAAGATTACCTACAGGATGAAAGGGCTGTTGTTTGTCGTTCTGCTGTTTCTTGCAATCATACAGTATCAATGTTAATTTAAAACTTACTCCTGACTGTATTTCTGTGCATTCCCATCCTGTGGCCACACGTATCTCATGTTTCTCCATAACTTTGCAGGGTGCTGAATATTTCTTGCCTTGTCAAATCCCAGGACACCTCAGGTAAAAGAAGACCTCTATGGGTCAAGATCCTTTGTATTCTCTTTTTGTGCATCTTAGCATAGGCATTTCTAGGTTAAAAAATGAATATTTGGGGGGATTTGAGTCGGCATTGCACAGCCCCAGGGACAGAGCCCATCCTGTGTACATCCACCAAAGGGATGCTCTGCAGAAGTGATGAGAACAGACACATCAGAGGTCACCATTTGCATTAAATAATTGCCTAAATTGCCTCCACTACCTGGTGCTGCCGTTGTGAAGTAGCTTTTCCAAGAGTTTGTTCTCCCATCTGTGGAGCAGCTGAGATGAGTAACAAGGTCTAAATACGTAGGCTTTGCTTGGTACACAAGCTTATTCACCTCAGACTAGTTAATTCTGCTGCTTCTGTGCAGAATTAATTACTTTTGCTTGGTATGATAATTTCCCTTTATTCCTAAGTCTATTGGTTCTTTAGCAGAAAAAGGATTAAAATTGAAAGGAGAAAAAAAGGGTGTAAAGAATTTCACTAGGAGCAAGACAGTAGTTATTGGACCCACTGAAGTTTTTCCTACTCTTTCTATTAGAGACAATATTATGCCTCACTTTCTATTGGAAAATTATGTTTAAAGTTTCCATGAAAAACATCTGCTGCATTCCACCCCAGCACTGGCAGTCTTTCAGCAATAGATTAAATCACTCGTTCCATATATGCCAGCAAATTTAGTCTCCCTTCTGCTAAAGTTGTTATTGACCATGGGCTCATTTTGTAAAAGTCAATTTCTAACTTTTTCCAATTGGACTCCTCTTTAAAAGTAAATAGATTCTTTTCTTTCTCTGTCTTCTTTACACCTTGAATGCAAAGGTTGCTTTCAGACAGGCAGTGCTTTGGAAAATCAGGCCACCAGACTTCCCCAAACATAACAGAACATCTATTTTAATCTTGGCCTGTGATGGTGATGCACACAGCATTGTTCAGAACTGGTTGTTTTATCACAAAGGTGGGCACAGGCAATCAGGATCCCAGCTAATTACTTTTTATATTTTCTATTTTGAACTGTAAGGACAGCTCATTAAATCAGGGCTGCAATACAACAGGCACCAGCCATTCCCCAAGCAGTGGGGCACATTTGTGCAGCCACCAAAGCAGTCCTGTTTTACACATTTGAATGCCTTGGATAAAAGTGACTTAGCTATCTTAAAATTAAACATTCATTTTGCAAGCAGGTGTCATTATTGCCCTGTTGCACTAAGACAAACTGAACCATAAAGATCTCTAGCCAAGATGACACTGCTGAATGTCATCAGAACCAGAACAAAACCCCCCTGAGATCTGTGGTTTCCTTCCTCTGGACACAAGAAAAGGGATTTCAAGGGGAGTTCAAGAAGTGGAGCCCCTAATTCTTGATGACATTGGCTGCACTGTGGGGAAATTGTGCTTGGTGGCAGGTTTCACACCCCTGGTCCATCCCTGGCCTTTAACAGCATTTATTTAAAAGCAAATGAAGTTCTTAAACCAAAAAATAATGGATCCACTTTGTGTTTTGAGGGCCAGGGCTCTGAATTTCCTACAGTGTTGGTTTTCCTGCTGACACACTTTGCTCTTCCAAGGCACACTGCAGTGTTTGAAAGTGCTCCTAATGCCCACTTCTGCTTTGTGCTGTAACTACCATTACTGCACTAAGACCTGCCTTTACTTGGTGTAGAAAAATCAGCTGCAGAACGTCACATGGACCATACCCCATAAATTATTATCATCCCTAGGCAAATTTTGCATTTGTCAATTTTTACTGTGTGGAAATTGCCCCTTAGATGTTGTTTACAGGCCTCCTACTGGCACTTAAAGATTCTTATGTTTGGGAAACAGAATGATTACTTCTTTCTTATGATAATTCATGGAGTTTTATAGATTTGTATACAGAATAGATATCTACTAATCTGTAAGGCTGTAATTATTTTGTTGTACCCAGTTCAAGCCAAGGACTGTGAAACAAAAAATATATTTACAACATTTATCACAGTTAAACCTTGTTAAAACTTCAAGAAATAGGCTGTCTATAGAATCAATAAAACCAGTGTCTTTCTAAAACTACCAGGAAACTTCCTAAGAGTCATCAACTGATGTGTCCTGTGAATAATGTCAGGTATGAAGAGGAAGCAACCAGACTTGGATATGCTAAGGATGGAAAAGGGACCTGACTGAAAGTACAAACCTTATGCCTTTCTTTTGCTTCTGATGCAAACAGTAGCTGAGTAATGGTTTAAAAAAAAAAATTTTAAAAAAAGCCAACCAAACAAGGAAAGAAAAAGTTTGATTAGAAGGAAACTTCTGCAGCCCACAGTCCAAGGGCTTTCAGTCCCCGAAAATGAAAGTAATGAAAATCAGGATGTGAACACTCACTGTGCCAGGCTTTGGGGAAATAATAACTGGGTTTCAAATTAGAAGGCTTCTGCTAGAGAGTGCACAGCAGCAGCCCACATAGCTCTGCCCTCCTGGAAGAGAGTCCAGAACACAATTCCAGCAGCAGTGTGGCGTGCAGGCTTCACAAATATTTGATTATATCTCCTCTAAGAGCCTAACAAAATCTAAATGAATATTTGGGAAGATGACTAATAGCTCGCCATGAATATTCCAAGCAGGCTGTCCCAGGAATTTGTATGAATGCACTCAGATGAACCTGTCTGTGTGTGTCTGTACATCCAGAGCAGTGCATTCCCATCCCTTTCATTTGTTCCATAATGTCCATACAGGCCTGGGTGCAGGACAAACACAAATTCAAATTATTTACTACATGAGAACAAGCAATTAATTTACAGTCTAGAGCGTTAATACCCACTAAAACATTATACTTTCAGAGCCATTTGTTCCCCTCAGATTCTTTTAATTAGCTGGTCCCTCTATCAAGCTTAGCCCATCACACTGGTTTTTCTCCCATTTGCTTGACTTTAGGCACACGTTTCTCCTTAAGCATCTGGCAGACAGTTTGAGGCCTTAGAACATGCCAGTCTTGGATATATCCTTCTCTTCACCCCATGAGAGCAGAGGGAGCTGAAGGATCACAAAAACAGCTCCCGTGGAAAAAGCTGTTAAATTTTATTAACCAGAGCCCTGAACCAGGAATCCTTACAGTAACAAGGCAAAGTGGAGGTAAAACATCACCTCTTCAGGGTGACAGTATTTTACAGCCAGCTCACAGGCAAAGGATTGCACATGTGAGAAGCAATAATGAATTAATGGGCCAGCCACGTTGTAGCATCAAGGTTAAAAATATAGATTCATTTGGGACTCACTAGAGTGGGAATGCAAAATTTTGAGCTACTCAGAGCCTTTTTTTCCTGGAAAAGTTCTTCCTCACATTCACATCCCTCTTGCAGCTGCCAATGAATTTTAATATGCTTTCAGATGGATGTGAAAAATGCTGCAATACACAAAATTTGTAGTTGCCACAGGATGCTGGTGGGATGAGAAGGTAGGACTCCAACAATCTTTCAACTAAAAGGTTAAATTTCCATTGATGAAGCTGCAGAAGGGGCAGGGGTTTGATGGGAATCTTTCCTGAGTGACTGCTAATCTTTCTGTTCCTCACACAGATACTCCTTGCCCATTGTCATGGTAACAGGCAGCTCCACTCTGCTCCCCTCTGCCTTTCCTCAGGCTGTGCACACCCCTGGCATCCAGGTATGATCCCCTCCTTCCTCCACCCTTCTCCTCAAAGCTCAGGCCTGAATACAGCCTGGAAGCCTGAACAAGGAGCATTTTGCAGGACACAAACCCACAGAGTACAAACAGGGAATGGTCCCATTTCCTTGTGAGTCTGGGAGTCACCTGGACTAGGAGTCATCTCAAATAATAGGAGTTCTAGGAGTCATCTCAGGAAATAACAATAATACAAAAGATCCTTCAAGAGACATGCCAGTTTTACCAAGTGGGCAGAGATGAGAGGAAAGGCATTAAAGGAAGGAGATTCTGACACAGCATCAACACAAACAATGGCCATGCCAATAAAATATGGCAACAAAAGGCAAACCCCAAATGGGTACCACTGACACATGGCAGAATGAAAGACTTGAGCCAGGCAATTAAATGCAGTGTTCTCTTGGGGGTCAGTGCCTGTCAGCACAGAAAGTCTCAAATTCTCAGTGGCCAGGGCTCCAGCCTGTGGGAACTCAGCGCATCACCTCGGATGCTCTGAGTCCCAGGGAGACTCCCTGGGGGGCTCAGAAGTCCTGGAATGTAGCCAAGAGCACCTGGTGGCTTGATTTTGACCCTTCAAGGGTCGTGCTATTGAAGCATGAGGGTCTGGAGGTTTCTGAGGTTTGAATGGTGTAGGGCAGGTGTTTTTGTAGAATAGAATGTAGGTTTTAGGATTTTGGTACAGGGGGGTCTAATGGAGGCAAGATGGAGGATTCAGGCCCGACCTCGTGGCTTTTCTCCTTCTTCTTGTCATCCATCTTCTCTGTGATGTGTGCATTTTAGATTGGTTCATGCTAAAGGTGCACTGTTTAATAAAGGTGATGGGTATTGGAGAAAAATTGTAAATATCATATACGTAATTATCAGTATAAGAATGTGCGACCGCCCTAAAGGGGCAGAGAGTGCTTGTGGCTGCCTTGCTGGTCAGATCTCGGCTGGGCAGAACAAAAACCTTAGAGATAAGCTTTAATAAACAACCTGTAGACTGAACTATAGAGGAGTCCAGACTCGTCTGTTCATCGCGGGCTGCCTGCGAACCGTCCCACGCGAACCACCCCACGCATGTCCGACAGGGACAGGGACAGACAGCCGGTCGGACACCAGCCCAGGAGCCCTGTTTTGATAATCCACTCCTTTCTCAGGGAGGGACCTTTCTTTGTGCTCAGGGACTGGACCCAGCAGGGCAGGTTGTTTTATTGTCCTGCCCTGGAAGGCCCCACTCATGTCCCTGCTGTGCAGGTGCCATGGGATCACACTGCTTGGCTCCCAAAACACTGGAGGATGTTTGATGTGATGCAGGCATACACACGGTGATCAACACATCATTACAATGAAAAATCTTTATTTATTTTAGCTGGAGTAATGCTGTAGAGACCTAAGCACTTGTCCCAGGAACCAGCCTGATAGCTCCTTTTGCTATTTGTCTGGCTTGGTACCTCAAAGGGCCTTCTTGTATGCGGACAAAAAGACAATTTGCTGCTGCCTAGATGTGTAATTCTGCTAACTAGACAGACCTCTCCGAGTGAAATATTTACCCTGCTCAGAATGCAAACACACCACACGAGTGACAGCCTTTCCAAACCATTACAAATCACCCAGGATCACCCCCACACTTGTCACACACACTGCTCTGCTGGTGGAGCCACACACTGGCAGCTTTTTCCCTGGGCTCAGGGAAGGCAAAGGAAGCCCCAGGGCTGCTCCAGCCCACCCCAGCTGGCAGTGCTCCCAGAGGGAAAGGCTGGGGAGAGGAGCAGGAGCCAGCCTCAGACCTCCTCCTTTGGGAGGCAGGAGGGAAAAGAGAGCAGGACACAGGGACAGAAATGTGGCTGATAAAATCTGCACCCACTGCTTGGACAGAGCCAGGTGCTTCCTCAGCTCCCTTGGGCAGGTTCCACAGCATAAAGTCTGGAGCAGTCAAGGCTGTCATGGAATGGTTTGGGTTGGAAGGGACATGTAAAGGTCACCTAGACCAACCCCCTGCAAAGAGCAGGGACTTCAGCTCAGTCAGGTTGATCAGAGCCCCATTCCAGCTGACCTTGAATTCTGGGGTATCCACCACCTCATCTGGCAGAAAAGGTTTCAACATAATGTCAACTGAAAACCTCTGCCCTCAGTGCCAGAGCTTTGATTAAGACCTTGTAATTTTTTTCATTGTAAAAAAAAATGTGAATTGCTGGTGTAAAAAAGCACAGGAGAAAAAGAAACAAAACAAAAGTTATTTTAGACCCTCTTCATTTTCATTAAAGAATGAAAACTATTTATTTCCCCTTTCTAGACACCTTTGTAATGATCAGGCCAGCACAGCCAAGAAATATCTCTTGGCTCATTCAGTGAGCATTATTAGAAAATTTTGCTAACCTTGGTTTTTTTACCTAGAGCTAATCTGAATAAAATTATGGTTAAAACCTGGATGGAGACCCATGGCTTTGTCCCAGTATGTTTTCTGGGTGCAAACAAATTGAGTGACTGATTGTATGAATACATATTTAGTGTTACAGTCAATATTTGTCACAGTTAATAACAGTGTTGTGCCTTTACTTAAAGCTGTTCCTTTGAGGCTCCCAAAGCACTTGATATTTGCAATAGTTCTACAGTGTTATTATTAATCATTATTTTGTTTACAGAAACAAATTGAATAGATAACTAAACTTTTTCAAAGCCATGTAACACAATCTAAATCTGTAGATTCCCCCTCAAAAATATAATGTCAGCAGTGACCTTGTTTTCACCCCCTCATTTTGGCCTTTCAGTGGTTATGGCCCATACAATTTGTCCATCATTATTAATAGCAGTAGGAATACAAAAAAAGCTGGGGAGGCTCAAAGGACTTGTTGCCCATGGATAAAAATAGAGAAGGCCACTGGTGCAGCAGAACATCAAAGTCTCAACCATGATAATCCTACAGAGCAATTGTAAGTGACATTGGGCTTTAGATGCTGAATAGATAACACACTGCTACAAATATTCTGTGAGCAGATTTTACTTTGCTCATATTTCCTACTAGAATCTTCCCTTTCTCTCGTTCTTGTAGTTTGTCTACCCATGTCCCTAATGTGCTTATGCACAGAGCCTTTCTCAACACACAAAGAATCTTTTAAATCCTCTTTGAAGGAGGTAAACACGCATGAGGAAAGGTGCTGGCATTATTCTGCAGTGTCTCAGCCAGCTCTCTGAACACAAGCACAGAACATGAGCAGCAGGGAATGGCAGCTAGGCACTGGTTTTCCAGTGAGGTAGAGCCCATGTTTACCCCAGAGCACCTGGATCTCCAGCACAGCCCAGGTTCTGTGTCACTGCAGCAGCTGCTCATGGATGGAGAGCCTGCTGGGGATGCTGGAGATGAGTGACAGCCACTGCCCCCAGAAGCAGGCAGACAGCACAGCCCTAAAATAAATGACTAACATGAAAACATCTTAGGATGGCAAGAGTGAGAACCCCAGACTGCTGATGGTGTGTACAGAAACAGAGGAGAAGGAATTCCTGAAACAGAGAAGAAGGAATTCCAGAGCACTGGCCAACACAGAGGCAGGGCTTACTGGAAAAACTGTTCAGCAAGGTAAATAGAGAATGGGGAATTTCTCCCCTCCTAAATAAGCTGTATAGGAGAGAGCTCTGTGCCACACACCCCTCTTATTTTCACTGGGGATGCACAGAGTCACAAACAGGCTGCCCTGTCATATATGATCTTTCATAATCTCCCTCACATAAACATGAGCACTAAAGCAGAGGAATGACTGTAGCTTGTTCCCTGATAAAACATGGAGGTTTAGGGCCCACAGTCTGCAGTCCATTTCCAGACTCTGCAAAGGTGAAGTGAGACCTGAATATTTTTTCTCATTCCTAAATTATTACTGGCTCAAATGTCCTGAATACAGATTAGAGGAATTACCTGATTGTATTAACCTAGGGAAGGAGTTGAATAAAAACCCATGATCATATTTCAGTAAAATAGTCTCCATTAGAGAGCAAAATCTCTCTCCATCTCCCTCTCCCTCACATATTTATATGCAGCATGCAATGCCTTTTCTAACCCATTTTTGGGGTACTTGAATAAAACTGAATATTGTCTACTCAGTCTGAAAGATGATGAAGTCACCTAGGACTCCTCTCCTAGGACAGCAATAAACCAAGCCTCCTGCCAGCCTCAGACCCAGAACATGCCTGCATTTAGTGTTTGCCCTGTTCCATTTGAAATGTTAATCATCCCTATGTAAATTCTGGCACACTGAAACTCAGTTCATATTAACTTCAGGTTACCTGATTTAGATATGGCAAAGGACGGCCATTCATCGTCTGCTTTCTAAAGATCAAAGAAGCCTGTCCCTAAAATATGCCCCCTAACATGCAAATGAATCTAAATGGCTCTAATTAGATTATAACTTGAGGGTGCTTTCTGCTGCAGAAATGAAGTGTTGCTGTGTCACAGGCTCAGTACACTCCAAGGATCTGATCTGCTCAGCAGTCACAGCCACACTTCCTACCCCGGCCTGTGACGTGCCTCCCCTCGCTGGTTTTGTTACCAAAAAAAAATTCAAATCTGCTTTTCTGACACCTCCTCCTCAGCCCTGACACTGATGGCAGTGTGGAAATGCTCAGGGAATCAAGACTCCCCCACCAGGGGTTTCTGTGGCTCCCTGGTGCAACGTGTTCAGCAGCAACTGTGCAGGTTTAGAGGCTCCATGGACCTGCTGATGAGTAAGAAATTAATTCACACTTCAAGCTCATTCTCCACTGCTTTTACAGGGAGATAATTATGTCATGGTGGTTATCTGCCTTTAAAATCCTCATGGTGGGGAACTCATGCTCTCCTCTGAGAGGCAGCAAAGGGAAGTCAGCACTGCATCATCACTCAAAGAGACTCCACCTGCTATGCTGCACAGGAGAACAGGGATTTGCTGTCCACACGAAGATTTGCAGTGGGAAAGCAAAAATACAGGGTAGTCATCACGTAGGAAAACACTTTGTTTGACTGGGAAAGAAAAGCCTTAGTCACCAGATCCAAATAGATGTGTCTAAAAATAAAAGGTGTGGTGGGGGACTGGACCAGCACTTCCATTTCCACGGGGAATGCTGCAAACCCAACCAGAAGCTACTTGGTAAGCAGGAGGTGAGAACAGCAAATGTGAAGAGATTTCTGAATGTTTGTTACAAATGCAGCATTTCCTCAGGCTCATGAATCATTTTTAACTGATCCTGATTTCTTTAAGAACACTTGTTGATATGCTACAGGCTGTATCAGTGAAGCAACACTGCCAGGAAGCAAATATCATTATGAGTTATGTGCACAAGGAGTGCAAAATCTGACCCATCTCTCTCTCTGCTGGCTTATTGTATCAAAATATTATATTGGGAGGTTGCTGGGGGTCTTGTCAGTGTGTTTCTGTATTTTGATGGTGGTTTCCTAAATTTTGGCCTCCTAAATTATTCCTCTGCAAGCACTGGAGTTTTTATTTGGGCCTCTTTAAGTTAATATTAAAATCAATATGAATGTTTTTCAGCTCATTTGAGAGAATTAATTTAATCCATTTGGATTTTCTGGAAATGCAGAGTTTATGCATAAGGCTACTTTTTTTTTTCTTTTTTTTTTTTTTTTTAATACAAACACTGGATGGCACAAGAGCAGAGAAAGGTTTTGTGTCTAACAAAGAGAATCACAGAATGGCCTGGGTTGGAAGGGATTTTAAAGATCATCCAGACCCCTGCAGGGATGGGCAGGTAGATCCTCCACCATAGCAGGTTCCTCCAAGCTCCATCCAGTGTGCTAATGAATAAGAACTGGGGGGAAAAATTAAGAACTTTAAGTGAAATGAATATTTTCAAGAATATTTGACCCTTGCCCAAAGATCCTTGGGCAACAAATACTTGGGGCTGCACACATAATGAAATAAACAGGGAATGCTATTTTTCACCATGTTTAAAAATCAGTTGTTCATTAAAATAAAATAGGTGGTAATTCCAAGATCAGCTTTTATCCTCGAAGTGGTTGTTTCACTGTGTGTTTTTCTAAATCCTCTGCTCAGCACACATTTCCATGAGGACAAGGATGTGCCAAATGGACTTGGTGACTTTTGCAGGCAGCCTGCAAGTTTCACACCCAAATCTGTGATGTGCAAACATTGAGCAATCACCTGAGCATGTGAAACACAGACCTGGGGTGGAGGATTTGACCACTGGGTTTTGTAAAGGTTGAGTGAGATGAGAATGGGCATTATGGAGTTCACCCAAAGGTGCCAGAGGGCAGGGAGAAGGGTCCTCAGCTGGGGCTCAGCTGGTCCCACTCGGTCTGTGGGGACAAGGACTGGGGCACTGCTGAGCTCCAAGAACACTGCTCTGAAGAAGGCAGTGAAAGGGACCTCAGCAGAGTCCCTAAACCAAAGTTCCAAGTGTAGGAATTAGAGAGAAGCCAAAGGCTGTGGCTGAGGCTCCCTGGAGAAACTCTGAGCTTCCTTCATGAGGAGCTGGCAGAGAATCAGAGAAGCTGAAGTCTTTCAGCAAAGGTGACCTCATATTTGAGCTGGAATGGTCAGAAGAATCCGGCTCATACCAGACCTAACAAAGTGGAGTTTCCCAAAAGGAAAATTTTTCCATGTGAGTCATGCTTCTGCAAGAGCTGGGAAGCTGACAGTGTGAACAGTGTGCAAGGAATGGGAAGGCAGATGGATGAGGCCATGCCTCAGCCCTACATCCAGAGATGTACATTTAAAGAGAAACACCCCAAAAACGTCAGAAGCTCATGGTAATAACCCCATGGATTTCCATGGGAAAATTCTAGGTTGTTCTCGGACAGATCTCTCCCTGAAGGAACCCTGAGTGCTCCTCAGCCCTAAATCCCACTGGAAATCCAGCTGAGTGGTGCCAGATGGGGTCAGCATTCTGGGATCTGCAGGGCTAACCCAGCCCCTTGCAACATGAGTGGCACTGCCCCTCATGGTGCATTTGAGACCAAGCATTTTAACTTCTGCTCCTCCTGAACCAGTCACACTCGTGCCATGATGAACAACCATAGTGGAACAGGAGAGCTAAGCTTGATATGTAACAAAAATGGGACAGAATGAGGGTTGTTCTGGGTTTTTTGGGTTTTTTTGTTTTGCTTTGATCTTCGACTGAAAGAGATCTACTGCGTAATTTTGTTATGAACAACCTCCCATGATTCTATTTAACTAGCACAGTTTGCTCTAAAAAAGCTACACATGTGCTTCTAACACTACATTAGAGCAATATTGGATCAGATGGAGCTGAAACTGGAAAAAGTCATTTTTTTCGGGCATGTCAGAACAAACAGTGGGTTTTTTATTCTGAGGTTAAATTGATTTTTGGTTCTACTGGGGTAAATATTAATGAATATTTTTTTTCTAGCAACATGCATAGTCTCTAATGATACTGGACACTTGGTGATCCTGACATGGTTAGAATTTGGGTCCATTTGTGTAGCTGCTGATGTGTGATAAAGATGAAGCATTTGGAGTTTGTTTTCTAGATGTTCAGTAAGTCATTTCCAACTGCATTTGCTTGAGCCAAACAGAAAAACTTATTTTTCAACAGGAGTGAATTTATTAGCCACAATTTTTTTCTCATTTATGCCTTGAAACATCAATGTTTGTAGTGCACAGGAGCCCGAGGCTTTACTTGTGAATAAATTATTTGTAATATCCTGATTTATTGTGGTGTTTTGGGGCCACTTCTTTCTGCCTGAGTGGCACCAATTAGGGTCAATAGCATCTGCCCAAGGTGGTTTCACTTCTGGCCACTTGGCCCTAGAAAATATAACATGCAGCTCTGGAAATATCAGACAGACAAACAGACCTTTAATTTTAATTCTGAAGACAGACCTTTAATTTTATGCTTGCAACAAGGAAGGAAACTTCAGCCATAAGGCATGAATATCAAAATGCTGTGCTTTTCTCCACAGAAAGCTGATCTAAATGAGTTTAAGGTCTCTGAAACTGTCCTGTGTTAGTCATCCAGAGACAGTGATTTGAAATTCATTACATTGTCCTGGGTTAGAAGATATTTGGACATGTAGGTGATTTGGCACAGCTGTAGAAAATGGACCTGAAATGGCAGGTGGAAAATCCCTGATTTGGTCTCCACTTTGTCAAAGTTGATCACCAACAGGTGATTCTGGAGTTAGCATCTTCCTCAGTGGATCACAGACTGGAGCCCAGGGACTGAAAAGCACAAAGCCATAAGATACATTCCAATTGGCACTAAAGGCTCAGTTTCCCCTGCAATTTAGGGGACTGTGGTGATTCTGCTTTAGCTTTGATCTGCTGTGTAATTGTTCTCCATCACAGGTGTGCTCCTGGGACCTGCTGCTTCCTGGCAAGCTTGAAAATCAGACCATTTATTTTGGTAACTAGCTATGGACAGAGGAGCCCAGCTCCAGAGATCTGTTTTCCCTGCTGATGAATCCCTGCTGGGCAGCACCCTGCCAGCAGCACAAACACCATCCTGAAAATTAAGAGCTTTTAGCCAAATCAAGGCTTCACCAATACCATGCATTGCAATATTGATTTCAATTTCTTTATGGATGAAATTCTTTCAGCATTGTTGCCTGCTTTGTATATTTAGGGAAGGAAATAACTACAACATTTCCATTTCAGAAAAACAGCTTTGTGGCCTACTCACTGCTGAAATCCATTAAGAGGCTCTGCAGGGTGGGAAAAGAGGTGGTTTTTTTTTTTGTCTTTAGCTTGTATTTCATAGCTGTGTGACAGTCTGTTTGTGTGGTCAAGGCCATCCACCTGCCTGCTGCATTTTTCCTCCCTTCATTTATACCTGCATCCCTTGTGGAAATCATAGAGCACTTGCTTTCAAGAGCACAGAGATGGTAAAATTGTGCCGAGCACTTTGGCAGGGAGAGGGAGGTCACTGCCAACCTGGCAGGGCTGGCTCGCTCCCCCAGCCCCAGCCAGCTTTGTGCCAGCTTCCAGCAAGCTTTTCCAGCCCTGCATCCCTAACTGCTCCCAGTTCCAGCTGCTGCTGGGACTGTTCTTGCTGTAAGGCCAGCAAAGGCCTCGGGTTTTGTTTGCTGGGTTGTTTTTTTTCTGTGATTTAAGCTCTTTGCTGTTGTGTTATTGCGTAACTGCAGCTCCTGACAGAGCCCGTGTGCCTGTGCCTGCCCTCCCTGGGAATGCTCAGCTCTAAAGGCAGTAACAGCACTCTGGTACTCTGAAATTCCTTCAGTGATTTTGGATTATGCCACTTGGATTATGTGTAATTTTGGATTACACTAAACGCATTGAGAGTATTTTTTTTTTTTTAACAACAAAAACAAACCATACCAAATACTCAGCAAGCTGTGCAAAAGTTTGTGTCATTAGTAAGACTTTCATTTCCACTGGGACAGAATGCTGGGTTGGGTTTGTTTGTGTGTTTGCAGGGCTTGAAATACATGACAGGCTTCTGGTTTTCCTCTTCATTTGCTGTTACTTCTTCAACACAGTTGTTAAATGTTACAAAGACACCCTGTTTTCTTCAGCTGCTGAGGCACACAGTGAATAGATCTTTTTGGTGGACAAATTAAGCATTACTTTCATTTGAGATTCCCTACAGGTCTTGGCACATAGCGAACCTGTTGCAAAGAAACAAAATAAAATTATAAATAAAGTAATTCTTATGATTCTGCTTATCTCAAGGACTGACCCACTTCTCATTTCCTCTTCAGATTTTCTCCTTTTGTGTTTCCTTCTAAGCAAAGCAAGGTTGTCTTGTTAGACCCAGACTTGTTAGACCATGTTGTATACATTTTGTTCAGCTTTTTGCTCCCTGTCTGCTGGCAGCCTGGTCCTCACAAGGCTGATTCTTTCTGAAGAAATGTTTCAGGGTGGGATGTAAACACCAGGGCTGCAGTCAGCACTGATGCTTCTGCAGGAAAGTACCTGCCAGAGGTTCCTCATGTCACTTTTTTGGGGTTTTGGCTTTGGGTAACAATCACCTGACAAGCACACGACAGGCTGAATGTCATCCCACAAACATACCTGTGTTCTGTGAGGTCTGTGCAAGGAGCTGGGGCTTTACTTAAGCAGTACTGATCCCACATTTCCTGTCCTGGAAAAACTACAGTGCCTTCATGGTGAAAAGCAATGAAAGGCTGTGACACCAAAGGAAGTGGTGAATTATCTCAATTGTATTTTGTTCCTTTTTTTCTAATCATGGGTATACCTGTGAAATCCATTTATTTATAGATTCCCCTCCATCACCAGCGTAACCAAGCTCATCTTCTACATCAAACTCTTTCATTGCTGGCAGTCACAGGAAAAGGAGCTGATCATTTCTCATATTTTTCTTGGAACATTTTCTTTCCTTTCTCTAGTTCCCCTAGGAACTGGATGTAACAACTTATATCTGCAGTACAGCAATAGAGCACATGTCCAAAACCCAATCAGGTCTCCTTCAGGACTGCAACAGACCTGCCTTGGGTGTTTTAGGTTGGTTTGGGCTTTATTTGTTCTGAGGGTTTCCCTTTATTTTTCTTTTGTCATTGTTGGTTGGTAGGTTGCTGTTTGTTTTTTTTTTTTTTCCAGTGACAACTGCTCCAAACCCAATTTTATATTTTTTCCACGTGCATTTTTTTCCTCAGTATTGTGGTTTTAGCAATCAACAAGCTGCCAATCAACATCTAGCATAGCTTTACTGGGTGAACATGGCTTTATAATTACTGGGGATGAATACAGTCTTTTCAGATATTTGAACCCTTTTGGAGCACCTGTCCCTTGAACAACCATTCCAGAACCAATCTGAACTTTCAGCCATTTAGACTTCCTTTCCTACAATAAAGTGATGTCTATCCCACTGTGTTGTCTCCTGTGGGAACATGGAAGCATCTCCTGATTTCAGCCCCCTTTGGGTGGTTTCTAGGATTCTCAGCTATTTTTTTTGGCTGTTTTTTAGCATGTCTCTTCAATGTGGTTCCCCACAGTTGCCTGTCTTTTTCTTTCTTTCTTTCATTTCTTGTCTTTCTTTCGTCTTTCTTTCTTTCTTTCTTTCTTTCTTTCTTTCTTTCTTTCTTTCTTTCTTTCTTCTTTCTTTCTTTCTTTCTTTCTTTCGTTCTTTCTTTCTTTCTTTCTTTCCTTCTTGTCCTTCTTCTTCCTTCTTTCTTTCCTTCTTTCTTCCTTCCTTCCTTCCTTCCTTCCTTCCTTCCTTCCTTCCTTCCTTCCTTCCGCTGGATGCAATTTATACCCCACCCTCTCCTACATGGTATTCTGCTGTAAGCATTTCTATTGCACCACAATTATTATTACACTGGAAATCTGATGTTCTCATCTCTTTCACTTTTATTTTTTACCTCCTAGCATTACTGAAAATGTTGCATTTTCTGCTGCTGGTATAAACAGCACTGCTGGTTTACATGATCTTTTCACTGCTGGTCAACAAAACAGAAGAAATTGTTCCCTGGGATAGCTGGACTGGTAAAACATTTTCTTTCACAATCACATCAACTGAACCACTCTTGTTAAAAAAACATCCTTTCTTCTGCTTGTTTTTCTGTTGCAACAGGCAATCTTTGCAAGTGGTGCTAGACACCAACTCTGCCTCTCACCAAGAAGAAATCAAGCACATCCCTTCCTCTGCAAACCTCCTCCTTTGCTGACATTAATAAAGGGACAATTGCACTGTCCCTGGGGCACCCATCTGCTAAGCCTTGGGGCTCCTTAGCAGGCAGGTTAACCCACCCAGGAGGGTTTGCACCACTCCTCCAGCAGGGTGGCCATGTGGCAGGGAGCTCCTCTGCTGCCCTTGGGGCTCTGGCTGCTGCTGCTCACTCCTGCTTTTGATTGAGCAGCGTTGCTTCATTTGTCTGAGCTTTTGCAATCCCCTCTGCAGTTGTCTTTGTTATTGAAAAGCCCTTCCCCCTGCCCTTGCTGAGGAATTCTGGTTTTCTTTCTCTGTCATTTCCAAAGATTCAGGATTACTTCATTTCTTTCTGTTTCAGAGTGTTGCTTGCTTTCTTTCCAGCTTTTCCCAGCAGCCTGAAAATCTCACAGAGATTTTCTTATACTCTTCCTAGTATGACAATAGTATCCTGTTTTTGTTTGTTTGTTTGTTTCATGATGTTTTAGGAGGAGTTAACCTCTTCAACTTGCAAGTCTGACACATTTCTCCTTGACCTCTCTGAAAAATTAAAAAAGTTACATGTTTAATGTTCTCAGTAGCTTGGCTGATGGAATTAACATGAGCATGCTGAACTGTCATGAAGAAAGCAAAACAAACAGGGCTTATCTGGAGAAATAAAGCAGCTGATCTAGCAGAGGAGCAGAGATTTCAGTGCAGAAAATGAAATCATCAGCTCTGGGAAGCAAAAATGGAAAGCCAGGAGCCAGTTGTAAGGGGAGGCTGAGTACAAGAGAGAGAAGAATGGTGTCACATGGACATTAAACATAGAAAATGAGTGGGCAGGGAGAAAAAAAAGAAGTGATAGTCAGAACAGACTGGAGGGAGGGAAGCCTCGTTATTCACAGCACGAATCTGGGTCCTCTGGGGACCAGCTGGAGGAGCAGAGTTCTGCAGAAATGATCACAAGAGAGGACAGGTGCACAGCCAGGCCTGGAGAGAAGATGCAGCCTTTGGGGGAAGCCAGGCACAGGGGACAGGTGATCCTGTCACAGCTTTTACCTGTCCCTGTCCTCTGGAGAAGGAGCAGAAGTGTAAATGAGGAAGGCAGAGGCTGAGTTAAAGGGGAACACCAGGAAAGGCAAAGATAACGAGGAGGAAGGAGGGTTCAAGGCAGGATGGCTCATTTCAGAGGAAGACAAAAAAGAAGTTGGGAAAGGAAGGCAAAATGAGAAAATAAAAGCTGGTGGGAGCAGCAGAACAAGGCAGAAAGGAAACAGAAAATCATACAATCATGTTTAGATTAGGAAAGACAAGAAATTCTACATATGCAGAAATCTGTATTAAAAATTTGAGATGCAAATTCCTCAGTACAGAAAATATAAAACTAAAAACATAAGGATAAAAGGAAACTCCTACAAATCAAGCTGGCTTAGCCTTTGCTACAAGCTGGGACAAATGGAAATGTCTGGGGGGAAAAAGAGATGCATGACCAGCAATATTGAAGCAGGGAGTTGCAGTGTGTGATGTGTGAACCTCTAAGTGCTCAATGAAAGATAACCTTGTTCTCAGCTAATACAATCCTGCCACCCAGGGCTCCTGCCTCCCCTGGAGGAGAGAAATGCACAAAAATAAAAATGAAGGTTGGAAACCATTTGAATGGCAAGAGGCTATGAGGAAATATAAAGGATGACAGAGCTACACAAACATAAAGCCAAGCCCAGATGAGCACTGAGATGAGAGCAAGGCAGTGACAGTGAGTTTCTGGCTGTAACAAAGTGACCCATTGCCTGAGAGGCTGGAACACTCCCCAGCTCAGCAACTGCTGTCACTGATACTTGGTGACAGAATCTGGCTCAGTGGAATATTTTTAGTTTCTCCTTCACAAATTCCTTCCACTCTTGTATCTTTGTGACTTACATATATATATATAAAAATATACATATATATATGACCCTTTTTTTGTACGAGAGATGCCTTTTTTATCACTAATCTGTTTTTTTCTTTGATGCAACTTATCATGCAGCAGAGTACAAACAAAAGATGACACTGAGAAAAAAAATAAAAGACCAGAAGGAGTGGTAAGGGGAGAACACTGTGGAGGAGAAACTAAAAAAAAAAAAAGTTCAAAGCATATTAAATTCTCCTGAAATGGAGGATATGGTTGAAGTAGGTTCAATAAAATAACACAATTTTTCTTTAAAAAGGAGACAGGGCTGATGAAAAGCAAGATGAATTAAGGTAACTCTGAGTACTGCAGGACCAGAAGCACCAGATTGCAAATGAGAAATCCTGTGCTATAGAGATTTGAGAAAATAGAGATTTGAGAAAATACTGTGCTCTTGGAAAGACTGAAACATTTGAGATGTGGCCACTGTATAACTGAAACCAAGAGGAAATCTTTCCAGATATTTATAATGTTTGGAAGTACTGTTTACATGTAATTTTCAAATTCATATCTGAGATCAGAATACTGTGGGGACCAAGAGACCCTCAGAAAAGGGCTGCTAGAGGCACACAGCCTTAGCTGGCTAAAGACTGAGAACTGGCTGCAGAACAGAGCTAGATCTGATTACAAGTTTTGAAAATGAAACCAGCTGATGCTACAGAACCTCATCACAAAATGAAGGAGCAGAACAGGTCTGAATAGTCAGAGGTGAAGTCTAAAAACTGCAATCAACCAGTGAAGCTTCATGGAAGGAACTGATTGGGAGAAAATGCCCAGTTAAATTCACAAGAATAAAAACATCTTGGAAAGGCTTCTCATGAGTGACTAGAGCTGTGTCTAAAAGAAATACTCTGTAAGGGAGGTTCTTTGTGGGACGTGTCCAAATCAATCAAGGTCTCTCCTCGTGCCTGGGAAGGAATCCCAGCACTGCTAACAGAGCCAGTGCAGCCAGAACAGCTCAAGGTGTGACTCCAGTGAGTGGATACAGGTCCCTACATCAGAGTAAGAGCTGCTCCATAGCCCATATTGACTATATTGACTATACTGACTATATTGACTATATTGACTATATTGACTAGCCCACTGCTGTTTGAAGTGAGGCCTTGGAAGACACTTTCCTTTTGTCAGGAAAATCCAGCCCCAGCACCTGGAACTCAATGAGTCTGAGCTGGACACAGTTCTGCAAGCCAAGTTTCAGTAACTTTTATTTTTTTTTCAGTTAAATAACTATTCAGCATGAGTAGGTAAAACTCATGTCATGCAGTGAACAAAATACTCTTACTGTGAGTAAAATGTAAATCAGATGTAAAGGGAACAAATGTGAAAGAACAAAAGTCAGCCTTACCTCCCATGGGGAGAGCTGAAACTATGGAAGAACAGCAGCTCATGAAGATAAAATGAAAGAGATGTGCACAGAAAAGCTGAAGTACACAAAAATACAACAAAATAAGAACAGAATTTCTAATAAATAGACCAGGCCAGAAAGAACCTGCTAAGATGATAAAAGGTGAGTGCTGTTAACAGCAAAACAAGCCTTGAAACAGATACCAGCCCATATCTAAATATAGTCAAGGGAATTTTAGATCAACAAGCTAAGATATGGCTTGGATTTGCTTATGATGCTGGGAAAATTACAGGCTAAAAATAGATTACTTTTCTTGTTGTTCTGCTGTAGCACCATTAAAGAACATCACTGGTAATCTTATGTCTAGTCCATAAAGACTGACACACGTATTACACCAGCTGTGGTAATTACAGAAAATGGCCCATGATTTGATTAAGATGTTAAATGGCTGGCAAAAATAGGATCACTTAAAGCACTTCATGGCCAAGGTACCCACAACATGATGATTTTATGGAAAATGTCATCCAGATTGCAACAAGGGTGCCTAGTCAAATCTCAAGGGTGAAATGCAGTGTTATCTCACCCTGCTCTGGAAAAAAACTGTCAGTTGCTGAAAGTTTAATGGGAATTGCTTAAAATTCATTATAGAGTTGGTATTAAATACAAACATACTGCAAATTCCTACTAGCCCCATTGGGAAAAAAAAAAGGGGAAGGGGGGAAGGAATGCATGTGAGGAAAGGTATGAAAAAAGCCACATAAAAGCCCACATAAATAAAGCCCTCTCAGCCACAGGGCCCTGAATATCTCACATAATGCAAACCACAGGTGAAGCCCTTCCAGATATTCCACATGAAGCTCATTCCTATTTGTTCAAGCAATTACTGAACAAACAAAGGCAATTCTTGGGAGGAACTCAGGTCATCTTCTGCTTCATCCAGAGCAGAGAAAGGTTCTTTGTCTCCTACAGTCTGAAAAAGAGCAGGGTTTTGTGCAACTGGACAGCAGCAGTGAAGATAACTGGGTGAAGAAAAGCAGATGCTGAAGTCTACCAGATCCTGAAGAGATCTGTGAAACAGAGAAGCCAGCTGTGAGACAGGGAATTTATTTGTGTTGTACTGTGTATGATTTCCTTCTAGATGATTCAAATGAGAGGGCTGTTTGAAAGATGAAAGACCCTGGTTTAAGTCAAATGTAGTTAGCAACTGCCAGTGAGAGGAAAAGTAGGATATTGAGATCACTGTGTTTCCCTCACAAATTCTTTCTTTCTTAATACTATTTTAAACTAATCCTGGCAAAAAACATGATTTTAAAATATCATTTTTTAATGCTGTGTGAAAGTCACAGGCAACCATGGTTATGAGGTTTGGGGGCTTCCTAAGCAAGAAGGCTGTGAAATGGTGTGAAAAGGAAGAAGAGAATGCTCCAGAAAAGTAGCTGTTCACCTTGAAAAGTAGCATCTTCAATCCTTTTTGACACACTGAATATCCTATGATCAGTAAAAGAAACCAGAAGGTCCCAAATACGGCACCCATCATTTCAGGCTGGAAGAGTCATCATGGTACACACATGGCATGGACCATGAGTGAGTGAGGCTTGCAAATAAAAATTGTTCTCTGTTCAAAAACTGCACTGAATGGGCAAAATGATTCTGGCAAGATGATGCTGGTTCAGAGAATAATAAGCCCTTTTGCTTTTCTGGTGTTGTCTGCCAGGGAAAAGCAAATCTCACACTTTGGCTTTAGAGTTTGTTTTGTGTTAGTCTGACTGGATGTTTCAAAGAAAATGGCCTCATATTAGGATTCACTGCCATGAAGGAAACAAAAATCCTACAGAGCACAGCTAGACCTGGAAATCATTAATTGCAGATAAAAAAAAATAGTTTTGAAATGAGAACAACTGCTTTTCCTGTCAAGAACAGATTGCAAAACTTATTAAGCTGTAAGATACCGCTCTGTTTCTACTGCCTGAGCATGCACAGGCTTTGGCTGTGTATCTCACAGTGTGTGAGGATATCTGGTGCTGATGGCAGGCAGGCTAATGACCCAGTGCTTGCTCAGTCACACTGATGCTTTGCACTAACCCAGAAGAGGATCCTGTGCCACTGGTACCAATGACCCCCCAAAAATCTTCCAGCCCCCAGAGCTACCAAATGCAAACCCTGGATGGGTGTCAGGCTCTCTATCTGGAGCAAAGCAGAGGTTCCATTCCACCAGCAGAGCTGTCTGCAGAGGCTGTGTTCAACTGCTTTTTTCCTCTTTCTTATTTCCTCTGACCCAGGCTAATTGCTTCTTTCATCTGTAGGGAGATATCCTGACTCCAGAGAATGTCAATTAGTGGGTTTGTTGATTTTTCCCCCCTCCTCATGGAGGAATGTAGCCTAAAGGAGTGGTTCTTCTCTTCTCACCCCGTGTGTTGGATCTACTTATCAAGTGACCTCAGGACGTGTTAGATCAGCTTATTGATCTGATAGGAAACTAATTATTTGAGAGGGTTTGTGATTTATGTTCTATCAGATCAGCAAACACAAGAAGAAGGAGGAAGAAGAAGCATGAAGAAGAAGCCCAGGATGACACCCTGTGCCCTCCATCTTACTTCCATCCACAACACACTAAAAACCCCAAACCCTCAATTTCTCACCCAGTGACACACCTGCACTGCTCTCTATAATCTATTGCACACTTTTGTGGGTTCCAGTCTATCTTGAAGTCTGGGACACTTTCTCCATGAGTGAGGGTCAGAGTCAGTGCTGCCCTGGGGGTCAGGGCACCCCAGAGCAGACAGAAATATTCCCAGGGCTCTGGGTTTGCACACTGCAAGGTGGTACAAAGGCAAGAAAAAACAATGTTTAGGGATGGGGTAAAAAGGAACCCACCCTTCAGAAGCAGCTCCCTGATGAGAGTGTGTAATATAAAACTGCACCTCCAGCAATGCTCTTTCTTCACTTCTCAAGGGTTCTATTGTCTCACAAGTTAAACAACATAAAAGATGTAAAGTCACAGACTCCGTGAAATAACCTCATCCAATTTGATTCATGTTGACAGAAGACACAGAATCAATTGTGATGAACACAGTTCTGTGGAGAGGCTTTAGTGAAGTGTCTGCACTGGGATGGGGCAGGCCTGGCTGTAGGGACAGACTGGGGTCTGGAACTGATGCCTTGAGAAGGCTGACCTGGAACAGAGACAAGACAGAGTTCCAGAATAAAGCAGGGATTGATTCCAAGGATCTCCTCCATGGATGCACCTTGGGCAGCACCAGAGCCCAGCCAGGGCTGCCCCCAAGATGACCCAAAATGGCCCCAAAATGCCCGGCCGGGCACGGGGTCTCTCCCTGGGATCAGCTCTGCTCCATTCCCACCTTGCAGTTCATTGTCCCAGCCCAGCTTTAGCCCAGGCACTCCCACCCTGCTTGTTTTTCTCTCTTCAATTCACTGTTATTTAAGCTTTTTGGGCCTGAAGCTTGTAACAATTGTCCTTAGTTCTCAAGCAGGAAAAGAATTGTTTTGTGTAACTAAGCTGTGAAGAGAACCTACTGACATTAGAGATGAAGCTCAGAGCTACACACCAAGTCAGCACAGAATCTGAAAAATATGAGAGCTAAAACTCAAGGCATCATTTCCCCGTTTAGAGGCTTGGAAAGGCCTTTACCTTGTTGAGTCTCTATTCTAAACATCTACTAATAACAGGTATTCAATAACAGATAAGTATCTAACAATAGCAAATAACTAACAATAGCAAACATCTAACAACAGATAAATATTGAATAGTAAATAAACACCTACCAATAGATAACTGGAGAGCAGTGCCATGGAAAGGGACCTGGGGGTGCTGGTGGAAGGCAGGTTGGACATGAGGCAGCAGTGCCCTGGCAGCCAGGAGGGACATCCCTGACCTGGGGACACCAGGCACAGCATCACCAGGCAAGGGAGGGGACTGTCCCCTCTGCTCTGGTGGGGCAGCCTCACCTTGAGTGCTGGGGGCAGTTCTGGGGGTCACAGTGTAAAAAAGACATTGAGCTGGCAGAGAGTGTCCAAAGGAGGGCACGAGGAGGGTGAAGGGCATCCAGGGGAACCGTGTGAGAAGCAGCTGAGGGCACTGGGTCTGTTCAGCCTGGAGGAGACTGAGGGGAGACCTCACTGCAGTCACAACATCTTCATGAGGCAGAGGAGGGTCAGGCACTGATCTCTTCACTCCATGACCAGTGGCAGGACCCAAGGGACTGGCCTGCAGTTGCACCAGGGGAGGGTTAGGCTGGGAATCAGGAAAAGGTGTTCCACCCACAGGGTGGCTGGGCACTGGAACAGGCTCCCCAGAGAAGTGGCCATGGCACCAAGCCCGACAGAGCTTAAGAAAGGTTTGGAAAAGTCCCTCAGGCTTTCTGTGCAAGGCCAGGAGTTGGGCTTTGATGATTCTTGTGGGTCTCTTCCAGCTCAGGGTGTTGTGTGATTCTCTGACTGCAGCCCACTCCCTGCTCCAGAGGCTTTGTCAGATGCTATGCTTAGAGTCCAGCCCTTTTTTACTGGCTCATCATCTTTGTTGTCACCTCATACCTGTTGGGAGAGGTGTGGATGGAATTCTCTGAGTCCTATTCAATGCCTGTTCTCTCAATGCTGTTTTTAATTAATCTCATTTAAAGGGACTCATTGTTTTGTGGGCAGGGTTCCTTTGCCCCAGGAATTTTAAGTATTTTGATTATGAATACATTACTGAGCCAAAATTATTTTCTTAAAACATCAATAGTCTTACTTCTCCCTCGGTACTCCCTGGCCCTGAGGGAGTTGCTAGGAAAGGTTTTGTCATGTGGAGGTGAAAGAGGAAGGGAAGAAGCTTGGGTCAGTATGGAGAAATTGAATTTTTCCCATGAAAAATCTCAGTGGAGCTGGGTTTTTAGTTCATCCCAAGCTCCCAGTGCTGGGGGCCAATGTCCTGATGGGAGGGCTCTGTCTCTCAGATTAACATCCTGCCCCACAGCCTCTTCCCATCAGTGACAGGAGCAGCAGATAAATAAGGCCATACATGCAGAGAGCAGAGAGAGCTGTGCCAATGGTGGCCACCACTCCAACAGTCTGCCTTCAACTCTTCTGGGGGAAAAAAATTAAAAAATCATTGGCCAGATGGGAGCACTGTGATGGGTTTCTCTGAGCTTTATAAATCACACTGACCAGTTTCACATTTGGAATCATTAATTCATTTTTATAGTAAAAAAGAATGATGTGAAAGGTACAACATGCACTGTCTTGAATTATGCAAGTGGTTTTTATGGTGATATAAACTCCTTTCAAAGAAGAGTTTTACTCCCCTTAGTGATAAACCTTTTTTTTCCCTAAATGTTGTTCCTGAGTCCCTCTTTTAAGAGCATTCATGCACTTATCTGACTGTAGAAAATGTGTACCATTACTGAACCTTGCAAAACACTCCAGGTGTGATTTGATCAAACTTTTAGACCAACTTTGAAGCAAAAGTTTTAACTGTGGAACACAGAGCAGCCTGCAGAAAGAAAAACTGCCAGCACCAGCCTGCACAAGTGATGCAGATGTGGTTTCCCTCACACCCTTTATTCCAAAAAAATGGTAAAACTCTGGGCCCCCAGAAATCACTGGGAGTTCAGGGTGCATAGCACCTGGCAGGGTGAGCATCTAAATATACATTTTATTTGATGGCTACTTAACATAAAGCACCTGAGTCCCTGAATTCAATGTCCCTGAGTGAAGCAGAACCAAGGTCTTCCATCACTCCCTGCCTGAGCTTCCTGTTCATGAGCCCAGCAAGTCATGCCACCACCCTGCAGCCCAACAATTATATTTCCAAATGAATGTGAGGGGGAGGAGGAACACCTTCAGCATCCTCATGGAATAGTCTCAGCTTCAGAACAGCTCGTAGCTCGGAGCAAAAAGCATTTTCCTGGGAAGAGAGTGGCATGGTTTTGAACACCCTTCATCCTTGAGGCTGAAGGGTTCCCTGTAGTGCTCGTGGTGGTGACTCTGCTGCCAGCCTGTTTGCTGGGAGTTATTCAGAAACAAAACTTGTCTTTCTTAGGTGTGGTCTGAACTATCCAGCCTCCTTGGCATTTGGGGCAACAATGCCTTGTCTGAGAATTCAGCCAGGTTTGGGCATATTTTAAGTACCATGATGCTGGTTTTACCAAGATGACAGCAATTCTAAGCGCAAGCAAAGCAGCAAAAGGCTGCAAAGCAAGGGACTGGCAGAACTTAGTTGCCTAAAGAAACCATTTGGCAAAGCACATACTGGGATTGGGCAGGATTTATGCACCTAAGTTCTACCTAAACACCTAATTTATGGATCTAGGCCAATATAAGTCTGCATGCACTTCTCTGCTAGGGAAAAAAAAAAAGAGATTCTGCATGCACTTCTCTGCTAGGGAAAAAAAAAAAAGATTCTGCATGGTGGAAGGTATCCAGTGTTCTGGGGATTAAGAGCACTTGCTCTGTGCTTTACTTAGGCTGCGTGGGGAAATATTAGGACATGACCACTCCCACCTCAGGAGCCCAAAATGCACACAATTCCCCCCCTGCTGTTGCCAGGCAGCTTCCCACAGCCCCTCACAGGAAGAGCCATCACTCACTTTATTCACCATCGAAGGGCTCTTGCTCTTAGGAGAGAAGGGAACTGTTTAGAGAAAGACTTGTGTGTTTTCCCCAGAGTGCTGTTCCTCTGGTAGTCCATAAATCCCAGGTGCTGTCAGTGCTGAGTGGAAATGAAAGGTATTGCTGGACAGGGAGGAATTCTTATCTTGCATCCAGTTACTTAAAGATAACTCCAGATCTTCTCACATTCATTGCTCTTGGTGTCTGGAATATCTTGTGTGGAACAACAGGGACTTAAAGTTTTGACCACATGGCACCATGGGGACCAAACCACAAAACATCTCGTCTGTCCAATTTTATTTTTCCCGAGGTGTTCAGAATGGGAGAGGGGACAAAGCTGCCTGTCAGCTGTGAATTACAAACGTTTTGTGGACACGGGAATGCTGCGAGACTTCCCAGCTCCAGTGCTTACTCAGAAAGTGGTTTTGCAAGGCAAGGCTCTCTTAGAAATATCATGGCCACGGCACAGCTTTAGAAATTGACATTTGTCATGTGTAACTTAAATCGAAGGGGTGGATGGCTGTGCATAAATGCAATCGGATTGCTCACGTGAATTAAACTAAACACACTGGCACAGAGTCATTTCTGCAGCCGGCGATTCTCCCTGGATTACTGCCACCTCCCTGAACACTGAAACACGCTTCCATGCCACATCCCAGACCTCTGGAATAGGGGCACAAAGCACGGGCACCCCGCCTTGCACGAAGGGGAGTAACACGTCATCCCTTTATACTTTGAGGACTAAGAAATCAGAAAGAAATTACAGATTTCTTGTACACAAGCAATTCCAAAAACGCCCGAAGCGGAGGGTGTGAGAAGAGCGCGTTCACCGGGGGAGGAAATAGGACAAAACTTTCAATTTCCTTTGTCCTTACGGGCGCGATCAGGGGCTGCCAGCGGCGGAACCGAGCATTTGGGAGTTCGTAGCGCTGCGGGGCGAACGATAGCGGGGCCAGGGCGAACGAGCGGGGCCGGGAGAGCGATCGCGAGGCCGGGAGAGCGATGGGAGGGCCGGACCGAGCGATCTCGGAGCCGCGCTCCGGCCGGGCGCGGCCGCCTCGCTCGGTCCGTGCCTCCCCGCCCGCGGCACGGTCGCTGCACATCGGATCCCGCCCCCGTCCCCGCGGGACGGCCCCGGCCGTCTCACGGCGCTCCCTCCATCCCCGCCCGCCGGAACCCGCCCCCGCCGGCCGGGCGCGCCCCCGCGGCCCGCGCGCCCCCGCGGCGGGGCGGGGCGGGCGCTGCGCCCTCCCCTCCCCAAGGTGTTGGCGGCGGCGGCGGGGACGCGCTCGCCGCTCGTGCCCGCGCCGCCCCCCCGCCCGCGCTCCCCTCGGCTCTGCCCGGCTCTCCCCGGCTGCGGCGGCTCGGCCATGGCGGAGCTGAGCGCCGAGCGGCTGCGGGCGCTGCCCGGCAGCTGGAGTTACGGGATCAGCCAGGGCGGCCGCGTCTTCTTCATCAAGTGAGCGCGGGGCCGGCCAGGAGGGGAGCGGGGTCGGCCGGGAGGGGCGTGCGGGGAAGGGAAGGAGAGGAGAGGAGAGGAGGGGAGGGGGGGGAGCAGGGGGCGGCGGGGCTGCGCCTGCCTGACTCGGTCCGTCTGTCCGTCCCCGCAGCGAAGAGGCGAAGAGCACGACCTGGCTGCACCCGCTCACCGGCGAGGCCGTGATCACCGGGCACCGCCGCAGCGCAGGTAGGACCCTGCCCGGAGCCCTGCCCGGAGCCCCCGGCTCGGCCGCCCACCCCTGCCCCTGCCCCGGGCGGGCTCAGCCCGGGGTCCCCGCGGAGCCCCGCAGCCCCCCGGGACAGGTCCCGGTCGCGCTTTGCCCGCACTTCTCGCAGTTGTTCCCCCCGGGGCGAGCAGCGCTGCGGTCGCCGTGCAGTCCTGCATGCCCAGCCTGCTGGCCAGCTTCTTCAGGCGCCTTCTCTCTCCCCCTGCCCCCGAGTTGTGCCTGTGTAATGTATCTGTCTCCGCTTTCTCTCCGTTGCCTTGTATCACCCCTGCGAGCCTGTGTAGTTACCATTAGAGACCGCCTCGTTCCTCTCCTGCTCCTCGCTGGCTACCCCGGTTATCCACCTGCATAGCATCCTTCCCCGGTTTAGCACGAAACCACTCATCGTATTTCTATTTCCAGCAGTGCCTAGATTTAACCACAATAGGTGTACTCGAAATGTAGGGGCTGATTTCGCTAGTCACCTAGAAACCCTTTTTTCTCCCTGCGCTTCCATCTAGGCTGAGAGTCTGTGTGGTTTCCAAGTGACTGAGAGAGGTGGAATAGGTAGGAGGAAAAAGGGCTTGAAACATTAGAAATAACTTGGAAGGGAGGAGGGTGGAATCAAGTCTTTGCTTCTGCTGTTTGTTCCACTCTGGAGAAGTATCAGCAGGAGGTGCTGGAGGAGGAGGATTTACAGCAGACACTCCGGAGACCCGGAGCCAAACTCCTGACTGCTGGAGCTGCACGCAGGCTGCATATGCCGCTGGGAGGTGGTGGAGTGTAGTAATACGTGCAGTTGTTTTTATGTGTATAAGCACTTGGATAATCACGGGGAAATAATCTGCAAGTGAATTGGTCTGTATCAGATTATTTGCTTTTTATGTTTGGTTAATACTTATGCATTAAGGAATCAGAAACTGCCTTTTAGAAAACTGTGGGCAGCCTTTCTTTTCTTTCTTTTTTTTTTTTTTTCCCTTGTTTTCGAGTTGGGAATAGTTTAAAAACCACAGGTTTCTGGCTATTAGAACCCTGCAGTTTGATTTGCAGCGAAGGTTCTGTTGTTTGTAAGAAGTCATTTAATGCTGGGAAATGGAACTACTGATTGCTATCAGGCTCCTCTTGCTTCTGCTCTCAGTGCTCAGATTGAGAAAGTGGCCTTCATCTACAGCAGCATGCATGGGGGCAGATGTGTGTGAAGTGCTTTTCTTGTTCAACACCGGCATTAGCTGAGTATTAATTCTTTTTTTAAACTATTCCCACTGTCCCTGTTGACTGATGATGATTTCCCAGTAATTTTCCAAGTGTCTCATTTGTTTCTGCTGTTAAGTGCCTTCCAAAGGAAATGCAGTTTGCTTTTGGGTGTCTGGAGTATTGTGTGTAACAGAGCAGAGTTATCATCAGGTAAATTAAACTTGCTTTTGAACACAAGGCTGAGGCATGACCTTGGATACACTGACCATAGTTCATCAATCAGATACCAGAGTGTCTGAAACCAAAATCTGTTCCTGGAGTTTTCCTCATTCATGTGTATGTTAATAAATCTCTCCATACACAGATATAATCAAACAATTATTCTGGGGTTTATCTCTTCCTTTGCTCTGACCACTGTTCTGGAACCTAGTCAAAATACATTCAGAATACATCTTCTCTTAAGAAATAATTTTTGAGTGAATGGCACTTCTTTTGGAGATGTATATTATTGTAAAGCTCTCTGTTAAATAATTCTGTGAGGCATGTTCTAGACGGTGAGGAGAGCTTTGCCCTCCATTATGGATTGAAGTGCTTTTTATTTTTTGAGCTATTCAGCACTGGAAGGGTATTTTTTGCAAAGTTCTTAGAGCAGCCATAAATCCTTCTGCTGGAGAGACTTCCTGTTTGCTGTACTTTGCCCCGTGCTGTTATCAAAAGACACCTTGATTTTTTTTGTTCTGCAGAAAGATGGGAGTGAAGAAAAAAAGCAGCCAGAGCAAATAAGTAATGAGGAGGATAAAAACCACCACATAACCCAGCCTGATTTTTTTTTTTCTTTAGGAAATGCATTCTTGTTTTTATAATTCAATGAGAGAGTGCTACATATAAATTATTAATTTTGTCAATGGGGGCAAACTTTTAAGGTGCCAAACATCTCCAGAGCTTCCCATCACACCAGGAAACTGCAATTTTGACCATTAATGGTATGGGATTTTTTAATATCTGGACTCCTGACTCTTAAGAGTGGCAATAGAAATGAAGAGATGCACCCACATCCTGCTCTAGATTTACATGGAAAACTATTTTCATGTAAAATGCAACGGAGTTGTGAACACTGCAGGAGCACTTGTTAGTCACAACAGAGGTGGAATTATGCTGATACAATGCTAATGCTCTGGGGTGCAGTTGATACCGTGCCTCTTAAGGAGCTTGTGCTTGCCTGTAGCTCAGTTAGATGGGTTTTTGTTCAGATCTCTGCCTGCCAGGTGAGCTGATGCTGCTGAAGTTCAAGGCAGGGAGATCTGGGGATGACCCTGAGTTCTGGGCAAAGGAAGGAATGTTAAACCATCCTTGTTATTGTGTGAGAACCAGAAACCCCAATCAGGTTTTCAGGTGTGCAGCTTCTCTTGGCTTACAGAATTCACAGTGAGGCAGTCTGGTGAGTCTGTTCTGAAATCCTTGTTTTTGGGACTGAAGGTTTCAACATGAGCAATCAGACCCAGTGTTTTAACTGCCTTGGTGTTAGGGAGTAGACCAGGATGGCTAGCAGCATTTCTCATTTCAGAAGGTAATTTCAATGTTTTGCTGCTTGTTTTCCAGACTTACCCACAGGTTGGGAGGAAGCCTATACTTTTGAAGGTGCAAGATATTATGTAAAGTAAGTTGAATGTTTGTCACAATACTAAAATTTTCAATGAGTTTGTCTAAACGTTGCTGTAATTCTGAATGCTTTCCATACTGAACTTCAGTGTTGTGCTGTAAATCCAAAAGGAGCATTTAAATTTGTCATGGGGTATGTAGTCCTTTGTTTACTGAATTCTGCACAGCTAAAACAATTTCTTGACTGTTTGTCCTAATTAAAGCTGTTTGATGATGCAGATTCAAGTGCAGTTTCTGCTGTGAATGTGACCATCTAGCAACAAATATCTTTGCAAGCCAAGAAAACCTTGAATTTGTCTGTTTGCTTGTGTGTACCCTCTTGTGCCATTAATGCTTTCACAAAGGCAAGATCTTACTTGATCACTGGGAGAAGAGTCTTGATTTCAGCCCTGTTCTCTAATTACATGGTTTAAAGCCACACTGAAGGTTTAAGTTGGCCATTTTCTTTGCAGACCTCCTGCTTTTAGCATTGATTTCCTTTCTTTGTTTTGTTTTGTTCTGGTTTTAGTATGTTTTGAGGAGCACGTTCACTGTGGTAGCCTTGCTGTGTGTATTGTCTTTTTGGATGAGAGACATGAAAATCAAGTTGTTGTATAGCAGTCCAGAGGGTTGGATCTGTACAAACTTCTTACAAGCTTTCCTCTCCAGATAGTTAGACCGTCCTCACCTGGAAAATTTTTAAGTGGCACCTATGTATATTTGGTTAATTTGCATCTTTTTCCTCTGTTTAACAATTCACAGGCTTTTCTCAGTTCATTCAGGAGTTTTTGCTCACTGCACTGTGTGTTTGGTTGCTGGCTTTAAATTAAAAATGTCATTAGTGTGATAACTTTTATGAGTGAAGGTTAGAGACAGTTTATAGGCTGCAGGTCGGTTTTTTCTGTGTTGTGTTGAGCACAAGGTTGCTGCTCTGTGTAAGATGCCTTGTAGACAGTGTAAGGTGGATGTTATCTGTGTGCTTCATGGTTTATTTTATATGAGTGTGTTTGATTTGGTCCTAAACAAAATTTAAAAATATATATTGAAGCATAATGCTCCCAAAAATCTGACCAGAGTAGGTGCTGTGGTGTCTAGGAGGGCAGATTGTTTGTTGATCAGCAGAATGTTTGTTTTTCTGTTCTGTTCTGCCTTCTTGCAGTTCTGAGTAGAAATTGACAAGAAATACACCAGGCTGAGGACAGGGATCCATTGAGAATTCTACCTCTGGAGTTCTTGCAGATTGTTAAATGAAGACAAGTGAGAATTAAAGAAAGCTGTGTTTGTGTGTGTGTACAATGTGAAAAAAAAAATCCTTCCAGACTTTGAGATGGAACCTTTTCTTGTAGAATAAGCTTATGAACAGTGTGTTGGCCAGCTGTAGTAACTGGAAAATAGCAACTTGAGTGGTCCTGGAATACACAAGTGTGTGAACAGCTGTTGTAGAGCTCTTCTGGACAGACTTACTGAGTGCTAGGTTGTTTGTGTACCCTTGTCCTTCCAAGATCTTGTGTTCAAGGTGTTACCATAACTGTGAGGATGCCCATGGAGCTGATTGTTTTGCTGATAGCCAGCCCCAAATAGCTCAGTTTGTGTTTGGAAGTTGTGCTGTCTTTGAAAACACGTTGCACAGACACTTTTCTGGGATTTGACAGCTGTAGGAGGATAGCAGGGCTGGTGCTGTCAGGCCTGCTGAAAGGTTCACGTGGTCTGACCAGTTTGGCATCCTTAGTTAAATACTGGTTTGTTGTGTGGAGTCTCAGGCTGAATTTGAATTCCTGCCCAGTGATAGCTTCTCCTTTTAAAGCTGTCTCACATTCAGCCCTGCTGGTGCTGGAGAGGATGTGAGAGCTAACTAGACAACGTTATAATCACTGTCTTCTAATCCTAGGCGCTGCAGCTCGGGGTGATGTGTTGATTACAATAATTCTGGTTGTCTGAGTTTTAACTACTGTGGGGCTTCTGCATGAGGGGCAAACAGCATGGGCTGTTGTGACCTCCTGCCATGCAAACACCCCCACGAGTGGATTTTTAACCATAACCTGCTCGTTGGTGTCTACTGATTTGCTGAATATTAGCGTTTGTTATGTCAATTCCAGCGTAATAAAACCATGGCAAAACTGTAAATATTTGAAAGCTTGTTTGTGGTTAGGTCTGAAAGAAACATACTGCTTTATGTTCCATATGAGGTACAAGGAAATGAATGTTAATGTCATGCTTTTGGTGCTTCAGCCTCTGAAACCTGTCTGCTGGATTCCTGTGTCCAGTCAAAGTCAGACAAGAAGGGCAGTCAAGTTTCCTGATCACATAAATAATTTGACCTAACTTCTGAGGCACAGCTTCAAATCTGTGGGTTGAATAGAAATGTTTAACAACCTTCCTTTATGGTAAGATCTTATGCTAGACTGTGTTTGAAAATAAAAACCTTTTGAAAATTATTCTTCTGGTTCTTTAATAATAGGTCTTCAGTGTTCCAAGTGGGTGTGTTGCTGAATCTATTACTGTGCTTTTTTTTGGCTTTGATGTAGTAAACACTGTATAATCAAATTGGGATAATGTCGAGGAGATAATCGTCAGCTAAATCTTAACATTCCTTGCACTGGCATTTCAAACAAATGACTCAGTATGCAGACTGCACTGAAATGTGATTCTTTTTAAAGGACACTGTATTTTTCTTGGGATGTGTGCACTCGGTTTCAGAATAAGTAAATACCAACATGACTTTTTTACACATTTTTTTTCCTCTCCCGTGGCATTGAATTTGTTCTAGTTTTAAAGTGGAAAGATACACTAAAACAGGGGCAGATAAGGAGTTGTTCCCATTGCATACTGTGGTTTTCTGCTGGTGTAGGGTTGTCAGAGTAAGTTGATGCTAGCTAGGACTTGGACCTTTTGGGCATGTTATTTTTTGTGGGGTTTTTGAGCAGTAGAATATTTGCTAATGACAGAATGATTTCCCCACATCCTCCTCACCTCTGGTAAACCTGGATCACAAAAGGTGTCATTGCTATTTGGAGTTAAAGAATGTGCAATGCCAGGATACCTTGTGTGTGCTCAGGAGAGTGGTTACATTGTTTGGGGGTTTTGTCTCTTTCAGGGTGAGAAATCTGGATTTATTTACTTTACATCCCTTCATTGGCACTTGGTGAGAATTCCAGCAGTAAACCTTGCTGAAATAATGCTTGGCTTGGTATTTATACAACCAAACTTGTACCCAGAATATAGGACTGATAACATTCAATTACTATTCAATATTCAATTACAACATTTGTTATTGTCAGTTAAGCATTGAATCTTCTGTATAATGAAGCAAAACTCCTGAGGTTTGAAAACAGCAGCAAACTTGCTATTTTTATTTTGTCCTGCTTAGGGTCCTTCACTGGACTGGTTACTTGTGCTGAGTGCATTGTGCACTCTGGAAAGTTAAGGGCTTTCTCCCCAAAACACATCTAAGCTGGGCAGTAGGATGGGAAGCTTCAGTTATTTCTGTTATTTAGAAGTGCCTGAGGAAAAGGACCCCACGGGAAAATCCCATGGTGACATTTCTCAGTAGAGAAAATACACCTGCTCACGGGCCTCACCTGGTAAGATCATTGAGAATTTCCAGCTTGATGTTTTTAGGACTTTTTTAGGATGGCTTCATAATCTTTAGACACCAAAGCACTGGGTTTGAGGACCATAAAATCACATGAATGTGTGTGTGCATTTATGGATGTGTTTGGGAAACCCTTATCCTTGGTTAAAATGATCTAAACCCAGTGATCTAAACTCAGGCATTTGCTTACTTCTCTTGCATTTTTGGTTCTCACTGCAGTAGTTCTAAATATATGTTAAATTTTTGAAATATTTTCTTTTCAAACAATGGTATATTATTTAAATTATTAATTTATGAAATAAGGTTGATCTAAAAATCAATCCAAAGATGATATTTGTGCAATTTTGCAATTGGTTTCTACAGAAGTCCTATTAGATAAGCTGTTTGGATGCTAAAATTTGATTTTTCTTAACTTTGCTGTAAGACTGACACTTTTTGGGCAGTACAAAAGCTGACTGCAAAAGTTCTTAAAAACTCAAAGAATTAAGAGGGTTGAAGTTTCATTTTTGGGGTTTTCTCTTGAAGTTTACCTTTTTCTGTGCTCATCAGAACAGTTTTTGCCTGTTGCTGGTTGAATCAAGGCATTGGCAAAGCCTGGCCAAAGCCAAAGTGAGTTCACTGTTGCATCAAATAGAGGTTTTGTGTGATTTTATAGAGACTTTTTTGTCAGTGCAGGTCTGTTTATTTTAGACATGTAGCTTGAAAATTGGGAAGGCAAGAAAAATGTATTAAGTGATTAAAAGGGATAAGATCTCATTCAGCTCCGAGTTTGTATTGTTTACTAAAATAAACCTGTGCTCATTGAGAATTCAGCTTTCATTTGAACCTCTGTCTTTTATGTGCATTCTAAAGATCCTTTCCCATTCAGCTGAGACTTCCTCCAGAAAAATCAAAGAACAACCAGTGGTGTTTGCAGAAAAGCCCTTTCTTGAAAGGAAAAATGCAATTTGAGAAAAATACTAAGAGATCAAACTGTTTTTCTCCAAGACTAACAACTGCAGTATTCCTCCCAGAAATTCAGGTTTTTTTTCTTGTTACCTCTAACCTTTATTTTACTAAAATGAAGAATAAACTGAATTCTTTTTCTCACATGGTGAGACCTGTAGGTCAAATAATGGTGCAGGGGTAAACTGGGAGTTAGCTACAAGCTACCCTGTGCCTTTTGTAGTGAGCAGAGCTGTTCAGATAAGGAGAACCTTTTTTTGGGGGGAATGCCTGCACATTTATTATCTGTTTGAACATTTGCTTCTTTCTTCCACTGAAATATTCCAAGAACCAAAAATACCTCAGAGCTGAAGCTGGCTGTGGAGGTGGAAGGATTCTAGGCACAGGAAGAAATGGGTGTGGGTCAGAGCAGAGGTGGGACTGCATCCAAAAAAGCAGCTTCTGCTGGGTTGGATGGGGAAGGACAGGGCTGCAGGAGAAGGCTGAAAGGGTGGGAGCACTTGCAGGCAGAGAGGAGCAGTCAGGAAAAGGAGTGGGAGCTGATTTCCTAGGAGCAAACTTAATGGGATTTCTCCCAGAGGGAAGGGTGGCAAAAGTTCACCCTGCACAAACAAGTTGTCTGACTCGTGTGCAGGTCTGGGAGGGCCCATTAGCCCTGGCTTAGAATCTGTTTTAGAGTGGAATATCAAATGGGAGTGTTAGGAATTGCTGTGCTTCCAAAGGCTCTTTTTGCCTGTGACGTCTGGGGTTGATATTTTGAGCTGTCTCTTTCCTGAACTGTGTTTCTAAATTGGGCAATACCTTAAATGCTTCAGTTTCACTGAGAAAGACTTGAAAGCGTGAGGGAGCTGACTGATTTTTTTCTTTTAATCATTACCAAGTTTTTCAAGACTTGTAAGAATTAATGAATGATTATTTACAACCACAAAAATACCTATACATAAGTAGTTACATGAAATATTGACGTCCTTGCGAAAAATATTGAAGACACTTAAACTTTTTTGATATTTGTGACCAAATCAGTAAATTGGCCTCCAGCTTTAGAACCTTGTTTGTGAAGTGGAAAGATCTTTTCCCTAGCTTTGGTCTCTTTTGGTGGTTAAGTACTAATAGCAGATAAAGTGGATATGCTCTAGATTTATTACAGTAAATAAATTCTTACATGCTCTTTCATTTTTGGTATTCACCACGTGTGAAGCATGGCAAAAAGCAAAGGAAATGCTCGTCAATCCAAACTTTCATGTAGGTGGTTGCTGCAATGTTTAATAAATACAGTGCTACATTTTTTTCCCAAAACACTCTCCCCTTTGCAAAAAAAAAAAAATTGATGTGACTTCTTTAGAATGGTTTTGGGGCTGTTTCATCTTCCTGTTGTTTCTGGGTGCTTCACAGGTTCTTTTTCTTCTCCCCATCTTGGTACCCCTGTCCTGCAGCACCTGGAACTGAGGGACACTTCCAAAAGCACCTCACCTCTATTGTTATACAATACACCTGTATTTGTTAGAACTTTCACAGGTCCAAATTCCACCTGGTGCCTTTTATGTCCTGCTTTTGCTTTAAAGGAGTTGCACCCACTTTTTTTTTTTTTTTTTTTTTTATCCCTGTGGTCTGACAGAGTTTTGGTGTGCTGATCAACCCTGGTGTGTGTTGTGGTGTTGCACCAAGCCTGTTTTTCCTGCACATGTTTATGTTCCCCCAGCTCCTATTCTAATGAATTACCCTTGCATTAAAGCTGAGATACACTGGGGCTGGCAGTGCAGAGCACTCCTCACTTTGCTCCTGTGAGAGGCAGAGAAGGCTCCTGTGGAGCTCCAGGCAAAGAAATCCTTGCTGGAAGCAAAGCTCCACAGCCCTGACTGCTGGGATTTCTGCCAGCAGTGGTGCCTGCATGTGTGTTCTTTGCTGTGTTTCAGTAAGTAAATACCTAAATTTAAACTCCTTCCCCTCCTCTCCCTCTCTCCTCCCTTGCCTTCTTGCTTTGGGATGTGTGAGATAACCACAGCTTGCAGCTCTCTTGCATTTGCTTGAGGGGAAGGGGTTCTCTGACAGTGATGGTGAGGGGGGAAGAAGCTGCATGAGGAGCCACCACCAGGAGTGGAAATTTGGGGATGGGAACTGGACTGCAGAGGCTCTCCAGTGAAACTCTGCTTCCCAGTGCTGGCCAGGACAGGAAGGTCTGGTTGGTTGTGAAGTTGCATCTTTCTGCTCCACACCTATGAAATTTGAATTGAATACTTGTTTGAAATTGTGGGGTGGGGGGTAAAAAGGCTTTTAAGACAGTATTGGGAATGCCTGTGTGGCCTGTGATTGTGTTGAAGCTTCATCTAGACAATGAAAAAGATTTCTGCTTATTCAGGAGGCTCCTCAAACTTAGTTCTTCACGGCTTTCTCCACTGTGATTTAGTAAGAACAATTATTTGTAGGGAAAGGTAAATTGCCAAGCAACCTAACCTTTGAAATTGGCTCCTGGCTTCTTCTTCTTCCAGAATCTATTAGAAATTATGTTTAATAGAAACAAGTGCTTTAAAAACAAATTTTGTGCTTTATTAACTGGAAATGTTTCAGTGGGCAAGAGAGGTCCTAGTAAGAAAAGGTGTTTGAAAGCAAAATGCCTGGTGAAAGTTCCAATTTCAAATGCCATCTTTCCATTCCAGTATTTCCTGGAAGCTTTTATCATGTTTACTACTCACTGAATAAGCAGGATGCTGTAATTGCACAAATCCTGCAAAAATACAGCTTTGGATTTTGTTCTGAGCTGTACTACTAGCAAAATTCTGTCATTCTGGATTTTTTTTTTTATTCCATATTTTTTTATTAAATCCTGCAGATTATGCAGCTGCTGACCAATGCCTGTAACATTTATAATTTCTGAGGATCTATTTTTGAGATGAGTTAAAACATGTGATGTATAATCTTTTAAAATTTTTTTCAATGAACTTGGCTTACAAAAAGGACGGGAATCTCTCTTGGCAATAAAATTTTGTGAGCAACAAGAATAAACACATGGTGCTCTGAAATGCTTTTGGTGAAGAAGAAAACCTTTTAATCTGATTTACTAAATGCCTAAAAGGGGAACTTAGTTTCCTCTTAGCTAAGTCTGTGGTTGGGGAGAGTTTTGTTGTGGATTTTAGATGTTGTTCACACCATTTCTTGGGGTTACTTTTGTATTTTTTGATGAACAAGGAAAATCCTCTAGATGAATATAAAACTCTGAGGTTGAAATATTTTGTAAGGTTTGATGCAAAGGTTGAAAAAGAAGTTGCAAACAACAACGAATGTTTGAGCTGTGAGTGTCGTAAGAGCAAGTGTTCATTTTAATGATGAATTTTAATCAGAAGAATGATGCAAGCTAAACCTCATTAGATATTCATATCATCTGTTCTGATCTGAAATCTCTCTTGTGGTACAAACTCAGATCTTCTCTGCTTGATGTGGGTATCAGTTGCTTACCTGGTCTGAAACATTGAAGTATTTTCGGTTGTTAAAGCACACAAATGTTAACTTTTTTTTTTTTTTGGGGCCCGGGGTGCTCAGCCTGGAGAAAAGGAGACTCAGGGGTGCCCTTATTACATGACTTACACCTTTCAACTCCCTGCAAGGTGCCTGTGCTCAGCTGGGCTGGGCTCTTTCTCCAGGCAGTATTGGCAGAACAGAGGACAAGGTCTTGAGCTGCACCAAGGGAAATTGAGGTTGGATATCAGGAAAAAGTATTTCACTGAAAGAGTGATAAAATTCTGGAATGGTCTGCCCAGGGAGGTGGTGGAGTCCCCATCCCTGGGTGTGTTTAACAAAGCCTGGATGTGGCACTGGGTGCCAGAGTTTGGTTAAGGTGTTGGGGCTGGGTTGGACTCGATGATCTTGGAGGTCTCTTCCAACCTGGTTATTCTGTGAATTTCTGTGAATTTCTGTGAATTTCTGTGAATTTCTGTGAACTAGAAGAGTTTGGGAGCCTAAACATTTACCCTCAGCAATGGTGAATCCTGGGCTATGTGTTTGGAGTTTGTGGTCTGTAAAAAGCCCTGGGTTGGGGTTTCTGACCTGGTTCCACACCCATCCCTGGGTGCTGCAGGGATGTCCTGATCCCTGCCAGGCAGCCTTGGCTCCTGCCTGTGCCTCTCCTTTTGCTCAGCTCCAGGTAGAAATGAGCTGACAGTCCTGCAATCTGCAAGGTCTCTTCATCAACCTTGCCTTGGAGTGCTGTGGAAGGAAGCAGGGTGAGAACTGTGCCAACCCTGCTGCCAAAGGTGTTTTATTTCCTCTCTTCTGAGCCTCGTATTTCTTTATCTGCAGCTCCTGTCTGTCTGACAATGCAATAACTAAATGACAGGGTTTTTTTCCTGTAAACTGAATTTAAGAGTTTCCCAGATTGAAACTTTCTCTGTAGTGATTGCCACAAAGAGGAGGGTTTAAGGAAAGCTTTTTGTTCTTAAGAGCAGATAAATTGACAACACAACCATTAAATTTGCCTACTTTTCTAGCTGAATATGTTGCACAGTACATAGTAAAGGGCATAAAAGGTGGCATTTTAGAATTACTTAGATGAGTGATGACTGGTAGAATGGTAAAGTGATATCTGTTTAAATGCAAATTTAATGAAAGGTTATTCTTTTGGTCTTCCTGTTACCACTAGTGTTTATTTCTTACATATATATATATACTCACATACATATACAGAGCACATTGTTCTTTATGCCTCTTCTGCAGACCACCCACTCCCAAGTTTGTTACCTGGAATATTTGCATTTCACTTCACTTTCAAAATACAGTAAAAATCTGCCCCTTTTCCTGAAGTGCTCCTTATTCTTGCATTCTAAGCTAGACACTCTGCAGTGTGCTTCAGACTTGAGCTCACCCTGTGGTTTTCATCCAGCTTCAGGTGAGAGTGCCAAACCTGCCTAACCAGAAATTCGGGATTTCTGGTGCCTCTGATTGCTCGTTTTGCGGTTCAAAACAACAAAAAGCGCTATCAAATTCAGCAATTCAAATGCCAGTGTTTTATCCTGTTCATTAGAATCTTTTGTTTGGGTGCCTGCTGCCTCAAAACACTTTGGAGTTCAGATATGTAAGTTCCTTGAAAATCTTCCTATTTAGTTGCTGAAAAGAAGTGAGACATAAGTAGAAAAGAGTCTGGTGATTAAAGTGCTGCCGTCCTATTAGGCTCTAAGTGGGTTTTGGTGTGATGATTTAAGCAAAGATTGCATCAGGCTGAGGAGTTGGAATTATCAGGTCTTAAAGAAGAGGGGGAGGAAGTCTTTTGCTCGGTAATGGAGTTGTTTTTTTCTTTCTGACTTTCAGTGATGCTGTTTTTAAGTCATTAGTGCAGACAGAGACTTCTCAAACTTTTAATGAGGATTGAAGGCACCATGGTTATTGTCAGGTATTGCAATCATTAGCTTAGACAAGAGTTCTTGCTTTTATTATTTTCCTTGAAAAACCGCCTTGCACAATTGTAAACAGGGTTTTCTTCTGGTAACTTGAGGCTTTTATTTATTTTTTCAAGGGGGTGAAGAAATGAGTCTGGCACTGTTTCAGAACCTGTGTGTCTCATACACTTTCACCAGGCCTGGTGTACAGGAGATTATGTTGCTGGCAGAGTGAATCTGTAAAGAACAAACAAAATGTTTCACTCGTTTGAAGACGGGGCTAAGAAAAATTGAAGTAGAATTTGTGGAAAATTGGCTCTTGTATTCCTACCTAATTTCTTTGCAGCAGTGGGGACCTGAATTGTAATGAATGGAGGTGAATAGGCTTTGGATTTGATTTAACAGCTGGGTTCACCAAGTGTCTCTATTAGGAGTGTAGAGGGAATGGTCAAAGCAGAGTTTGTGGAGGATTTTATGGTTTGGGGTTTTTTCTGTCCAAATTTGACATAGATATGTCAACCACAACAAAAAAATCAAATGCAATGCAGACAAAGCTGCAGTTGGCAGCTGTTAATTTGTTTTGATCAGAGGCAAATATTTCAAGTCTTCTGATCAGTTTCTTTTCCTTGAGCTGAAGTAATTTGGTTTTTTAGTAGTCTAAAAGCCTCTCTGCACCACTGGCTTGGGAAAAAAAAAGAATAGGGATTTATTTATATCAGAAAAACTACTGTCTCCAACTCTTTGTCTCCTCAGTTCTTCTCTTCTGCTGCTGTTTGACCTTCTCTTTCTCTTCCTTTTTATTTTATTTCTGTATGCATGCCCTTATTGTTCACCCTACTATTTTCAGTGTTACTCTGCTTGCTTCTAGCACTGGTAGCTCAAGGAGTGTCAGACATGATCTTCCCCAGTTGGACTGCATGCCAGATTTTCCTAAGGGGAATGTAAATACTGCGAGGTCAGTGCAGTATCAAATGCCTGCAGCCCGAAATGAACCCAGCAGGATTTGCTGCTATTCAGTCAAAATTAAAACCTGCTCAGGATACACTGCTAAATGTTGAAAAGTCAAGACTTTGAATTATATATTAAGCTTTACAGATTTTTTAATTTTTATTTTTTTTGCTTTAATTAAGCTTACTTTTTTTTTTCCCCCTAACATGAAAGAATGTGCACTAGGGACTACTCACTAGCATTGTGGTAATTATTTCTAAATAATGTTTTTTCTAAATACTATTAGTAGAAATCATTTCTATACAGATATGTTTAGAAAACTCTCTCTGTACAGTGATGGATTAGATTATTTGGTTTATTTCTATAAATGAGGAAAAGGTGAATCTGTGTGCATGCTCACCTGCAACATATTTAATACAGTGACACTCAAACGTTCAACTAATGTGCTGTAAATTGCAAATAAAATCTTCAGCCCATCTCTTCCTCCATGTTTCCCCTCACCTCCTTCACTCCTCCCTTTCTGCCTGACAGAGAATGGGCTGGGGTAAACTCACATGGCACAGCAAAGACAAATTGCTCTTGATGACTTTCTCCTGTGCTTCAAACAACCTGCAGGCCATGCTATTGAGGGAGAATTGCTCCCTGTGATCCCTTCAGCCCAGTGATGCTCTTTAATTTGCCATGTGATGGTTTGAATTGCTTGCATCTGTGTGCTGCTAGGGACCAGAAGTTCTCGTTTTACCAGGAGGGGAAGCAGAGATTACCAGCTGGACTCCAGGGGGTTTTGCTGTGTAAGGGCTGTTGTCAGTAAATTGAAATATTTTAGCTCTATCTGTCTTTCAGACTGTTGTCTGTGAAAGGCTGGCTGTTAGTTTGGGGAAGAATCCACCTAATTGATGAAATTAGAAGCAAATAACCTCTGAATGTTCACAGACAAGCCAGGAGTTGAGTTGTTCTTTGGTATTTTCTGGCGGCCACGCCATGGCAAGACCAATTCTTTCTCTGGGTCCCTTAAGATGTCATGGTAATGTCACTGTGAAATGACAACAGAAAAATCCAGCTTGTGGTCAGGGAATGTTTGCTTTCTTTAAAAATCAAAGCTGTTTTAGTTTTGTGAGGAGATAAATAGTGTTGTGGTCCTTAGATAAGTCCCTACTGCTTCACAATGTTTTTGTTATGTTCCTGGTGAAGTTTCAGAGACTTCGTGGTGCTCAGATGAAGGAATATTTGGTTATTGAATGCTACACTTTGATTTTCCCAGTGGATTAAAGTGGGTATTGAAAATAACTATTAGAGGTATTGATGACAAACTCCAGTGCTGAACAGAGAATAAAACAGATTTTAAAATGAACAGCATTAGTAGCTGTCATGTAAGCAAAGTAATGTTAAGTTCAAATGAATACATTATGAAATAATCATTCTGAAGCAAAGATGAATGTATTGTGGAGTGTAAAACTCTCTTTCAAGAATAGCACTAAAAAACATTGAACAGCTCTATTAATACTTAGTTTTGTGCCATTGGACAGCATTTTCTACTAGAAATAATTTACTTGAGAGATGAACATTTCATACCTTTATGCTTTTCATTTTTATAGAGAAAACACCTGTGTGCTGGTAGGCCATTCCTTAAAATATTCAAGTAAAAAACTCAGGTTGTGAAGGAGTAGGAACAGCTCATCCATCAGTTCTATTCTTTTAAAATAAAATGCAGGTTTTTTTACTTAATAACAGAATGTATGTGTGGGGTTTTTGTTGTTGTTTATGTCATGGTGTAATAGTAATTCCATTTGAAATTGATGGGAATTTCATCAGCAGGATTGCAGTAAGTCTGGCATGTGACTAGCTGAGATTTGTGAGGTTTCACTGTTTGTTTTTTACACCACTTCGCAGCAATGCTGTTGAATTTCTAAAGTCAGGGATGAAGGGTGTTTTAAACACCAATGAGTGCCTCAGGTCAGCCTCTGGATTGGTCTGGTTTGGGTTCTGGAGCTGCCTGAGTGAAGGACACAATGTCCATTGACTCCTCATGGCATCACTGATTTTCCTGCTCCAATTCTGTAACCCCAGCATTTATTTTGGGAAAGATCCAATATTTCTGGCTGAGATGTCTACAAGGGAATGTAGGGTTTGTTTGGGTTTCTTTTTTTCAATCCAGTGGAACACTGGTGGTTTTAGAAGCTTTTTTTGAGGTGTTTGATGATTCCTGCTCATGAGGTGTGATGATTAAACATAGCATCCCTGTGCATCAGTAAGACCTGGAAAGAAGTGCTGATATTTGGGTTTTATTTCAGTAGGAAAGGGTGGGTGCATCTGCTGTCTTCTGCACAGCTCTGTGCCCTGTAGGACACTTTCATCCCATTGCTGAGTGAGAATAAACCACTCTGAGAACAGCAGAGGTTTGCTCAGCGTGCCCTGAGCCACCTGGGGGTGATTTTGGAGTGTCACCTGTGAAAAACACCAGTCACTTGTTTTTAAAATTTTAAAAGTTTAATAGTAATAAAATGGTTATAAAAGTAGTAATACAAGTAGAGTAATAATAATTTGGACAATTTGAATTAGGGCAACATGAGACAATAGAAACAAAGAGCTATGGACAGTCTGGGTACCTTTTCTGGGCAGCAAAAGTGTGAAAAAGGACACAGTTAACAGAGGATTAACCCTTAAAAGCAACAGCCTGTTGAATATTCATGTATCTCATCCAGGATGCATCAATTCCATTCAAACACAGGATTCTGTCTGGGCAGTGTCAGCTCCTTTCTCTGAATCCTGAGAAGTTCCTTTCTCCTGATAATGGAGCAATAAATTCTGTTTCTCTGAAAGATTCAGGTGTCCTGTGGCTGCTATCTCAATGTGAGTCCTTTCTTCACAAAAAAGTTTCCTACATAGCACAGTTTCTATTTTAACATTTTGTTATAACCTAAAACTATATTTAACACACTGCTTAAGAGAATTAATGCAGCATCACTTTCTAACACAACACATTTAATGTTCATTTGAATATTTGCCAAAAGCCAGTCGTAAAATGGGCATTTTTCACATCACCCCTGCAGTGTTGCCTCTCTGCAAACCCCTGGCAGCTCTGGCATCTGCATTTCAGCATTTCCCTGCACCCCTTTTCTGGGCACTGAGCTTTCCCCAGTCACTGCAGATGGATTCTGAGTTTTGGGAGTAAGTTCTCATCTGCAGGAAGGCAGCTGCAGCACCTCTGCTCCAGCTGCACTACAGGTGGCATCTCTTAGATTTTGTCACCTTAAATAATTGAATCCAAAAGCAGAGGAATTCGTTAGCAGCCCTAAAATTATGTTTGGAGCTTATTGGCAACTGCTCTTTCTTCATACACAGTTTTTAATAACTATAAATCTTCTTTTTTTTGGATGGGGGAGATTAAACTGAACAGAGATAATTGTTTCAAATCCTGATCACACTGTAGACAGTAAAATCTTATGTCTGAGCAACCACTGGAATATAATCATGTAAAAATTAAAGTTACAGGAAATTATGTTGCTGTGGAAAAAATAATTTGCTTTATTCCCACAGGCACTAATTATCAGGGCTCTAAACTGAAACTTATACTTTTCTGTAAAGGATCCTTGTAAGGAAAACATAATCAAGAGCCTCTAAAATCTCTGGTCTTATTTTTAGAGATAAATTGTGCTGTTTCACTGGTTGCTTTCCAAGTTATGTATTGAAATGGTAAGACCAAAAAAAAAGAAATTGCTTGACTAAATTCCACATAATGGTACATTCTTAGCACTCCAATAAAGAGGTGGGAATGAAGAAGAATGTAATTTCATAATACTTTTCCATCATTTAGCAGCTTGGGTTGGCTGTGTTTTTAAATGGGTTTTTTTTTTAATTTGTGTATACAAAACCACTGCTCATGTTTGTTCACTTTTCAAAGCATCTCAGCTTTTCATGCTCTTTAGACCATGTTTTGCACAAAATACCATGGAAATGTTAGCTCTAGAGCTCTGTGGTGATATTCTTTGATCTATTTCTGATTGCTGTTTTGGTGATTCTTTTGACCACCAAAAAATGATACAAGACCATTGCTAGTTTGTAAGCTATACTTGGGTATTTAATAAATATATATTTATCTGCTCAAGGCATAGTAAAGAAGAATATATAAATATTGTGTGTGAAATGGTCTTTGAAGCTGGGATTTTGTTTTCAGTAATTTGCTGTACTCCCCTTCCAATGTTCCTGCTTTGTGATTCACCTGGTGTGGTAATGGCCAGAGTAATAATTTGGGGAAAACTGACTCATGAAAAGCTGAGGAGGTGCAATCCCAAAAGAAGATAATGGTACAGAGTAAGAGCTGATGTGCCTCAGCAGCTGTGGGGATGTAAATATTCTGTGAAGCTCTGTGTCCATCCCTCTGAATGGACACATTTCTTCAAAATAAAACTTTATTGGAGCAAAGAAAATATTTGCAAGAAGGATTGTTTCTCCAAATGCTCAGGAGCAGGATTGATGTGCAGTCCTGGCAGCTGAGGAGAGAGTGATGAATGAGACCTTCAATGAAATGAGGACAGGAATTTCCATCCAGGAGCTGCTTCCTTTGAGTGAGGAGAGCAGCAGTGTGTTCAGGATGTGACCTGGCTTGGCAGCAGATGAGCTGAGGAGTGTGAATTCATCAAGAGTTGATGGATCTTTGGAACCTGTTGGGAGGCAGCTGAAGTGGTAAATGTTAAATATTTCACGTGGCTCAGCTCTCCCTTTTAAAGGATTTTTTAATATCTAACCAAAATTAACCATCTGCTTGTCGGAGATCGTTTTGCCACAAAAACAGATTAAAGGTTTTCTTTGTGGTGCAAGATGAATAGGTGGAAGAATATAAAGTTAGAGGCCAATTAAAATATATTCTTGGTTCCCCTGTATAGGTAGTCAGCATTAAAAAAAAATTACGCAATGTGTAATGGCATTGTATAGAGAATTTCTTTTGGTAAATGTTTTTTCCTCTTTGTATACTTGGTCATTTTGAGTGCTTAATTCATTTTCTTTTTATTTTTTTTTCATTTGCCTGGGGAGAGGAACTTTTCACAATTAAACTAAAAACCAAAAAAAGCACATCTGTGTACTGTTAATACTGGTTCAAGGTTTTCCTCTTTTTAGCTGACATGGAGTGTTCATTCTTTAGGTACCAACTGGAACATTAAAATCCCTTTGCTTGCAGATTTTACCCCTGGTTTCTTTAAATAATAAATTTTAAAAAATATAACAATCTGTTTCTTATTTAAGATAACCAGGAAGAAAGCTGCCCTCTCACTTTAAGTGTGTCAAGGTGAATTCTGAATTCAGCAGTAACACCCAGTACAGAGGAGTACAAGCTCCACGTTCTTTCAGACTTCCAGAGATTTTCAAATATCTCCCAACTCTTGTGAATTGTGGTGCAGATTTTTGTGAAGTGGGCACTAAAATTAAATTTTAACTTGGAGTTAAATAGCAGCTTGCTTTTTTATTTGTTTATTGTTTATTTGTTTATTTTTGGGTTTTTGGGGGGTTTTTTTTGGGTTGTTGTTGTTGTTCCCTGATGTGATTTGAACCTCTCCAAAGACAATCTGCAGATAATAGATGCTATTTTATCACTTCAGCTTATGGAGCCACCAGGCCCTAAATTTTAGTGATGACTTTCCAGAGTTGAATAAGTTGTTTGTTTGGTTGTTTTTTCCTCTTTGTCTCCTTTTGAGCCAGTATCTTAATTGAATCTTTTATTTCCACTTTGCTAAAATAAACTGGGAGCAAATGTTGCTTTTTGAATGGATATTCTTGTGGTTTGAGCAAGGAAACTCTGCATGCATTTAAAAAAAACCACTTTACATGCAGCTATATCAATTATTGCCTTATTGGTATTTCTAGTGCTTAGAGAGCCCTAAGCTGCTTGGGAGAGTGGGGGTTTAATAATTTAATTTGGAAAGTATAAAGGAGATAATTCTTTTTGATTTTTAGGTGTGTTCTTTTTTGTCACAGCACCACTGCTTTTCACTGACCTTTTCATGCCAGGATTTCTGCCTCTTTTTACCAAGATTTCCTTTTCCTATTTGAAAGGCAGCATCTCTTGCTCAAATTCGATTGATATCTTCATGATGCTAAGCTTATGAATTGACAGAATTGCATGCCCTCAGGAGAGGAAAAAAATGTAATCTATTGATATTTGGATTATATTTTATCCCTTTTATTTAGGAGGAGAAGCAGAAGCTGTGGCCTTCATCCACAGTGCAGAGAAAACAGACTTCTTAAAATCAAATTGCAGCTGGAAAAGGGGAATTTTCAAAGGCCTGACATCTGAAATAATATTGTTCCAGTTCAGCATGTCTAGAAATAGGAGCAGAGTTCTGTGCTGAAGTGGCACTGGTTTAACAGGAAAGTGATGTAATGGAGCTGGAGCCATGGAGGGGTTTGACAGGGGTGCTCTAAGATGGAAGAGCTCTGAGATTTGGGGAATGCCTGGAATATCTCACTGGGGCTGGGAGTGCAAGTCTCCAAAGTTAGGAATGGTAGAAGGACAAGTGAGGAACAGATTTATATTCCAGTAAGAGAACTCCCAGGAGGAATCACAAATCAAGGAGAGCTGGCCCTTGGGTTGGTGTTCCAAAGGTCTGGAAGAAATGCCTGTCACTCAGGAAAGTGGCTGAAAACACCTGGGAAGTGTGTCCACATGCAGCCATGGAAGCCTGTGCTCACTCCTTTCCTTTGGTAGCCCACTTGTGAATCCTGGAATGGCCAAAGCTGTCACTGTCATATTTTCTGGAAAAATCTCTTTGCCCAGTATTTTCTCCTGGGAAGCTGAGAAGCCTCAGAGAAAAATGAAAACAATAATGATCTGATTTGTTTCTCATGTGTTTTGCTGCTTTAGAATGTGTTTGGAAATTGTTTATCCCCCATGGGAATTGTTTTAACTTAATGACCAATCCCAGTCAAGCTGTGTTGGACTCTAGAAAACAGAGTCATGAGTTTTTCATTGTTATCTTTTAGCCTTCTGTCTGTATCATTGCTCTGTTCTTTAGTACAGTTTTAGTTTAGCATTCTATAATATAATAATACATCAACCCTCTAAGAACATGGAGTCAAATTGATCATTTCCTCCTCTGTCCTAGAAACCACACAAAGCATCCCTGTGCATCCCACCTGTGCCAGGTGTTTGCTGCTGATCCCAGCCCTGCTGGGTGGCTCCAGCCTGCTCCAGCAGCTCTGGAGAGCAGCATTCATCACCAGGGAATACGCTTTAATTGGCCAGGAGTCAATGGGAGGAATGTTCTTTTAATTATTTGACTCTTGCAGAGTATCTCTGACTGTATCTTATCACTAAAGCTTTGATGGGTGCTGTGTGTGCACAAAGCATGGCTGCATGGCAAGACTTAACAGTTTGCTTATAGTGATGTTTGGGCTTTGGTTTGTTTGGAAAATAAACTATGTAAACATGAAACTCTTACTGATCTTCCTACTGAAGCTTTCCTAGGCACAGAGATTTAATGAGAGAAACATAAAAGTTATGAAATCATTAGATGCTGTCTGCTGGCTGAGTATTGATTCAGGCTGGTGTAATTGGCTTTTTGCACAAAGGGGTTTGGGTGAGGGAGTTGGAACCTGGCAAAGAGATTTGAAAGCTGAATTGTTTTTCAGATTATAAATGGATTTGAAGTATTAAACTTGTACCTGCTTTCAGAAATCCTATGAGATCATTTTAGAGATAGTAGGAGATTAATTTAGATGATACAAGCTTGGGGAGGGTAGAGTAAGATGCTTACAGCAGTCTAATGATGAAATATTTACTTACTTGAAAAGAAAATCTTCTCTTTCTTTCTACCTTTCTCCCCAAAAGATCTGTTCTATCAAAGCACATGGGCATATGAGGAATGATTTTGGTTCAGCTCTAGCTCAGGACTTGGATTATTAGGCAGTAACTACCTTTTCTGTGTTATTCTCTCAAGAAATAAATTGTTTGGATAATGTAACAAGTGGGATACAAATGTAGTAGAGGTTCAATCATAATTTAGACAACAGTTTTCTCTAAAGTGATGAGGATTTGGGTTTTTTTTTCCTTTTAACTAGTGAAACTGAATTCATTTGAGTAATGAATCCAGAAGCTTTTTCACATATGGATCTCAATGTTGATCAACTCTGATCATGAATTTCTGTTTTTCAAGGACAATAATGTCAGGATATAGAGTTGCATATTCATAAAATCTGAAAGCCAAATACTTCCCTGAGTATTGCCAATAGCAAATCCCTGTAGGTTGTATAAACACAACTCCAAAAGAGATTGGAGGACAAGAACTCTGTTAGAAGGTTCTGTGAAAGGTTTGGTGTTTTGGGCTCAGTATTATCTCATGCTATCAAACTGAACAGAAAACCTGTGGTGATGTTCCTTTTTAGATGTTTGGAGGAGTGGAAATACAGATTATTGCTCTGACACAAATGATGGGTTTTGCTGTTAAACTGCATTTATGGGGATAGAGTTGAACACTCAAAGGATGGGAATCAATTCCTAAATTTGCTGGATGTGCCACTGGAATATCTTTAAAATACGAAGAAAATGCTATAAAAAGAATTTAGCTGGTGAGAGCAGCTTAGTGTAGCAGCAGCTGGATTCCTGCTGAGGGATTTATGTGCTTTTGATGATTTCTCATTTGGGCTGGGAGGAGCAAGATCAGGAATAAGTTCTCTACTAGCACTGGAAACCTGGGTTCTCATGTGATCTAGTAAACAAGGGAGAACTGAGTAACAACAGTATTGGAAACTAACACTTTTTAAATCAAGTTTGTTCATTTCAGTTGTGCATCACCAGAAATTAGGTTGTGAAGCTTCCACCAACAGTGCCTGAATTAAATCCTACCAGGTATTCTGCAAAGCTTTTAAAGGCATTTGGTGGCTTTTTTTTTGCGTGGTTATCCATAAGAGAGAATAAGGAAATAAAACTAAAGAATAGTTGAGTGAGTTTCCAAATCCTGATAAAGATCTTGCCATGCTTTCCCAATTTTCAGGCTCTTTAATTTGGACTGGTTTGTGACTACTCCTTTATCCAAAAAGAAGTCAGTTTAAATCCTGAGAAACAATAGAAGAATTGTTTGGCAGAGAAGTCAGCAACCAGTGTCTTGGCACTGCCTGCTGCTTTTTAAGCCAGGTTGCTGACAGCAAGAGCACGAACAGAACTTTGAAAAAAAAAATAAAATAAAAATCTCCAGTGTTCCAGAAGTGAGTCTAAATGGAAAATGGAGCCCACTCTAGAGGGACTACAACAGCTTTCTATGCACTTACTTTAAAATTCTTCTGCATACAATAATGACACTTGAAATCTCTTTTTACCTAAAAATAATTTATGTTTTCTGTGCAAGCTTTTTAGCTCACATAATTGCTTGCACCTAATCTAATGTAGTGGCATGTCCACATCAACAATTTTGGGGTGCAGCTTTCTGATTTTCATTCTCTACAGAAAACTCTCGGGACCTAATTCTTGGAGAGCTCTTTGTATTAGCTGAAGAAATTGGAATACAGGAAACAAGATGAGGAATTTGACAGAACTTGGAAGTTATGTCAAAGGCTGCATTTATCAAAGTAGCATTTGCTCTCTGCCAGTGTTTGATGTGCAATTTTTGAGCAGGCTGGAAGCAGTGGTGGATGGAGGCTGACAGGATAAAGAATGTCAGCAGAATAGGGAAAAGATGACAATGGATCTTCTTCAGGCTCTGCTGTACAGTTTTGTATTGTAGAATGGCTTGGCTTGGGGGGGACCTTAAAGATCATCCATGGCAGGGACACCTTCCACTGTCCAGGTTGCTCAGAGCCCCATCTAACCTGGCCTTGGACATTCCCAGAGATGGGGCCCTGTGCCAGGGCCTCACCAACCTCACAATGAAGAATTTCTTCCTAAAATCCAATCTAAACCCACCCTCTGTCAGTTTGAAGTCCCTGCAGACCCTTAGAAATAATAAATAATCCCTCTCCATCTTTCCTGCAGGCTCCCTTCATGCCCTGGAAGGACACAGTTAGGTGGCACCTGAGCCTGCTCTTCTCCAGGCTGAGCAATCCCAGCTGCAGAGAGAATTCCACAGAGGGGATGTGGGTTTGCCAAGCTCAAACATCACATTAATAAAATAAGGGAAAAGACCATTCATTGAGCTGACTTGGTTGTAAGCACTGGTTTTTCTCCATGGATTGTTTGATGTGTCTGCTGGGTTTGAAGGCAGAAAACATTTTCTGTATTTGATCCACCTGGTATCACAGCACAGCAGTAAATAGATGGACCTCTGTGCCTAGAAAGAGAGGGAGAATTTCTGACTGAATAGCCAAAGTTTTGTCAGTTTTGGCAAGATGGCTTCAGGAAAAGGTTGTGCTTTGAAAAATACTGTCAGAAGCTCCAAGTGCATGGCTCACTCCAAGGAGAAAAGTGTTCAGGGGTTTTTATTTGCTGGTGTTTTCATGGTACCTTTGGAGCACTTTGCCAGGATTGGTTCATCTTAGATTGGCTTGGAACTATAAAAATCATCAGTGCCACAGATCCCTTTTCCTGTGGTCATGAAGTCTTTCCTCTCTTACCATAATTTTTGCAGCCATGCAGCCACAGGGCAAGTCTGATCCAGCAGAAACTGTGTCCATGGTAGGACTAATGCACAGTGAGATAGGAGTGGAGTGAACCTGTGCCACTTTGCCAAAGAGCTGCTGCAAATACCAGCTCCTCAGACAGCTTCAGCTGTTCAGGGAAAAGACTTTGGTGCTGCCATGGGCTCCATCTGCCTTCAGAGGGTTTGTTAATGCTGAAATGTTTCTCACTAAATATCACATTGCCTGGTACTGCTATATGGGGGGGGGAATCTGACATGTAGATTTGCTTTTAGTTTTTATACAGTGTTTTTATGTGCATACTTAAGTAATGCCAGCTCAGTATTTCCCTGCAGTTCACTTGTGTTTCTATTTATACCTAAAGCTTTCTTTGATTAACTAAAACAGTAAGTAGGTGCTATTTCTAGCATAAGAGGCATATTGAAATAAAGATTTCAATAAAAGATGTGAAGATCTTCTTTGAAGTCTGCTTTCATGGCTGCCTCCAAAATCAGCAGAAACTTTAGAACCCAGCAAAACTGAATATTGTTGATTAAGTTGAACAACTTGCCTGTCTGTTCACAGAAGTTGGAAAAATAATGTTGGGTAGAGCTGAAATGGGAGATGAGTCAGGTTAAAAAGTACCTGAACTCCCAGGAATTCATCAGAACTGTGGAATTACCTGCTCTGGTTTAGAAGTGTGTGTTGTGTGATCTTAAATAACTAGAACTCTCTGAACTGAGTGTAAAACCTGTGGGGTACAACTATAGGTACAAGTCTAAACTTTTGGGAACTTTTTAAAGTGACTTTGGGACTGGAGGAAAGCTACTGCAGGTTTGCTTTTGGCTGTCACGTGTGTTTGTATGCATATGGAACAAACCTCTGATTATTAGTGTGGTTCTTTCTGCCAGTTTCAATATCAGAAATTCAGGTCCTCTCTTGGACTTCTAGATCATATCTAGAGACTAAACCATTGAAGTTAACATGAGAGAATGAGTGCCAAGCTGACTGAGCAGGTAAAGGTTTGTTTTTCAATCAAGGAGGGAAGCACCAAATAGAAAATAATGGCAAAAGGAATGTTTACCTTGGCTACAAGTTCCTGGGGGAATTTGAATCTTTAGCTTGTCTTTGGCTTGTTACTATAATTGATTAAAACTAAACAAAACAAAAACCCCAAACCAAAGAAGTCGAGTTCAGAAGTGATTTAGCAAGTCATTCATCACATTAATAAATTAAGGGCAAAGTGATTAATTTAGCTGACTTGGTTGTAAGCACTGGTTTTTCTCCATGGATTGTTTGATGTGTCTGCTGGGTTTGAAGGCAGAAAACATTTTCTGTATTTGATCCACCTGGTATCACAGCACAGCAGTAAATGGATGGACCTCTGTGCCTAGAAAGAGAGGGAGAATTTCTGACTGAATAGCCAGAGTTTTGTCAGTTTTGGCAAGATGACTTCAGGGAGTGGTTTTGCTTTGAAAAATACTGTCAGAAACAGTTTTCAGTGCAGGAACTCTGTTATTGGGAATTGACAGCTGCTGCTGCTGCTAACTCTTCCAGGGCTGTTTGACACAGCAGATATCATTTTGTCAGCAATGGCAGGGGCTTTTGCCAGCTCTTGATGATAAAGAAATGTAATTATCCTTGAGAGGAGCATAATCTGTGACCTGCTTCACATCAGCTCTTGACCAGAAAGGCCGTGGGGTCTCTGTCTTTGAAGATTGTTGAAAGTTGACTGCACAAGGTTCTAATTAACCTGAGCTGGGTTTGAGGCTGTTCCTGCTTGGAGCATGGGGTCAGAATAAATCAGCTCCAGAGGTGTCTCCCAGCCTAAATCATGGGGGTGATGCTTTGTCACTGAACCAGTGGCTCTTTGTAAGGGTAATATTACTTTTTTTTTTCCCCATGGGCATCAGTTTGTGGCTGAGGTGTGGAAGGATGAGCACTAAGCAAAGATGTAGCTGAGAGGTCAGTGATACCAGGGGGAGAGGAGGTTGGGTTTTTGGGTGCTTTTTTGGCTGCCAATACACTTGTAGGTTGCAGAGAGTTGGAAATGTCTCTGAAATTGCAGTTTGCTCAGTAATGGTGAAAACTGGGCACCTCTGTGGATCCCAGTACCTGTGAAAGGTGATGTTCAGTTTGGTCCCCCTGAAGTAAAAATAAATCAAGACCCACCTTGAATGTAAACTTTAAAATCTTGGCTGTGTGTCCCTGGGAAGGAACTGAAGCTCAGACTGAGGTGCTTAACTCAAAATTATTTCAGAGCTGACTCTGGATTGGGATGAATGCTGGGAGGAAGCCCAGGCTCCTCACAAAAGCTGCAGCTTGACTTTATTTGCAGTGCTGGAGTTTGCTGGGGTGTTAAGAGAATGCTTCAAGACCCCCTTAAAAAATATATCTATATATATTTATATATATATAGATATCTGAGTGGATATCATGAAAGATCAGTATTTGAAACGCAGAATACAACTTAATGGAAGTGGGTTAAGGCACCAGCTTGTCTTGAACGTGGTGAACTGTGAAGGAGAAATTTACAATGCTTTTACTTTGTTTATTGTTTTTAGTGGGGTTTATTATATTTACAGATTTTATTTAGATCAAATATGTTATTTATGTTTCATTCTTATTATTTGTGTTACATTATTTATGTTTAATATTTGTGTTTATAGATTTTATTTATACTTTTTGTAGCAAGGGTTATTTTTACCTCCTATTAGTTTGTATATTTTGGTTGGAAGTGCTAAGTGCTACAATTACTATTAAGGAAAATCTCTATACTGCATTGAATTTGGAATGTAGCACTTTGCAATTTATTTTTAAAAAGTTGAAATAAGTCTTAGTAATCAAATTCTCTCTTCTTTTAGGATGCAGATCTGTCTAGGACAAGGCATTTTTCCTGAGCCTGTGCTTTACTGACATCTCAGGAATAAACAGAACAGCAGAGGGAGCTTGGTATTGTCTTTAAATTGTCTAAAACCAGCAGCAGCCAACCAAAACAATCCAGCACTTGGGCACCTTCCTGGGAGAGCTCTGTGGTGCACAAATACAAATACTCAGTGAGGCTGCAGGGCAGTGTTGTGAGCTGTCTCCTTTCTGGTTTGGTCCACTGGAATTTTACTCTGTAAGAGAAAGGAAAATCTCTTTTGCTTTTTGAACACTTCCAGTCCCATGGATGATGAGGAGATGGTGTTTCTGTTGGGTTCCTGTTGTTGTTTTTTTTTCCTTGTGGACAGCAAAAGAACTTAAAGTTTGTTCTTTTATGTTCTGGGGTTTTCTAAACTTGTAATGTGGTTTTGTTCTTTTATATGTGCTTGTCCATGAGGTATTTGATGCTAAATCATTTAAAATTAAATTGGAGGATAATTGGGTGTGACAGCTTTTCTGGGTGTTACCACACAAACTAAGTTTGATTTGATAAAGCATAAATCAAAGAAGTTTTTTATTTTTGTTATTGTTGGTTTTTGTTCTGTTTTGAATTCAGTGGCAGTTGAATATTTTCTTACAATTGTTATAGGCACAATGCTTGCCTAGATGTTTCTGGTTTGCTGTGTGTGTAAAATAAATTGAATTCAGCAATGTTAATAAGAGTAGGGCTCCAAGCACTCTAACAGTGCAGATATAATCTCCCTTTATATAGTTATTATTTGAATTGACTGTTTGTTGCTGCACTACCTTCAAACAAACTGTAGGTAATGAAATCTTAGGTGTGTATAGGATTTTAGGTACTAAACATCTCTCCATAACATGATTTTATTTTAATTTTTTTATGTGATACATAGGTGCTTCTCTTTTTCTTTTCTTTCTTCTCTTTTGAAAAGACCTAGAAGTCTAGAAACCAGTGCAGTCTTATTTTTTGTATTTAGTTTTAATTGATGTCGTGTAGCTATGACTGTTGCCTGTAAATATGGTAAAAAGAGGCAGAACTTCCTTAAATTTGGGGAGCCTGGTGTTGGTACTTGCACTACTGAGGGTGTTTTTGGTGGTTTGAGTGTGTTGCAATGTGTGTTAGAAGTAATCCCAGTTGAATTTATACTTCAAATCGAGTTAAAAAATGTAACAGTTCCCTCTGCTAAGTGGCAGTCCAAAATGGGAAGAGGAGCATGGACTTCTGTAGAAAATGTGTGCTGATGGACTCATCTTTATTTTCTTGTTTGTACTAGAGGATCTGTTATGGAAGCTTGATAACAAATGCACTTATTCTGGGAGTTCAGGTTTTTTTTTTCATTTTTACTGTCTTTTCATGCTATTAGATGAATTTCCTGATCTCATTCCATCAGTACAAGAAATAATTGTGGGGAGAAGCTTTGGGCTTGTGGCTGTGGTCACACACAGGCTTGTAACTCAGTTGAGGTCACTTTTTTTGGGTTGACTGGGTTTGTGCCCTCTCTGGAAGCATCAATTAGTGGAACTTTCCTTGGGCAAATGCAGATCACCTCAGAGAAAAAACAGCTTTTCCTCTTTATGTGGGAGAAAAGCAACAAGTGTGGGTACAGCTACCCCAGGACACCTTGGTTTTCTCATTGCCTCTGTTTTCCTTGTGCATCTTCCCTCTTGCCACTGTATTTAAAACCCCAGTTTCTCTTGTAGCTGTTGTCACCTGTGTCAGCTTGAGAGCACTGTGAGAATGTTGATTTAATGGTGCTGTCCTCAGCCTTGGTTTTCAGCCCAGAGGAAGCCCAGCTCACAGGGCTCCAGTGAAGGGATGCATTTGTTACATGTTTATAATGGCATTTATCTGCTGTAAGTCATTTCAAACGTGCCCGCTGTGGGTTGGAGCTCAAACATGATTAATCCCTACAAGGTTTTGTGTAAACAGATAGAAGCATTTATTCTGTGTGGGGAAAAAATATTATGGAGAAGTTGAGAAATTAATTTCTGTGTGATACGCTAGAGAACCCACTACTTAATCAAGAAATCTTTCCTGACTGAATTTTCTGGAGCATGAAAAGGTTTGCAGATTGTTTGTTTTTCATCTCTGGCATGTTTCTGTTCTAGCTCCAGAGCAAAGCAGCATTGCTGCATAGTTCTGTGTTGTGTGCAAGTATTTCCAGTTTGGTGGCTGTCAGAGATTTCCACTGTGCTTTCACATCTTTAACGTGTCCTGAATTTCTGCCATTCCCTGGTAGAGCAGAGAGGAGGCTGCCTTAACCAGATGCTTTCCAAAGTGTGGAGTTTTCCAGCCTCCAGAAAATAGAGCAAGCATGAACTTTGGGCACCTCCTTCAGTGAGTCTGTGTTGGTGAGCTCATCGCTGCAGTTAATTTTAGTTCATGTGTCTGGAAAAAATGTGGAAGCAGAAGTAGAAGTTGTACAATGAGGAATAGACTGGAGGAAATTGAGACTTTTAGGGTGCATGGCCAAGCCCCAGCTGCCTGCCCCATCATGGCAGTAACTGCTGTGAATAATGTAGGGGGAAATAAGTCTAAGAAGACCCTGGGGATATTCAGTTTGACTGCCATGGTTTCATCTGGACAAGACAAACTGTTTGCAGGAGTAACAATGACACTGTAAGCAGCTCATTTCTGGAGCAGGATTTTGAGAACACCCTACATGCTGAGTCTGCAGCTTCTTCACTTGGTCAAACCTGTTCCTTTCAGAAACAGAAGGAATGTGAGTCATGGCTGCAGTTGTGTCACCTTCCAGGAGAAGCTTTGATCTTTTATCTAACTCATGCTAATTTCTCTGACAGTGATTTTGGAAGTAAAATCAGGGTACATTTGTTGTGGGGCTTAGGGGGTGGCTGTTCCTTTTGGTGGGTTATTTTTGGGCATTCAAGCTCTTCTGTTAGAAATGTTATTTAGGGAGAAAACTGCAGGAGTTTAGCACAGGACAAGGAACCACTGGCACTGTAAATGATGCAGGGCTATTGAGGCATGATGGGCTCAGAGCCTTCCTTCTAGACACTGAGACTGTAAAATGAGATTGTTCCACCTGTTCCTGGTGGGAATGCTCTCCCTGTCCTAAAGGAGTGATCCAGTTCTGACTGCACTGGTTTGGGTTTGCTTAAGTAGAGATGACTCCTAACTTTGCAGCTTGGCTGCTTAAGGAGGGCACTAATTGCCAGGGTAGGAGTTCAGAACTCTCAGCAAGAGTAATTTGGGAATTTAGGACAGGGATTGTTTTTTTGACTCATAGAAGCAGAAGACAAACAGACCTCAAGCTTCTTGTTGAAGTGACCCAGATGTTAAACTGTAGCCCTCACCTTTTCTCTCATAAGGCAGACAGGTTGAAATGAAGTGGAATAAACACCTGTATTTTAGACTAATGATATGCTTCAAAGCATAAAGCAAGACTTTTCATCCATGGCAGAAGCAGTCCTGTTATTATGTCTGTTGTGGCAGTGTGTGAAAGTGCCTAATTTTTTTGATCTTCAGAGAGCTATCTTGTACTCTTTTCCTCTCTCTGTTTTTTATGGCATCTGGATGTTTTATCAGAAAGATCCACCAAATATTTTTCTTAGACCCCTCTCAAAACTGAGCAATCCTGTGTCCAAAACTTCAGTACCTTTCTCATCTGACATCATGAAAAGGCAAGTGCCTGTAAAACTTCTTCCCCAGGTGCTCAGCATCCCTTTTGGGGAGCATTTGCTCAAACATGGAAGCCTCCTCTTGGGGAGCATGAAAAGCACTCAGTTGCTTTTTTTGTGAATCCTTTTTACCAGCACCACGTGGAACAGTGGAGGACATTGATCAGCAAAGTTCATTTATTGCTCTCAGGCTATCAGAGGTGACCCAATGAAGCTGTGCTGAACGTGGGGTTGAGATTTGTATTAAATTTATTAAGTGTATTGCACAACGTGGTCCATGTGATTGGAGCTCTCCTGGCTGGTGGTGCAGGTGATGAACTTAGAGTTTACAACAATTTACAACCAGTTTAGGACCTTGTCTTTCAAGTGTAGTCAAACAGGTAACAGCAATAAAATGCTGGCTTAGCTGTTTGTGTTCTTTGATTTAAACACCCTGTCTCCTAAGCTTTGCACTGTTTTGTTCCACTTCTTGCTTAAAACATGAGTAATGCTGGGGTGGAGGAGCCTTGGCAATTAATTATCTTACCTTGATTATAAATGAGCAAGGTCTAGCACAGAAGGAAAAGGTAAACATCCTTTCTGTGCACCACTGCTTAATTGGAGTGTGTTCTTCCATGCTAAACCCTGAACTTTATGGTTGGTGTGGTCAACAAGAAAAACTTGTTTTAGGCCCCAGGGTGACTGCTGTGAAGTTCTTAAGGATTTTCTTTTCTTCTTCTTTTTTTTTATATTTTTTTTCTCTTTTAAAATAATTTAGGATTGCACAAATTTTAATGCTGGAGAGGAGTTTTTTGCTTTGTTGAGAAACTGTTATGCCAGTGTGAAAGAAGGAGCAAGTGAGAACTGTAGGACTGCATAAACACAGCTTTGTGTAACTGAGATTTCTAATTCTCAGACCAAAATATTTAAATGAATTTGGGTTAGAGAGATTAAAGTTTAATCTTTTAGGAAGAAGGTTCAACAGTCAGGCAGAACAAAAATCCCTCAAGGCAGGAAGTACTTTCAGGAATGTGAGTGTGTGTTGATTTTTAACATGGAAAATGGTGGATCACATTGGTACCCACCAAAAATTAAGTTGAATTTATTGCATTACAACTCATAAATTAAAATAAATGAAAACAGCAAAACTAAGAAAAGGAAGGAGCAAGAGCAGAAGGAATGACTCAATACAGTGCTAATAAAAGTTGTTCAGCAGTAAGCATTTTGAGATTTTGGATTTGTTGCCTGGGCAGAGTCAAGCATCTTCCAAGAGTTTTGGTGCTTAGAATCCACCAGTAGCAATGATAAGAACATCAGAACTTCTGAAATAATGAAGTTGAGTAGCTGTCAAGAGTGGAAGGTAGTTCAGAGCTATTTGAAGTCATTTTTCTGGGTGAGGAGGTGCTTCAGGTGGCAGAGATGCATCCTTGAACTGTTCTGAAGGGAGTCTCCAATCTGAATATGGCAGAAAATGGACTGCACTGTCTGTGTTACATAAATCAGTGTAAAGAACCAATGCAGGGGATTAATGACTGGAAACTTGCAAGATTTGGGAGCTGAGCTGGTCCCTTAATGAGTCTCCTTTCAGACAGACTTAGCTTTTTACAGTGGTTTAAGAGGTTTCCTTGCTTAGAAGTTGAGAGGCTCCTTTACTTCTCCACTTCTAGCAAAGGTATTTTTGTGTCATTCTCTTAGGAAATAAAATGCAGCAAGAGATGCTCCTGTTCTTTACAGCACATCATAAAGAGAATCTATAGCTTGCAGTTCACAAATTAGCAGATATTTCAATGTGCCTTAGTTCTTGTGGTGCCAGAGTGTAACAGAGCTCTCAGTTATCAATTTCTGGATATTCTGGGGGAAGGGATGCACAGAAGTGTGTTTGGAATTCTTCTCATAACCTCAAGTGACCTGATAAAACTGATATTTCCATTTTTTTTCCCAAAGTAGACAGGCATGAATTGTGTATATAATATATGAGAGGACTTGGCTCATTTGTATTTTATCTTCAGTAGATATCAACTGGCATCTTAATCAATTAGTTACAGATCCTTATCAGCCCTTAATTCAAGTAGCTCTCACATGTGAAAATACTGAAGTGTCTCGCTTTTTTTCTTCTGAGAAATGTTAGCAACATAATTTTGCTTCTGCAAGAATTTCAAGGGCTAAAAATATAAAATCCTGGTAATTTTGAGGCTGGGAGCTGCAATGTGCATGTTATGGATGTGATTAACAGCCACCTTCTTATCTTCCCATCTACTTTAAAGAGAATCTCTTGGAAGTCTTCTGTCAGTCAAAAAGTAATTTATAAATGAAGCCAGAATACCGAGGTCTGCATTTGAATTTTACTGCACCTTGGGGGCAAGAGGAAGAGCCCTTTTAATTTAAATCCACATCAAAGGCTTCTTTCACCAACTGTCCGGAGTCAGGATGGTCACAGCTTGACATTCACACTTGTGACAAGGAATAATTCGCTATCGTGGTTTCTTATGCAGTTACAGAAAAGGAGAAGATTTAGCAGTGCTCTGGATTTTTAGCAGCTTTTTAAACCCAGGGGGAAAAACAAAAAAATCTTTTAAACTTTTTTTTTCCTGGTTTTTTGGGGGATTTCTTTTGGGTTTTGAGTTTGGGGGGTTTTTTTGGTGTTTTTTTTTTTTTTTTTTTTTTTTTTTTTTTTTTTTTTTTTGTGGGTTTTTTTGTGGTTTTTTTTTTTTTTTGTTTTGGTTTGGGTTTTTTTAATTTGTTTTGGGTTTTTTGTTGTTTTTTTTGTTGGGTTTTTTGTGGGGTTTTTTTTTGGGGGGGTTTTTTTTTTTTGTCTTGCAGTCATGGTTACACCTTAAGAATCCATTTAATAAAGCCTAGTTTTCAGATTATTGCAGTCATTGTCAGCTGATTTTCAGCTGCCCACTGGGCTATCAGGATGCCCTCTCTGGTCTGTTCATGACCTGTAAGCAGCCTATTAAATGGAAAAGATTCCAGATTTTTAGTTTTTTAGTTTTTTAAAGTAATCATATTCAGCTGAAATTCCTCAAATAAAACTAAACATCTTGCTACTTATTTGTCTTAAGATATTCTGGAATTATTTTTTGCTTGTTTGTTTGTTTGAGGTTTTTTTGTGAGTTTTTTTTAAGAACTAATGTGACATTTTCCCCATTTTTATATAGCCTGGCTGCTGGCATGTTTAAATTCTGCTTCCTGCAGAGGTGAGAATAAGTTCTTCCATGTGGTTGGTTTAGCTCTGAGTTTTATTTTGAGACTCTCAAGACTGCAGTGCCAGTCTGGCCAGCTCCCTCTGTTGGAAACTGGGGAGATTTCTGTGCTGAGCATCCCTGAGCTCCCGCAGATCCAGCCTTGCTTCCACAGACCATTCCTCCAGAAGATGTGGAATTACAGCTCAGCTCTGGCAGCCAGCAGAGCCAGTGAAGCAGGAAGAGCAGCAGAAATTTCCCTTTTCAGGGGATAACCTATGGCAGGAATCTGTAGCTCCTCAGGTGTGTTTGAAAGCAGAACCAAACCTGAAATGTGTCATGGCCTTGGCACCAAAGGTTTTGCTTTTAAAGTTCTGTTCTGTGGTCAATTCCTGTAAAATGTGCTCGTTAGGATCTTTTAATTGCCCTCAGGGTTTTAAAAGGGGCTGTTGCTTATTTATCAGCAGGAAATGGACAATGGTCAAAAAAATGGAATCAGTTTCTGATGAATTTCCCTGCTTGTTTCCCCAGCTGTTCAAAAGTTTTCATGGATTGTGACTGCTCAGGATTTTGAATGTTTTGTGACGTGCCTGCTTTCAGTTAGTGAATCTTTTAATTCTTCTTTCCTTTAAAACAATCTGACAGTCCTTGGATTTGTAGAGTGCCTTCCATGATGTAATCCTTGTGCTGCTTTCTGCTCAGAAATCTCCCAGCTTGGAAATGCCAATTAAAGCAGCAGAGTAAAAATTCTTAATTTTTTTTAACATTTACCTTGCAGACCATTAAAAATTTCCATGAAGGGCTACTTTTCATCCCTTTCCTGTGCTAGTGGATCCTGGGGCCTTTTCAGCAAAGATGGTCACTCTCACAGGGTGCACTGCAGTTACACAATTATTGCATTAAACACTTAATATCCATAATGGATAAATTTTACACAACCTCTTGCTGGATATATTTGCTTTATTTGAATATTTCATATAGAAATGGAAAAGTAATCCACTATCTGTCTTTGATTTAAGCCCATAAAGACTGCCAGCATTAGTTTTAACTGCAACTTCAATAGCAAAAGTTACCATTATATCACAGTCAGCTGCAAAAATACAGAACAAAAATATGAAATATCTTGTATTTTTTTCATTTTATTATGAAGCAAATTGCTGAAATATATAATTCTGAAAAAATTAATATAGAATTATACCGAAAAACATCATATTATATATAAAAATATGATGTTCGTGGTATAGTCCATAATATCTATGAACCGTTTTCACAAAGCAAAATATTTCACATAGAAATGGAAAAGTAATCTATTATCTATCTGTTAAGTGCATAGACTGCCAACATTAGTTTTAACTGCAACTTCAATAGCAAAAGTTACTGTTATAGCACAGTCAGCTGTAAAAACACAGAACAAAAATATGAAATATCTCAAATTTTTTCTCATTTTATTATGAAGCAAACTGCTGAAATAGATAATGCTGAAATAGATTAATAATATAGTTATATAAAAATATATAATATTATATATATATATATATATATATATATATATAAATATGTGATGTTCATAGTATGTATAATCCATAATATCTATGGACTTCTGCTGTGCTTCACAGTAGAAAATATTTATTTGAGCCTTTCAATTTTGTAAATGAGAAAAAGGTTCTGTATTGGAGTTTTAAATGTTGAGAATTTTAAACTTTTTATGCAAATTTTAACTCTTTAAAGAGCATTAAATTTAACTTAAAGCTATGGAATGGGTTTCTAAAATTAGCTAATAAGACTAAAATTACTCGTGTATAGTTAGAAGTGTTTAATATTACAAAGTAAAAACTTTGAGTTTAAAGTTTAAGGATATTGTAATAAATATGAAACAAAATAGAAGTTTTAAGGTAGAAATAAGTTATTTTGATTTCCTTTCTTTTACTTTTTTTTCCATAAGTTTAAGTACTATTTTGTCATTAAATAAAGTCTGCAGTGTGGTCTTTGAAAAATTAGGTGTTAAATTAAATGTGAAAATAACTTAAGTATAATTTCTTAATTAGAAAAAAAACCAAACCAATAACCTTGTAACAAAAAATAATTAGTTGTGGTTTCAACTTTCTCAGTACAGGAACTGGACTGAAATAAATCCAGAAGGAAACTTGTACATTATAGCCCAAATACTGCATTTGCACCCAAGCTTTGCTTGTACTGTGTGCTCTGCAATTCCTCTGTGTTTAAGTTTTCCCTGTAAACATTTGGATTCAGTGCCTCTTCTGATAGGAGCAGTATTTTGATCTCATCAGAACTCCAAAACATAGGAAAGCTTAAAAATAACAATTCTGTTTGGAAAAAAACAACCAAAAAACCTCTTTTGCTGAAGATGCAGTTAAGGCACACAATCCTAAGAACTGAATCTAAGCTGCATTGGTATTGGGGATATTTTTCTTTTTTTGTTCTGCACAGGAATTAGAACAGGTCTGGAAGTGCTTAAATGTGAAGAGTTTGTTGAGAAAGATTCCAATTATTGAGATCTCTTCTTGCCTAAAGCATGCAGGAAATTGATCACTGTGGATTCTGTGGCTTTTAGAAATTTACTATTTTCATGAAAAATTGTTCTCTCTTTAAAAAAAAAAAAAGGCACCTTAGTTTGTGTTTCTGATGTTCATCTTCAGATGTATTGCATGTGCAGATTTGAACACTTCAGACTTGGAAGGTAATTGGAAATGGAAATGTAAAGACATTCTGCAACCACGTGGTGAATACTTTAATTTTTTTTAAAGCTTGGATGTTCCTGCCAGGTGTTCATCTCTATTTTATATCCTTGTTTATCCTGCTGTGGCTTCCCATCCACACTGTGAGGATTTCTCACATTTCCTTACCTCTCTTGAGCCCACTCACTCCCTGTGACCCCCTCCTGAAGAGACTTGCAAGAATGTTATTAGTTGTTAAAGCAATAAGCAATTTATGAGGGTCACCCCATCCCTCATTATTTCAGTATTTATTCTTGCCAAGAAAACACTTTTTATTCACTTTTTCCCTGTTTTGTTTGTTGACTACTGGAGAATCACACTTGAACATGTCCTTGTTTGCAGGGTTGGGCTGTCAGTGTGTTTGGGTGTTGAACAACTCTGGTTTGTTATAAATGGAAATTCAAAAGAAGTGATAAACTTAAAATGCATAGCAACTTGGAGTTGCCATGGTGCTGCAACTTGGAGTCGTTTTCTTGGCTATTAAAATGCTTTTGGGGTATTGCCTTTGCTTTTAAGTAGTCACTATTTGAGAAGGAAATGGCTCTGGGGAGAAGCAATGAGGAATTATTTTGGAATATTCAACGTGACAACCAGTGAAGAAGTGCCAAGGAAATTCCTCAGTGTTCTAGAATGTTTGGGGCCTGGCTGTTTTGGCCTCTTGGAGGTTTTTAATGCACAACTTCACAACACTAAAGACTGTCCCCCAGTGCGGGGGGCCATGAGTCAAGGAAGAAATTCAAGGAAGAAATGTCAAGTTGGGTTTGTCAGATATTGGGTCAGTCCCCACTTGTCCTGTCCCTTGGTGGGTGCTCATCCTCCTCCTCCCTTCCATCCTCTCTGCTTGCATGCCTTTAATCCTTACTCCTGCCTGATCTAAAAGATGATTTCCCTGGATGTGCCACTTTGGGAAGGCTTTAAAGACCTCGCAGAGCTGTGATGTCCCGGTGATTTTCAGTGCCAGAGCTGTTGAAGTGTTAGCCTTGGGTCCCCCATGTGGACCTGAGCTGCACTACGGCTCCCTCCCTGCAGTTACTTTTCCTTTTTCCTGCCTCTCTCCGTTTCAAATGAGCACCTTCCATATGTTCTTCTTGCATGACACCCTTGATTTTTTAACAAGATAAAAATAATGAAGGATTCTATGGGTTACTAATCATTTTATCTTGTTCTTGCAAGCAGCAAAGGTTTGCAAAAGCCTCCAAAGTGGTGCATGACTTTGATACATAAGTAGTAATAATCCCAAACTGGCAGTGTAGAAACTGGCTGTAAATGAATTTGTATTGAATTGCATTTAAAGAGTTCCAGTACTGAGCATTTCTCTCTGACTCTTTAGCTTTGTTGCATATAAAAAATCAGTAAAATGTGTTTCTCAGGAAATAACTGCAGGAAGTTATTGGTTTTCATATTTTTTTTCCATAAAAATACTTTCTATTTTAAAGGCATAACATTCAATTTTTAAAAAATAGAGTTGAAATCTGCTCCTTTGCTGCAGTCACACAAAGATTGCAGCTGGTGGAATCTTCCTGTACAGTGAACAGGCCAATTAATACAAATTGCATAATGTAAACTTCAGATTGCAGCACTGGCTTCTTTAAAGAGCTTGCATCATGTTTATTCAAATGATCACTGCTCTGTGAACCAAACATGTCAGTTAACTCAACATGGCCATGTTCAGAGTTAATTTGGGTTTGGACTGCTGCTCTATAGCTCAGAAATTCAAGGTATCTGCTGAAAAAAACCACTGCAGCTTGTAGGTTAAAAGTCTTTATTTTGGGTTCATTCTGATTCTTAGGGAACCATCAGCAGAAAAGTAAAATAACCTGTTTTTCTAGGAGTAAAAAAAGGTTGCCTTGGGTGGTTTTTTGGATTATTTTGGTTTTTGGTTGGGGTTTTTTTGGCTTGTAAGCAACAAGCATCTTACTTTTCTAATTAGTCACTGAAAACACAACAAACTAAATATAAACAGAACAAACTAAATATAGCTTATTGATGTTGTGAATGCCATTATTTCAGGCTGAGGCATAGCAGGACAGAGATCTTCTGAACACTAAAAGATGACCTGGTCAAAGCAGCATTCTGCAACTCAAAGCTACCCGATGGGCAGGGCTGAAATTCAGCTGCAGCTCAGGACAGCAGGGCAGTGTGGGGTTATTTACTCTTGCTAGAAAGCTCTGGGCATTCCAGCAAGGTTTTACACAATTTCCTCTCAAAACCAGGCCATAAAAGTTGGCATATTTTACATCTCCACGTTGGGGAGCAGGCAGAAAAGCAGTAGTGGAAGCTGGTTTGTGAAGGATGCCTTTCTGAGCCTGTCCCATCCCTGCAGCAGGCTGTGATGAGAACCAGAATTTACCTTCTGCTGCTCAGCTCCACCAGCTCAGGAGCTCTGTCCTGCTTTTCAGAGTCAGGAATAAATCACATCACTTCAGACAGCAGGTCAGTTTTTGAAATGTGCCTTCAGATTAGTCATTCTGTCTGTCAGCAGTCAGCACAAGTTAAGTTGTTTTTTGCTCAGTTAAGGTGATGTAAGCCAGCAAGTGTGCTGGACATGGCTGAGCAGTGGGATGGGTTTGAGGTGATTTGCCTGCCAGCAAATCCTGCTGGAACCTCCACATCAACAACACTCCAGTTGTTTTTGGAAATGGGATAGTGTTTGGAGTCAGAATTCCTAAGGGATTTAATCTTGTAGGAATTATTTCAGAAGGGGTGCCTGTGTTGATGCTTACACTGTGGTGTAGTGATTCCTGGGCTGACTTTTTAAAGGCTTTGCTTACACACCAAACGTGGTTAAATCTGAGAGAAAGATGGAACTTGACATGTTTTTGAAACTTTCTTCCCACTGTCTCTGCTCTGCTTTCACCTCAAAATTCCCTCTGCAGTTCCTCACTGGTAATTCCTACATTTTTATAGTTTCATGTGTGTTACCTCTATTGTGCCAGATTTAGGCAAGGGAGTGCAAGGCTCTTCTGTGCTGCTGCTGTTCTGGTGAAGCTCAGAGTTCTAAGACCATTTAGCAGCTCCTTCATTACAATCTGAAATTGTGTGTTCTGTCCTGCTCCATTCTAAATCCTTCCGTAGCTTTTAGCAAGATTGCTTTGTGTCTTGCACAGTAAAACTGTAAATTAAATCATCTCTTTCATGTAGCTTCTCTAGTCAAATACCAGGCTCTTCCAAAAGGTGCTGTTTTATTCAAAGAGCTGCTTACAATGAGCATTTTTCAGTTTGTCTCTTGTTCCTCCTCACCAGCAGGTATCAGTGATGAAACATAACCTAAAACTTGGAGATTTTGAGTTGCTACCAGACTGACACCCCCTTAAAGCAGCAGATTTTACCTAAAGAAATGTCAGCTAGGATGTTAAATCCCATCAGCTGGGAAGCGTGGATCTCAGTGTCCTAACAGCTGAGTCTGTAACACCCTCATGATTGGATATTCTTCCCCAAAAAAACCTACAGTGTTTAGTGCAGTGTGTGGTTGTGTTGCTGCTTTAAAATCATGCAGAATTTTCAGGGCAGGAGGGGAGGGATCTCTTCACATCAGCATCAGAGTCACCATCAGCTCCAGGTTTTCATCTGCCCTTTAGATCCCTGTGGCCCTCCTGTGTAACTTTGTGTAGACAAGAGCCTGTTCCCACATTTCCTAAGTGTGTTCAGACTGGCTTTTGAAATAAAAATGATGCCTTGAGGAAGCTGCTACCAAGTGCCTTTAGGCTGTCACCTCGGATTCATTCCATGTGAAGTCAGACCTTGTACCTGACTTAGGTTGGTTTTTGTTTGTTGGTTTTGAGGTCCCACTTTAGTGTCAGGAAGGGGGTGGGGGGTGGTGATTATGGAAGGAGTTCCATTTCTCCAGTCTGTAGTAATCAGGATCTCTCATGAAGAGTGAGAGGAGTAATAGCCTTGATCTGTGTGAAACGAGAGGCAGTTCTGGATGTACTCCGAGGAAGAGGCTTTAAAATGAAGTATTCAATTCTAACCTTTATTTCCTTTGCAAAGAACCTGTAGAGGTTGTTTGGATTCTGAATTTTTAATGTTAGGGTGGTATCAAGAGGACTGAACCTGCTCTAAAAGGAAGTGAAGTAAGAAGAGGCAAATTAATGCAAGAGTTTGTCTGACCCAAAAAAAGGGATGCCCTAACTTGGGGAAATTAAAGTTAAGTTGTGGAGATCTGCGATGAAAAGTGAGAATTAAGAAGAAAAAGCGGAGAAAACCAGAATGGAAATGGGAATCCATGTTACTATAAAGTGACTCTTACAGGATATATATATATATAAAAACAAGTATTTAATATCTGATGGAGTATTGGTAGAGGAAACCTGGACAAGGAAGTCTCTAAATCAGGGAAAGGTCTTTGAAGAATGCAATAATTGGTTAGTTTGGCTAGGGTAGCCCCAAAGTGTTCTGACAGTCTAATGCAGTCTGAACTAATTGGGAGTTGGTGAGCTTGATCTTTGTTCCAGCTGAGAGGAAGGACTGGCATTGAGTGAATTGTCTTTGGTAGTGCTTTGAACTGCTTCTATGGCTTGCTGGAGCTCTTCCAAGTTTCCTCCAGCTTATTTCTTTATAACTACTGGATCATTTTTTCATACTTGATCTCCTCCTCTGAGACTCTGTGCATTCTTGTTATGAGATTTGGTGCCTCAGCTTGGAATTAGTGGCAAGGCCAGGTTTGCAACTCGTGTAGTCTGGCACAAAACCCATTCTTCTCCTTTTATACCCACTTTATTCTTCTCTTGCTCTCCCTGCCTGGCATGTCAGGCAGGAGAAGGGCACAAAAGCTTTCAGGTTGTTTAAACTCCAGCAGGGCCATACTGTTGTCCTTTGGAAGGCTTCTCAGACTGCTTCTTTGCTGAAGCTGCTCCTCTGCCATTCTTAGGAGCATCCTGGAAATTGACTTCTCTGCTCAACCTTGGTAGAAGCTGGCTTCCAGTCAATTGATATTCCAGTCCCATTAAAAGCAGCCCTGTCTGAAGAGCTTCTGGCAGCAAAGGCTCTCTGAGGGCTCCAGGGATTGGTACTGAAGATTTCCATGTCTAATTTTGCCCTGTATTCTGGGATTGTGAAGCACTCACATAAATATGCAAGTATACATAGATAAGCTGTAAAATACTGCAGTAAAGAGGAAGTAGCTCATCATTTAAGGAAATTGCATTATTATGTTACTAATAATTTATTCATTAATGTGTAAATTGATCCTATATTATTACTCTCTCCATGGGCAAACTGTTCTCTTCCTTTTTGTTCCAAAATTAATTTTTTTTCCCATACTGATGCATTGGTACAATGTCCAAGTTGGATCAGTACCCCTGTAGCTCTTTTCCAAAAATACAAATTAATATTGGAAAAGCTTAATTTATTTAGTGCTCATTACAGTTACTTAGTCTGGGATTGACTGTAGTTATATGGGGGAAATTATCTGGTATGAAAATCTGTAATCAAAGTAAGTTCCTATTAAAAAGATACACAGGATGAGTAAAGAAATAAATATAATTAGATATTCAATCCAAATAATGTTTTTGATGCCACAGTTATGAAACAATACTTCTGTACAGAAGTTGGAAGCCCATTTGGGTGTGGATCCTTCCCAGTCCATCCTGTGCTCAATCCTCATGGTGGCTCCTTTGGAGTTCTGCTCCTGCTGCATGTTTCTTCATTCTCAGAAATCAGCAAGGAAGGAACCTCAAAAAACACCCTATTTGTCTCATCAAGGGAAGAATTGGAGCTGTGACTTAAGTGGTGCAGATGAAGAGACTCTTTTGAATGCTCATATGCAATGGTTGTTGCTTTGGGAGGAAACTGAGGCAGATTTTTGGGGCTTGTAGTAGAGTAGGCATTTCTGTACTAAAGGAAGGTGTATTCCCAAGGTGGAAACACTGTAGTGACATGTTTGCTTTGTGTGTTGGTGTTATTCTAAGATCAACATGAGACTCCTCTGTAAAACTCTGCCCTGTAAGATTTCCTTGCTGCAAGATCCCTTTGAAGGCCACATGTAATTAACTGGCTTACAAAAGCACCTTGATTTCCCTGTCAGCAATGCAGTCCTTTTATTATAAGAATTTGTTAGTTCTTCTGTCCTTGCTGGAGGCCAATCCTGTTCTTGTATTCTCTCACCCCAGGATTGGTCATCCTGGATGGAACTGGTAACTGGATCTTGCTCTGCAGTTGATCTGTTTTATTGTGAGAGTGCATCCTCAGCCATAGAGATGAACTAAAAATACCCCAAATCCTTCAATATGGAAGATATGAAGTGTGCCTGTTGAGGATGAGCAATGCTGGTGGTTTCATCCATGCTAGGAATCCTGGCTTGGGAAATCCAGGTGTGTTTGTTAGAGTGGAAACCTGGTTAGGGTGAATGAGGCCCCTGCTAAAGGCAGTAGAGGATTGCAGAATATGCACATTTCCACTTTCTTCAACAGTCACATCAAATATTCTGTAAAATATTTGAAAATAGGGAAAGGGTTGGAAGTGTATGGGTACACTGGTGAAATCACATCCAGCCAGTGCAAACTGAAATAACCAAAACCAGGGAAACACAGCCTGTAAGGAGAGATTATGTATCCTGCAGGGGAAGAGGCTGGAGGGGAATGGACCTCCAGAAATGCACCAACAGCTACAGCAAAGTGAGAGCAATTGCTTTTCTCTGTCTGGTAGCTGGGACAAGTACTAATGCTCTGAATCTGGAGCTGGGAAATAAAAAGAGTATAAAGGGGAGAAGGCTCCTGATAGTTTCAAAAGCCTTGGTGGGACAGATTACAATTGCAGTCTGTGGTTGCAGTCATGGTGTTAACACATATTCAGATGGTTGTTTTGTTTATTAAACATGTGATGAAAGCATTCAAATATTAGCTGTAGCCTAGATTTATTGGCTAAGAACATGCTGTGCATGAGCATTTTTGTTTTTATTCTGAAATGATGATGTCACTTTGGGCATGTGTTAAACTTTCACACTGATTTTTGAATTGGTGTTTGTTCAGCCTTGGGATATTTGGTTTTGGTTTTTTTTATTTTATTTTTTGGGGTTTTTTTTTGATGCATTCTGAAAGACTTTACAAATGCATATTATTCCAGGATGGATTTGTTAGCTTTCCAGTGGTAATTCATCAGGTACATCCTGTTGCATATTGTCTGCATTTTTGGCTTGCTTTTCCCCTCTATGAATGCAAATCTCTTTGAAGTAAGAGGTTTTATTTTATGCTTATATGGCTGGTAAGGTCCTAGTCCTTGACTGAGTTTTCCTGTATCATGTGTGGTGCCCAAATCAAAACACCACTTGGTTTCTGGGCCCAGAAAGGGATTTTCTAAGCTAAAACTGAGGCAGCTGCTGGGCTGTGTGTGTGCAGTGGTGTCAGGTGTCAGAGCAGCTGTGTTGTGTGGTGTCTATTCAGTGGTTATTAAAGGCTGGAACCAGTATAATGTAATTTACTGTCACCTTTAGCAATCTGCCTCCCTTTGTGTGCTAAACCAAGGGTTTTCTTTGGGGAGCCAAATTTTTTTATTTTCAGTTTTTCTTCTGGTTACCAAGGTTTTACAAGTAAGTGCTCCTGCAGAGGAATTAATTTTGTCTTCTGGGAGTTAATGGTGTGTTTCTTAAAAATACAGGTGTAGCAGTGGCTGAACAGGCTGCCTGGAAAACAAATAATGAGCTTTTTAGTGCTTTAGCACTCAAGAGTTGCTTTTTGTGATTGCTGGCAAAATTCTTGAAGGAAGGTGAAGTCAGTTCACCTGAGTTATAGTGTTAACCTTGCTGTGATGTAAGGATAAAAGGGTTAGGCCTGAAATCTGGTATGATGCCTGAAGTGCCATTAGTAATTAAATTTGTGATGGAGTGTGAAAATATTCTTGTTGGGAGTAATAGATTTTTTTTTATTTGTTAATAAACCAGTTAACTGGGAGTGCAGGTTCTATGCTCTGACATTAATATTGATTAAAGATATTATTTTTTAATAAGTGAAGGGGAGAAAAGCCCCACAAGCATCAGTTTGTTCTCATAAAGGATTATATACTAGTTTCAAAACAATTCCAGTGCATTCCCTAAGTGCATATTCAGGGTAGGATTTTATTGTAATCTAAAGTGTTTTATTTTATTATTACACTGATACCAATGTTCCTATGGAAAAAAAACAACATTAAAGCTGCCTTTGGGACATTTTGTCCAAGTGGTTGAATTTTATAGCTCAATTTTAATTGTCTAGTAAATGGAGGGTTGCTTTTGTTTTTTGTTTTAATCAGTGGTCATCTGGAGGATAACCTCAGAAGGGTTGTGCTAGGCAGACAGACCAAAGAGACCTCTGTGAGATGAATGTGGAGACCTTTAGGAAAGAATTTATAAAAATAGAGTATCCATTGGGTGTGTGGGTGTAACTAAAAATGCTGCACCAAAGCATGGGGGGTGGTATTTTAGTACTTTTATTCTGCATATGCATGTGTTTGGGTTTTTTTTTTTCTCTCCAGAATACTTCGTGATGGGAGAGAAAGAATTTGTTCCATTTGTTTCTTTTGATGAACAGAACTTGCTTTTCAGTGAAGCCACTATTCCCACTGGAGAAATGATGAGTGCTTCCTGTGCAGGAGGAGTTTCAGTGTCACTTCCCAGTACTGCTCCACCTTGGCTCTCTGTGTGCCCCCTCCCCATTCTCTGAGCCCCAGCCCAGTTGAACCACCCTGGCTCCTGGAGGCTCTCCTTGTTCCCTGCTGTCCCTGCACAAGGCTGGATCTCCATGCCCCTGGAGTTCCATGGGGAGGGCTGGCTGCTGTTCCACCTTTTTATTTTATTTTTTTTTCTGCCTCTAGGCTGATGCTTTTTGAAATTTGAAAAGAGTCTCCAGCCCTTTTCTGAGAGGCAGCACCTCATCCAAGCCTGATCTTTGGCTGTTTCCTGTAAGAGTCCTTTTCAATTAATGCACCCCCTTTTCAGTTGCTATCTTGTATCTCAGGCACAGGCTATTGTGGCTTTTCTCAGCAGAAATCCCTCTTCAATCAAATTTCCCTGTCCTGAATAATTTTCTATCAAGTGCAAGTTATTCCTGTGCCCTTCACTTGCTTTTTCAGAGAGCTTATGAATATCTTCAGTATAATGGGTCTCATATTCTGCATATTCCTACCCATACATACACAGGGCTCAGGTTTTGTTTCATTACTGAATGAAGAACTTTAAAAAAAAAATCACATTTTTTAACCATGTGGCTCTGATTAATATGATTCCATTACAATCAAAGTGCAAGGTGAGGCTTTCCCCTACAGAGGTGACACCAGTTTTTTCACAGTATACTCTGTGCATTAAAATTTCTATTAATTGTGTTCTTCTCTGAATACCTGATAATGATGTTCTTAATACCTGATAACCACCCAATACAGAGGCTGAAATTGGAAAAGAGTGGGGAAGTGAAGAGCAGACAGGATCCCCACATTCTTCTGATAAAAATATCAGTTTATATGCAAAGTGCAGCCATTGTGTCATACTACTAATTTTTTTCCTTATTTCCTTAGAATAATTAAATCGATTCCTTAAAATAATTAAATAAATAATTTAACCAGGTGGTTTTATTGCAGTTCACTTACCACTTCTCTAAAATGAAACTCCTGGAGTGACATTGCTGTGGGACACTTTATAACTCTCTTGCCTATAAAGAAACTCTTCAGTGCTTCCAAGGGGAACTTGGTTTTTCCAGTGACAAAATTGTGGCTGGGAATTTTACTGTGGTTCTGCCTGTCTTGAGTGCTCTTTCTGCCTCTTCAGATCAAACCTCTCCTTAAGATTCTAAGAGAATTTTTCTGTTTGGAGCAAGCCTGTGTTTGATTTTTGTGCCATGTGCCAGAGGCAATTTTTCTTGGCCTGCTGAATTGTGGCTTTACATGTTTGCTTTCCATACTTGGACCCGGTTCCACTTTCTGAAAGGTCTTTTGCCTTGTGGGTTTTATTTAGTGGCTTTTATGTTTGAAAGATGATGACTGGATAAGAGCTGGCTGCTGTATTTACCCAGCAGCTCCCCTGCTTTCCTACTGCCAGCTGCAATAGAAAAATCCTGAATTTCTGGTAGATGGCAGCATTTACTGCCTGTTCTCCTGCCCATCCCAGGAGGAGCTGGGTTCACTTGGTTTGTGGGCAAGGGAGGGAGATTTTTGTCAGCTTTCTCCCAGACTTGGAGCAAGCACTGCAGAACCTTTTGGGACTTGGTTTATGCTGGGCACCTTGGCTAAGGAGTGGATTTTCTTTTTCTTTTTCCTGGTGGTGTGGAGTTTCTCAGGGGAGATTGAGTAGCTCAGCCTCTGAGTAAGAGGTGATGCTTCTGTGTTGTGCAGATCTAAATACTGGATGCAATATGCACAGACTGTAAATACAGACTACACCTGTAGCACACTGCATTAAAAACTAATTATAGTGCATTAAAGATTCATTAAATTGAATGTGAACATAAAGACTAGGATTATTCTAGGAAAAAATCTTGTCTTGCCTCAATAGCAGAGATGATTCAAGGTGGAGTTTTCAGGCTTTCTTTCAAGCTCTCAGTATTTCTTCCTCTTTGCAAACTTGCTACAAGAGCACAGCTGATGGCAGGTCTAACATTTTACTTTGGCCTAAGAGGACAAAAAAGCAGTGTTGGGGTAGGATGTGGATTACCACACAAATGAGGATGGTGTGGTGAAAGTAGGTATGTTAAGGGTAAAGAAAATTGCAATATTTGGTGTTTTCATCGTTCCTTTGGGGGGAAAAAAAAGCATGCTGGGCTTCATTGGGTAACTGTGCTTTCAACTAGTTAGTGTGTATATATCTAAAGGGGAGGGAAGTGTCCAAATATTTTAAAATGTTGCTTTTTATGTCCTTGAAATGATTGAATGTTGGGGAGGGAATGGAAATAGTTCATTGCATTATGGAAGTGTTGACTTTTGTGTCCAAACCAATTCAAGGAACATATTGAAAATGCAGTTAAAATCTGTTTGTCGTGTTCTTCCTGTTAACAAAAACATTTGCATATTTTTTTGCCAATCATATGAGACACTTAAAGATCATCAGAATATAGATGGAAAATCTCCTAAAGAATATGTAATTCCCTGACTGGTAAAGAAATTAGCCTTTATGGAAGAACTTCATCATAGCTGTGCTGTGAATGGTAAATAATGTGGCACTTTTGTAGTGAAATCTCTCACTCACTGCATTTTTGGGCTGTAAATCTGCTGGGACTGACCAAATCCTTGTGTGTCTTGAAGGCACTGGTGGGTTACAAGTATATCAGTGGGATTAAAACAATCATTGATTCAGAGGAAGGAAGAGTGACTTTTGTAATGATCAAAGATTTCCAAGGTAGATTTCAAAGTAATTCTGTTATCGCTGGGAGCAGAAATTTGTGGTTCTTTAATCCATTCTTGCTCTCTTTGCCTCTCCCTCCTTTCTGTCCCAGTCCTGAGTAGATAGCCCAGAGGAAAAAAAGAAGTATTTTTCTCCAGGAAAATTATTCTTTATATTTTCCATGCTCTGAAGATGAATTCTGTTCTTTGTATAAAAATTTATCTAAAGGGTTTAGGGCGATAAACCACAGCAGTCCTTTCTCAGCAGCTTTGAAACTTGAGATGAAGTCTAAAACAAACAAACAAATGTGAGACTGTTTGGGGGGTTTGGGTTTTTTTTTTTCAGAAGAAATTTACCTTTTACCTGAAGAAAATTACCTTTTACTACTTAAAAGGCTTTTGCCTAGGGTAAGACCCATTTCTGTGGAAACCTTCCTGCTCTTGCTGTTCAAGCCAAATGGTTTTTTTTTTTATTTTGAAAGAATATTTGGGGCTCATTTTAATAAATGTAGACTCTCTTACATTATGAGCTTCATTTTTTTCGGGACAGGCTAAATATTTGGATGGGATTTAGTTTTTATTTGGTGGAGTGTTGTTAATTTATTTTTTTTAAGTTGCATTTATATATTAGCTTACAGTGCAGATCAAGTTACTCCTTTCAGTGAATAAGCTATGTGTGTTCCACATTAAAATATTAATGCAGGATATATTTGACTCCTTGGCACAAAAATAAGATTTTCCAGGTGAAGTGACTTGAGGTTGCAAAAGCCATGCCAAGTACTGCAGTGCCAAAGAGGTCTAGTTTATGTGTAATTATTCTCAGATGTACTTCATCCAATTAATAATTGCTTTGTACTTACCATCATGAATAAAACCGTTCTTCCAACTGTTTAGGTTATGCATGTCTGAATCACTTCAATATGGCTTGTTCTGGGTTACTGGTAAGAATTCTGGGGAAGGAAGTTGGCATCTAAGTAGAATTTCTTAATGTTTACAAGAGTGAAAGGGAGTTGGGGAAGGATTCTTAGAATGGACCTGTTGCCTGTTGTGCTCATCCCAGAACAGCCATAAATATTCTGTGTATAGCTCAAAAGCAGAAAGCTGCTTTTGTGAGAGGGTACCAGGGTAGAAGTCAGCTCATCTTCCTAAAGTTGCTTCCAAACTTTAAAACCTGGATAGAATATGAGGGTTAATGCTGCTTTTGAGTTAATAAAATCAGAAGCTTTGGAGGAAATGCATGTTACAGGCAGGCATAAATGCTGACACTTCATGTTTGAGGAGCTTCAACCAAGGCTTAAAAGAGCAGAAATGCTCAATATTGTCTTTAAAATAAAAATAGAGGGTTTAAAATTCATATCCAGAAGGAATAAATGTGATAATCATCAAAGGTAACTTCAACAGGAAATTCAAATGCCTGTCAGTCAACTTGCACAAGTCATTTCTCAAGCCCACAAAAATCTGAAACAGTTTGCCTAAAGAGATTAAAAAGAAAAGGCAAAAAGTACCATGCCACAATGTAACATAAAGAATCAAAATACCCCTGGAAAAAAGAAAAACAAGGCAGTTAGAAGTTCTTCAGTGTATTCTTTTTAGTGCACTTGGGACATTATTATCACCTTGGAAATGGGAAGTGGTGGTGGAATTTTGACTGCTCACACAATAATGGCACAGAAACACCTGGATGTGTGCAATTCAGGCACTGCTGTTTCTAACAGGCTTTTGGGAGCATTTTTTTATCAGAATGTGCTCTTTGGATGATTCTTATTTACACGGCTTGGCAGTGGAGTACTCGATTATTGCTTGTGGAGATTGATCTTTATTTTGCTTTTACACCTCCCATTATAAACCTAAAGGAAATTACAATTCTAAAATCTGGGAGCACGTAAGTAAAGGATTTCTCTGAATATTAACCAGCTATTAAAAAAAAAAAAAAACCAACAAGAAACCAAGTAACAAAAAGTAACAAACAAACCCTGCAACTCCTGCATTTAACAGAAATTATTTAGTAATACACTGAATAATACTAGCCAGAACAAAAAGTTCCTTTCAGAATATGGGAGTATTTTGCCCTAAATACATTTAATAGGATCAGTTGTTTTAAAACTTAAAACAGAGTTAAGTTTTTTAATACTGCTGTTAGATTATTTTGATGTTTTGGTGCAATAAGAACACTGTGAGTATCTTATTTAGGCTGATTTAATCTTAAAAAAATAACACAAGTCTGAGCACACCTGGTATAGAGAGAGGGATTAGGGTTTTGGCACATTAATTGAAACTTTTTGGAAAAGCACTTTTTTCTTTCTGTCAGACTTCAGTTCTGAGCAGATGAGTGAATTTCAGCCCCTGAGTGGGGAGTTCTGGACAGGAGTTGTGTTTTGTTTGTTTGCTTTGCACACATTAATGAATTATTCCCAAGAGGGGAAAGATATCAGTGAATCTTCCAGCCCTGCTGTGCAACCCTGTAAATCCTGATGGGCTGTGGTGTGACTTCCTTGGAGCTGGAAGCTGCAGGTGTGTGCCTCAGGAGCTGCCCTGGTGTAGGTGGACAAATAAAAAACCCATTAATGCTCAATTAATAATCCTCAGTTAATAGCTGGGGGTTAGTTCACACTGCTGTCTCATTAGCCCTTGCAAGTACAAGATTTGGTAGGTGTGAGACACCCTTTGGTAAGGAAATAAAACAAATTCTTCTTTTTCTCCAGGGGCAGGATGCTGCCAGCCTGTTTCAGCTCTGTTGGCACGGCTCAGCTGAGAGCACAGTGATTCATTTTGCTAATATTGTAACATCAGCATTATAGTCTTAACAGCTAAGGATTTACCAAGAAAGAGTATTAATCCATAATTAATGCTCTTTCATTATTATTCTACACTACTCCATGTTTATATACAGAGTAAATTAGATTATTGTTTCAAGGCTTTTCAGATATAATTTGATATGTTTGAAGTGTAGCATAGGATATTGCATGGGGATCTGTAGCTCTACATAAATTGTTTAAAAGCACTTAAAACAACAGAGATTTTTTTTTTTCTTTAGATGGAGGAGTTAATGTGATAAAAATGTTAAACTTTTATTTGTGTGGTGGAGATGGTTGCCTGAGAATTTTGCAGCAGCACATGACAGAAAGATGGTCCAGGAGGGTTTGCTGTGTGCATGATGAATTCTGTAGGTTAAACAAACAGGGGGACTTCTGTCTCTGAAATCAGTGACTAAAACTGCACATTGCAAACTTCCTTGTGTATTTATCTATTGCAGACTTCACTGCAGTAGGCAGAGCTGCTGTTGGCCAGAGAAACCTGTGGACAAGTTGGAACAACCTCATTTCCAGGTTGTGTCCAGTTCTGCTGTTTGCACACTCGTGGTGTGCCTGAACTTGCACTGTACAAGCTTCTGTTTCTCAGACTATCACTGAAAGTAATTCAGTCTTTTTATATAATTTTCTTTTCATTTCAGTTAAGACTAAAGTCATATTTTCTTATTTTATTTGAATTTATGCAATTGTTCAGGAGTTTTTTGTGCATTTCGAGCAGTTGGCTTTGAAATCTTGGGTCATAAATGGCTTAAAAGGTGCAGAATCAGCAGCACTTTGGAAACACAAGCAAATTTTGATTTTTTTTCTTCTCATCTCCACAGCAGAGGAATAAAGTAATCATGTTCTCATGTAATAATCAGTGTAGAATAAAGCATTTGATCTTTTTTTTATTTCTATGGTTTTCAAGTAGGATGTCCAGACATTTTTTTTTAATTTTCACTTTCAATGCTGCTTTGTGACTGCTTGTATTTCAGTTTGTGTGTGTATATTTCTAAGTAATACCTTAGCCTTAAGAAAAACCCATCAGAGGCTGCTTGAAAGAAGAAGTGAAGCTGTGAATGAATTGCCTCTGGCTTGCATTGAAGGAACCCATTTTGGCTATCTTGCTCATTAATTTTTTTCTTTTCTTTTTGGACTAACTGGGTTTTTGTAGTTTGGTTCCAGCATGTAATATACCATGCACTTTACCTCTCAAATTTCCCTTGGTTTTTCTTTCTCAAGTTCTTTGGATGATAATGAGTTTTTTACTTACAGGAGGTCAAAGCTCCAGTATTTATTTTTCTGTTCTTAAAGGTACTGTAAATACCCATGCCTGCATGCCAGTGGTAGTAATTTTAAAGATGAGAATTCTAAGCAAATATAATCACCTTGCAAAATATTCCTGTTGTATACTACCTTAAAAAATTTTGGACTGAAGGATTCAAAACTGAAGAGACTTTTATTAGTCATGGAAATCCAATGGAATTGTAGCTTTCCTTGTGGTTTTGTTTTTAGTTTATTTCCTGTGAATCATGTTAGAATGGTATCCTGAGAATAAATTGTGTACTTTTTGAAGGACATAAAATATTGGAGTGCTAATGAAGCTTTATCCCTGGGCTGTTATCCTGAAAACAAAAGTCAATTAAAAAAGCATTTCAAGTGTTGCTCCCTCCAGTTCTTATTGATGTAGGAAGGCTTTTTCCTATTGAGAAGAGTGTAAAGCTCATTACATCAGTAAAATCTTATTTTAACCAAAGGGAAAGCCAGAATGTGATGATTTTCATCTGTGCTGGTTTCATTTGAGCTGTCACTGTGATTAGATTTGCTTTCAGCAGCTTTAGGAGGTTGCTGTCTGACGTGGACTTCTTGGGGAGGGCAGTGCTGAGCTGGTGGCAGCTTGGGCAGAAGGAAAGCCTGAGCTCTTAGGGGCTAATCCACTCTGCTGGATCCAGCTGACAACAAAATTAAACAGCTACACCGTGGCTGGTGAATTTTGTTCTCCAAGTATAATAAACAGTGTGCCTGTTTCAGGCACCTGCCTGTGAAAACCCCCTGACAAGGACTCATATCAAGCATCTGATGGAAATTTATAATTACAGACCTGTGTTGTGGAGGGAAGTTCAACTGCAAATTAGCTGTGGATTGTTCAGAGTTTAATTATCCTGTTCACTGGTTTCATAATCTTTCAGTGTCTGTGGCTTGAGAATTACTCTGCTCTCCCTCCCACAATCCATGCTGCATCAAATTCCAGGGAAATAGGGAACAGTGGGGAAAGCTCTGGCCTGCTGGAGGGAGATGTTCTTATTTGGCAAGCTTGAGCAATTTGAAGTGAAAATCAACTCTGCGCCACAGGTGGGTGGATCAGGCCCTACCTTGTTGAAAAGGTGAAGAAGCCAGGGGAATAAAAAAAATTGTTAGAAGTTACCTTGAAATTTGAAAAGACAAGACCCTAGTTTCTAATAAATTAATGCTGTATCATCATTGCTACTGGGCTTCACTTTAGCTGAGAAAAACACCAAATGTGGGAGGAAGGGTCTGCAGCAGTTGGACATGGGCTCTCTTCATGGTTTCTTGAGCTGTGCATTGCCTGGGGTTTGCTGCATTTGCCAGAGGTGAGGATTTGTTTCTGAGGTTTTTTGGAGAACCTGCACAAGAATTCCTGGCCACCAGCTGTCTGTGGTTCAGTGACTTCTGGTGACATCAGTGACTTCATATCTTTGTGTTAACTGCACCTGGTGGGTGTCTGTACTCACCCCTTGTGACAGTGGTCACAGGGGTCCCAGGATGAGGGAAAAGATGAGAAAGTTGATTCCATGTTCAGAAGGCTGATTTATTATTTTATGATATATATTATATTAAAACTATACTAAAAGAGAGGATTTCATCAAAAGGCTGGCTAAGAATAGAAAAAGAATGATAGCAAAGGTTTGGGACTGACTGAGACAGTCTGGACAGCTGGACTGGGATTGGCCATTAATTAGAAACAACCAGATGAGACCAATCCCAGATCCACCTGCTGCATCCCACAGCAGCAGATAAGAATTGTTTACATTTGTTCCTGAGGCCTCTCAGCTTCTCAGGAGAAAAAATCCTAAGGAAAGGATTTTTCAGAAAATATCATGGCTACAACCCCTGACCCCACACCAACTCTCCACGAGCTGTTTCAAGAGCTAACCAAAGCTCCCTGGTGTTCCATGGGTGCACACAGAACTTGCTGTGAGTTCTCTGGGATGGCCAGGCTGTCAAACAGTATCTCTTATAATGCTAAGGTTTTGGTCCATGCTAGAAAATGTCATCTCAAAGCCCTCTGAGTATTGTGGAATCATGGAATGGTTTGGGTTGGAAGGGGCTTTAAAGATCATCTTGCTCCTCACCCTCCTGCCATGGGCAGGGACACCTTCCACACTGTCACTGTAGGACACAGAATAACACAACGTGGACATGCAGCTCTTCTAAGGCAAAAAGAGAATTTTCATTTCTGACTCCAACATTTATAGATTTCTAAAAGTGACAGGGGATTGGAGGGTGGCAGTGCCCCCTCTCCAATGACACCGGACAAACCATCAGTCCATCAAATTTTTCTTCTCCTATAAAAGAATACAACCATAAGTTGTTTAAGAACTCAATAAGTTATTTACATGAAGTGTGTGAAAGAGTTTGTTTCAAGACTGTAACCATCAAAAAGCTTAGAAAAACTTCAAAAATCAGGGTGACACCACATGACCAGGTTGTTCAAAGCCCTGTCCAACCTGCCCTTGAACACTTCCAGGGATGGGATGTCCAAAGCTTCTCTTGGCTAACTTGTTCCAGTGTCTCACCACCCTGGAGTGAAGAATTCTTTCCAATATCTGATGTAACTCCACACTCTTCCAGCTGGCAGCCATTCCCATTCCCTCTTGTGCTGTCCCTGCCTGCTCTTGTGTCAAATACAGAAAATACAGAGGTGGTTTTTTCATTTGTACCATGGGACACTGCCACTGTTAAATGCCATTTGCTATTTTACTGCCTGTGTTTCTAATCCTGTGGAACTCTTTCAGCTGGGCCCTTCTTGTGAATGGCACCTTGCTCCTGGGATTGTGATAAAGTTTAACTTGTGTGTTCACTCCCTCTTGGGAATCTGGGTGAATTTGTGAGCTCAGCTCCCTGCAGGTTTATTAATTGGTGACCTTTCACTGCTGTGAGCCCACTGCCATCCCATAACCTCTGGCACCTTAGTTTCTTTCAGGAACTTTAACAAGGGACATTATAAGGTGCTTTAAGGAAAACCAGATTTTTTGCTCATTTATTTGTTCACTTGTTTGGTTTATGGTTTTTTTTGTTGTTGTTTTACCTGGTAGTTCTCTGAACTATAGCATTCATTTTCCAAAGCTGTTGTGAATGTTATTTATTTTTTAATTTTTTTTTTTGGTTGAAAAGTTTTCAGATTGAGAAGTTTGAAAGATGAGCTGTATTAGGTTTGAGATATGGGCCTGTCTCTCCTTTTTGCTCTCTACACTTTTGCAAGTAACTCCTCACAGCCTGCAATGTATTTATTTTTTAACCTCGGAGTTTTTGTTGAACTTTTTCATATTCCTTTTTCCATTTGAGCACTTTGAGAATTTTTCTTTGTTTTGGTAAGCTTCTCTCACTTTGCTATTTAGTGATGCTGATCTGTATCTTGCTTTAATTAATTTTGAGTGTTATTCACATTTCCCTTGCAGTACATTACATTTTCTCTAATGCAGTAGAGTTTTTCCTCCTCTCTTTCACTGCAAGCATTTAATCAACTTAATTTTTGCATATTGAGAGACTTGGGAGATGAGGCAGAGATCTTGTGCTTGTTCAGATTGGTTCATGTTGTAATTCTCTCTCTACACAGTCAGCAAGTTGTCAGAATAGCAAGTTCTTCTAAGGAGTTAATTTTAAATTCATTCTGTTTGTTTTTATAAACTGGTAACTCTACAAAAGGATATTTTTACTACAGTTCCTGCCATTAATAGAAAGAAGCAGCTTAATGAGCACACATGTAGCTGCAATTCAGAATGAGTTGAAGGATGTTGCAAAGAGCTTTGGCTGACTGGAAAGTTACTCTGAGAGGAGAACTGAGATATTTTCCAGATGGGATCACAGCAGTTTTAACTCTGAATTGATCAGTTAATAAAAGGGATTTGTGCTTTGTGACAATTACTGAATAAGGATTTGAAAATGTGCGTAGGTCTTGGAGCGCAAAAGAGCTGCTGAGCTTCAATGTTTCTTACACAGAAACTTGTATTTCATGGTTGAAACTTGGATTTTTTTGATGAAACTTTATTTGAAGTGTTGTTTCACTTCTGTGTTGCATCAAACACTGGAAAATGTTTTATGCTGCTTTGGTTGATGTCAGCTGGAGCAGAAGGATGTGTTCTCAGCTGACCAGCTCAATGGTGATGCTGCCCTAAAACATTTTCTTTGACTTGTGCAGCTCTTGCAGTAGCAACGTTTTGTAGAAAAATTAATTGCATTGGGCACGAAGAAGGATTCAGACTGGATTCCTGAGGCCATCAGTCTTGCAGCAAAAGTAAACTTACTCATATATGGAATTTTTTACTAGATTTCTTTTTAGCAATTCTGGGAATCAACAAAAAGGAACGTCACTAACAGATTGAATTTTAGAGACAGCAACAATTTTACCTGAGCAAGTGCAGTTCCTTTGTCAGGGACTGTTCTCTTCCCCACACTGAATGTGTTTCTTAATCTAAAGACTATTTTTAGTCATTTTGGATTATTTTTAAAAGACAAGCAAATGTATTAAGAGAATGGTGGGTGAAGGGAATTGTCTCTGAGGATAGGCAGAGCTTTGGCTGGGTAGTTGGAGCTTGTCTTGGGGATGGGCACAGCTGGAGCTTGGATTTATTGCAAGGTGCTCAGTTCAGACCTGGTCTTAGTCTCTGACACTCTATAATATAAATATATATATATTTAAACTTGGGAACCAGCACTCACAGTGTGGGCTGCAGTGGCAGTTTTATATGTTCTGGCACATTGTCTGATACAATTTTCCAGATGAATCATTATGGTCATTTATTCAAGACCAACAGGCAGCCTGCTTTTATAAGCTGTGAACAGCAGATATAAACCTTGTTTTTCCATTTTACTTCTTCAAGAGCATGAGCACAAAGTGTTGTATCTGGAGCACAAACCTATCTTTAGAAATGAAATGACAACAGAAATGGGAATGCTCAATTCAGTTGACAATTCAGTCTAATTGTGGGCATTTGGAGAGTGAAAGACTGTAAAGAATCAGAGTTATCAGGACGTTGCAGTAATTTAAGGAATAAAATCCAAGGCACTTGGCAGCTGCTGTACTAAATGTACCTGTACTCTGTGAGTCCTTTGGATCTGTTTGCCCCATGAGAGAGTCAATATCTATTTGATTTTTCTCAGTATTGAAGACATCAGGCCATGGGTTAACAGGGAAAAGATGAGAAAAGAATGTTAAAGATGGCAAAAATGACTTGGGATGGAAGGAAAAGCTGTAAACCACATTTGAGGTGAAAAAATAATTAGAAAATAACAAAAAAGGGGGGAATATACCTTACACAACAGAAACACTGAAAAAATGTAGCACAGACAAAACTGTGACTAGAAACACCAATGTAAATTATATTATAAAAATGGGAACAAAATACTCATCTTTTGAACTCTGCACATGTAATTTTCCCCCTGTGGTTGTCTAGACACAGATATATCCTTTTACCTCATTTTGTTTGAAAAATGTTCTTTCCACTTGAACAGGTCAGCTGATAGATAAGATATAATAACATAATGGCAAACAGATTTTCAATTGCTACACATTCCTGGGGAATGTAGCTTTCTATAGAAATGGAAGAGTTCTTAACAGATCTCTGTTTGAGACATCTTGAGGTATTGCTGCTAGTGACCAAACTCAGGAAAGCTGCTTGTGACATCATGCCAAGGCTGAGAGGAGAGCTGAAAGAGCTCCTGTGTAAGAGACATCCTTGTGGAATTCTTTTTAGGATGCCAGAAAGTCTCGTGGAACTCAGCTGCATATAATTTACTGAAGAATTTATCATGTTTAGTTAAAAAAACCAATTCCAGAAGTCAAGGCTCTTAATAAAATCCATAGAAAGCCTTGTTGTAACCCTAAAAGTGCATCATATTGCATTGTGAAAGAGTGGTGAGTTGGACACTGAGACTAAAAATTAACTTCAATATTCAACTGAACACCCATCTTATTAAAAGAGCAGGGGATCAGGGCTGTTTGTGTGTGAGCCTTTGTGAAGCTGTTGCTGAGAAAGATGTTTCAAGTATTTACCACCTGATTTCTTGTTAAATACATGAAAAGAAAGGAAAAAAACCCCACCACCAGTTTTCAGTCATTAAACCTTTTCCAGCTTACCTTGTGTTCCTGCAGCACTCTGGGGCTCACTCTCTCTGGAACACAGTGGTCTGGCATGATTTTAGTGTGGTTTGGTTTGGATATCAGTGCAGGAACTCTAGAAAAATGTTTCAGCTTCCAGGGCCGTTTGATTTTAATCCCAGCTTTGTCATGTTCAGAAGAATTATTTTCTTACAAGTCCTGTGTACAGGCTACATTTAACTACTTATGTATTAATTCAATTACTTTTTTTCTTTCAGGACATGTTTATTAGATGGCAGATTGGCAAATTGACTCTCAGTTACTATAAAACTTCCTTATCAAGATCTTGAAACTCAAATTTATGTCCTTGTAAAGGAACCCTTTCAAGGTCAGCAAGAGTGTGCTTTGCAACTGTTCTGCATTAGTTGTGAAATCAAATTATTTTGGCTTTATGTGCTGCTCGTAACCCCCTTGCATTTCATTATTGTGGCTGCAATTTGTAGGCCATTAAAACAATAAAATAAAGATTCATCAACAGAAAAAAAAATTCTCCTGAAATTTCCTTCTGCTTCTGTAAAGTTGGGCCCTTGTCCAGGAAGTGCAGAGGGTTTTGGTTTGGTTTTTTTCCATGAAAATTTGTCTTTTGGGGGAGAATATACCCACAGAAATTTAACTTTAGAGCAGACCTTTTCAACTTGTAAACTGTTGTTTCACTCAAAGAAAATTCTTGTAACTTCTGCTCAGCTTGATGGGATTTTGGGAAGAGAAGGGGAATGAACTTGAAACAAGGGAACAAAGTTTATTTCAATTTTAATGGGATTTATTAGCAGCTTCTTTTTCCCCTTCCTCATTTTCTACATGTAGAAACTGCAGACTACTGGTTAGGTAGCTGTGGATTTGTACAAGTAATACTTTCTTCAGTAGCATTTATTTATTTTCTTTTCTGGACTAAGCTAGAGCAAGCCTGGATGAAAACATTTCTCATTCAGGAGGCAGCTCTTATGTCCATGGCACCTTGCATTTTAAAAATAAAAATCAGAAATAAAAATAATTTTAAAAAATAAAATAAAATTTTGATTTACCAGTCTGAATCTGCATGGAAGTTCAGAGAGCAATAACAAAGCAAATGATGGGAAAAAAGATGACAAATGAATAAAAAACTTAGGGAAAAGTGTGAAAATATGATTTAGTACTTGTTTCACTTGTTTCTTTAAAGTGCCCACTAGCTGGCAAATAAATAGTGAAATTCTATTCAAGAAGATGGCTTTTCATCATTTAATGGTAGACTGCAGAATTCATCTGAGTTTTGCAATGTGGACAAGTATTGTAGCAAGGAATCTTTTTGTGTGTTTTGGTGTAAGAACATTAACTGCCAAGGTATTTTGTGATTAAAAATCAATAGTATCAAATCAAAAAGTGCTACATGACTATAAATAAACAACTTTTTATAGTGTGTCTGGGAGATGGGCTGGGATGTTTGGGTGTGTTTCTGAAATCAGGCTCAGCTGTGCCTCAGCTCTGTTGTGCACCTTGACTTTTGGGTTTAGGGCTGGAAGGAATTGCTGAAGTGGAAATACTTCCTCTCATTTTGGGTGAATTCAAAGGAAAGGGGCACGGATTAATGTTCAAATAATTACCTTAGCAAAGAAGATTTTTAAAGCACTGGAGTGCAGAGTGAGTGTCTTAAACTTCTAAACTCTGTGTGGGAAGTTGCAGATCCTCACAGTAAATCTGAGCATTTTTGGATAGATGGGAAAATCCAATTTTTAAATTATTGTAAACATCAGTGAAGCTTAAGAGTAATGTCCTGCTTCTCTGCCAACCATTGTATTCACCAATATCCACCATCCTGGAGTGGAGGATTTGATGGTAGAGTTTATTCCAAATCTTTCTCTATGCTCAGGTACAGACCAGGAGCAGGGCTGTGCTCTTTCATACAGCATCTTTAAAATGCAGCATTTAAAATTAGCCTGCCTGGCTCTGCTTTCAGCTTGAATGATAAATAGGAAAGCAGTTTAAAAAACCAGAAGTGCCTGGGGCACAGCTTTTTTCTCCTCACAAGAGGAGGAAAACTTGGTGTATTCATTTGAAAAAATGAATATACAATAAATATGGAAAGAGGATTGCGAGATAGAGGAAACCAAAACACGGAAGGCTTCTGTTCCACTTGTCTGTGGGTGTATTAAAAGGTGTTCATCTCCTGAGGGGAACAGGTTTGAATATCTGCTTCACAGGATTTTTGCATGTGAATAACCTGTCTTCTGATATCCAAATAAATTGTTTCATTAAGAAGCTAAGTGGTTCCTTTATGTATAAAGAGACTTTAAGTGGAGGTAAATGGCTCTGGAGCATAAATCATTTGCTAGACTGTTCTCAAGCAGCCACTTGTTAGACAGTTCCCAAGCCTTTTGTCCTGCCTCCCTCACCCTAAAAAAAAGAATTAAATTAATAAATAATTTAAAAACCTGCCTAGAAATCAGCAGGTTGGCTAATTCCTAAATCAATGTGGACACTATTCAGCAGAGCTGTTGTCTTTGGCTGATTTATGAATTGTGCTGCTGAGTGTTCAAACCTTATCCTAGCCTGAAAAAGGTTTCAATCTATTGCAGTGGCATCATGTAATTACAGTGAAGCACATGATGATGGTGTTTAAGCCTCAGGATGCCCTTCAGGGAAGTAGTGCTAATAATTATCTGTGCATCAGCCCAGATTTAAAACAAAAAAGAGAAAGGGGGGGGGGGGAGAAAAAAAAAATCAGTGCTGTTGGTGGCTGAGTTTTGCGTATTCCAATTAACGATTTTTAGATTTGACTTCAAGTAGTGAAATTGTTTGGAAGTAGGCCATCTCCTGCTGAGATGAAGCATCAGGCCATTTTAAATTAGGCACTGAGCATGCTCTCTCAGGTCCCCACCGTTTGAGGTTTTGCAGCGTGTGTCTGGGCTGCCTGTGAGAAGAGCTGCCACTCAAGGAGAGCGCAGCATGTCCTTTTGTCATCCTTCCATCAGTGCTCGTAGGATTCCTCTTGGAACTGGCAAGTGGAGATGTGAGACAAGCCTTGCTGCTTTTGGTGAGTTGATATTCATCTCTTTTCCTTTCTGATGCCTTTAGATAGCTCGGATAAAACTCAGCTCCACACTTGGCTCTCTGCTCTGATGATGGGATCTGTTTGAAATGGCTCTGCCGTGCTTCACTTCAGTGAAATAATATGGGTATTAATTTCTGTGCTGCAGAAGAATTGCTTTTTGAACAGGAATGCTGGGCTGGGCAGAAAAATGGGCATAATTCTTTTTTTCCTCTGACTTCAAATTAGCTAACTATTCTAAATATAGCAACAGTTCTTCAACCATCACTTCTCAGTCATTTTTCATTATGTTCTTTTAAACCAATTTTGGTTTAAAACCTGGATTATTTTGTGCATCTCATATTTTAGAGGGAGCTTGAGTAGTCTTGCAAAAGAGGATTATTTAAGACAATGCTGAAAGATATTGACAGTACTTGATTTCAAGACAAATTCAACAGGGTACGTTAGGTGTTGTCATGTCAGTTTTGCTGCATGTATTTCCTTCTTTAACCAACTAAGGAATAGGAAAAGGTGTCTCCTAGTTCTTTGTTACAGCTGAGATTTGGCACCTTGGTAAAATATAGTGGCAATTTCTGAACAAATTTACAGTCTTTGTAGTAGTTAAGGTGAATGCTTGATAGGGCTTAGGATTTAATTAACTTCTAATTAACTGTGGGGAAGGCAGGATTTATGATTCAAAGTATTATCAGGGCTTACTTCTTGCACTTGATTTAAAATCTTGTTTTCCTCCAAAAACATCTGCAAATTATAACTTTTAAATTCTTTAATGCAAGGCATTTAACCTCCAGCAAAAAAAAATCAGTTGACAATATATTTTTAAAACCTCTAAATTGGGGTTGTAAGAAGCAGGGAGTGAATTGATAAACTGACACCACCCACTTCCATTGCCAAAAAAAATAAGTTGTTTCCTGGTTTCACTTACCTGTGGGTGAATAAAGATGATTTAATATTCTGGCTGAACTTCATGTGTGTTTTAAGGTTTTGGTGTGACACAGGTGATCACTGGAATGACACTGGAGCTCTTAATACTGACACAGTGACAAATATTTAGTGCTTGGGAGGGGAGCTCGTTTTTCCAAGTGGAGAGCCCTTATCAAACTGTTGTGATTGTGGATATACTCTTCAGTCTTTTGGAGAAAAGATTTGAATTACAAAGGGAAAAGCTGCTCCAGTGAATTTGCTGAGTCTGACAAAGAGGCTCTTGCCAAACACAGCCCTGTTATGATTCCAGCTGACCTGATTTATAGGAGCAGGATCAATAAGCCCTTAAGCTTCATCACCACTCTGCCACTCCTGGCTGGGAGAGGGAGGGGAGGGAGGGTGAGCTGTGAATCTTGAGCGCTTGAACATGAGTTTGCCTGACCCCCTAATGTGGGGTTTCCAGGGAAAATGATCCAAATGGGTGCAGCAGTTAAGATTTTTGCTAAAGCCTGAGGATAATGCATTTAATTGAGGCCTCATGGTGGCAGAGGGCTGTCATAACCCATCAGCAAAGCTGGGCCTGGGCTGCCAGGATGGGATTCTGGATTGCTGCTCTGACAGATGATGGGAGAGAGGCAGCCAGGGGGAACTGCAGACCTGTGCTGAGCAAAATCCATCTCTGCTGCTGCTGGAGCCCTGGGTGCTGAGAATTTAGACCTTGAGGCTCTGACCCCTAAGAGAGCTCTGCACTTGACCTGAGGCCATGGAGAAACCTCCCAAAATTAATTGATTACCCTAAGATAAAGAGGATCTGCTTTGATTACAAGTGTGTAATGGAGAAACCTTCCAAAATTAATTGATAACCCTAAGATGAAGAGGATCTGCTTTGATTACAAGTGTGTAATGGAGAAACCTTCCCAAATTGATTGATAACCCTAAGATAAAGAGGATCTGCTTTGATTACAAGTGTGTAATGGAGAAACCTTCCCAAATTAATTGATTACCCTAAGATAAAGAGGATCTGCTTTGATTACAATGTGTGATGGAGAAACCTTCCCAAATTAATTGATTACCCTAAGATAAAGAGGATCTGCTTTGATTACAAGTGTGTAATGGAGAAATCTTCCCAAATTGATTGATAACCCTAAGATAAAGAGGATCTGCTTTGATTACAAGTGTGTAATGCAGAAACATCCCAAAATTAATTGATAACCCTAAGATAAAGAGGATCTGCTTTGATTACAAGTGTGTAATGTCACACAGTAAAAATCTTGGAGTTTGGGGTTTTAGAATGTAGTAATGTATAAAAAACAAGATAAAAGCTTTGAAGCAGAAGCTAGTCCTTCTTCTTCACTTACTTCTTCATATGTTTAAGTAGTATTTTATAATTAAACAGAAAGTCCACATTGCCAACTTCAAGAGTTTAGTTAATAAGTTAAGAACAAAAATAATTTGTGTCATATCTTAATTAGATGGTTTAGCCCTAAAAGTCCTTATAAAAAAAGGTGGTTAACCATTTTGTAACTTGTTAGTAAAATACTACAAAACTCACTGCTTGTGAGACTGTAACATAGATTAAAAAAATAAACATGTAAGTCTAAACACTTAATATCATCTCAAAACTTTCAATCCCAACCTCAAAAAAAAAAAAAAACCAAAACCAACATTCACTTGTTACATTAACTCATTACCTTCAAAGCATTATTCGATATTTCTAATATTAGTTATTATTTCTAATTATTAGTTATTTCTAATATGAGTTTTCACTCATAGCTGGAAGATGTTGTGTGATAGTGGTGGTGCCTTCAGGTGCCTTGAGCTGTGTCTCACAGAGATCTGCAGGGTAATATCAAATTACTCAGATTTACCATGGAGCAATTTCTGGACAAACAGCAATCCTAGAGAACTCCAAACCTCTCAGGAAGTTTTATTTCACAGGTTTTGTAAAAGAAAGCTTTTGGTCTAAAGGAAAGCAGAAATTTGCAAGTGTTAAACATCACAAGCTATTTTTATAACCTTGATGGTGTCTGTTTCACTCTTCAGGATAATATTTATTCTTTCCTTTGAAGTAAGTGCTGACTCTGGTTAGTTTTCCAAAAAGCTGAATTCTTCCATTGCTGTTGCAAAGGTTAGCTGAGTTTTGTAGGTAAGATACTCTCCTCTGCAGAGCTTCTCTTGTCTGTACCCATTTTATTGAAAATGCAAGTCCACTTTGGGTCATGGGCAGCTTGTGGGGAAAAAAAGAAATAAAATCTGCCCTGTGTTTATATCTTAATGAGGGTTGTGAATAAAGGGGTAACTCAGAAAGTTGACAGCAATATATTGATTTTGTTTTGCTGCAGTTTTACTCTGTGCTGGGTTTGTTGGTTTCTTTATATTTCTAGATGTGTGTGTGCATAAATATAGATATTTTAAAATATATCTAATATTTTAAATATATATCTATATATTTTAAATATATCTATATTTTAAAAATATATCTATATATTTTTAAAATATATCTATATATTTTAAATATATATCTATCTATTTTAAATATATAGATATATTTTAAATATATCTATATATAGATATATTTTTAAATATACACAGAGAACATGCAGAGAGGGAGGTGAGTGCAGGTAAGGACTGCTGGCTGAACAAGATTATTCAAAATGCATTTAAATTGCACAGAATTGAGGACTGAAATTGAATAAAATGATGTTTTTCCATGCTAAGGAATGTTATTATTCAGTCATTTAGACATGTCAGCCATCAATAGGACTTTCTTGTATTTTATAGTGGATCAGTCTATTGTAACTGGCACTAAAATAGCAGGGTGAAAGGTTTAAGTCCCTAGGATTGTGCCATGTAGGTGTTCTGATTTTTAGAATCTGGAAGGAGCTTGAGGAACTCACTCATGTGACTGAAAACTTAAGGCATGTCATTCAACCTGTTGAGTTATTTTTTGAAGAGGATGAAAAAATAATGGTTTGTTTTTTTTTTTTACACATGAATAAAAAGTCACTGACTTCTGTGGCACACTTTCACCAGGAGAGCAGTGAGAACGTGGTGGTGGCTTTAGTCCTTTGGAGGGAGCCCCACTGCTGAAATAATGTTTATTTAAACTTTTTGCTTGAATGTTCACAAATAGAATTGTTTGCCCAGGGGGAAAAAATCAGTTAAGGATGTGGGGTGAAGGGGGAACTTGTCTATGTATCCCTTCAGCTGCCTGCCAGCTGTGTTTGGAATTATTAAATCTTTTGGGCAGTGAAGGCTCAGCCTTTTTCCATTCCCACTGTGCTCCAAAGAAGAGATTTTACTACTGCTGACAATTGCACCCTCTCAGTTGGTGTGCCAGATGGAGAGGATGGAGAGCCTGTGACAATTTTAGGCTGAAGATTGTGTCTGAAACCTTGCCAGCATTCTGCAGCAGATCTTGACCTATTTCAGACAGTTTGCTGCAATCTGATATTGCCATTTTTTAGTTTTTGTGTTGTGTTTTTTTTCATGAAGTGGAGGAAGGAGTGGAGCTGTGTTTCACAAGCATGAGCTAAATTTACTTTTCCAAGTGAAAAAGAAAATGTACCCCGGTTCTCATTTTAAATAATTGGCTCTAATGTAAGCCATGTATAATTGAGGCTAAGATTTTATGGAAAAGTAAAGAAGGCATGATTAGTTCTTTCTCTAAGTGTCTGGTATATTTGAGAAATGGGTCTGTTAACACAATCCCAAATATTTTCCTTTTTCACTTTATTTTAAAATAATTTTGGCCTTTTTTTTTTTTTTTTTTTTTTGTACCTAGAGAGTGGAAATAATGAGCTGGCTAAGTCCTTGCTGAATGAGCTAAAAATTGTCTTCTTTTTCAGTACACTGAGGTTTAAAATGGGTATTAAACACAGAGCTGTGAATTTTGGCAGATTTTTGCCATGAATAGACTAGATCATTGCAGTTCAGTGGTGAATAGATATTTATTGGGAATATCTGTCAATGAAAATTTAGAAAATAATTTTGTCTAGAGGGGTTGTTTGAAACTTAAAATTTCTTAAAAGATGACCAAGAGTCAGTAAAAAATTTCTTTTTGTTGATCATAATTTCTATTCCCCCCCCCCCAAGAACACAGGGAAGAGAAAAAGGGAAAAACCAAAAGAAAAAAAACCCAGGAATGTTTCTCAAATTGAGACACGAGCTTGAATTTTTCCAGTGTGTTTTCAGTCCAACATCACTTCCCTTATGTTTATGGATGTTTCCATGTTTTCAGGATATTCAGTCTTATGCACATTTCAGGACAGTGTTTAAACATGTCAGTGGCTGTAAGAAAACTGGAATTTCCTTAAGCTAATCTGAGTTTAATGGAGGCATGTACCACACAGTGACTTCATTTTTTCCAAGCCAAACAAAACTTGATGCTGTTTCAAAGTGTGACCATTGAGGAAGAAAGGAAGGAAATGTTAATTATGATGTACTTCAGGCCACTTGAAGGGACTTGAGTGCAATTTATATCTTGCCCAAAAAATCAAATTAATTTATATCTTGCCTCAAATATCAAAAGGTTTCCATGTTTTATACTTCCCTGTTTATGTGGATATTATTAACCTAATCAGAATTTCAGTATTTTCAGTCTTTAAAGTTTATTCCCAAATTTGGCTGTCTTTATATTTCGGATGGTCCCTTTGCCTCTTTTGCCATAATAAATATAAAATAATGTGTACAGGGATTTTTCCCAGGCAATTATATAGGAATCATAACACCACCCCATTGGTGGAAAATCTGTCATTTACATGAACATTACCATATGGGCAACTGAATAAAAACCTTTTAATCAGTGAAAATGTTGTGTTTGGAGACAACACTGAGTAACATCTTTAGTGGAAGGACCTGCAGTGTTTTCATGGAACAGGATTTGCTGTGTGGAGTCTGGAGGTCCCTTTAAGTGTGACCCATAAAAACAAAACCAGCAAAATGGATTTATTGCATTGTTTTAAATGGACAGTTCTTTTTGACAGGATGGGTTCATGATGGGGGTGTTGGAGGGGAAAAAATGCACCGTGAAGCAAGAAGTACAAAAAGGTTTTCAGAGCTCATTAAAACACAGGATATCAATACAAGCCTTAACAATTTTACTCAATAGAAATTTGTCTGATGTGAGACATTGTATCTTGCCTGGGAAATCTGTGTTAGAAATTTTTTTTACTGTTCTGAGAAATGGGATGATTTTTAAGTTTTTTGCCTCCTGGAGAAAATAGCCCAAGCCATCAAGGTTGTCACAGCAGAGAACGAAAGGCATGACTTAAACACCACCACTTTTGGTAATGCCATCTGCTCCTGCCCACTCTGCCCAGTGCATTTGTGCTCTCTATGAGCAAAGACAGACAGATATCCTTAGTGGCCCTCAAACTGAGGCTGTCAAAGTGAGTTCTTTAATGCTGTCCAAGTACAGGCTGCTTCTGCCTGTGGTGTGCTTCCTGCAGGAGCAGCTGAACTCAATTTCCAGCTGCCTCCATGATCAGAAATAGGTTGGGAATGTTCCCCACAACCTTCCAGGTGCAGAATTTGCATTTAGCTGTTGCATTTAGCTGTTGCATTTAGCTGTTGCATTTAGCTGTTGCATTTAGCTGTTGGGAGTATTGCAGTGGTGGGGAGTATTTTATATAATGACACTACAAATTTGGAATGGAAACAGAGGTTTAATTAACATTAAGCTGTTGTGTTTAACTGCTGTTTTAGTTGTATTTAGCTGTTTAGTTGTATTTTTCTGTTTTAATGGTGGGGAGTACAAATTTGGAATGGGAACTGAGGTTTAATTAACATTATTCTGTTGTATTTAGCTGTTGTTTAGTTGTATGTGGCTGTGCAGTTGTATTTAGCTGTTTTAATGGTGGGGAGTATTTTATATCACGATAGTACAAACTGGGAATGGGAACTGAGGTTTCCTTAAGCAGGTCACAGAGGAAGCCTGGTGAAGCCAAAGGGCACATCCCTGGTGCAATAGCTTGATGATGCCTGTCAGTCAAATACCTCAGATGCATGTCAGTGCAAAGCTGCACCTGGCCCCAGAGGGAGAAAAGCCAAATGGCCCAGAGGAACTTCTTGCTCATGAGGCTGGGCTGGTTTCACTATCTTAGCTACCAGCTTGGCATTATTCCATTGAGAAATTCTGTTCTGGCACCTTACCGTGGCACTGCCCTGTAACACAGGAGGTTTAAGGTCCCGAATTCATCAGCTCAGGGCCCTGAGCACCAAGATGTTCTTGTCTTGTTGTGTCCTGTAATGATTCACACTCACAGGACAGATTCAGATTGATAATTTCATCCACTTGATTGAATTTTTTATTTCATTACCTTGTCAGTGCTGGAACCAAGTAAGAACAGTTTCAATTTTGTTAAGACAGCACTATTAAATGTATTAATCAGTGTGGGACTTCAACAGAATTAGATTTATTTAATTTCTTCATTTTATGTTACAGTGACATGTCTAGTAGAGTGGTAACATGTCATTTTCTGACAACTGTGTTGAAGTGATATTGAGAGTCTCTGACTGCATTCCCCTTCTCCATTTTCACACAAAAATTTAGGAAAGATTCTGCATCCATGGAAAGCTGGAACAAAGGCAGAGATCTGTGGAGAAGTCATAGTACAGCCAAGAGAAGAGAAGCTCAGAAATGTCAGGGTCATGTGAGTGCTGGGGTGTGTCCATACCTGTACATAAGTTTAGCCCCTGCTTTACACTAACCAGAACCATGTTGTAATTCCTCTAACACTTCTAGATTTCCTGATCCAGAAAGTTCTTTAGCTTCCCAGACTCAATTTTTTTGTCTCTTGTTACCTCCATAGTTTTATATAAAAGATGAAATGAAAATGGCACAGCTGTTTCCTTGGAAAATATTAGGAGAAAAATGCTTTCAATAGTTTTAAAATGTTTTCCAGCTGGTTCCCTGCAAAGCTCTGATATCCCTGTGGCATTGAGGAAGAGTTTACAATTTGAACACTGAACCAGTGGACCTTTTTCACTGAAAAAAGCATTTCAGTGTCTGCAAATCATCTGCACTTTCTTTAGTCTTACCTTGGGACACCTCATGCACACACCAGTTCCATTCTTACTGATAAAATTGTAGACACTGATTGCTGAATATACTTCCACTTCTCTGCAGGGAATGAAAATAGAAGAAACCTTTTAAAATGAAGAATTACAGTAATAAGGAGTAATAATCAGTAAGACCCTGTTGCTCTTTATCTATAAAAGAAATGAGTTGAAGACAGTGGATTCCTTTGCTGATTCTGTTGACATCACAGTCCTTGCTCTAGAGGCAGAAATTATAATTTACAGGTTTAAAGTTACTGATAAATAACTTTGGCATGTCATCTCTGTTAGAAACAACTACCCCAATGTGTAGAATAGGGAAGCTTATAACTTCTGACCAGAAGTTTTTTCAGAGTGTATGGAGTCCTTTATGACACTGGAGATGGTTATCAGTAACTCTGTTTCTGTCCAAACATTGAATTCATGTTTTCTGACAGGCAGCATCCAATAGATGTGGATCATCAGAATCCATTCTGCAGAGAGCTGAACTGTTTGTAATGTGAGTCGTGTTGTAATTCTTGGGGGAAATGTGTCTTCTCAAGCTCAAGTAGTGAACATTTGATATCCTGATTTTTTTTTTTTTGAGATATCAAAATGACTAACCTAACCTGACTGGAATGTTCTTATAGAAACCATGCCAGTGAAGCTAAGCAACTGCTGTGCACTGGCATAAACATTTGCAGAATCATTAAAAGACAGTGGAGAAAAATCCTTAGAAAGCTGCTTGTCACATTGTCATCTTAATCTTCAGGGAAAGTCTGCAAAATACATTTGAAAGACAAGCATGGAAATGAAATTTAAAAAGCTCTTAGGTCTTAAAACTCATGAACTCAGTGGTTTTAAAGCACTTAATTCTCTGGACCACTTCAGCCAATCCCACCAATTTAGCACTTTCCTTTTTAGGGAGAGAGGAAGAGGAGGAATAATATGGAATGAAATGAACGAGTCTTGCTCCCTTTACTGGAGTGTAAAACCTCCTTGTCCTCCTGTTGGTGTGATGGACACACTTAATTTCAACTCAGCAAGGTGTCAGCTCTCCTGACTCAGAGCAGTGCTGCCTTTAAGTCTGAGCAATAGCTCTTTGCTGGTCACCCATTTCCAGCACTGTCCATGGATGTAATGAAAGATCCTGGTGCAAACCTTGCCTTGCTGGCTTCAGTGCAGCTTGTGGTGATGCTGAGATCAGCATGGCTTGGTATGGAAAGCCAGGGGTCTGCTAAGGAAGGCAGGAACCTCCCTTGAAATGGAAAATGTAAAAATCCTCCCTCTGAGTTATAATTTTGAAATTAAGGGGCTCTCAGGCAAAGAAATGGGAGCAGGAATGACAGTTCTTTATTAGAAAAAAAATAAAACTAAAATAAAAATGCAGTAAAACAAACCAACCCTGCCAGAGTCAGAGCAGGAGCTGACCCTCTGTGGCTCAGGGTGGTGGCACAGCCCCATCCCAGGATGGCTCAGGGTGGTGGCACAGTCCCATCCCAGGGGGCTCAGGGTGGTGGCACAGTCCCATCCCAGGGGGGCTCAGGGTGGTGGCACAGTCCCATCCCAGGGGGGCTCAGCCCTCCTGCAGTGCCAGCTGTGGCTCTGCTGGAGCAGGGATCCTGCCCAAGGGGGGAGTTTTCCTCTGCAGCTCCAGGGCTGCTGGAGATGGGCCTGCTCTCCCTCTGGGAATGCAGGGCAGCAGAAAGCTGCTCCTCTGGGAATGCAGGGGGCAAAGGCTGCTGGGCTGTTCCCAGGGCAGATTGGATCCAGGTAGGAATGCTTGGCTCCTCCCCTGGGCAGAGCATCTCCCATGGGATGGTGGGATTTGATCAGCCCTGCAGGGACACTCCCTGGCTCATTAACTGAAGTTAATCAATAATTAATGGCCCATGGACAGCAGAGATCTCTTGGAGGGAGGATTGGCTGTGGGAGAGATAAGGCAAACTGCCCAAATATATTTCAAAGCAGCACAGCCTGCAGGTGATTTTCCATATCTATGCTGGAAAGCTTTTGGGCTTTTGTAAATTTTAGAATTAAGTTTTGGGGTAACTTTATCAAGTTGTATATTTGTGCAGTGGGTTCAGTTTAACTTGAAATTCAATAACTAATTTTCTTACATACAGTGTTTAAAGTCTTGTGTTCATGTTTTGGACCTTCAAATGTGGGGTCAGTGGCTCACCACCTCATTTAGTGCATGAAATAAAAAAAATCCCTGGGGTTCTTTTCTTACCACTCTTTACTGAAGGTAAGGAGTCACAGGTACCACTAAAATAAGCCAAAATTTTTTTCAAATAACGTCAATTTGCAGTCAGTCTCTGAATATAGAAAAGTGTTTACTGTATTTAAGATATATATCCTCAAATTACACTGTCAGAATTTTTTTTAATCTCTTGGTTTATCTTTCATGAAATAGTATTCTTATTATGCTCACTTTGTAAAAACTTTTTGAAGCTTAAGAGAAAGAAAACATCAGAAGGCTGCTAAGAGTAGGCAGGTGATGCCTTTGTGGCAGCAGCTTCCTGTGACTTTTTTTTAAACAGAAGATTGCTACTAATGCTTGTATGAAAAATATTTTTATTTTTAAATTATTTTTTCCTTTATCATAACCCAAGAAAATTGCTGTCAGCTTTAGGATTATAGATTTATTTTCAACTGCTTTATATTTATCAATTCCAAAAGCTTTTTTTTTTTGCACAAATCAAGATAAATGTGGATTTAGACTGTTGTTTAATTTTTTGTAGAACAAAAATCCTTTGCATACTGGAAATGTTGGGTTTGAAGAACCTCTGAGAACAGTGCTGTGTGAGTGTGTGATGCTGCTTCAGTGGCCTCCTTGTGGATTATATTTGGGTTTTTGCCACTGGGGGGAGCAGAAGACTGTCACAGGCTTCAGGGAATGGAGTAAGTGTCTGTCTTCCATCTCAGAAGATTCAGGCCCTAATGATGAGTTGTGGGAGACTCTGGGTCCTTCATGTCTGGCACATGCTTGAAAATCTGTTTTCCAGCCAATAAAATCTCTGAATAATCAGGTTTTGTGATTGCTCCTTCCTGAAGAGTTGCATCCTGGGTTAAACATGGGGTGCATTTTAGAGAAGCAAGGGAAGGAGCCAAGGGGGCTTGGAAAAAGGAGGGAGAGGAACTTGCACAGGCTGCTAGTGACAGGGTGGGGGTGGTGGTTTTAAACTGAAAAAGGCAGCTTTAGTTGGGGATGAGGAAGAAATTCCTTACTGTGAGGCTGGTGAGGCACTGCCACAGGCTGCCCAGAGAAGCTGTAAATGCTTCATCCCTGAAATTTAATAGGTTGGGCAGGGCTTGGAGCATCCTGGGATGGTGGAAGGTGTCCCTGCCCATGGCAGGGGGGTGGAACCAGAGGATCTTTAAAGTCCTTTCCAACCCAAACCTTTCTGTGATTGAGTGAAGGTCCTGACTGGTGTTCAGCAGTGGGCTGAAATTCCCTGGCACTAAAATTCCCTGGAACATTTTTGTTTCAGCTGTTGCCTAATGGCAACTCCTGCAGCAGGAGAGGGCAGTTTGCTTTAATAAAAGGTATGTTTGTAAAATGAATGCATTCTTTAACCAGACATTTCCTTTAATCTTGGTCTTTCAGCAGTAAATCTAAAAATGCTGTTCCCTTCCTCTGGAAGCATTGGGAAGGAGGAAATACTCACCTTGCATCTTTTCATTTTCAATGCACAGAATCAAAGGCTGTGTATAAACTATAAACATGTTATTCTGGAATGACTGCAGCTCTAAATGCTGCATGGTTATTCCCAAGCTCATTCAAGGTTCTCTGTCAGTGTCTTTGTGTGTCATGTAATTGGGAAAAAGTGCCCCATGGGATGGGCTGTTGAGGGCTTGCCTTGCCTGCTGAGGTTGCTGGACTGGTAATGTTCATACTGCATGCAGGTTCCATTACCTGTCTTTAAATTCTTTGATCTTTGGGACAGAACAAGGCATTCCAGTTGCAAGCCAAGGTTGGGCTTTCCCTTTGGGAAAACAACTTCTGTCTGTACTGTCAACAGCAAGCAGTCAAAATTCCTGCTTTCAAATTCATTATCGTTTTTGCTCATGGTGTGTAGAGCTTAAATTAAGCAGAGCAAGCTTAAAGAAATGGTTGGGTGACACTTCAGTGCCCTCAGTAGAGAGATTTACAGCAGGGTTGTGGATGCAGAGGAAATATCAGGTAGCAGCTCCCAGCAGATCCTGGACCAGTGGTGTGTTTCCTATGGGGTCATTTGTTGTTCCACCTCTTCTATTTTTTTTTGTTGTTTTTACAGATATAAGCTGCCTTAAGGCCCTTACTCCTCCTAGGTTGCTTTTTGTTGTGTTTTGTTGTTGTTTTTTTTTTTTTTAATATAATATTCACTTTAAAATTATTTTTTGACTGATGCTTGAAACAGCCATGGATTCTTATTCTAGGAGGAGCATAAACAGCTGAGGGTGCTGAGTGAGCTGATAAATGTCACTATGAGAGGGATTTTTATCAACATGCAAGTTGATAAAATGGCTGCAAGTAGACAAAGATTGCTGTGTTCAAAAATAAAAATTAATAAAAAAAAATTAAAAAGGCAAGAAAGGGAATCCAGGGAATTAAACACTGGTCAGCCTCACCTCTTTCCCTGAGAATATTAAAGAGCAAGTTCTCGTTTAAACTGTTCCTAGGCATGTGGAAGAGTGGAAGGTAATTGGAAACAGCCAGCTTGGATATATCAAGGAAAAATCTTTCCTGACCATCCTGGCTGCCTCCTACAGTGGCTGCCTCTGCAGCTGGGGGGAAAGCACTGGAAACCACATAAATTCAGCAAGGCTTTTGATGTGTCTTCATGTGGTACCTTTGTGTCTGAGCGTGGGGTGTGGATGGGATGGATGGTGAGGAATTGGCTGCACTATAAGCAATAAATAGTTTGAAGTTTTATTTCAGTGGCTGTTTGCAGTGAGTCTTTCCTGGAGCTGCTGCTGGGGTGGTGGAACTATTTTGTCACTGGTCAGCAAGTCAGTTCCTCACCAGCAGTGAGGCTCATGCAGAAATGTCAGATGAAGAAGACTCTTGGTGGCCATCAAGTTCAACCTCAGAGATAAATCCAGTGCCAGATCAGACTGCAAAGGCCCTTGTGCAGCTGAGTTTCAAAACTCTTCAAGGAAGACTTGGAATCATTCTCTGCTCAAGAGGCTGAAGGAGATGAATGTGTTGAAGGAGATAAATGTGTTTAGGCTGAAGAGATGACAAAAGCAGGGGCTTAACTGCAGCCTTCATTAACTACATGGACTTTGTAAATGAGACAGACTCTCTCCAGAACTGTAACAAGAGCAATGGTCAGAAACTGCACTAAAGCACATTCTAACAGATTAAAATAAGAATAGTAGCAAAAAACCCAAGCCTCTTGAGCAGAGAATGACTCCAGGTCTTTCTTGAAGATTTTTGAAACTCATCTGGACACGGGCCTTTGCAGTCTGATCTGGCATTGGATTTACCTCTGAGGTTGAACTTGATGGCCCCCAAGAGTCTTCTTCATCTGACATTTCTGCACAAGCCTCACTCCTGTGTGACATCTTTTTGACCTAAGGTTCTTGTACATTATAGCATCTATATGACTGTCCATAAGGCAGCCTCTTGAACTAATCAGAAGCATGTTCAAATAAAATATCAAATATCTAAAATCAAATATCTAAAAACCTTAATAAAATAACTTAGTAAAGGTCTTAGTAACTTAGACATAAACCTCTGAATTCTGTGGAAAATACAGGGAAGATTGCCATGTGCTTGTCTATACATATGTGCCCAGAGCAATTTTATTTTCTCCTGCCCCTTGGGCTCAATTATGTTGTTTTTTCTTTGTATTGGTTTGGCTGAAAAAAACCAAAATTTTTCTTCTTGAAAACAGCAAATTATGTGAAGTGGAACAGTCCATAACTCTCTAGTTCAACAGTGACAAAGTCTGTCCTCTTGTACTGCTCTGATTTAGACTCTTAGGATTAGTCTTAGCTGTCTTGTATTTTTAGGAAGTTAAGCTCTGCTGAAAATTATGGTGCTTCAGCACTGACTGCAATCTGAGTTTGAAGGCCTTCAGAAATAGCTAATTTTTAAATGAAATTCAAAACTGGACAAACCCAGAAAGTTGATGTAATTAAATATTTTCTCTAATATCAGCCCTTCCATTCTGGCAAGCTTCTGTCTCTCAGAACTGGTGGATCTTTGTCTTCCAATGTCATGTGCTAATGCTTCATCAAGTCTTAACACTGAACTCAGGGCTGGAGGCTGTTAATGAAATTTAGATTCTTCTGGAAATAGCACAGCTCTTACAAAGAGAGGCTTTAATGCCCCAGAACTAACAGGAGATTAATTACTTCTATAAAACTTATCATATGCTATCAAAAAGAGGAGGAGAAGATTGCTACCTTCGTTTCAAGGATCAGTGTTGTGAATTAAATGTGCCAAGCAAGAAAAGGAGGCACAGTCTCTAATATTGGACACTTAATACAAGCCTGTATAATACCACAATTTTGAATCCCACAATTTTGAATCCCACAATTTTGAATCCCACAGTTTTAGTCCACCCATGGTGATTTCTATTTATTTAAGTCTGAAAAAATTAATTAAAAAATATCAGATTAATAGAACTTGAATTTATTAATCCCTCCAGTCACATTTTAAAATACAGTGTATGGCTGTGCATCACTACAGACTGATGGTAAAAGTCTCACATTTTCCAACTCATTTCTGCATTGTTGGTACTTGGCTCAAGTCTCTCACTCCATACTTTCTCGGAAAACAGCATTTCACAGGTTTTGCACTCCAGATTTTTGCTGTTCTGAGTGTGACAGGTGAAATTGTTTCAAAATAGGTCACTTGTCTTCGGGGTTTAGCACTTGTGGGTTTTGGAGCCAGCCTTTTTGTGACACAGGAGGGTTTGATGATCTCAGCCCTGAGCTCTGAGCAGGAGAGTCCTGGGCACTGCTTGGGCACTTGGCTGCTTCTCTTTAACCCCTTCCTTCCATGGCAGCTCACACCCTGCATTTCTTTCTGGTCCATTCTGCCCCCAGCTTCTGCTTTTGATGCTGCTCATGCTGGAAACTGAGGGATAACTCAGCTTTCAATCCCCATTTACAGCCTTTTCTGACTGCCTGCCACTTTGGGGGTGTTTTCCCATTGCTATCAGAGGAGTGTTTTCTGTTGTTCTAACTTGAATTGCCATTTCTTTGCTTTGGAGGCTTCTCTGTTCCCTCTAGTTTGTTACTTTCTGCATTCCTTAGCATTTCTCACCCTGTAATTAAATATTAAAAATATTTAATTGCACCAACTGTCTGGGATCATTTTTCAAAAAGCAGCGATTTATCTTGTGAATTTGCTTTTTTTTTTTTTTTTTTTTTCCTGCGAGACTTGTCTCTTTATAGCTCAGATATTTTCACCAATAAATGTCCAAAAATCCAGGCCTGCTCTGTGCAGAAGGGCTGGCACTGCCCTCAGTGCACTTGACTGAGGGTGGTGCTTGCCCACACAGTGCCCTGGTGGTTCCTAACCAGCTCTAATTTAGGATGGTGTTGGCTCAGGACTGCTGGAAATCTGTGGGCTGTCATATTTAAAGATGTGTGTGACTCTAATTTGAAGATATTAATGAAGATGATATTTGATGTTTAGGGGTTTAATATGAAATCTCTGCACTCTAGTCTAAAATTTGGGATTTTGTAGAAGACCCCAGACATCCCTTCAATGGCAGCTCTGCTTTTTACTATTGCAAAAGTGAATTTTATTCACCAATAATTTATTCATGTTCTTCATCTCCTTCTTGCTTTATATTTTTAGAATATTAGTCCCTGGTTTTTCTGTCCTGTACAGAAATTTCCTGCAGTGCCTGTTGTGATCATTTCTTTCCTTTGTGGTGTTCTTCCCAGTGTTTATAGCTTCACATGCTGCATTAGTAGTTTGGATACATCTATTTCAGTATAAAACATTCCTGATTTTAGCACACAAGCATTATGGGGTGTGCTCATTATTATTTTTTTTTTTCTTTCCATCCAAAAAAATTGTTTCCCCATGGAGCTGGCCAAAATCCTGAGGATTGAGCTTCCATTGTGGGGCACACCTTGGGGCAGGAAGAAGTCAGAGAAGGGAGAAAGGTGACCTGGCTGAGACCACTGGAGCTCTGTAGGCAGATGCCCAGGGCTGTGGTGCCAGTCTTTGCTCCTCCCCTTCATCTCATGGAGTATTTTCTGACTTTGCTGCCAGAAAGAAAATCCTTGCAAGTTAGAAATAATTAGAAGAGCACATCTAGGTAACATCTGGGGCCTTTTTTGTGTTTTGTGGTTTGGTTTTTGGGTTTTTTTTCACTTTTTTCTGACTGTAATAGTTTGTCTAAGCTCAAGATATGCTGTTAAAAAAAAAAAATCTCTGCTGTTATCTCCTGTTGAAACTCAAATCCTGTAGTTAAATGTTCTGTGTTCCATCATCTGGAGGATGAGATTTTATTGGTAGGAGAGAGTCAATAGTTTGGAGCTGCAGTAACATTTCAGGAATAAGTGACATCACTCTGGGATCAGCTTTCTCAGAGTCTGGCAGTCCTGACAGCTAAGTTGCTTTTCCTGTGGGTCAGGGCTGTGCAGCTCTCACTGGGAAACAGCTTCCAAGAGAAAAGGGTCATCCCTCTCATCCTTAAGGGTGTTCTCCTGTTTCTGTGTCAAGCTCGTGCTAAGGAATTCATGTCTCTGGAGACTGGTGAGTAATTATTAAACATTTTAATGATTGTTTTTCCTAAGACATAAAGCATTTCCTCCCACTTTGGCAAAATATTCTTTTTAAAATATTTTTTAAATCCAGAATTCAATAACTCTCAATATATGCAAAGCAAAACACAGCTTTGTTAGAGTTCAAGTTAAGATTTTAATTGGAAGCCTAATTGTGGGTAGAGGTTGTGTTTATTACTTCCCTTAACTGTGTCTCACTTCCAAGATTTTTATTTAGGCATGCTTGTCTGCTAAATCATGTCCTAGGGATTGAATGGAGCAGGAATTGGAGCTTTTTTAAATTAGCTTGCAATGCTGGGAAGTGCTTTCCAAATAGACACTTGTAAGGTACCTGATTTTAACACACAGCTCATATGGCAGTGCTACTGGGTGCCGGGTTTCAAATGTGATTTTGGGGGTTGTAGGTGCTTGTGGAGGGCACAAAACAGAAAGCCAGGTACATTTCCAGTCAGTGTGTATATCTGTGTGTGTATCACCTGCAGAGCTGGGTGCTTATTTCTGTAGGGATGTCATCTAATGAGCTGCAGAATCTGTCAGCATAAAAATTATCTCAGAAAAACACCACCAGCTAACCCACAAAACAGGATCTGGTTGTAGCTTAGGATTTAAATAACTGAAAAACACTTCAGTTTTCACTTCATGGTAGCTGTTTTCATAGGAGAAATAGAAAATGCCTATCTTCTTTTCTCCTCCCTGGCAGCTGAAAGTCTAATTGTAAAAGTGCTGCAGTGCTGTGACACTTGGAAATCTTGTCAGATTCCAGTTTTGAGAAGGTTTTTGTATTTTATAGCTAGGAAATTACAGCACAGTTCTCTCCAGAGAGGCATTTAGCAAGGGAAGCCCAGGGTTTTGCTGTGTCACTTTGGTTTTGCTTTCTTTTGGTGTTCCTTTGAGGATGACAAGTCTTGATGGATGAATACATGCCAAAAAAAAAATGTCTTATTCAAATGTTTGAAGATTCTGGGGAATACTGCAGCTCATCTCAGGTATTGATTTTCATCAGGAAATAATTCCAGGCTGAATTTGGATGGTCTGAATCAGAGCTGTGGGTGGATGTCATACATCAGCTTCCAGGAACCCGTGCTTAGGGGTTAATTAATTTCATTAATGCAGCAACTGGCAGTTCTTGTGGCACAGTGGTGTGCTGGTGATGTATTGCAGATGCAGAATTGATGTCATATTTATGATTTACGTGATTTGGAAGATGACTGTTGGCACTGAAGTTCCTTTGTAGCTCTGACTCTTCATGTAGGTGGTTTGGCTCCCAACCCAGAACTAAAAACAATGAGCTCTGGGAAAAGCTTTTTAAATTCTGTTGTCGTGAATAGAAAAACTATTTTCTGTGTCATTGTAGTTCCCAAATAAATTCTAATGTTGAATTTAGATAAATTTTAATGTTTCATTTTAGTGAGATGCTTATCTTTCCACCTTGGTGCCTTTTTTATATTTCTCTTTAAGCTTGATAAGTTAAATTTTAATGCAAGTTTTATCACTGGTTTGTTTTGTTGGGTTTTTTTAAGTGTGATTTGGGCTTAGCCATAATAGTTTTTTATAGGCAGTTATATCAAACTCTCTTCAAAGATGCTTAAAGTGTGCTGTGCTTTTTGGTATGCTGAATGTACTATTAGATGGAAATAAATACAGAGGCTGTGCACAAAAATGAAGTGCTGGTAGCATTTTAGGTTTGGAATTGTAGAGCTTGAATGGCACAAATAGCTGTTGTGCTGTTCTGTTGACAGGAATTTAGGAGTGTACATGAACTTCTAATTTGCTGCTTTTCTTTAGCAAAAAAACCCCCATGCAGCTTTACATTTAACTTAATCAGTTAAGCACATAATAATGTGCTTAAATTCTTTCCAGAAAAGAAGAGGGAATGGAATGAGGGGCCTTTCTTAAGTATAGGTCTAGAAATGCTTCCTGCATGTGTTTGCTTGATCATGGCTGCTAATATGAGACTTTCTGGGTTTCTTGGTTAGCTGGATGGAGCCATAGTTGGTGTGGTGGTAGCTGGAATTTTCCAGTTACTTTTTCCAACCCATAGGAGTTGGAAAATTCTAGCTCATAAGTTTCCCATTTTCTTGCAGGACTCAGGTTGTTGGTTTGTTGTTTTTTTGTTTTTTTTGTTTTTTCAGACGAGAAATGGATACAGTTTAAATATGATCAAGTTTTTTAAACCTTAAAGGATGTCTTTATTTAGATGTGTGGCTACCTGACATAAGCTAGAAGAGGAATATATTGATATATTTAAATCTGTGTGTCACTGAACTACATGACTGAAAGAAACTTCTGGCTTTGCCTCTAAACTGAGCCAGGTGTATCAGTCTGCCTGTTTTACTGGTGAAAGGGGGTTACATGTGCTTCTTTTGGTATTGAAACTCCTCTTTTATCTAAATAATATGATCCCTCCTGTGTGAACACTCAGGGTCATCTGCAGATTCCCTGACCTACCCATATTTTCACATTTTCTGCAGTAAACAAGTGAAAGCTGTCATGCAGAGAAGAAAAAATCAAAAGCCCAAAGTGTGGTGTTTATTTTGGGAGGTGGAGAGGGGAAGGGATAAATTTCTGATTTCACCTGAGCAGTGAAGTAGTTTAGAGCCATGATCATGGAACAGATTCTTTACCTCAAAATACCTTCTGCCTAATGAGGAGAAACATGAACAACATTCATGGCAAGGCACTGTTGCTTGTTCATTCTTGCTTTTGGGAAAGCTGATGAATTCATTGCTTGAACTTCACTTTTTTTTATTTTCCTCAGACATTGATCTGTTTTCACATCCTAGAATGTTCTTTTTTGCAAAACACTTGTTTTGTGAAGGCCAAGTTTGCTTTTATAACATAACATACTATGAAATCAAGCTTTTAGCTTGGCATTAAATCGTTTAAAACTTTAGTGCCAGTCATTTCAGGGTTGGAACTCTCCAAGCAAAAGTGAAAATAAATTTCATCTGAAGTTGTTTGACCAACATGTATTTTGGCTTGTGCATTTTCTGTTCCTTTAAAATACGTAGAGTAGGCTGGATTGTTTAGTTTGGGTGGTTTTGCCTTAATTATCTCCAGAAAAGGGCATGAGGAGAGAGGAGACCGTGGCAGAAGTTTTTTGCTGACTTGTCATTGGCAGAGCATCCTCAGAGCCCTGCCTGAGGCAGGCATGGATCAGGAGTGGGTTGGGTGTCAGCAACCCTATAAACAGCAGGCATGGGGAAAGCTCAGACTCCCTAAATTCCTACTCCAGGCAGGAGTTCTTCAAGGGACAGTTTGTTTTCAACATGCAGAACTTGCTCTAGTCCCCACTCTTCACGTGGAATGAGAAATTCCTGGTGAACTGATATCAGTTTTTTCACCCTCCCGGCTTCTGCTGTTAAAATTCATTGCTTTCTGAATTTCTGCAAATTGCATAGGAGTAGAATAATATTCAAAAATACCTTCAAAGGCTCTGCTTTCAAGGGTTCTTTTACTGTGATGTCCACCATTAAAGGGTAACATTGTTGTCCATACAGGTCTCTGTTCTAGAGATTTTATTGCCGCCTTCATCAGAGCAGGAGGGACAAAACCAGGCTGATCAAGAGTTAAACACAGTCTGTGATTCCTGTTCCATCAGCTCTGTGGTGCTTGGAGCTCCCCTGAGCACCAAAAATAAGAGTTTAAAGCAAAGAAACAAATAAATACTGGTATTTTCAGCCAGGAACGACCAGGGGTGTTGGGTTTTTTTCCTCTTTGTGCCAATTCTAAAGTATTGTGCTACTCCAAACCTGCTGGCCATAAATTAAAAATAAAAAACTTGCCACACTTTAGAGTTAGGAAAGGGAGTACACCCATAGAGAGGCTGGATCCCCATTAAAAATGCAAGATTTGGCTTGCCAGAAGAAAACCATTCAGCAACTTGAAACAGAAAATTGAATGTCAGAAGGTACATAACAAGTGGAGCTGTACTGAGTAGCTGGAGAGCTGTAAAAATTCTGCATAGCATAGTTCTTTATAGATCTGGAACATCTCTAAAGCTGCTGATTCTGCAAAGAGGATGTAAGGTGAGAGATACTGTAAAAACATATTTCTTTACAAATCCCCTGGTTTATAGTCTTGAAATGTAGCCTAAAATCTGCTTTCCTGATACAATGTGTAATCCAGAAAGAAAAAAGGTGGGGGAAGGAGTTTTCACTTCTGGGTTTCATATGAATATTCCCTGCCTTGAAAATCTCTTCCTTATGTTCATGTTTTCTCCTGGTAAGAAGAGAATTGAGTAATGTTCCATATGGTCAACAGCAGTTAATTTGAGTTCTTTGGATACGATTTTACTAGTCCTTTTAAAGTGTTTCCAAAGCCAGATTCAACAGGAGAAAAACTTAAACAAGTTCCTAAAGAAGTCTATAAAAATGATGTTCCCACCCAATACAGAGGGTGGTTTTCTTTTCCATTTTAAAATCCCATTAAATGACTGACATTGAGAGTGATCCCAGTGTTCTTCTCTCCCTGACCCCTTGCTCTGCACAAATGAAATAAACTGATTTTCACTTCCCAGAAGGAGTTTCTCAGTGAACTGAGCCTTCACCAGGATGTTTTTCACTACCATGTAGTTACACTCTTAAAAATGTCACATACAGATGAACTGCTCTCACATTAAAAACACAGCAAAAAATCACTTTTGCCTTCTTGAGGCTGAGGATGTCCTTACACAATAGTCAGCTGCTGTGAAAAAAGCCAGTTCCATGTCACTTTGCTGTGCCCTGAGCTTGAAAAAAACCACCTGAGAAAGAAAAGCAGCTCCCAGATCCTGGCTGTCACCGAGGAATGGATTTAATGGAAGGTCATTGGAGGCATCCTGTCTGCTCAAGGGGTGTTGTCCTCTAGTTTTCTCTGCTGCTGCAATTTAACCTTGCAAGGAACAACCTGCTGTGCCATTTGCTGAAGCAGAATGTGTGGCTGGGTCAGCAGAAGTCTTTAATAAATATTAATTGTTATTTCCGTTGTATTGTGAGATAAGGATACAGTTGTGAGATGTCAAACTAGGGGACTACTGAGGTATAATTTTTTTTGCTGGGTATTTTTCCTGCAGAGCTGTCAAATGTGCTGACAGTTCACTCTGTAAATAAAGTGTAGTTGTTCCTCTGCATTTATGAAGTAAAAGGATAATGCAGATCAATCTGTGTAGGTGTTGAAATCGAGGATGTGAAAATACAAGGGGAGGCAGCCAAGAAATACTTTTTTGTCAAATGGAAATTTCTGAACTTCTAGAGCCAACAGTTTGATTCTATGAGACCAGCAGGCATCAAAGTGATTGACAGTCTGCATAGAAGCAGTGGGTGGCAGACATAAACTCTTGATCAGATGGGGTTCTAAAATCTCATCTGGTAAATTGAATGATGATGTCTCCTGCTACCTAAGTGCTGCTTTTCTTGTACTTACTTTGGCCAAGTCATCTTTTCAAACACCTGACATGAAGCACATTCTAAAAAGCAAATCTGTTGATTTTTTGGGGTTTGTTTTTTTTTTTTAGTGTATTTATTATAGCACTTTAAATAATTAATTTGTGTTTACCCATTACACAGATTTTTGTCCTTAATTTTAAAAGGCCAAATTGCTTTAATTAGAGAGAGAGTGTTACTCTTCATCTGCTCTGCTTCCTTACCTGATAGAGAGTATTGGTGTTGCTGCCTCTTCAACCATCTGTCTAAACTGTGGTTTTCATTTCTTTTATAAGAAACTTGCCATTGAGGTGGGAAGAAATTAGAACATTACTTAAGGAAATAGGATTTAATCTTTTAGTGTATTGAGGCTGACTTGCTTTTTTTTGCTATTTGTTAGGTAGACGGGTTCTAAAAATGAATTCATTTTCTCAAAATAACTTTTGTTGTGGATATTTTGTATTGGGGTGGGTCCATCTGGGCTGACATTCTCTGCCTGATAAGGACTTGTGTTGGTGTTTTCAGTTGTGAGAGCACCACGTCAAAGTCTGACACTCTCTGCTGTTGTTCTATGGACAGTGTAAGGATGCTTTTCCTGAAAAGCAGGATTTTTTTTCCTCAAAAGCAGTCAGTGCTTGCCTACTTTTTACAAATACTTGAAGTTAGCAAGAGGAACAATAGGCAATGATGAGTTTAAAATAAAATAAAAGAGGGGATATGTGGCCTCTCTGCAGTCAGGTCAGTTCTCAAAGTTTCTCCATGAGCCTGACTGGTGTCCCCACCTCTAAATTAAAATCCATTCTGTCTGCACCAGGCTGGTCAGTCTGACTGAGGAGCAGATGAGCATTAGGTGTGGATGTTCCAAGAAAACAGTGCAGGGTCTATTTTAAAGGATGTGAGGATTCCAAGAAAATCCTGGGATAATTTCTGATCTGCTTGTGGTGCCAAACAAATCCCAAACCCATTTTATTTGTCGCTGACATTTTAATCTTTTGGAGACTTGTAGAACCACTTGCTGCTATTCCAAGGCACAAATATTGTTATTTTTCTGAGATGATTCAGCTCCTGAAGCTGCACCCAAAGGAACTGAAAGAAAGGAGAGCTCAGGGAGGCTCAGCTGGGACCTTGGGGATGACAAGTGACACGTTCAGTGTTCCAGCTCAGTGCCACCCCGTGTGTCCCTGGGCTTGAACTTCACGTCACAGGCAATGAATGTTTTTAATGGAGTTTGTAGCCTTTTGTCTGAGCTGAATGCAGGCCCACACATGGTGTAAGCTTCAATTAATTATCCTCTGGGGCCTGCTGCATGAATTTGCATATGCTCTATCAGTGGGCCACCAAGATTATTCAATTAAATCCTCACAATGGCTTTAAGAAGGCCAGTGATTAAAGCCTTAGTGATGACTGTTCATTTATAAAAGAATTATTTTTATAAATTTCAGCCTCAGTGCTTATTTCTTGCAAAGTGGGATCTCTTGGGAGGGACAGCTTGAAATACAGGATGTGTCTGAATAGGTACCACAGTCACAACTGATGGACAACTGGGTGCAGCAGCATTTCAGCTGCTTTCTTCTCTCAGATTGCTAAAAGAAAGATTTCTCATCATTTCCCAGATGGCAGTGGCTTGGCAGAAGTTTGCCAGACCATTTTTCTCTCTCAGCAGACTTAGGAAGGCTCTGGTTGTGACCTGGTGTATTCTGATGGAAGTGCTGCATAAACGTGGTTTTCTTTCAGACCTTCTGCTGAGTTACTGATAGAAATGTGGTTTTATTTGATAAAAATGGTAAAAATGGCTGTTTACCAGAGGTGTGGCTGTGTGGTGACTTTGCCAATTCCCAGGTATCTGAAGTGATCAAGAAATGGAAGTTGTGTGGCTGTCTGGGGACAGTGCACTGCTGTTACACTTCTGTATAACCTTGGCTGAGATGATTCAAGGATTGCTGTGATTTACACAATCTTAAAAAGTGCAAAAACAAAACCAAAGCAACCCACCATTCATACAAACAAACAAAAAAAAACCACCCAAAAAGCAAACAAACCTGAGTAATAATAAATAGTACCAGATAAGAGAAAAATGTCACCAAAGATAGAAAACTTAAGATAAATCAGGTATTTAACTACTGTTAATGAATATTGGTGTTTCGATCCCAGATTTGCAAAGCAACACTGTGGTTTTACAAATGTCTGATGATATCCTGCTGTTGAATTTGAGGTAGTAATTCACTGAAATTATACATATTTTCTGTTTTTATGGATCTGTGGGATTTGTAACTCAATAAATTCAGGAGCTTTACTTTTTTGCACTGTAGGAGGAGTTCTGTAGGAGGAGTTTGTTGAACAAATGTACAATTGATTCCACATCAATAGGTCTTACACTGCTTAAATTGTCTGCATTCACTTTTCTTAGAAGTATTTTTAGCTTTTTTTTCAAAATACAATTATTAAGAAAACATGTTAAAATTGCTAAGAGGAATTGCTATTAAAGTTGCTTTCTCTTGTAAAATATCTCTAATTTTCATACAGTGAAATGGAAGCAAAAGTCAGAACTGCCTTTTGAATTCCTACTTCTCTTTCTAAAGCTTGCCCAAGAGCTCATCTCACTTTGGCTTTTAACAAATGAAATAGGCCAAGGCTTGCACAAGTGAGCTCAGTGGTGTGTGGTGAAGGTAATTTTCTGTCTAGTGAGCTTTGAAAACAGTAAAAGTTGCTCTGTAGCTGTAAAAGCATTTGCTAAAAGTTTTTTTTACTGAATTTGATGCTTGTAGTTGTGGAGGGGGTGACTAAGCTCAATTATCTCAATTATCTCTAATTTACTTGGTGTGATGGATTTCTTCTGGTGGTGTTGTACAGTTGTGCTCATGCCATCTGTGTCATTTGTCCCTTGTAAATTCAAGTCAGGTTCATTTCTTGTTCTGAAAATCTCTAATATTGTATATGTAAGAAAACACCAATTAGTGGTTTCTAATTAACCCCTATTAATGAAATGTCCCAATTATTAGTGTGCCAGTCTGAGTGGTCAAACCCCAGCAGCAAACACAGCTTTTTCTTTGTTTTGGAACAAAGTTGTTGGTTTTTTTTTTGTTTGGGCTTTTTGTTTTGGGGGCATGTTTGTTTGTTTGGTTTGTTTGTGGGGTTTTTTTAGTTGGTTGTTTTTGGGTTTTTTTTTAATTGAATGTGGCCTTTTGTTGCCCTCTCTACAAGTCAGCTTTTACTTGTTCTACCCTCTCTACCTCTTCAGGAGAGGCTGCAGTGTCCCTCCTGCACCAGGGAAGAAAGATTTTGGAAACCATCAGCTGATCAGACATCTGCTGTCAGGCTGGAAGGCACCACCGTGGGCATCTGGAGCTCACCCCAGAGCACAGGGCACAGCAGTGTGTGCAGATGGTTCTGGAACATCTCCAGAGAGGCAGATGACTTCTCTGGGCAATCCTGGTCTGCACAGCTCACAGAGTAGAAGTTCTTCATCGTGTTCAGGTGGAACCTGGGCGTCAGTTCCTGCCCATTTCTCTTGTCCCACCCTTGCTGGGCTTCACAGTCCCTGCTCTGAGCCCCCTCTGAAGGCACAGTAGTGTGTCTAGGTGGTTCTGGAACATCTCCAGAGAGGCAGATAACCTCCCTGGGCAATCCTGGTCTGCACAGCTCACAGGGTGGAAGCTCTTCCTTGGTTCAGGTGGAACCTGGGCGTCAGTTCCTGCCCATTTCTCTTGTCCCACCCTTGCTGGGCCTCACAGTCCCTGCTCTGAGCCCCCTCTGAAGGCACACATTGTGTCCAGATGGTTCTGGAACATCTCCAGAGAGGCAGATGACTTCTCTGGGCAATCCTGGTCTGCACAGCTCACAGGGTGGAAGTTCTTCATCGTGTTCAGGTGGAACCTGGGCGTCAGTTCCTGCCCATTCTCTTGTCCCACCATTGTTGGGCCTCACAGTCCCTGCTCTGAGCCCCCTCTGAAGGCACACATTGTGTGCAGATGGTTCTGGAAGTTCTGCAGAGAGGCAGATAACCTCCCTGGGCAGTTCTGGTCTGCACAGCTCACAGGGTGGAAGCCTTCCTTGGTTCAGGTGGAACCTGGGCGTCAGTTCCTGCCCAGGAATTCTTGTCCCACCATTGTTGGGCCTCACAGTCCCTGCTCTGAGCCCCCTCTGAAGGCACACATTGTGTGCAGATGGTTCTGGAACATCTCCAGAGAGGCAGATAACCTCCCTGGGCAATCCTGGTCTGCACAGCTCACAGGGTGGAAGCTCTTCCTTGGTTCAGGTGGAACCTGGGTGTCAGTTCCTGCCCATTTCTCTTGTCCCACCCTTGCTGGGCCTCACAGTCCCTGCTCTGAGCCCCCTCTGAAGACAGGGACAGACAGGGATGGGGTCCCTTCTCAGGGCTGAGCAGCCCCAGCTCCCTCAGCTTTTCCTCCTGAGGGATGCTCCAGTCCCTCCCCATCCCCAAAGCCTCACTGGATCCCCTCCATCTCTTTTGTCCTGAGGAGCCCAGAGCACTGCAGGTATGGCCTCGACAGGGTGAGGAGAGGAGGGTATGATGATGATGATGATGATGATGATGAGTGTCCTGTCATCAGCAGGAAGAGAGGCAGCAGAAGCCAGACTGGAGAATCCAGTGGTGCTTCTGCTCCTCAAACCACCTCAGACTCCTCAAACCACCTTGCTGCTCCAGACCCTAGTTCTCAGAAAACACATGCTGGGGTTTCACTTCAAATTGTTACTCTTAATCTTGGAATCTCTCCAGGGAGTTAACCACTGAAGGATCCTTGGAGTTCAGGTCTGCCTTGTAAAGCCCCCTTCAGTATTCTCCCAAACTTAACCTCAGATAGCAGGCAGGGTGTTAGTCATTGTTACTACGGAGTCATGCTTGCAGAATTGAACATTTTGTTCGTCTGCAGTGCTGCTCTCAGGGTACTGTATTAGACCCTGTGCCCAGGGCTGAAAATGTAATGAAATGTTGCATAAATTGATGGCACATGGTGGGTGCATCTCACTAATTACCACAATGGCTCTGTGGCCCTTACTGAGCCTCAGTATTTTACAGATTGCCAAATCTGTGACCTACAGAATGAAAGATGCCTCTCACGAAGTTCTGGGAACCCTGCAAACAGTAACTTTTTCTGACAATGGAGTGCTTGATTAGAAAGAGGAGGTTTTTATCAAAACCTTCTCAATCTGTAATAGAGTGCATGCTGATTTAGCAAGTATTTCATCCTAGTATTCTGAAAGAGTTTTTGGGGGTTTTTTAAATGTTTGCTCTTGTTTACGTAAGCTTAAATTTATGTTGGAAATATATCATGAGAGTATGTTAATCATATCTGCTCAAGTGAGAAAAGGCTGTTTTCATATGAATATTTTCACTGGATGAGTGTGGGTTTAGAATAGTCCCCTTGAAAGGCAGGCTTACAATTTTGGGACAGCAGTGCTTAATCTTTTGAAAAATAAAAATAAAAGCTGCAGTACAGTCAGTTGTATAGAAATGTCCAGATGCTTTTCACTACAGCAGCAGCAAAGATACCAAAGCTGCTCTAACTATAGCTGAGGAGGACTTAAAAGGAAAGTTTACAGAGCTGGCAGGTTGCCTGAAAAAATAAACTCAGAGCAGCCCAGGAAAATGGTGGCAGCAGGAGCTGCAGTTTAGGTGTTACATTGTCTGCCAGGAAAATGAGTAGAATTTTGTCTGCACCTTCCCAAAAGCGTGTGCACACACAGAGGGTCACAAACACTCTGTTCTCAGCAGAGTTTGGGGTGTGTTACAGGTCTGTCAGCACTCTGGGACTGGCTGTCTCTTCATTCCCACTTTTCCTGGGGCTCCCTGATGTTTGGTTACCACCCTCAGCTGTTTCCCTGTGGAACCATGCAGCCCCTTTCCCAACTTGTTGTTAGAAAACCTTAATTGAAAAAAGGCTCCTGTAATTCTAGGGTATGACAGCACTGGCAGAAAAGTGCTTGCATTTGCTGTTTGCTGTAAAATGTGGCATTACAGATTCAGTGAAATAGAAGTGGCAGCACAGCCACAGACCACATCCTTGCTTGCTGCTGTGTAGGGACTGCATTTACTTAATTTTTTTTTCCAAGTTCAGACAGCTCTTGGTTAGGTAAGTATAACTGCATTTATTGCTGTTAGAAATGAGACATTTTTGTGCTGCAGAGCAAGCACACAAGGTAGAAATGGCTGATTTGATTCAACCCCCCCAGCCCAGGTGAGGAATGAAGGGTTTCATTCACAGAAGCCCAACAAATCTGCCCTAGACTTGTCTTATGTTTGTTTCCAGTTGAACCTTACCTTTGAATATCAGAAATTCAGCATGAGTGCAGAGAGAATGGCTCTGTTGCTCTGGTAATCTTGGTCTTCTTACCGTATTTGTCATCTTTTCAAGTATTTTATCATGAAACATGCATAAAAATGCTTCTCACAAGAACTATCTCTCAGCATATTTGTGCTATATAGGAATTGTGTGTATCCGTGATAGAGATTAGATTGCCAGCCTGTGAATGTTAAGACCTAGAATAAATGTTAGGAATGAACTTTAGGAAGCAGATATTTGGTGTAGCATTCTTCTGAAATGTGTTCTCCAGTGCTCATTTCTCAAAAGGAACAGTGTTCCTAAATTAAAGACCTGGAGGTCTCTTAAAAGTTGTGTCCTGGCTTGGGATTTTGTTTGTATCCAGCCTTGGCTTTGATGGCCACATTGACAAGAAGCAAATGAGAAGTCCTTAGCACTGGGGAACACATAAATAAAGGCTGCAAAGAAAGGGCATGAGAGAAGCTTTGAAGTGGCATCTAGCTTCAATTTGAGTGGGAGAAAACCAGATGTGTCTTTGGAGGTTCTGGCCCAGCTCTTTTTTTTTTAAGAGGACAGGGAGCTCCACCAAATCATTCAATGGAGAGACCCCAAACCAGCTGTTTCCACCCTGGTCCTTTGATCTTTGTTGCCACTTTGAGTGAGCTGGTTTGTTCCAGAGGAAGAGAGGTCTAACCCTTCATTTTCAGTGTACAACTGGATTACATATCTCCTTTTCCATCCCAGCTGCAGTTATCTGAGTGAATTTCCTATGCAATATACTGACAGAGATGATAGGGACTTCAAAATAGCAAAACTGATCAGAGTTTTGATTTGGCTGACTTTTGTAAGGTGTGTTAGGACAAAACATTGGTGCACAGCATTTTGGGTCAGCAGTGATAGAAAACCAAAAAAACCTGCTTGTGTAGGACTTGTGTTGGCAAACTCTGCACTTGGAATGATGTGCTCAGCTGCTTACAAACAGAATAATATCTCTGAATGATATATTTGAGGGCTTTTTTTTTTCTTCCAGTAGTCCTTGGATCAAATTACACCAACAAAAAGATTGCTGTTGACTGTACATTTAGTGAGTAGATTAAAACTGCACAACAGAGTTTGTTTTTTTGAACATGTCTGGAAAATAAGTCAAATAATCCTGTCTTCTAAAGAGATTAAGAGTCTCAAAGGATGGGAAGGAGAGAGAGAGTAGATAAGAAGGCAAATAACCTGAGACAAATTCAAGGTTGCTGTCATTTCTGACCTGAACAGGACAAATCCTTTTGCTCTGGGGGTTTGTCCATGTGCCAGAACTAAGCTACCTTATAAATGATGCCAAAGCTTGCAGCTTTCAGAGGGAAGGATTGGAAAGGAGAAGTTTCAAAATTCTGGAGAAAAGGGGTCAAGTTAAGTTGGTGCTGTTAGGTTGGTAGCAGTTGTCTTGCACTGAGATATGTAAAAATGGACCTCCTACCCATGTGAGGCTATTTTGGTGTGGTCAGGGTTGTTTGTTTTCACATTTATGGTTGGTTTGCTTTAGTTTGGTTTTGATTCTTTCATGGCAGGTATAAAACCACTGCTGGAGTCAAGCACAGAATATTATCTTGATACATGCAAGAACTATGGTTTATTTTGCATGGAATTGCTTCTCTCACGTCATCTTAGTGTAGATTTCTGGAGCCCAGCACATTCCAGTAGCAAATATCAATGAGGAATAATTTGTGCCACATACCAAGTCTGGAAAATGCTCATGAATATTAATGAAATACACAGGGAAGTTTTTCCTTTGCCCCTAGTGTTTAGCATGCCATTAATTCAAGATCCTAAAATAGTAAAGGTCAGTTAAGGCCTTCAGAAAAAGTGCAGAAGACTTTGTGTGTGGGTGTCCTGTGTTCTCAAAAGATGGGAACAGCTGGAAGGAGAAGGAAGAGGATGTACCTCTGTGTAAGTGAAAAGTAACACACTGGCTTCTAGCTGGTTGTGTCAAAGTGCATGATTCTCTTTCCACACAATAAAGTACAGACTCATAAATATGCAGGGTTGAAACTCTCAATTACACATTGGACTTGGTATGAAGTTGAAATTAGAACTCTCAGTAAAAAAAAATTAGGTTTTTGCTTTATTTCCCCTGAGATTTATTGATGATTTATAGATTATTGTAGTGTAATAAATGAAATTCTAAGTGTGTGTGTGTGTGTAGTCAGGAATTTATGGATAACTGAACAGCTGTCTAAATTGGATGTTGAAAATGGTGAATATCAAACTGTAGCTTGGTTTGAATAAAACTCTCTGTGCTCTGCAAGATAGAGTTTAAAACAAATGCCTTAACCTACTGTTATGTGGGAGGGTTATGACAATAATTATCAAGCTTCACTACACCTTGCACAAGTATTTTGAGGAGCCTTGTCACAACAGCAGGTAAATTACTGCCAAAAATGCATTAATTAGATGAGTAATGAGAAAGCTTTCAAATGGAAGTATTTAAAATCTGCTCATCCAGTTAGACATATTTACAGTCATCACTCTTAGTTGCACAAGCTGAATTTCCAGTGTTCACCCATGAGATTTCACTTGGGTCTAAGCAGAAAGGGAATAAAAACTGTTTTCCCTTTGCCTTGAAGGGAAAAAAAGACAATTTTCCCTTTGCTTTACCCTTCTAGAAGGAAGTGGCTATTCAGGTGTAGAAGGACAATCCTCAGGAGCACGGTTCATGTCTGTGATATGTTTTCTGCCTTTTTTATGTCATCTCAACTACCTCCCATACACCTCAACATCTGTGTGACCAGTGGGGAAAACTGTGTTTTGTTCAAGGACTTTTTGGTGCTTTTGGAATGCTAGCTTGATGTATGACTCAAACCTGAAGCAAAATGTTCTCGAGTATTGCTTCCTCTGCTCTCCCCTCACTTTTCTGCCCTCTCCCTTCTCTCCCCCCTGGTTTTGTGTGGATTCCCCACTGCAGCCCTTGGGTGTGGCCTCTGCTGTATCATCAGTGATGTGCACTCACACAGAACATGGCATGTGCCTCTCTTGGGGTGGACCTGAGCATTTCTGGCCCCTGAGCAGAAGTCCTGATCCACTTATTTCCACCTTTATGGATGCAGCTGGCAGTCACCTGTCAAGGTTTCATGAGAGCAAGAAGCCAAAGTGTTTTGGACAGCTCTTCTCCATAGTTTGTTGGGTTGGTTTTTTTTTCACTTAGGTGTGAGAGTTTTTGTAATGTCAGAGGGGGGGAAAGGGTTTTGGATGGGGAAAAAAAGAGGACTAACAACAAAAAAAAAACCAACAAAACAAACCAAAACACAACAAAAATAATTATTACAAAAATAAAACACTACCACCAAAAACACGCAAAAAACCCCAACCCAACCAAAGAAACCTGGATGCTTTCTCAGGGATGTTTGTTTTGAACCCAAATTTTCTTTAGTCTGGGCTGATTTCCTTGAGAGGCACTGTATGACCAGGGCAATTGGGAATGGCACAGACTGTCCTCCAGTGTCTCTTTCCTGTCTCCTGCTTGTAATTGATCCATTTCTGCAACAACGGCTCCTTCAGGGGCTAAACTTAGCAATCTGCTGAACTCAGAGCAAAGATAAAGCACTGGCACTTGCCAGCTCATCATCAAGCTCTGTAACATGGTCTCTCCATTTAGGCATTAGTTGGTTTGTAAAATCCCAGTAGAGGAAGTGCAGAGAATTGGGCTTTCTCATCTAGGTTTATGAAGGTTTTTCCATTCATTCACCATGAAAGTAGTGTAGATTTTTTTTATTAGGCTTTTGTTTGGAGGCACCTTTTAATCAATAATGCTCTATAATTGCAAATTGTGATGGTCTGAGATGGATATTCTCCATTTAAAGTGGAGAATATTAAGATAGTCTTGTTAATTCAGGCTGGTTTTATGAAGCAGGAAGGGTGGAAACATTCATGAGATGAGCTGTGCTGCAAAGTGCTTGAAAGTTCAGCTGGTTAAATGTATAGGCAGTGAAAGAAGTAGGTGTTAAGGATGAAGTCACTTTGGAGATGTTCTATTCCAACACTGTTGAAGCAGGCTCACCTAGAGCAGGACACACAGCTGGTGGCCAGGCAGGTTTGGAATCTCCCCAGAGGAGTTTCCCCAGCCTCTCTGGGCAGCCTGTTCAGTGCTCAGTGCTTGTTGCCCACGCTCAGGGGGAGCTGGGGGTGTTTCAGTTTGTGCCCCCTGCCCTGGCCCTGTGCTCTTGTCACTCACCCTTCAGACACTGGGTGCCCTGATAGGATCCCTCTTATGGAGGGGTTTGACAGCTGGCTTGTAAGCAAAGCTGAGTTAATAGAAGAAATAACAATGGGTGATTTTTGAGTGTATTTATAGTAAGGAAGAAGACAAGGCCATCAGCATGGAAACAGATTAGAAAAGATAAATTAACATTTTCATAAGCTAAACTATGTACATAAATAAATGTGTATATGTGCCTTATTAAATTGCTATAAAATTTTCCAATTGTATTAACACTAATTGGTTTGCACCAATAAATATAATAAGTTATTGTAATGTAATTAATGACTTAAAATCATGCTTTATTAAAAGTAAATAAGCTGGAGAACATGCAGAACAAAAAACTTTTTTCCTTAAACCCTGATTGTGTGTGTATTTCACATCTAACCTAACAGTGACACCCTCTCCATCATCTTTTCTCCAGGCTAAACAGGCCCAGCTCTCCCAGCCTTTCTCCCAGGAGAGATGCTCCAGTCCCCTCCTCATCCTCACAGCCCTGTGCTGAACCCTCCCCAGCAGTTCCTTGTCCTTCTTGCTCTGAGGAGCCCAGAACCAGCCCTGCCTTTCTCCTCTTCCCTTCAGGGACTGGAGCACTCAAGCCCAGACATTTCTTCCCTGTGTGAGAGCCACTGAAAGTTGTTGAATTTGGGCAATTCCTTCCAAGCTGTGGGAGCTGCTGTGATCTCTCAGGACCTGCAGTTCAGGGGAATGAGATAATGCAAAGGGAGCAGTTTTGTGCTGCTGGGGATGAAACTCACCCTCCCAGCCCCTGGAAGACACTTCTGAGCAGCACCCTGAATTAAAAAATCACCTGCAAAAGTAGAGCTGTGATTGCAGCTCCTCACTCTTACTCCAGGATATTTTTAACTATTATAAATATCTAAACTAGATATTTTAAACTGAGGATGAAGACAGTTGCTTTTACAGTAGTGTTTCATCCTTACAGAGCAGTTGTATCTGTCTCATGTTCAACTTGTCCCTGTCCAGCTGAAACCCTGTTACTGAATACATAAAGTCATAGCTGAAGTGAATTATCTCTGTTCATATATTAACTTAAAACCTCTCACTTTTATTATTATAACCACTTTTATTGGTTTTTAAATGCAGGGTGGTTGCTAACCCAGTGCCAATGAAGATTCTTCAGTAATCATCTTCAGTTCTCATCCTTTCTCTTTGTGTAAATATATATATATATATATATATATATGGATTTGTGAGTGTGTGCACTTTTGTTACATGCCATAATGAAATATTCTTACTTGTTTTCACTGAACTGATACATTTGATGTACTGGATTTACAAAATTGAGCTGGAAAATCAAAAGCTATTGCCTAATACTTTTCTTTCTCTCTCTTTCACAGTCATAATGAACGAAAAGTGACCTGCAAACATCCAGTGACAGGACAGCCTTCACAGGACAACTGCATTTTTGTTGTGAATGAGCAGTAAGTGCCTTCTGCTTCACTCTATAAAACACAGGTCTTAAAGCCCATTAATAATGAAGTAAGATTCAGTGATTCCTAGTGGCAATATTTATTTTTTTCCAAGTCAGATCAACATGTAGATAGTTTGACTTGTTTAAATCACTTGAAAGCAGTGATAAATATTTTATGCTAATTGTTAAGATAGAAAACATAGCTGAAATTAGTTGTGTGATAGAAATGCATCACATTTATGCACTGTATGAATATCCTCTTGTCGCTTCTGTAATTTTAGTAAACAGCCTAGATATTACATAACAATCAAATAAACTCCCAGAAAGGGATAAATTTTACAATCTCTTAGGGACAACCCCAAGCTGTTAATCTATAATGTTTTGTGTGATAGTTTCTCCTCAATTGATTATTTCCTTGGCCAGTTGGGGCACTTTCTGAATCACTGGATAATAACTCAGATTTGCTGTCTGTGCATTAGTTTTGTAGAATGCACAACAATACAAGAAGGTCTGCATGGAGCTCGTGCCTGAGCTCAGGATTTTGTGGGGGTTCTGGGTGTCCTCCCCACCACCCTTGCTGTAACACATTCCATGGTGGCTCCAGTGAAAACCACCAGAACTGGCCACATTTCACAGTGTGAAAGGGGGGCAAAGCCAGAGGGGGCCTTTGGAGAGCATTTCTTCCCATGTCCATCTCACACTCATTCCTGTCTTTTTCCCTCCCACCAACACCTGGCTCTAAGAGAGAAATTCTGGTTTTAAACAACAGCTTGAAATTCATCTGTTCCAGGTTGGAGTTGAAAACACAGTGCAGGTAACTCTGCAGTGAAGTGTGAACTGCTTTCACATTGGAAAAGTAGGACACAGGCTGTGCAAGGCTACATCTAGGGGTGCTTTTTATGAGCAGTCTGCACACTCAGCATGTTCCAGTGCTATTACATATTCTATTTTCAGGACTGCTGCAGCAATGTCATCTGAAGAAAAGAAGGAGCGACCTGTAAGCATGATATGTGAAGCAACTAACTATAATCTGGCATCAGATTATGCTGCTCATCCAATGAGCCCTGTGGGCAGAGTAAGTCTTTATGTCCCAAATGAATTAGAACTCAAGTAATTCAGTTATTCCCCAAGCTGCCAGGCAGTGCTGTGTGTTAGTGTTCCACTGAAAAAGAGAATCAAAGCTTGCATATTTTTTAGGGCACTTGACTCCTTCCAGGTTGAATTTGGAAATTGAGGTGTCTCACACAAATTGTCACTGTAGCTGTAATTTTTATCAGGTGTCTCAGATCTTGTGGCTTAAACTGACCTTTCTGATCTGTGGGAACAGCAAAACCCTGAGTGTCTGAGTGACCCCCAGTGCTCCATCACAAACAATTCCCTGGATGTGTCCGGCTAAAACACAGAGAGTTGGGATTGTGAGCAAGAGGTAGTTGTGAGAGGGGTGGGAGGTGACTCTGTGCTGAACAGCAGGTGACACTGGGCCAGAAGCAGAAGTCCTTCCTAGAAAAATTCCTGCTAAATGTTTGGGAGAATCCCAGGATCACCTTAATTTATGTTTTACTTCTCCATTCCCCCAGTTTCTCAGGAGGTTAAGGAATGCCCAGATGTTCTTACCAACTTTTAGTTTTATTGGATAAAGCTGATGAGCCTATTGTGTGCATTTTTAAAATTTTTTTTAATTTTCAGCTTTCCTGAGAGAGAAGTGCACTTGCTGCAAAATTAAGAAGTGCCTTAAGTTTTCTAGGAGACCATGAAAAAACAGCTTTGATCAGTGATGACAGACAAGGGCTGTCATTTCTTCTAGCCAGTAGTTAACAGTCAAACAAGGGGAAAAGCCCTGTACTTTAACTGGTCTTTGAAAATGTTAACCCTGAGAAGTGCTTTTTCAGCAAATTAATCCAGCCTGCAAGGGAAAAAATAAAACTTTGGAATGTGTTCTAGCTGAGCAGATTCCTTAATGGCAGAAACTTGGACTGAAATAATGGACTTACCATGTGGTAAGAAACATTGCAAGGATCCTTCCAGTGCATTTTGGAAATTTTTTTGTTGTTTTAAATGTCTCATGAGACAGGCAGAATCCTTGACCTACGTTAGAAAACTGTTATTTAATCAGAAAAGTGTCTGAATCTATTAATGTTGCTGGGGGGAAAAATAGAGAGTCACAGATGTATAATGAACAGTAACAAAATCCATCTCAACTTTCATATGATCATGTTTAAGTCCATGCAGGAAAACCAGTTTAAAATAGAACAAACTAGAAAACCCCCAAACAACAAGAGTAAAAAACAAACTCAAAACCAGCTGAGCCCTAAAACAACCAAGCAAACAAAAAACCCCAGGTAATTTCTTGTCAGAGTCATAGCAGTGATGTAGAATGCAATAACTACATTATTGAGAGCTAGTTCTCTCCAAATTCATTTTCTAGGAAGCAATCTCAGCTCAAATATGCAAAATTAATTACAATTTAGGAGCATGTGTCTGACATTTTTTTCACTTCTCTTTCAGAAGAGAAGTTGAAAATGCCCTTTAGCCTAGTGTTTGTTGCATAGTCCTCGAGAAGGAAATTGAGATTTCTATGGCCCAGTTAATGTGATTTCTTCTACTTTCATTGATTAATGACACTTCAGTTTCCTGTGAAAATAACATTTTGAAAAAATAGATTGTTCTGCTTCTCATTCCTCCTGTTCTAGTTATTTAAATGCACTTAAAGTATTAATATGATTATTGTGGCTGCATGTGTAATTACTGTACATCACTTTTCAGATGTGCATTTGTCTGAATTAGTGCAACACCATTTGAAAAGGGTTGGTTTTGGGGAGGTGAATTTTGGGGAACGTAGAACCACAGCTAATATCAGTCTGCCTTTTCTGGCAGCTCTTCAAGGATGAAGAGTTGAGCCCTTTCTAAAGATAACTATAGATATGGCCCATGGGTTGTACCTGGATACAAAACTGATTTTCTTCTCTTTTTTCTACTCATGTCTTCAAACAGTAAAGCCTGAAATTCTTAACTTTTGACTATAAAATGTAGTTTGTAGTGGATATAAAATGTAGATTGTGTGGAGATATATATATATATATATATATATATATATATTATATCTATATATAGTGGGTGTGTATATATATATATATAAATAAAATGTAATATGTATAATATATATAATTACATATAAAATAATATAATATTTATATAATTATAAATATTATATGTGTTTATATATATATATATATATATATGCAGTATTATATTAATGTAATCATAGTTTTGTGTATTGTAGCCCATGAAAACAGGAATAAAATGTTGGTGAGGGAAGTTTCAGAGAATTCATTAGAGAAGAGAAGGATGCTTCGTGTGGTTGCCAAACCAATTTTCTGAGGTGGTTTTTGTTTTCAGACATAACTCATGACCACACCTGATATCAGACTGTAATGAGGAATGGAAAAAAAAAATTTAGGGTACAACTGAAGTTTCAGACAGTGAAGAGGTACAGGAGAAAGTTTACCTTGCATTAATGTGAATTGATCCCTGATAGACATGGAACTTAAAGTTTCTATTTTCTGTCAGAAAGACTCCCTGGAGTCTGTTGCTGTTGCTGATCAGACTAATGTGAGGTGAGGCACAAATCAGTTCCTGCCCAGTAAAAGTCCCAATTCTAATCTTCCTTTCTCACTGTATACATGAGGGGGGCCAAATAACAAATTACAGCTCTGATAAGTGCTGCTTGTCTCCTGTAGCTTGGAGTGTATTTCCAGACATGAAGGCACTAGCACAGACCCTGGCTGTGAATACCCACAGGCTGCAGATTGCTACAGAAGTATTTATTTTCATCTCTCTGTGGCATGAAGAAATTGTTTTTGTAGTTGTTTTTTTTTTTTTTTTAAATCTTATTTTTCTCCCTGCTGTTAAAATCACTACCTAGACAAACAGGATTATGTGTCATAAATTGCTTTTTAATGTGTAAAGTCAGTCACATTTCCAGACACCCTCCACAGTTCAGATCTGTGCTCTTCATTGCTGTCCTGATTATCAGCAGAATAAGGTGAAGACATTTTTCTCACAGAAAGTGGTGTGCAATATTAGCCCAGGACAGCTCCTCCAGTACAGCTGGGATGTTTCCCAGTGCTCACAAATATTAATCAGCTTTTCAATAGGTATTTCCAGCTTGGAATGGCTGGTGTAGGTGTAGCCATACAGGTCTGCTCAGGATCCAGGTTAGCTGGAAATTTCTGATTAACAGAAATGAAAATTATTGTTATTTATTATTAACATTCATTAGCAAACAGCCCAGTGAACAGGAGGGCTGGGAAGGGCACTCCTGGTGCTCAGAGCTGTCTGCACTGTGTTCTATGATTTATGTTCAGACCAGCCCAGCAGTGCTCCTTGTGCCTCTTATATTTTAGTCCTGCCTAAATGGAATCCAGTTTGCTTTATTATGCAAACCAAAGCACACTAGGAGTGAATGCTGGGGAGGTTTGCTTCCAGAGCAGCCTCCTGCTCCAAGCTCAGATGCTGAGGCAGAAACCCACTCAGCTCATGGAAAACTGCAGCATTGCAGTTTGCCTTCAAAATCCAGAAAGCAGCATCCTGTTGTTTTGTGGTTTGGAAGATAATGGGAGCCTTGAACACCAGAAACATATTTTTAAACAGAAGTTAAAAGTAACAAAGATACAGATTTGTACTCTCTGAGTTTACACACAGAAAATTTCCTCATTAGCAAGGTTCTCAATCTGTGTTTTTTAAACTTACATGCAGTAAATTTAATGTTAATTAGTGACTTTTGTGCTAATCCTGAAACTGGGAAGGAAGCCTCACATAAACCCTGTGTTTTCCTACCACCTAAGCAGAGAGAGAAGCCACTTGCAGGGAGAGAAGCCCCAGATGCTGACTGCTCTGTTGTCCAGAGTTTGAAATCCTGCTGGGTGTTCTTTCACTTTTGGAAAGCAGTGAACATCACTGGCTGGACATCCTGGCTTCTTTCTCAGCACTGGGTTTGTGCAGGGCTCTTCCCACAGGATCTGATTCTGGAGACATCTGAGTTCTGTGCCTTGGAATGGATCAGGTGGTTCCAGGGGGGGCTCTGCTTGCTCTGTTACCTTCTGCACCTTCCAGCAGGTGATGAGTGGTTGGATCATTCTTCACCCTCCTCTCTTTCTCTTCTGCACAAGCTGGAGCTGGGCAATATGTTCTGTATTTTTGTTGTTGTTATTTTTGTGCTGTGGGGTAAAAAGTACCTGAACCCTTCAGTTCTTTTATTTTTATTTTTTTTCCCTGTCACAGTTTGAGATAATTAGTTATGAATGAGAGACCAGAGATGGCCAGGGATCCATCCATAACAAAAGGAGGAGGTGATCCAAAGTCTGAGAAGCCATAATCAGTCCATACACTCACCTACAGTGTTTCAATGTCCCAAAATACTCATTGTCTGAAGGTTCAGAGTTTGTTGTGAAGTTATTCTCTTTATGTGGCAGGCTAATTACAAGTCATCTGAAGTGTTCTCTGGATTAACTAAAATTAGAAAGCACTTGTGATGCTGCATTTAATTGAAGGGAGTTTGTATTCACAGTTGGTAGGATGTAACCCATTAAAACTCTGCTGTTAGCTCAGGGAAATTGGAGTCAATATGGGTTTTTATCAGCCTACCTTAGAGGCAGCTGTCTAAATTATCTGAATTTGTGAGGCTTGACACAAGTGCTTGGTTGTCTTCAGAAGCAGCCTCAATGCATTAGCTATTTTTACAAGTGTAGGAATTCTGGAGCACTCTGGAGAGGTTCTGAACCTTTGGTAGCTAATATTAGAGTAGGTGTGAGTATTAGAAATTATTTCTGATCAAAGTGTTGGCACAGCTTTTGTGTGATGTGCCAGTACAGCAGCCATCCAGGTTAACAGAGAGCTGTAGTTCACTTTATCACTGCATTTTTTAAATGTTCTTTGTCATGTATTCCTTTTTCCCAGCTGGCTGTCATCATTCTCTTGGCTTCTTAGAAATCTCGGTCCATTTTGCACTGATAGAATTGTTCAGAAGAAAATGTGGAAGATTTTTACTTTTATTCCTAATTAGGTTTTCAGTTGCTTGCTTTTCTGTATCTCCAAGGGAAATTAAAAGCACTCTGATTGTTTTTATATTCCCTTATGATTTTTGCCAAAAAGAAATATAACATGGATTTTGTGTTGTAGGCTCTAGGCAAGCACACATTGCTTTTGTAATGTTATTTTTTTTTTTTTTTGCCAAGCAGTGTTGTATTTTTCAGTTAATGGCATCATTGACAAAAGCTGTGCATAATTTTAGATCAAGTTCTCATTTTATGATTTTTCAGCTACTGTGGGATTCTCTCTGAAGCATGAGTAAAACCCAGCTTAGTTCTGTGATGAGTGTTGAGAGAATTTCCATAGAGAAACCCCACACCTCATTTGCAGCAAAACCTGAGTAGTTGTCAAGCTTTCCTCCTTTAGGAATTTTGCATAACCTCATGATTAGTCCCAGCAGCAGAGAGAGGGAGGCTGAAACACAGGATTATCATATTGTCTCAATCCAAATGCTGGATTTGAAATGCAGCTTTAAAAACTCACTTGAACTTGATTTCTTCTGCACAGGAGTGTATTTGCTGTGTCTCATGGTGTCTGAATTCTTACAGGATTTAAAACACAAGTAAATGTTCTTTAGTTGCAGAGCAAACTTTCTAAGTGTAGGCTGAGAAGAATGAAGTGTGAATTGGCAAAGCACTGCAGGTTTCTTTGTGCCTTTTCCAATTTCTTGTGGTTGTTCAAGTAGAAAGATGAAATCTAAAATGTTTTATTTTCCCTCTTCCCTTAATCATAGGTGATCATTGCAAAATTGTAAAAAAGTATAAGAGCTGATATGAGCCCTGGAGTTCCATGGAAAGCTTTCTAAGTAGACTTAAGTGCAAGCAAGTAAAATAATGAATATTTAAACCAACGAAGAGATCACAGAACAAAGAAGGAACACAAAAAAATGGATTTATTTTAGGAAAGGGGGAATTATATCTTGTTGGAATCTGAAAAAATTTTCATGTGTTAGTTCAGTGTTGGAAGCAGGAAAGAGTGGGATTTCTTGCCCAGGTGATGTGGTTTTTCATAATTAATAATAGTTCTCTGAGTTTACTTGCTCAGTAGGCATTCTACCCACCTTAGAAGAAGGTCAGATATGTATTTGGTTGGGTTTTTATTGTTTAAAAAAAACCCCAAACATCTCTTAGTACTTGTCTTGGGATTTATCTTTATATTCTCTGCAGAAGAAAAGAAAGAAATGCTGAAACCAGCAGAACCATTGTAGTAATTATTTATCTAAAAAAAGAATAGACTTTGTGTTCTGCAGTCCCCAAGAGGGGCACATACAAGAAAAAGATCCTAGAGGAAAGAAAAGCATTTTGATTTTTGTACAGTGATTGATGTCATGCTTTCTATAACGTGTTCAATTCAATTTAGACATCACGATCTTCAAAGAAGGTTCATAATTTTGGGAAGAGATCCAACTCCATAAAGAGAAATCCTAATGCACCAGTTGTCAGAAGAGGCTGGCTCTACAAACAGGTACTCAGATCCTCCTCACCCCCTGCTTTTTTCTCCTCTCCTGTGTGGTACAAAAGAGAACAATTTCTATAAAATACAGTGATACCAATAGCAGAATGAAGCTCTAAACTGGGTTCTTCAATTCAATAACTCCTTGCTGGATATCAGTCTGATACAGATAAGGACATCAGACAAGTAAAGAACATTGATAGATTGTATAAATATACATGATTCTCTCTAAAAGATCTGAGCAGATGTTGTTAATAAATAGCTGATTTAATTTCAGGTATGTAGATGATGTGACCAAAGGTGTATGACCCAGAAGATTGGGGGGTTTAAGTTTCTTTTGTTAGACTATGTATCTTTTTCTTTTTTCTACAAGTAATATTTTCAATAAAAAATACTAACTTGGAGCCATTTCTTCATATATTTCACATAGGTATGTCCATTTCCTTAATTCAAAGATAATTCCTGTTAAAACCAGAGATTATTTTAGGTTTTCCCATGGAGTGTGAATTTATCTGAAGTGCTTATTAATATTGGGACAGTGTTCTAGCCTGCTGTAAATTTGCTGTTCTGGTTGATATTACAAATCTTTTTTTACAATCCACCAAGAGCCTTTGAGAACTCATAATTTAAACTCAGCTGAGACAAATGTGTGTATGTAATTTTGATCTACCTTGTCATTTACTGTGCCTACTCAGATAGACTGGAATGACCTGCCTGGATTTCTGAGTGCTGGTGATGAGTCAGTTTTTAAAAACTGCTCAGATAATAAGATCTAGAAGTGTCTGTTTAGTGAAAGATTTTCCCAGGTTTAGACAATCCTGTGGCCTCTACTCTGAGAGTGAAGAGAATTCTGAGATGTGAATGCTGAGAGTAAAAAATTCTCACAAAGGGGATTTTGTTGTTGGTTTTTGGGGAACAAAATCACACAGTTGTCTTGGATGGAAGGGACCTCATGATAATCTAACACAATTAGCCAGGCTCCTCTAGAGCAGGGCCACAGAATCATGGAATGTCACGGGCAGGGTCACAGAATCCTGGAATGTCATGGGCAGGGTCACAGAATCCTGGAATGTCATGGGCAGGGTCACAGAATCCTGGAATGTCATGGGCAGGGTCACAGAATCCTGGAATGTCATGGGCAGGGTCACAGAATCATGGAATGTCATGGGCAGGGTCACAGAATCATGGAAAGTCATGGGCAGGGTCACAGAATCATGGAATGTCGTGGGCAGGGTCACAGAATCATGGAAAGTCGTGGGCAGGGTCACAGAATCATGGAAAGTCATGGGCAGGGTCACAGAATCATGGAAAGTCGTGGGCAGGGTCACAGAATCATGGAAAGTCGTGGACAGGGTCACAGAATAATGTTTCCTGGCTAATGCTTGGTTTATTCTTTCTTTCAACTCATTTCTCCCACCCCAAAAGGAGCAGAGCTTGAAATATAAAGCTAAAAATCATCTTGACCTTTGTTGGGCTGGATTTTTTTTTTAAACCATTTTAGTTTAAATGGTTAAAACTTAAAACATTTTAGTTCAAAGGAGGCTGAGAGTGAAGAGGATTGTGCAGCATGGCAAAACAGAGGAATGCAAACAGGAACACCTGCAGCCTTAAGCCAAAAACAAACCCACCCCACAGTTTTTCATTAGAGATTTCTTCTTCATTGTCACAGAACCTATTTACTACAAGAATATTTCTAATTCACACATGCTTTTCTTCTTGGAACAGATTAACATATTTATTAAATCTGATTCTGCCAGGATGTGTGTGCTGCAGTGCTCTGCCTTATTTACACTGCAGCAGTGGTGGCAGCCTCTCATTCTGAGTTGTGTGGTGTAAATTGGTCATAGGCATAAAAGAAAATTCAATTGCTGTAGGAATAAACTATTTGGGAAAGAAATTTGCTCTAGATATATGAGTGGTAATAGAAGACAAAAGTTCAACAGGGAGTTCCTTCAGAAAACAAAGGAGGATGTACCTGAAGTGTTATCTTGCTCTTTAAGAGAAAAAAAAAGTGTAGGTTTTGGGTTTTTGGTGGTTTTTTAATTAGTTAAACTGTAGATTGGAATCTCTAGCATGCCTGGAGAAAAGAAGGCTCAGAGAGGCCCTCCCTACTCTCTAAGCTGCCAAAGAGGAGGTTGTAGTGAGGTGGGGGCTGGTCTCTTCTCCCAGGTGACAAGTGACAAGACAAAAGGAAATTACCCTCAAGTTTTAGGTTGAATATTGGGAAAAAGTTCTTCACCAGACGGGTTGTCAAGCATTTGGAACTGGTTGGTGACCTGACCACTGGGAAGTGGTCAGGTCACCAACCCTGAAGGTGTAATTAGATGTGTTAATGTGGCACTTGGGGACATGGTTTAGTGGGGGACTTGGCAGTGCTGGGTATCAGCTGGACTCAAGGAGCTAATTGGCCTTTTCCCACCCCAACCATTCCATGACTCCCTGTTCACCTCAGGATCCCTGGGTCACAGCCTTTGTTTGCAGTGACAGCTCAGGATGAGAAGTCAGATACTTCAGACAGCCAAGAAGTGGAGCTGGCAGCACACACAGCACAGTTGTGTGTCGAGTTTTTATCTTCTTTTGCCAGGGTCAGGATTAAATTGTGAGACAGAATTTCTTGTTGGGACTCAGATGTTTATTAGCTCTTATCTATGTCCCAGTCTCACAAACCCTGAGTTCTGCAGCACTTCACTCTAACAAACTGAAAATGGAGCCCCATCTCTCTCTACAAGGCCTTTTAGGGATAAAATGTTCAACTGAGAAATGACACCTAAACTATTTTCACTTTTAACCCAATACCCAACCACCCACGACCACAATGGGGACTTTTTTATCCAATTACACAAAACTTCCCAAACCCATGGAGAAGGAGAAGAAGAAGGACCAACCTCCACCCTAAAACCTCCATCTTGCATTATATATATTACTACATTCTAAACCCTTAAACTCTGAGTTTCCCCCCTGTGATATCACACACTTCTATCCCAACTCCACACCCACAATCCCAATTCTGTCATTCCATTCTGGAAGCTTCTCCACAGCCTGAGATCAATGCAGTGTTCTCCTGGGGGTCAGTGCCTGGCAGCACAGAAATCTGAATTTCTCAGCATCCAGGGTTCCAGCAGCTGTGCAGTGCCTGGTTTGTGCTGGGAGCCAGAGCTGTCCCCAGTGTGTGTTTTCTGACTTGGCCCCTGTGATTCCTGCAGGACAGCACTGGGATGAAGCTGTGGAAGAAGCGCTGGTTTGTGCTCTCAGATCTGTGTCTCTTCTACTACAGAGGTAAGTTCAGCCGCTTTACTAGTTTTGCTGGGAGAAGATAAATTTTTTCACACCAGTCAGATGTAAGAAATAAGCTGCTGCTTAACTTAATGGATTAAAATAGTTGTACAGCTGTCACTATCCAGGCCTGCTCCCCTGCTCCTCTTATTTATTTATTTTTTTCTTTCTTAATTACCAGTTTCACATAATTGCTTCCTGCCTGCCAGGCTGTGCTCAAAGGGCAAGCCCATTCACAGCCACCTCTGTTAGTTACTAAATTCTGGGTTGTAGTTTTTCTCACAGCTTCTGTTGCTAGAAACTAAATATGTCAGGTTAAATCTGATTTTTATGTGAGTTAAGTAGCTGAACTGGGGATAGGGAAGGGATAAAGTGCAGGGGAGCTGAAACTCTGCCTTTAGAATGATAAAGAGGATATATTTGCCTTTGGGAACTCTAATCAGTGTTCATGAACACTTAGAAAATGGAACATTGTCCAATTCCATATGAGTAGAAGTCTCTGCTGTATTTGGAACAAAAGAATCTGTTAGTGACCTCCTGTAGCTAGAACAGACTTTGCTTTACATGGGAAAAATGAGCTGCTTCTCATTTTAGTCTGGAGTTAGGTGGGTCAGTGATCCCTTCAGCCCTGCAGGTTATGAACTGTAGAGCTCCTCCAGAAACAAGTGGGACTTGGGCACAGGGGAACGTGGACAATCCTGAAATAAAGGGTACATTTCAGTTGAAGGTGTACATTTTAGTTTAAGGTGTACATTTTAGTTTAGTTTAAGGTGTGCATTTTAGTTGAAGGTGTACATTTCAGTTGAAGGTGTACATTTCAGTTTAGTTTAAGGTGTACATTTCAGTTTAAGGTGTACATTTCAGTTTAGTTGAAGGTGTACATTTCAGTTGAAGGTGTACATTTCAGTTTAAGGTGTACATTTCAGTTTAGTTGAAGGTGTACATTTCAGTTGAAGGTGTACATTTCAGTTGAAGGTGTACATTTCAGTTGAAGGTGTACATTTCAGTTGAAGGTGTACATTTCAGTTGAAGGTGTACATTTTAGTTTAGTTGAAGGTATACATTTTAGTTTAGTTTAAGGTGTACATTTTAGTTGAAGGTGTACATTTCAGTTGAAGGTGTACATTTCAGTTTAGTTTAAGGTGTACATTTCAGTTTAAGGTGTACATTTTAGTTTAGTTTAAGGTGTACATTTCAGTTGAAGGTGTACATTTCAGTTGAAGGTGTACATTTCAGTTGAAGGTGTGCATTTCAGTTTAAAGGAGGCTGAGAGTGAGGAGGATTGTGGAGCATGGCAAAACAGAGGAATGTAAACAGGGTCACCTGCAGCCTTAACTGTGGGTGAGGGTAACCAAGGGCTCCAGTTTGGGATGAAACTTCGGGATTGGTAGGACTGGTGCTGATGCTGGTGATGCTGAAGGCAGAGACTGATGAATTTCAAATGGTGTTCTCTGAAAGTGCAGCACGGAGCCAAGCAAAGACAAATCAGGTCTGAAACAAAAGCTCTGTTTGCAACTGGTTTAGTTAAATTCTGAATTATTCAAATGTGATCATTAGGCTTTGTCTCTCTACACCAAGTGGTGCACAGAGTTGGATAAACCCCTGCTGAGTAAAAAATCAGGCTGAAATTCCAGTTGTGGAAGGCATCAACTGACTGATACAGATACACTGTGCTTTCCTAAGTGGTCATTACATACTCTGTGCTTTTTACAGGCTTATTTTAAACACCTCTTCAGGCCCCTTCTTCAAAAAGTTGTAAAGAAAGTGCTACATTATAGCTGCCTTAAGAACAGATTAAATTGAATTTAAGCACTGCACAGGAAGTTTGTCAGAATAAAACAAAAGGAAGCAATAAGCAAAACCAACAACAAATAAAATATAAATAGCTCTATAATCTTTTTATTTTCTACATGGCTCAACATTCTGAAATACAAGCAGAATAATCTAAATTGTTGATGTGATAAATGTAGCTCTTATCTATCACTCACTAGAAAGTAGCTAAAACTGTTAAACTGGAATTAAATGTGTGCAGTGATAGTCCAAAATGTAATAGAAGTGGCTGATAAAATATAAAGTTTTTAGTGTAAACCCTTTTATGTTTCTGTTAGTTCTCAGGCATTGAAAAAATAGGAAAGGGAGGGTCGTGCACTTGCTCCCAGATGGAGCCACAGACCTGTTTGTGGTTGTGGGGTTTCTTTGGTTTTATTAGTAAATCTTACTAAATTTCCAGAATTGTGTTACAGTGTCAGCAGCTGAAATCCAGTTTATAGATGAAAAAACAAATCATGTCACAGTATTTTCTCACAGCTTAGAGAATACTCCCTTTCTGTTCTCCCAAGGCAGAAGGGGAAGGAATTTCCACTTTCATATTGGAAGGTTGTTGTTGGCACAAATCAAAGTTCTTAGGACTGGACAGAAGATCTGCTGCTTTTCTTGTGTACTGTTCATACACTGCACACAAGTAAAGAGAATATGGGGCAGTGGGATGTGTAGATAAAAGCAAACCTGATTGGGAACAGATTTTTAAAATCTGGAGCTGGAATGTGGCAGCATGTATTTAACAAAGACCAAAGTGCTCCAGACATGCAGCTGTTCAGTGGAACAAAAATACTGAATGCTGTTCTGTGGCACTCACGGGGGATTTGCTCAGTCATGAGTCAAAATATGATCTAGGAAAAGAGAACTTTCCCCCAGAATTCCAAATAAAGTAAACCCCAATCTTTGCCTAGTATGTGTTTGGGGACAGGGCACATTTTTGTGGCAAGGAGTCAGTGTTTGAAGGGAAGGTGGGATGGTTTCAGTCATATTTAAAAGTACTGCTGAGTTCCTGGCAGTAAATCCACTCCATTTCTTTTCTGCCTTATCATAGGAATGAATTTATGCTCAGCTCTGCAATTAAACAGCTGTCCCAAAAAGCACAGGTTTTACATCTAATCTGTCATGGGATACTCAAGTGGCTGGGCACAACTTTCCCCATATAATTAACTTAAATGGGGGTTCTGGCTTTTCAAAATCTAGGAGTAAATGAGAACCTGGAAAAGATTTTAAAGTCCACACACAAGCAATAGTCCTGGCATGCTGCTTAAGTGTATTTTAATTGGAACTGTTAATTTTTCATTGAAATTTTGCAATGCCTGTTTTCATCTTAATTTCATGGATTTTTTGTGGGCACTGTCTTCAACTAAGAGAAGTGTTATGGGGGACAGTCTCTGAGATGGTGATTGTGAGTGGAAATTCTGCTCATGAAATACAATTAAGACAGACATTATGAATTGCATCCAATTATTCCTTTATTAAAATCTAATTGGATTTAAAAGCTGGTTGTGGATTTCAATTAAAATGTCAATTATTTTATTATGATCTGTTGATCTAAAATTTTATGTAAAACAAGGCTCTGGGAAAAGGGTATTTGTTTTGGGGGAGAGCTTTTTTTTTACAAATTATCTGAAACGTGTGGAATCTTTACAAATGGAATGTAATTGAGAGTAAACTCTTTGTGAGAATTATAATGATAATTCTAAATAAATATTATAATGGGGATTTTGTAGCCCAATATGTCTGAGATCAGAAGAGGAATGTGCACATTCTCTCTAAAATGCCAGCAGTCACGAGCAGTGTTTTAAGCACTTGTGCTGTCAGAGGTGTTTTCAGTGAGCAGGCAGGAGATGTGTGCTGCTCTGTCTCAGGATGACCCCAGCGTGTCAGAAAGTCTCTTTCCCAGCCCAGCAATTGAAGAAGGAGTCAGGATTCCTCAGCTCTGGTTCTCAAGGCTGTTTATTTTCTCTTATCTATGACATTCCTTCTCTGCCCTGCTGAGCTCTGTCCAGCAGGTCGGGCTGTGGCTCAGTCCCTGCCCTTGGGGTGGGGTTGGCTTTTTATACCAAAAACTACCTGTGCTTTATTCACAATAATTTCCCAATCCAAATCACCTATGTTAGACAGTCTGTCTCTACTCTAAACCAATCCAACAGTGCCACCATCACCCAGAAGATGGAGGACAAGGAGAAGAAAGAGTAAGAACAAGGCACACCCAGATCCCCCATCTTGGCTTCTGAACCCCCACTCTAAAAACCCCAAAATTCTACTTTTCCACCTTGTGACTATCATTCTGCTTAAACTCTTGTGGCTTGTAAATCTTCACACAAAGTTGGTAATTTTTTCCATGGGCTAAAATCAAAGGCAAGAGTGTCTTTAGCTTTGTGCCAAGGTCTCTGAGCTCCTTGCCAGGGGCTCGAGCCATCCAGGGCAGCCAGAGGGATGTCCTGGGTTCTGACAATTCTGGTTCTTTGTCACTGAATTAGGGGCTTGACTTGCACCTGCTCCTCACAGTTAGTCTGGATTTCTGGTTCACGATGCATTCTCTGACCCAAACTCCCTGCTCGTGCCCGGGTGTGGCTGGAGGAGTTGGATGAAGTGTCAGAGTGCAGGTGTTGTGTGCCCAAGGGCCATTTCCTAATGCCAGTGTGCATCCCCAGATGAGAAGGAGGAAGGAATCCTGGGGAGCATCCTCCTGCCTAGTTTCCAGATATCTGTGCTGTCTGCTGAGGACCACATCAACCGCAAATTCGCCTTCAAGGTGAGGAGAGCAGCTTTGCCATCTCATTCTGTGTCTGAAAGCACAAGAGCCTGGTCTCAAAAGCTCATTTCACAGAGCTGTTCATAGCAAATTAGTAAATAATACCTAGTAAATAATACATTTGTACCCTGGTTAGTTTCTTTACTTCTAGATCTGTGTTATAGAATTGCATTCTTTGTTCTCTGTAAGAAATGCCTGGGTGACTTCTCAGGACAGATGGATCCAAGTGGCTTTTGTTAGAATTTGAATGGTTATTAATAAACTAAAGTATATTAATAATAAATAAAAATGGCCATAAACCCTTTTAGGGTGTCAGAAATTTCCCTATCCTAGCAGGGAGAAGGTGTCATCACTCATAAAATCCTTTTTCTTCCTAAAGTCTGCTCTTGAAATTGCCCTCTCTTCTGAATTTGAGGACTTCTCAGAACAGATCTGTGGAAGTTTATTTTATTAGCATTTGAATTGACTGACAAACAGCTTTTGGGGCTGGTTTTGGCATAATAGAGTAGCAAAAGTTTCAAGTGCTTAGCCTGATGTAAATATAGACAGAGTTACTAGAATGAGGAAATGGATGGATATCACTTACTAGCAGGATTTATTTTTTTCAGGGGTCTTAAATCCTGTGTGGTGAATTATAATTTAGAATTATAAACCATCATCTGCAGCTGAATTTATCCCACTAATGAAAGTGCATTTGTTATTTAATACAAAGTATCTTTGCACATAAATAAAAATAAGAATTTATTATCACTTAAGTCACAATATTACATTAATTGCTCTTAGAAGTGTTTCATGACAATCTTAAATCATGATATAAATTACTTTACTAAGCATTTTGTCCTGACTTTTTTTTTATTGTTGTTTTATGAGCTCCTTTTGGTGCTTTGTTTGGTCTCCTAACCAAGACATCATTTATTTACTATGGTAAGTACAAATTAAAACTTACTGTATCATTCAGACTGCCAAAATCTATGCTAAAATCTTATTTATAAGAATTATATTAATCTACATTAATGAATGCTCAATATCATGTTTAGTAGATTGAAGAAATTTAAGGGCTTTTTGTTTAATGTATTAATGAAGAAGCAGCTATGATTGAAAATTACAGGCAGTTATTTTGAAAACATGAATGCAGTGACTAAAACACTGTAGTGTTCCTTTTGATTTGTTTTTTTTTTCTGAGCATATTATCTGAAGAAATCTTCTCAGAGAAAGCATCAGAGTGAATATGCAGTAACAATATCTGCCTCTCTTCTTTTACAGACTCTTACATCTTTATTGCAATGACCATGTCATTTCCAATCAGGCAGCTCATCCAAACATGAGGACCTATTATTTCTGCACAGATACAGGGAAGGAAATGGAGTTGTGGATGAAAGCCATGATAGATGCAGCACTTGTGCAAACAGAGCCTGTGAAAAGGTAGTGTGGATTGACCAAACAGTGGGGCAGTGTATTGCTTTCTCTTGTTTAGTTTGATTTGTTTAGTGAAAGACTAAAATAGGATGTAAATTGGCTGAAGTGATTTCTCCTTACATTGAAGACCCATTACTAACTGGACAGTGCTGGATAAAATTTTGAAGTAGCAAAAATAATCCAAGTTCTGTTCTGAATATTGATTGTCAAGAGCTAGGAGAAAAAAAACTGAACTATCCCTTCAGCCAGTGGCATCAGAAGTGCAATGACAAATTCTGTGTGCAGGCATGTTTGACTTCCCTGCCCTCCTGACTGAATAGCAGCAGCAGCTCAACTGGTGGCAGCCTTCAGCTTAAAGCTGTCACAGTGCTCAAATGCACAGCTGGAGTTTGTGGCTAAATTAACCACTTGTACCTGTGGGCAACCTGTGGGGAGCCATTCTTGTTCATCATTAAGCTGTCACCAGATTTATGCTTACCTGATCTGGAGCCTCACCTTGCTGTGCCCGTGTGTTGACAGTGAAAAGCAAATTATCACCAGAAGCTTTGTGCTCTCAGAGACTGAGCCCTGTCTGCTGCTGTCTCTCCAGTGAGAGTCATTTGCTCTCAGAATGTGGTCCCTAGGGTCAGCTCCTTGGCATCTGTAATGGAAACCTCATCAATTGAAAGTTTAAAGGCTCCTTGTTATTGACAGCACAGAAGTTATTGCTGATGGCTGCTGTCACTTGATCTGTTCTCCATTCCCTTAGTTCCTGCTACCCTGGAGCTAAATAAAGTCAGCAGTGCTGAGGAGCTCTGAGTTTAAAAAATAATAGAAAAATCTCATGGACACAGGTTCCAGAGAAGTTTGGTAGTGATAAACTTTATCTGAAAAATCTGGTTTGTATCGCAGATACAATGGTAATTTACATATGGAGGAATTATTAAACCAAATCAAACCCACTTCACTTCAACCAAAAATCACATATCAATTGTGTAAACACTTGGTAGAGGAAAATAAAACTGAAGGGGGTCATTCTCAATCTTTTTCTGAACTGCTGAAATGACCTTCATTTGATGTTTGCAATACTGTGAATATCTACTTGGCTATCACAGGCAGAACAGACTTGCCAGCAGCCAAAGAGTTGTCAGAAAAGCAACTTATATAACACCATCTTGTTTTGATTCAGGCAAGAAACCTCAGAATGAAACAGAAGTAGATGTGACCTCTTTGAGAACTTTGTTGGTAGCCTTGAAATAATTACTTCAGAGAAAATAGATTTCAAGACCAAGTCCCAAAGAATTTCAAATCTGTTTGCTATAATAAGGAAGAAAATCCTTAAGACATCTGTTTTGTAAAGAATCCATCTTTTGGCTGTTTCTTAAGTTCTTCAAATGAAACATAGCAGGATATGATCTTATGTAGAAGAAATACTGTTCCTTCCCTGTAAAAATCTGTTAAGTATTAAGTGTCTTATTACCTCATCTCCAAGTAACCTGAAGTTTGGCATAGCTGGAGCTTAAGCATAAATGGTTTTGGTTCAGTCCAGTTTGGCAGTGCTCTTGTTACTGAGTTCTGGTTTTTTAGAGGTTCTGACATTGCACTGAGTACAGCTTTCTAACAGACTGGATACTTGCAATACAATAAATGAGTAATTAAGAACTTGCTTCCTTGAATTAAACATGTAAATTAATGTTGGGCCACATTTAATTGCCTGTTCATATAAAATGCCAGTGATAAATCAAGAGATTTTTACAGTGTGATTCTTGAAACCTAGAAGCTACTTCACTGCTCATGGTACTCTGGAAATCAAATCCAACAGACTGTTAAACCAAATCTTTTAAATCATTTAGCACATTTTTTGTGTCTGTTTTTCTGCAGATGTGAGTTCCTTGGAGAGGATAAAGATAAAAGGAATATTTAAAACATTTAGTTGGTGGGAGGGAAGGGGTGTTGCCAGGTTTTTTATAAACTACTCCTGTTTTCCACACATAGTTTTAACCACGTAAACCACAAATGAGATCCTGAAGTGAGAAAGTAAAAATGGACCCTTTTCTCTTAGAACTGGTCTTTATTTGCTGCAGAAATGTTCCCTTCTGATGTTTAGCTGCAGGGAAGGACAAACAGTATTTGGCCCTATTGGCTGAACTGTAATTACTCCTTTCTAAACAGTTTTGATTTCACCTAGCTAGTACATTCAAGTTTAATAATGTACTGAGAGGCCTATTAAAATAATGAAACCAAGCACTTCAGTCAGTGAGGAGCTGTTGAAGCTTATGACTCAAAATACGATCTCAAACCCCCTCTCTGGGTGCTTGCAGATGGTGTGTCCACCAACACAGTGATTCACCATTTTACCCTAAATGCTGATCTCTGCTCTCCCAGCTTTGAGTGCCATTTTCTGTCCTTTCAGGGTTAGCCTGTGTGCTGCAGCCTTTGTTTCTCCTCGGTGATGCAGCATGTACTAAGAAAAGATGGCTTTTTTCCCTCCTGGGGCAGTTACTTTCCCTGAACAGCATAAGCCAGGCTGCCAAAAAAGCACTTGTTAGCACAGAGCATCCACAGTGGGGGCTGGCTGACGTCAGTGTGCTTGGAAAAGATGGCTTTTCCTCTTCAGATGCCTCTGCCTTGCTTTGTTAACTCACAGCCCTCCTGTCCATCTGATCATTCATCACATGCTCCCCCCCTCCAACCCTTTCAGAATTATTTCTTTATATAAACCAGCATAAAATAGTGCTTCTCCTGTACTGCATATTGTACATATGATTCCTTTTGGGTGGCAGAAATATAGAAATTGCATTCAGCATATGCTGAAAGACCCATGTTCAGTGCTCATTCTCTTCCTCTATCCCTGTCCCATCCTCAAACAGCCTGCCAGCTTTGTTGAATTCATCTTTGAGAGCTAGCTATAAATATGGAGCCAAATATACATATGGATTTATGTTTCTTGCATTTGTTCCTGATAATTTTTTCCCATATGGATCCTTCAGTGTGGAAAGAGAATCCCCTGCTCACTCAGACTTGGCTGGTGTGGTTTCACCAAAATGTTGAGAGAGCCCAGCAGGCTGTTGGAATGTCAGTCCTGCAGCCTCTACACCATCCCAAGGAGTGTAAAATGTAAATGTTTGGCTCTGTAGAACCATAGTAATGAGGGATGCAGCATGGAAAAACAATTCTGTCATTTTGGGAGTTGCTGGTTTTCAGTTAAAACACAGTGGAAAGTATGAGAGTGTGAACTCAACACAGTGCCAGAGCTTGAGTTTGCCACTTACGAGTGTCTCCACCACGGATTTTCCACCTTTTCCTCTGCTCTAAAGCCACCTGAGAAAGATTTAAATAAATTTTTAAGGTTTTTTTAAGTTTTATCTTATATAATGGGGTAGGTGGTGCTATTAAGACACGCTGCAAATATTACTGCCCACATTCAGGATTATTTGCAAGGCAATCTTTATATTCATTTGTTAACTCCAGAGTGCTGGCTGAAAACTGAAATCTTAACACCCTTTTGTAGTTAATAATTGTGGGAAATGGAATTTTTAGTTCACATTCCTGTTGGGAAATTCCTTTGGTTGCTGATAGAACACTGGGTAGTGCAGTTTTGAGGTGGGAATGAGGACGTGATCCTTTTCTTTTCCATCACCTTGAAAAGGAACCTAGGCACAAATGTTTGGTCTTGGGAACCATTTAAGATCTTGGGGGGAAAAATAAACGGCTTTTTTTACAATGGGGTAAGCAGCAATACTTAGAGCTGTGTGTGTAGTCAGTCTTCTTGTGCTCCTGGTAAGTTGTGTGTGTGATGGGCTTTTTCCAGACACTTGAACTGGGTGCAGTTATAAAGAAGAATAATGCATTTTTTTAAAAAAATATGCAGAACAAAACGAAAAGTTAATTTGACATCCTCTTAAAATAAAGTGTTGTTCTTAGTTTGGTTTTATACAGAGATGTAATCTTAAGAAATTACATCTCTTCCTCTGCTTTCCTCCCATACCAAAAAATGCAGAGCAAAACATTTTATAGTGGTGGGTTTATTTTTCTAGTGAGCTAAACCCAAAAGTCACTTTTTGAGCTGGAATTGAAATTCAGGTCCTCCCAGAATGGCAAAAGATAGAGCCTCTTGACATTTTGAAGTTTTAAAAAGAAGATCACTAATAGAACTACACACACTGAGTACTTGTGTAAATACTGTAAAGCAGTAGCAATTCCAAAAATATCATTATTTCTGTGGTACAGTTCCTCAAGTCAGCAGCTATTTTCCCCCTTGAAATTAGAAAAAGCCACAGTCATTTTCTGCACAATGTGTGCCAGCCAAAGTGATAACACACCAGAGAAACCCAATTGGCACCAGTGACCATGAAAAGTCATTTGCTGTCTTGAAAGGAGCTCATTATATGCTAAATTCAGCCGTGTTGTGAATCACAAGCTGACTTTGAAAACCATCTGAATTTCGGGCTGTTGACATTTGGAGGCTGTAGCTCTTGGAGAGCCACTGAATATTTTCACCCTTTGAATTTTCAGCCCTCCAGGAGCTGAACATCCACTCTTCATTCTCTGGCTTTATTTTCTGTTGTGCACATGTTTTCTAGGGGGTTAGTTGACTGTTGAATTTTTAATAAATTACCTCATGTTATAATTGTTTTTAAAGCAGCAAATAAAGAGAAAAGTGTAGAAGAAAACAATACTCGCACTTGCCAACCAGAAAAACCCTAAATCAACCAACCAAAAACCAAACCAATCAAGCACTACCACCAATCCCCAAACAAAATTAAAAACAAAAGAAAAAGAACACCAAAACAACAGACACAAACCCCCCAAACTCTCCTTGATTATTGTGAAAATGTCCTGATCCTTCTCTCAAAGTCAAGATATGGTTGTAAAATATGTGGTCAGGGGTTCACTGAAATAATTTCCAGGTTTTTATTGCTATTTGTAAGGAACGTTTTTTTGGTATTCTAACTTGTCATATGTTCCTTTGCAGAATAGAGAAGTTCACTGTTGAAAATACATCACCTCGAGAGGTAAATAACATTTCAAACCATCGGGTGCTAATTAAGCCAGAGGCACAGAACAACCAGAAGAACAGAGAAGTGAACAAAAACGAGGAGAAGAAAGCTTTGGAAGCTGAAAAATACGGATTCCAGAAAGTCGGGCAGGACAGGCCGTTAACCAAGATTAACAGTGTGAAGCTGAACCCTTTGGGATCCGAGTACAGGACTTTGCCCATAAGCACCATTCCAGGTGGGCACTTCAGGCCTGTCCATCTGAATGGATCTGAGAGTAAATCCCTGGGAGCTGTGCTGGCGGATGCTGGGGATGGAGCCCACCACAACGCGCTGCCGGCGCACGCCGACTCCGAGCGCGTCATGCAGAGAACCAACTCCATGCTGCAGCTGGAGCAGTGGATTAAAATCCAGAGGGGGAAAGGACAGGAGGAGGAAACAAGAGGGTGAGTACTGGCTGATTTTATTTTTAGACTTTCTAGGAGATAATACATTTGTAACCTGGTGAGTTTCTTTGGTTCTGGATCTGTGTTATCTAATCGCGTTCTTCATTCTCTGAGAAATGCCTGGGTGACTTCTCAGGACAGATGTATGAAAGTTTCTTTTATTAGAATTGAATGGTTATTAATAAACTAAAGTATATTAATAATAAATCAACCCTTATAAACCCTTAAACCTGGCCATAAACCCTTTTTTGGGTGTTAGGCATTTCCCTGTCCTAGCAGGGAGAAGGTGTAATCCAAACACTCACAAAAATTCTTTTTTCTCTTAAAATCTGTTCTTGAAATTGCCCTCTCTTCTGCATTTGAGGACTTCTCAGAACAGATTTATGGAAGTTTCTTTTATTAGCATTTGAATGGTTATTAACAAACTAAAGTATATTAATAATAAATTAAAATGGCCATAAACCCTTTTTGGGTGTCAGGCATTTCCCTGCCCTAGCAAGGAGGAGATGTCATCACTCACAAAAATTCTTTTTTTTCTTAAAATCTTTTCTTGAAATTGCCCTCTCTTCTGCATTTGAGGACTTCTCAGAACAGATGTATGGAAGTTTCTTTTATTAGCATTTGAATAATTATTATTTTTAATAAAGTATATTAATAACTCAATAAATAAAAATGGCTGGAAACCCTTTTTGGGTGTTAGAAATTTCCCTGTCCTAGCAGGGAAAATATGTTATCAGTCATAAAAATCTGTTCTTGAAATTGCCCTCTTTTCTGCATTTTTTGCTCACAAATTCTTGTAATAACATTTTATTTGAAATTCTTTAAATAAAAATCTTCCTGGGAGCTTTTAAACTTCAAACCAGCTTTAAATGAAGAGAGGGAGAGAAGATTTATCTAAAAATAAAACAGAGAATCTAACTTGATGCTTAAAGCTTCTCTTCTCATGAAATTAGCTATCAGCCAGTTACAATATTGAGCTCTAGTGCTTATTCATGAAGCTTTAAAATTATGTGTGAATGATTGGCAATATTGAATGTCATGCCAATAGCAATTTCTCTGTCTGACAGAAGAGTAGGGATGTTGCTTCCAGGCTGCCTTAGACAAGCAGCTCCAGCAGGAAAATGCAAAAGATTTTAATATTACATTTGATAGGAGATGCTATCACAGGAGATACTTTGAAGGGCTGGAAATTAAGGATTTTGTGTATAGATGGATGGCAGAGCAGAGCTTAAGGTAAACCAAGTTCAGAAAATGTGTTTCCCCCACAAATTTCGAGATATGTACCTGGGAGCTTCTTGGTTTTTGCAAAATCTTGAAACGTTTCCATGAACTTGGCTTCCACTTGCCAAAGTTGAACATTTCCTCACTCCTTTTAGCCTTTCATTACATGTAATTAGGAACTGTTCATGTGGTGGTTCATGAAATACTAATCATAAGTAGTTTGATCAAGTTTGAACTTGTATACAGACAGGGACTTGCACACCCTGACATTTATCTTATTATTCAGACTTGCAGAATGAGAACTCAGAAGGCTCTTTGATGCAGTTAATTTTTTTAATTGGACTTTAAAACTTGCAACCAAACAGAAGAAACTAGAATAGCTGTGCTGTTTTTCAGTTCTGAACAAGTATAAAAACCCTGAACCTGGTTTCATAGTGGGAATCAAATAGAGGGAAGTGCTATTAACAATATGTTACTAATTAACAATATTTTATTCTTGAGGATAGGGAACACTTGTTTGCCTGGATAAGGGGGATAATATAAATGCTTTCAAATGGAGTTCTACATTAAAGTAGCAAACTGAAGGAGAATTTGCCTTGAGCTATCTTTTTTGCTTTGCATGGAAACAGCCTTGAATAATGATCCACATTTCTAATGTATATAGTGATGTCTTTTAAATGGGGCTTCATTTAAATTTAAAATTTTATTTTTGTTCAGGTTGCCAGTTTCTGGCTGGAGACAGAAATTTAAGTAGAATCAAAGCTGGTGAATGAGAGTAGGAAAAAAGCTCTGGTTTGTTGTAAATCTCAAGGTTGGGGTGAGAGGATCCTAAGGCTTTTTAAGACCTGTAAAACTCATAACTAGAATTTTTGAAAAAACTAGTCTTTACTTAATGGGGGAAAGTTGCTGACTCTCCACCAAGCTGCTTTCCAGTGCATCTATATTATTGTTGTCTGCATTACAGAAATCATGGAGGACCCAACTGAGTATCTCTGGTGTGTCAGACTGCAAAAAAAATTGGGACTAATGCTAAAATGTCACCAAAGATGTTTAATTAAATGACTAGATAGATAGAATGATAGAAAAATGATAGAAAAAAAAAGGAGCTCTTAGCTGTCCTCAGTATAGAATGAGAAAGGTTCACTCTACAGCTACTAATTTTTTTAGAGGAACAGGCTGACCCCTCAGTAGTTTGATTGCCTAAAAAAGTAATCAGAATGACAGCAGTGTAGATTTGAATTCTTGAAGCTGTTATCTGTTGTTTCCATGGATCTAGACACTGAGTTTGGCAAAAGCCACGTGAATAAACTGCTGCCTTAAGGAAGGCAAACCTTTTTAAAACCAGAAATTAATGTGGTTTGAATAAAAATTATCCACATTCCATTTCAGTATCATTTTATTTAATTTTGCACTAGTCAGTTATGAAAAAAAATGTTTTTCATAAAAGTGGTTCACTTGAGTGCTCTTTCTCAAATGTGAAAAAATACCTAAAGGTAGTTTGGTGCTAAGGGATGTTTTTTGTTGCTGCTACCCCAGGATGTGAGCCTGTCTCTCTGCCTTGCCTATCTGAGATTGATCCAAAATAATAAATGCCTGCAATAAAACACCAGGCTTCCATCTTCACTCTGCCACCCTTGCTTGATTCTTGGGTGGAAGTTCTGTATTTGGGGCCAGCTGGTATTTGTGTTCATTAGGATGAGGGGCTGTTTTAGGGTTTCAGTCTGAGGATATTCACAATATTACAGCACTGAGCCCCTAAGGGGCCCAGCAGCAAAGTTGCTTTCCCAATGTATTGGTTTGAAAAGCCAGGTGTGTGCTGAGGAAGGCAGGAGCCTCCCTTGAAATGGAAAATGTAAACCCCCTCCCTCTGAATTAGTATAATTTTGAAATTAAGGGGCTCTCAGGGAAAGATGTGAGAATAGGAATAACAGTTCTTTACTAGGAAAATTAAAATACAAATGCAATAGTACAAAAAAAAAAAAAAAAAAAAAAAAAGATTGACAGAGTCAGACAGGCCCTGGCCCCCTGTGTGTCAGGGTGGGGGCACAGTCCCATCCCAGGGGGGCTCAGGGTGGTGGCACAGTCCCATCCCAGGGTGGTGGCACAGTCCCATCCCAGGGGGGCTCAGGGTGGTGGCACAGTCCCATCCCAGGGTGGTGGCACAGTCCCATCCCAGGGGGACTCAGGGTGGTGGCACAGTCCCATCCCAGGGGGGCTCAGCCCTCCTGCAGTGCCAGCTGTGGTTCTGCTGGAGCAGGGATCCTGCCCAAGGGGGGAGTTTTCCTCTGCAGCTCCAGGGCTGCTGGAGATGGGCCTGCTCTCCCTCTGGGAATGCAGGGCAGCAGAAAGCTGCTCCTCTGGGAATGCAGGGGGCAAAGGCTGCTGGGCTGTTCCCAGGGCAGATTGGATCCAGGGAGGAATGCTTGGCTCCTCCCCTGGGCAGAGCATCTCCCCATGGGATGGTGGGATTTGATCAGCCCTGCAGGGACACTCCCTGGCTCATTAACTGAAGTTAATCAATAATTAATGGCCCATGAACAGAAGATATTTCCCAGAGTGAGGATTGGCTGTGGGAGAGAAAGCAAACTGCCCCATGAACAGAAATAGCTGCCGCACCTCTGACAGATGGCAGCAGAATTCACACCCCCAGCCACATCTTGCATTTCCAAACTAAGACACCCAAACAGTCCAGCTCAGACACCAGAACCACTCTTGCTACCTCAGAGACAACCTCTCAAGGTGTCTGTAAACACATGTGGAAGACTCCTTCTCATATGGGAGCAATTATATGGATCTGTTTATGATGGCAGCTGCAGAAATATTTTGCAACCTCAGGCCCAGCTTGCAGCAGCCTCCCCTTGTGTGCAGGGCAGCTGGAAGCTGCAGTTCTGTCTGGGGTTGGGTTTTGGGTTTAACTGGAATGACATTTTTGCAACTATCAACAGGACTTGGGTGAATCTGTTTTAATTTTATCAAATTATGTACAACAAGGCTTAATATTGAGGTGGTTGAGCTTTTTACAGTTTTCATGGTTTACCACTTGAATATAGATTATGTTATCTTTCTAAATGTTCCAGAATATAAGTAATTGCATGCAAATTTTAAATTGATGTCTTTGCACAGTAAGAACTTCAGGCAGCTTTTTTTGCAAGTTCAGGATATTTAAAGGTGCCAACAGGATTACACTGCCCATTTAATGAATAAAATGTGTGAGGAACTTCAGCGAGTGAGGTGTGTCTTGCTACTAAATATATTCATGAAGATGTCAGGCCTTACTCTAGCTGTTATGGGATATAGCTACAATTCTATTTTGAAAGTTGGAAATGGAGTTCAAAAGCATCCTGTTTGTTTGGTTTTAAATATGGAGATGACCAAAGCCTTATCATTAATGGTATGTTTCTAAAGAAATTTGGAGGTATTTAAGCAGATTTGGCAACAAAGACTAGGACTTGGAATCCCTTTTCCCTTTTTGTAATTTTTTTGCAAGAATGGGAAGCTGTCCAATACCAAGTGGGAATAATTCTTCAGTAATTCTTGAAAAGCTTCAGAAACTGTAGCAGATTTTGTACATAAAGCTCTTTATAGCAGTTTTCATCTTCAGAATGTTGCAGGTGATCGTAAATACTCAGCTTAACTATTTTCAGAAAAGAGGGTTTCTCCATCATCAATTTCCCTGAGAGTTGTTCCATAAGTATCTCACATGCATCATGCTGGTTTATCTTGCCATTTGATCTACATAATTTATTTAATGGGTTTTTTTGTGGCACTGAAGTAATTCAAAACCATCTCCAGGTTCCGGTGCTCATGGTGCAGGGATTTTAATTCAGATTAGTGTGGGGTGCAGCTGGAAGCTGCTGCCCTCTCATGGCTGAATCAGGTCCAATTTGAGGCTGGTTTTGTTGTCTTTAAGCAAGCATCAATCATATGCATGCTCTGTAGCAAAAGGCTTTAAGAGGAGCTCATTTGCATTTTAGATAAGGGAGGAATAAATCAATGTTTATGACCTAGATTTTGTCCTCTGAAATAAATTAACAAGAAGTGCTTTGTCATACTTAGGCATGCATCAATCCTTGGTATAGAAAATTTTTTATTATTTCAGCTAATGCTAAAAGTTGCTAAATAAATGACTGTAGAACTCCAAACTTTTAATGGGGCAAAAAAATAAGTAAATAAGGAATTCATATCTGAGTTGAAAAGCAATAAAATATTATTATCAAACAAAGACATGTATTGCTCTTTGTTTCACTTGAATGGCTGATATGGAATGGCTTGTCCTTGACAATTACAAAATATAATTTCTTCAGACAATTACTGCAGTTTTCCCATGGACTGCTGTTAAAAGAATCTTTTTTTTTTTAAATGTCTGTAGTAATTGCTCAAGATTTTCTTAGGGAAACAGGATTTTTTTTCGCTTTTGAAAAAAGTGAACATTTCAAATGGAAATATGGAAAGCATGTGGAAACAGTGTAGAACTTCAAAGGTTTAAAAACTTTACCTATCCAACATATAGACAAGTTCCAAGATTTAATCAAACCTTGAAATCAAGTTTGCCAGTCCAGCAGGGTGCTAGGTGGCAAACTGGTAAAACGGTGAAATATGGATTATATCAGCAAGAGCTAACCAGAGAGAAAGCATCCACTTCTGGCTGCTACGGTGCATTCAGTCAGAATCATTGATTCTTCAACTGTTGCTTTGAATTTCTTGAGATTTTTTTTAAATGGCATTCAAAGTATTATAAAAGGTGAGAGCTGGATAAACCCAACCCACAGCGAACAATTTCCGCTTGCCATAAAATTAACGCTAACGAAAGGAAACTTGTGTTCCAGCATCATCTCCTACCAGACGCTGCCGAGGAACATGCCAAGCCATCGAGCTCAGGTGCTGCCCCGCTACCCAGAGGGGTACAGGACACTGCCAAGGAACAGCAAGACACGTCCAGAAAGCCTCTGCAGCGTGGCTCCCTACGACCGAGCCGTGGGACCCGCCAGCGCCGAGGACAAGCGGCGCTCCATGCGCGACGACACCATGTGGCAGCTCTACGAGTGGCAGCAGCGCCAGTTCTACAACAAGCAGAGCACTCTGAGCAGGCACAGCACCCTGAGCAGCCCAAAGACCATGATCAACATCTCTGATCAGACCATGCACTCCATCCCCACGTCCCCCTCGCACGGCTCCATCGCGGCTTTCCAGGGATACTCCCCGCAGCGGACGTACCGCTCGGAGGTGTCGTCGCCAGTGCAGAGGGGAGATGTCACCATCGACCGCAGGCACAGGACGCATCACACCAAGGTAAAAAAAGCTTCATTTGATATTCTAAACTCTCATCTGCAGGACTCTTCAGTAGAATGTATCTGATCACTGGAAAACTCGTGTTGTACTGGAGTATGTTTACTCTAACGGAGATTGTTACATCGCTGGTTTTGCGGAGAAAGGTTTGGTTTTAAAAAGGAGGGAAAAATCTAAGGGTAGTAAAAATGTATGTTTTTAAAACTCTAGAAGATGAAAACATGTCCTGATATTAGTGCCCATGATAATATGTTTCCTCTCAAAAAAATAAGGAGGCAAATTATTCAGAATACCTCATGCATGTACAGAGCTCTTAACTCCTTTCTAGCGCCAAGAGGACTCAAAATCCCAGGTTTCTTTACAGATGTTGTTGAAGGACAGAAAGCAGCAAGTTTGGCTGCCTTGGGCTCCAGCAGCAAATGTAGTGTATTGTTCTTTTTATGCCTTTGAGCTCCTAGGGAGATCACTGAAGATCAGTCTGAGTGCACACAGCCTTAGTGCTTGACCACTGAGAGGGAGACGTGAAGAATTGAGAAGTTGGGTGCCATATGTGATGCTCTGCTATGTCCAGCATGCTTGGGTTACCATGGGTTTTAACAGATTGGAAATAATTAAATAAAAGTTACTCCTTCAGTTGGATCAAAAATGCTCCTGAGCATTTTCCTAAAAACTTTATCCTTGGATTTTTTTTTTTTAATTCAGGGAAAGAAAAAATCTATAACTACAACTTAAAGCAATTTAAACAACTTAGAGTTGACTATCAGGTGTTGGATTTTAAGTTTTTAGACCTCTATCACCAAAGGAGTAATTTTGTTTTGGCATCCTTTATGTCTCAACTGCTCTGGAAATTTAGTAATCAATGTTTCCCACATATCTGAGAAATATCAATGGGTCAGTGCTGCAGGGTGTGTATTACTTGTCCTGTCAGCCATGTTTTGCTTCCTGAGTTTTTATTCCTTGTTGAACACTTTTTGCTAGTCTTTTATTTAGTATTGAGTATCTTTTATACAAACCTTCTGTTTCCCTTGAGTTTTTCCTGCTCTTTGGTTTGTATTTAATGAGTTACACAACCAGCTTTCAGCATTAACTTTAAAAACACCCCTGTCTTTAAGAGGTGGGTAATTAGAAGATTGATTGTTTGAAATCAGTAGGGTAAATTTAACATCTAAACCCCATCTACATAGACATCTTAGGTTTTTCAGTGGCTTTCAAAGGTTGGCTTTCTGTTTCTAGGTTCTCAAAATCCTCCTGAAACCCCTCTTTGACAGTGATTTGAAAATGCCATGCTGTGTCTCTCCTGATCTCAGTCCCATCCATGTCCATTAAGCACTATCTCAAGTTGAGAGGTGGGATGGATTTTCCTCTCCAGAGCTGTATAGCCAATATTTGTCATATACAGTACTGCTTTTCTGCACAGATAGCCATCCAAACAGAAAGGTCTGGAATTTATCAATATTCTGTAATTCTTCTGCCATGATAAGTTAAAGCAGTGTTCCTCATAATATGTCAGTTGTTACAGGCTGGAGCATTTACCCACATGAAGATCAGTTTTTGTCACCAATATATTTTCTCCATGTGCTACAAGACTGTAATGTTATCCTGCCAGGCTGGACTCTCACATTTACACAATTCCTGCTTGGATTTTTTACCTTTTTAAAACTTGTTCAGAGGTGATGAGTTAGAAAGAATATCCAGAGAAGGACATAAAACAGCTCAAATACTCTTTATTGTGTACAAGAGAGGAAGGAGACTAATGTCCACTTAGCTAAACTCAGAGGTTAGAGAACAAGGCTGAGCTTGCAGGAGCTGCCTCGTGTGTTGGAGCTGGAAAGATGAAGGAAGTCTTTTTAGCCATCCAGCAATTCTGTAGGAAAGTGGACACTCACTTTAAAGGAAAGGCTGCTGAAGAAAGGACAAGCCCCCCAGGAGGAGAGAGGGATGTTTCTGTGAGTGGAACTGGAGGTCTCTTCCAGCAGAGCCCAGGAGCCCAAGCCATGTGTGCATTTATCAAGCTGGGGCTGTGTGCCTCAGGACAAGCTGCATTGTCTGCCTCAGTCAGGTCACTCAGCATGCCCAGGCTGCTTCCCAAGGGAAAAGGACCCAGAAAGAAGAGCTGGGGTTTTGTTGTGGTTTTTGGTTTTGTTCTCCTGATCCTTTCTCACCTCAAAGGATGAGGCAAGGGTGGTATTGCAGCACCTGGCAAACACAGAGTAATTGTGTTCATATCCACAATGTGCCCATTGGCAGGAATCCCATTGTGTGTGACTCTTTGGGTTTGAGAAGTCACTGGAGACATGGTTTGAGAATTCAGGAATGAGAACATCATGAGCAGATGCCAAAACTTTCTATTTTTTACAGCACGTGGTTTTGAATTGCCTGCTTTTATGTGTTTAATTGGCATTGCCTATTCCAAAGTAGTCACTCTGCAACTTGAAAATCTTCTTTCTTATTTCTTTTCACATCAACATTTTTTCTGTCCTGTTGTGTCTTTCCTTACTATTCCAAGACCTTCCCTATTATTCTTGAAATAGAAATGACATCTGCAGCCCTGAGAATGCTGCACTACACCCACAGAATTTACTTTATCTAGCAATCTGCCCCTAATATTTTGAGAGTACAGCAAGACAGAAAAAGACTACCTCCCCAAATTGCTGTTGTTCAGCTGTCCTTAAATGAACTGTGTCCTATGAGTTCCCTTTGGAACACTGGTAAAGGAAATAAGTCCTCAATTTTATTTTTTTTAATCACAAATCATTGTAGATGTACTTTCCTAAGGTATCTTGCCATGGCTGTGGACCTTTTTGTGCTAAAACTGTCTGTTGTGTTCCAGGATTCCTTTAGAATTGCTACAAAACATTTCATATTTGTGAATATTTAATATTTTTCAATTTCCTTAGCTAATGTCTTCATTTATTTAACATGCACTTAAGTGATAATAATGTACATTTAAGTGATAAACACCCACGTTGGGGAATGTTACTGGTTATATTGCTTGTGCCTTGGAAATAGAACTGTAGTGGGAGTCTCTCTCAGAAATAAATGTGATTTGTGGTCAGCACTCTGTCAGTACAGCAACAGTAATGATGGAGAACTGTTAATTAAATATAAAATTTGGGGTATTTCTAAAATTTAGAGACTGGAGTAACCTAGGTAGTAAATCAGCAGGGAGCATGACTGGCACAAATCATAGCAAATTTTCATGAGGGGGAAGTTGGCTTGACTTTTTGTGTTAGCATTTAAAGTTTTTGTGTCTTTAGAAATAATTGTGCTATTTTTTTTTTGTGCAGCATGTCTTTGTGCCCGACAGAAGGTCGATGCCAGCAGGTCTGAGTTTACAGCCTGTTACTCCTCAGAGCCTCCAAGGCAAAACAGTGAGTTGGATTTTTATTTGGTACATCAGGGATTTTTTAAAGAATAATCCTTTAAGTATGAAGAGGCAACATTGAAATTTTATTCTAGTCAAAGCTTGCTTTAAATGTAACTTTTATTTAAATTATCAGGGGGAAAAGTACTCTGTGATTCCACAGAATTTTAAGGATATTGTGTAGCTGCTGAGTCAAGGTTTTCCTTGGGAATTACACATTTATTATTTTTTAATCATTGTTGATACATTGCTGGAATTCCTGGGAGAGGGTAGACTACATCACAGAACACTAATTTCTCCATTAATTATTTAGAAAATCCTAGAAGTAAAGTCTGGCTTTTTTGGAAATGTAAAAGAGTGGTTTATGAAAGGATGTCCTTAGTGACACTGAACTGTGGTAGAGCTGAAATTCTCACTGAAGATATTTCATCAAAGTGATGCTGGTGAATACTCCCCACTTTCCCCATTGAAGCATGACTCTCAGCCAGAAAATTGCCCTAAATTTATGTCACTTCTTCACCAGTTTTTGTCTCCTTTTTTTGTCATCTCTCTGTCCAGCTGAAAATACCGATTGAGAGAGTTAGGAACTAAGAAAATCGATTTTTTCTTTTGTCTTTTTGGGGTTTTTTTTGGGTCATACTGTGGGCAGCCAGTCCTTCCAGTGCCTGGAGCCCTGTTTCCTGCACTTCCCAGCACAGGTTTTTGGCACCTTCAGTGACTTTTGGGGTTGGCCTTTGGCAGCTGGAGCCTTCCAGACATTTCTTGGGTTCTGATCTCCAGAGGGACAAGCAGGTCCAGGAAACCAAGCAGAAATCCAGAGCAGTGCAGGGCCAGAGGAGCAAACCTGGAGGTAGCCCTGAGAAAAGTTTGGGTTATGGTTGTTGCAAGACCTGCATCAAATGCACAGCACCTGCAGCAACTTTATGAATGTCTAGAGAGGAGTAGGAGTTCTGTTCTAAGAGTTCCTCTGGGGAGAAAAAGTTTGGGTTGGAGTGCCATGAAATAAGTTATTCCTAATGCACTAAAATTGGGCTTTCTCAGAATGCACCAAAAGGAGTTTTGATCTTGAAAAAGTGGATCATTGCTCCTTTGGCTTGAAGATGCCACTTTTTGTTCTCATATTGCTAAAAATGAGATTCCTTGTGCTTTGAGTGGATGTTACTTTCCAGACTGAAAGCACTGTTGCCTGTTTTTGGTGAGAACTCCAAAACACCTTGTATAACAGTCTAGATTCTTACATTTGCCCTCTGGAATTCAGTATTTCAAATCCAGGTGTTGAAGGAGAGCTGAAAGAAGGAAAACTGCCATTAGACAGTTTGGGTTTGGTGTTGGTGTTCCCTCAAAAGCAAATGGTTTTTCCAGCTGAAGCCATGTGGAAATCCCTTGCTCCCTCTTGTGGGCTCCTCTGTTCTGAACTCCCAGAAGTGCTGGTGCCATGCTGCTTCCCAGGGATTTTCCCTCTTTATTCTGAGAAACTGATATTCACTTTCAGCATTTTTAACGTGGGGTTCTCTGGAGCTCTTTACTTCTTTGCTTTGGGGAAGTTCTGTGGCTGTGGGAGAGGGCAAGCAGGGGTTTAGGAGCTTTTTGTGTTTGGCTTTGTTTAACTCCCAGGGCTTGTGAGAAAATGAAAGTGCTGGATGAATATTTAACCTCTTGTAAGGCTGACTTCTGGAGAAGTGTAAGAAACAGAAGCAAACAGGAACGTTACAAAAGTCCTTGATGTTCTCAGTGGTTTGTTTTCTTTGGAAAACTTGCCAATAGAAATGGTTCCCAGGGATGGTTCAGGTAGAATTTCCCAAACTGACCTGAGCTAATCTGTGTGGAATTACCAGAAAAATACCCATTTGTGGTGGACTTTATTTCCATGATACATATAATCTATAATTAGTCTTAAATGCTCTTCTTCATCCCTTCCTAAGGCTGTATAGTACAGCTTAGTCATAAAAGTTAAGCAATAAAATAACTGCAGGCCTCAGAAAGATGGGATGGAAAATTATTTTTGTCATGCTTGTTCAGATACATTTTATGGAAGGTGATTATTTCTGAGGTAGTTCAGTAACCATGGGATTGTCATCATTTTTTCCTCTCAATTTTGACACGTACGTTTGAAGAATTTTTTTAAATAATTATCTGATTAATTACTTTTAAAACTACATTTCCTTGAGGGCATGTTTTGATTCTTCCACCAAGCTCAAATGGCTGCCCACATCCAGGTAACAGCATCCTGAGGGCTGGAATTGTCTCCCCCTGACTTTATTCAATATCACCAATTGGATATGCACGTCAGGAAAACTGAGGACTGCAAAATCCTCAATTATTTTTCTCCTTAATACAGAATGTTTGACTTTTATGGCATTTGCTGGTTTGAGCAGTCAAAGGCTTAACCCTTCATTTTATATTTGGAAGAGTTCAGTTGGGTGAAAATGTTTTCTCTTGTGCTGTACCACTGCCAGAGTTCCTGCAAGGCTCTCTGACGGTGCACCTCACTTTGCTTTTTTAGAAGCAAACCTTTTATGAGGCGTGCCTTATTTTACTGAGGTGTTGTTTGGGGTACCAATTAACCTTTTCTCTGCTCTTTGGCTTCTCACACTGCACTCCCTCAGCCGGAGGAGCTGACCCTGCTGCTCATAAAGCTGAGACGGCAGCAGGCGGAGCTGAGTAGTATCCGGGAGCACACACTAGCACAGCTCATGCAGCTAAAGCTTGAGGCCAGCAGCCCAAAGGTCAGCCATCCAGCAATGTGTGTCCTGCTCCATCCTCACTAACCCACAGCCATTCATTAACCCAAGTCTGCCCTGTGCAAAAGTTCCCTGGCTCCTGTGAGAGTGGGATTAATCCTGTGTGTGCGTGGCGCTCCGCTATCAACCCTTTGAGGTTTGAGTGCTTGAAAGAAGCAGAGTCAGAATCACCTGGGAATGTTTTAAAGTGCCTTGTGGCTCGCTGGAGTTCTGGGCTAAACAGGCAAAAGCATCATCAAGTCATCCCAGGACATTCAGGTTTAAAATGAAGTGGTTTTCATCTATCATTTTGTATTCAAAATAATTGAGATTGATCTGCTGCTTATGCAGCCTCCAATCAGATTCCATCTTGTTTGTGATATCTGTACAAAAAGCAGGACCTGTTTAAAACATGGATTTATCAAAGGGTTCATAGCTGCCTGTGCAGTGGACATTGCCATGAGCTTTCTGTGTTTGATGTGTAAACCAGAATGAAATGTGGTGGTTCCTGGTGTGAGTCGTAGCAAACTTTCATCATTTCTGTTTGGGGCTCAAAACTTGTTAACAGTTCACTAAAAAGGCTGTTAAGAACAGCATTGTGTTTCTCCATAAAACAGAACTGTCTATCACTGTCTAGTTGACATCCTTTCAAGCTCTTTTCATGCATTCTGCACCTTCTGTCCCTTTCCTTTTCCCCTCTGACTGCTGCCTGCTAGAATGAGATTCTTTCACATCACCTTCAAAGGAATGCCATATATTTGGATCACCAGGTGGGATTTGCAATTTACTTGTGTGTTTATATTTCTTAATGTTTTTTGCCTGCTCCTATCAAAGCTGGAAATATTTGGGGAGAAGGATTTTCAGTGCTTTCTGTGAAGTTGGATGATGCCCACAGCATAGAATATTTCAGTTGATCACAAATTTGAGCTCTCATGGGGAAAAAGAATCCCTCAATTTAAAATTTGTCAGAAAACAGTAGCAATCACCAATTCATTTTTCTGTTCTAATTTCCTTTTCATAAATAACACTAACTGTAGCATTTTACCTTCTTTAACCAGTCCTAATATGTTTCCAAGCTCATATGACACACATGCAATTTATAAATAATGGGTACTTCTGAGAATTTTGGTTTTTCAAATTAAAAAGAGTTAGATGTTTCTACAGGACATTAATTGAAGAGGAGGTCAAACATGAAGAAATATTTTAAACAAATCATAACATGGCTCCTTTTCTCATTTTTCTCAGTTCATTCTGAGGGATTTATATAAAAATAAGATTTTAGTTCTTTCCAATTCTGGTATCTTATGGAGTGAGGGTTCAGTTCTTCACAAGGGTACAGGCCTTCATGAAGATAATTGACTGCCAAGTGAAGAATTGCAATTCCTCTCTCTGTGGCCTTGTTGCATGACCAGATGGGATTTCTGTACAAGTTGTGTTTGAGAAGTTTTGAAGTGGATTATTTTTTTTCTAGCAGTTAAAAAAGACAGTCATAAGTGCTTAGAACTAAAATAAGCAATGGGATGACCATTGGTTAAAAAGATAAAAATGGCTTTTTGTAAGAATCTTTTATATTTATTATGTCTTTTATTGAAACTTTTGAGCCTTACACTTAAAACCAGCTGTTAGAACTTTTATAGGTTCCTCTGCAGGGGTTTCAGTGAGTTATTCAGCTGTGCACAGACACACACAATGCACACTCTCACGTGGGCTTGGTTGACTTTATTTTGCTATTACCTCCTGAAAACAGGGTGGGAATTGTGACCAATTCAGTTTGATGGCAATGCCTTTCCAAACATCTCTGTATTGTTTTATTTAAGGGGCTGCAGCAGGTCCCAAACAGTAGGGACACACTGCTTGCTAAATTAGACCCAAATATTTCATCCCAACTCAAATATTTCCAGTCTATAATGTTTTGGAATAAGGGAGTGATTCTGTCTTCAACAGTGTGATTCATTGTCAGGAAAGGATAACTGTCAATGTGAAGTGTAAAATTGTTGGTTTGGCTTGGTTAGCCAAGCTTGTGAGTGTGATGGGGGGAATTGTCTGTGTACAAGATGCAAAATAGTAAAAATCATTTTCCTTTCACTTGCACCAGATAAAATTTAGAAATGTGATGTGGTAAGCATTATTTTAGGAAAGTGTGTAAGTCTTACAGTTGTGCCATACCAGAGATGCAAGGAATCAGGACAACTTAGAAATCAAGTCTAAAATCTTAATCACAAAATAATGGAAGAGCAAGTTGGAATACTCATTTCTCTTGTTTAATAATAATGTCATCTACCTGTAGGAAATAAATCCCCCTGAAATCTTTCTGCTTGAGTACCACTGCTTCTAGGGGTGATATCACATTTATAGCTTTTCATTACTTTGCCAAATACCAATTTCCCTTTATGTTAAAAGCATTTAAAAAAATCAAAATTTCTTTCAGTGTAATTGAGGCCTTTGCTCCTTGTTACCAGCATCTGTAACCAGCCTGCATAATCCCTTACCCTCTCTGGATTTTAAATGTCCTGTGTACTTAAATTAGGCATTTCCACTTGTGTTTAATCTCTGTAAATAGTGTCAGAGATGGGACTCCAGTCCCTGTATCCTCAACTCTCACCTTCTTGGTCACAAAGGGCTCAGCACTGTACACCACAATAAATAATAAATTTGTTACAAAGCCACACAGGTGACTTTTCAGGCAGACTAAAATTCACGTGTAGGGGAGGTAACTTAGATTCTGCTGCAATAAGCTGGCTGCTGATTAGGTGGTTTTCTTGTCAAGAATCAAGAATATTCAGTCACCTTTTGAAATCATGCTTTGTTTTTGTGCTGCTGTTTCCTTTGGCCATGCTCAGAAATTCTCACCTTACACTTTCTAATGGTTTTGCATTATGCTTTCAGAGTTTTTGTTGTTGTTGTTGGAGTTCAGAGGGAGGGAAAAAAAGCCTTTCAGACTTGGCCCACAGATACCCAGCAATAGGATTTCCTCCATGTCTTAGGGCCAAATAAATGGTTGTCCAGAACCTTTTTCTTTCTGAACCACTCTGCTGGCTCAAGGTTTGCAGAGCTGGGGGAGAGATTCTGTAGTAGTAAAAGTGTTGGAAGAACTCCTGTAAATCAAAGTTGGAGCTTGTAGAAGACCAAACATTACTTCAAAATGTCTTTTGAGCAAATACACATTGCTTGTTTTCTAATCTGGGTTTAAACAAACTTGGAAGAGTTCAACAGAAATTAATTCTGGCACTGTCTGTTGCTGGTCAGAAAAGAAAAATTTGAAATATTGTAGAAAGGTGTTAGGTAGAGGATATGAAGTGGTTGAAATCCTGATAATAGAAATGCATACAAACCTGTGTATTCCTAATAAATTTCTCTGAGGCTCAAATATTTTTTTCTTTAATTAATTTATCAGTTGGCTGTATGTGATTGCTTGGCTTTGGGCCTTATTGTTGCTCTCCTTATTGAGATCTCTTTTAGTATCCCCATTCTCTGGAATGCACCCACTCTCTGGACAAAATTTTAATGTAGAGGGAGAACAACTTCTTGTGTCAGTTCTGGTTTTCTGATTACATGTACTGGAGATGGTGGAGTAAATTCTGGGGGCTGCTTGTTTAGGGGTTTTTCCCTGCCTTGAACAAACAGAGCATCCTAAGTTTCTTAAGGTACCTGTTATTGGCTGAGTAACTTTCCAGCTGATCAGACTTTGCAGTGGATAAAAAACAACAACAACAACAACAAAAAGGTCCTCAATCTACAACAAGAAAAAATAAGATGAAAAAAAGTACCCCTCCAAATGTAAAAGTTAGATTTTTCCTAAATAATTTTGGGCAAGAAATACTAGAAGGCATCAGAAACTCATTCTGTTGCATTTCCATCTATGAAAGAAAACCTTGCTGTGTAAATTCATGGAGAGTGCATATAAATACAAAGTGAAAGATGTGAATGCTCCTTCACACACTTTGTGTAGCCATGCCTGAAGCAGGTATTGCTAAAGTTTCCAACAGGTCCTGAAGTTTCCGACAAAAATAGGAGGAGAATTGTGCATCAAATGACTTTTCAGTTTTCTTTTGGAGAAGAAAACCACCTGTTTTCATCGTTCTCCCCTTATTGTTAGGAAAGTCTCCTTTTTAAGACCAAAATCCCATACTTTTTTCCTGTGTTGCCCACTTTTCTGAAACCCTAAATGTATGCAATGTGCAATAAAATACCTGATTTTAACATTTTCATGCTTAGCAGTAAATACTAATCATTATAGAAAATATCTGGCCAGTTCCAAAATAGTTTCACTCCTGTGTATGGGGGTGGATAAATGCACCCAGGCAATGATTCAAAGCTCCAAAGGATATAAATCAGTGCAGTATATAAAGGGATTTTGTGATACGGGGACATGAGTCTGTTCACAGGCTGGGAATGCTTATATCTTTTTAATGTACACTGAGTTATCAAATCTATAATTTAAAAGGGTTTCTGTTAAAGGTTTTTTGAGTGTTCCTGCTGCAAAACCCAATAATCCTTTTCATTTCAATACCATGCAAAGCCAAACTTGTTTTAAGCTTTTTTATTTTTGAAAAGGGAGAGTGTTGGTGAACAAATATGACATTGGTGTTGAGCATTTACGTTGCTTTTGATATATTTGTTTGATATTATTAAACTTTTCAGATGTTGGTATTACTGAATGATGGAATATATAAAAAGCATGGGTTAAAATGTAATCTACTGCATTATTAGAAAGAATTAAAGTAGAGGCTGTATTTTACAGTGTCGTCTTTCAAATCTAGCCATGCTGTAAACTGATGTTTGCTGTATGCTCCTCCTGATTTGAAATAGATGAAAGAGAATGAACCTTTAATCACCATGGTTCACACTATGATTGAGAACTCGGCGCTAAGACCGCAACTGTACCATCAAGTAAGGTCTTGGAGAGTGAATGAAATTGCTTTATCATCTGCCAGAATTTTCCTTAGTGACAGTTTTGGTTGTCCCTCAGATTTATCCATGACATTGGTGTTTCTCTCCTTTGCTTTGGAAACCCACGAGCCATCCATGCTTCCGAAGCGCTGCAGTATCGTTGGCATGGCTTCCGCTGCCTTTTCGTTGTTCACTATTCAGTGTACACTCCTGAGTAACTCCTCTCTGTCTGGACTATTCAGTCAGCTGGTGCTTTCTGCAGGTGTCCAGTAAAACTCATGAAACTTCCAATGAGCTTCCAACATTTGTCCTAGCATGATTCTCTGCAATTAGTGTTCAAAGGTGCTTCTTTCTTTTGACCACTACAAAAGCATGTGAGCGGTGTTTACCTGGTCATTTCTGGCAACTCTGTTTCGTTCTAGGAGTGGATTTACAAGTTTTTTGTTTGCACCTACCGAGCCTTTAGCCACTGAAGAAAGAAAGGATCAAAAATTACTTTGATCTGGGGCCTGTAAATCCAAAAGGCAGTGTCTGTTCATAAAGTCACAGCAGACTTTACAGTGCACACTTACAGAGTGTCTGGGGCTGGTTGGCAATGGTAAGATGGAAGAAGAATCAGAAATGTGAATGGAAATATTGTCTGGGAGTTGAGACCTGCACTAACTTATGAGCATGGCCAATCCCTCTCCATTGGTGCTGGGGCTGAGCCCCTGTCATGGCAGGGGGTGTTTGAGAAGTTTCTTGCCTCAGCCACAATGAAGGTGTTGTTCTCACGAGGGAATATCTGGCCAGTTCCCCTGCATTTACGTTTTTGCCCTTGTGAGCCAAAATTATGCATAAAGGTTGCACAGTTTGAAGAAAAGGAGATGTTCTGCCATGTAAAACAGATGTTTATTACTGCCAGGTTTCTAAAAAATGCTGCAGCTTAATCAAATATTTCATTTTTTTTAAGAAGTCAACCCCACATCGTAAGTTTGCTTCTGATCCAGAAATGCTGCCAAAAAAAATCTCAGCTTTCCAAAGGAAGCTGGGATGTGAGTGACTGATTCCATGACCATACAATTTGTGCTCCTACATGCAAAAGAGGAGCTTTAACTTGGAACCTGGAGGGGAATTGGAATATTTGGAGGGGAATGAGAGAAGTAAGGTGCCCTGGAGCCCTAAATGAAATTTTAGGGGTTTGTTGTAATTTTTTTAAGGAGCCTGACTGTTAGAATTTTTTTAAAGCAAGTCAATTTTTTGTGATAGAGGATGTAAGGCAAATAAATCAATGGGTATATAATGAGGAGAGGTGTTTTCGATGTGTCAAGGGAAAATAAAATATTAAATAGACATGTTTGGGTTAGCTGTGCCTGGGCTAATCTGCTCCTGCCTTTGGGATGCCAATAAATTCCCAAGTGCTGCCCTGGCCAGGCTCTGCTGCCAGCTGCAGTGTCTGCCCTCACCTTGCAGGCACATCTGACACTGAATAAACACCTTTTTTGGCAGAGAAGCAGTGACTCTAACAGGTCCTGGGGACTGGGTAACCTGTTGCCCCTGGAGATGTGGTCTCTTCAGGTCAGAGGGTTTGTGACATGCTGAAGGCTTCTGCAGAAGCTGCCTTAGCTGAGGAGTCACAGCATGGATAAAGTCACACAATGGATAAAGTTTCCTGTGTGAGGTGTTGTATTTACTGACTTTCTGCTGAGGCTTAAAATGCACTCAAAATTTCACTGTCTAAATAGTATTCTAAACTTCTGTAATGCAAAACCAAACCCTTTAAAATTCTGGCAACTTTATTTAAAGTCTAAACAACGTATTATTTCCTATTTAAATGAAATAAATTGGTTTAGCAGTCATCTTTCTTGCTGCAGTTTTAAAGACATGTAAATAACTGGGAGAAGCCTCTGTGCAAGTGACTGAAACTTGTTTGGTTGTCAGGATGCTAAAATAGTTTGTGATGACTGCAGCCATTCCTGTGGATAAAGAAAAGGATCTTTCTCAGCTTCATTTAATTCAGTTCAGTTTTAGGTCTGAGCTCATTCAGAGTTAAGCAAAGGAAAGCAAGAAAAGTTTGTATTTAATTTGTCTTGCTTCCTTTTTGTAATGATTAATGGTTCTTTAGTAAAACAGCAAGAACCTCTGCTATTTCAAATGTGTTATTTATAAGGCACTTTTGCTTGTGATTTGTTACATCTTCAGAGTTATTTAAATCACTTGACTTGCATCAGTCTGCTCTGCAGACTGTGCTATAAATTCACAAGTACAGGCCATGGAAATTATTCCATATGTACAGACAAGAAAAAAAGGGTTTTTATAGATTAGACCCATTTCTACCTTGGTTTGGGGTTTTTGGCTTCTTTCTAATACCAGATGAAGAATGTTAATCTTGTTCTCCAGTCTTTTTCTCTAAAGCAGTACAGACTGACTTTAAAAAGCAAAATTTTCCTCAATTCTTCTTAGATGTGTGAGTTCCCTTAAGGAGGAAAAATTAAAATCTGACTGCAGCAAGCTAACATCCAGGTCTTGCCATGGAGAATTGTTCTTATTACGTTAAAAACACAGAAAAATGGCTCCTGAGTATTTTGTTCCTGTGAGGATAGGGGAGTTTTGCATATGGCTTGTTATTATTGTTATAGGAGCTGCATACACAAAATTGTTGTACGTGTTAAATTTTGAGATGTTTCAGGTTGTGTTATGAGCACAAGGTGATGGTGTTTGAGCTAAAAATGTTGTATTTTCAATTTGTATTTGAAGTGTTTTAGGTCACAGAATTAAAATTAGAGGAGAACCTTGCTTAATGGGGCTAAATGCCCATTTGCCCAAGAAGGATTTAAAAAAGCAAGAAGTGAACAAAAGAGCCTCTGGCAAGTCTTGATTTTAATCTTGTGCTCAACAACAAAATGTCCTAGCTTGTCCTGGTTTAATTTCCCAAGTGCAGCATCCTGCAGAGGTGCATAGCATGCTTTTGGGGTGTGAAACATCCTCCAGGATATTCATTGAATTAAAACAGTTGGTGGAATATGAAAATGGCTTACAGAGTCATGATGCTGTCACTTTAATGTTTTTAATATCAGGTATTTAAATAGTTCAGCCACTTGTGTCCCAGGGTGTCCAGCACAGGGGGTCTCTCCCTCTCTGGAAATCTGCTGCTGGTGTGTGGCAGAGGTCGGGACTGTACAGATGATGACAAACGACTCCTAAGCCAAGAGGGAGGTTCAGTTAAAGCAATTTTGCTTTTTCCCAGACAAGATAACACATCTGGCCAAACTCTGCATGTGCAGCTTGCCTTTGAAAAATGCTGAGTTCTGTTCCTAGCTCTCAGGGTGCTGCTCCCTCAGCACTGGGAGGTTTTTGGTGTTAGGAGGAGTGGATTTGGTGTGTTAGAGCAGGCAGATGTGGAGGCAGAGGGAGGCCAGCAGCAGCTCCTGTCCCGGGTTCAGTAGATGGCACTCTTGCTCCGGAGTTCCTGCCCTGGCACAGCCTCTGCAGGAGCCACCTGGCAAGAAAGGCCTTGGTGGAAGGTGGCTCCAAGGACATTTTGGTAACTTGGTCACTGCAGCTCCAATAATGCATCCTGCAGGGTTGGTAGCCTGTTGTTTCCCAGGGTTCTGAGGCTGTTGTTTCCCAGGGTTCTGAGGCTGTTGTTTCCCAGGGTTCTGAGGCTGTTGTTTCCCAGGTTCGAGGCGTTGTTTCCCAGGTCTGAGGTGTTGTTCCCAGGATCTGAGGCTGTTGTTTCCCAGGGTTTGGAGGCTGTTGTTTCCCAGGGTCTGAGGCTGTGTTTCCGTTGGTGCTGTTTTCCCAGGGATCTGAGGCTGTTGTTTCCCAGGGTTGGGAGGCTGTTGTTTCCTCCTTCCCAGGTCTGAGGCTTGTTTCCGGGTTGAGGCTGTTGTTTCCCAGGGCGTTCGGGATGGCTGTTGTTTCCCAGGGATCTGAGGCTGTTGTTTCCCAGGGATCTGAGGCTGCTGTTTCCCAGGGTTCTGAGCCTGTTCTTTCCCAGGGATCTGAGGCTGTTGTTTCCCAGGGTTGGGAGGCTGTTGTTTCCCAGGGTTGGGAGGCTGTTGTTTCCCAGGGATCTGAGGCTGTTGTTTCCCAGGGATCTGAGGCTGTTGTTTCCCAGGGTTGGGAGGCTGTTGTTTCCCAGGGATCTGAGGCTGTTGTTTCCCAGGGTTCTGAGGCTGTTGTTTCCCAGGGATCTGAGGCTGTTTGTTGTTTCCCAGGGATCTGAGGCTGTTGTTTCCCAGGGTTGGGAGGCTGTTGTTTCCCAGGGTTGGGAGGCTGCTGTTTCCCAGGGATCTGAGGCTGTTCTTTCCCAGGGATCTGAGGCTGTTGTTTCCCAGGGTTGGGAGGCTGTTGTTTCCCAGGGTTCTGAGGCTGTTGACCTTTCCTGAGGTGTGCCATTGGGTTTCTCCTGCCACATCTCCCCTGTCCCTCCAGGTCGCGATCGCATCCCGCATCTCTGGCCCCCTGCACATTCCCTGATGGGCTGGGAGAGTTGGAGCTGCTTTTGTCAGGGATTCAGGATTCAGTTATTCACATTATTTGGGGCAGTTTTTGTGCTAAGCCTGGGCAGAATGTTGCAGTGGAAATGTTAGGGTGAGGTGGCTCCCCAGCAGTGCCTGTTGTGTGGAGCTGGTGCTGCTGACTGAAGCAAGAAGTGGGCAGCAGCTTGAAAAGTGTGACAGGATTTTAATAAGGAGAATTGGCACAGCTATAGTGTTCCTTGAAAAACTGTTTTCTTTGTCTGAATACTTAAAATGTATTCCTTTCAGGAGGTACTGAGGGGTAGGGGTGCTGAATTGGCAAACTGTTTTAAACTCGGCTATAATTGAGGTTGAAATGACAAAAAAATAAATGTCTTTCTTTTTACAAAAGTAAAAAAAATACTGGCTTGAAAAAGCAATATATTTTTCCAGCCAAGCCACATGAAATGCTGAGCAGTGACTTGGCAAGGTGTATTTATCTAATAGGGGATAATCTTCCTTCTGTAAAATCTTCCTGTTGTGAAATATAACTAGGTTTCCTCTGTAAGTTAAAGACATTTGGCCATGTTTATGAGTTTTATTTAAATATTTCCATTCCTCATTTTCTCTCATTGTGATAAAATCAACAGTCAAACAACACAACTCTGCAATAGTGGGAATTTAAGTAGCTATCTTAATTTGTGTGACATTCATGAGGTGCAAAAGTGCTGTGGCTTTTTTCATATTCCAACATTCATTTTCATGAAATGTCCATTTCAAAGAAAGTTATTATTCTGTGTTTTTAATACACCATTCATACTTCTCAATTGTCACCAGGTACATTTGCATGAGGTATGTGGACATTATATTGTGAAATGAAACACTTTAGTGTGTTGAAGGTTTATTTTGTGTTTGGAATGCTTGTCTCATGAACCCTTCCCTAGTCCTTTTATTTAAAAGTGTCCCTTAACATGGACTTGTGTCTCAGTAGTCTTCCTTGTACTATTAAGTGACAATTACCTAACTGGGACTCTGTGCACACAATGCTTTTTAATTAATTGGAATATGAAGGTTGATAGTGTTATGTCCTTCCTTGCTGTATAGGATATTAAGTAGTTGCTGTGTGTGACAGTTCACTCTAAAGTGGGGAGATGCCTTTTCTCTTGTAAAATATTTTAAAATCTTGTTCCTGGTCAGTAACAGGTTGAAAAAGTTAAGAAGTTTTTGTGAGGGGCTGTATGGAAATAGTTTGAGGTACTTTGCATCCTGACTAGCACAAGGAGACAAGTTTGCCTAGGTCCAAAGATAAAACAGAAAAACTTCCATTTGTGGCATTTCTGGTGATGCTCTGTTGGAGATGGGGAAATCCTAGGAAAAGTAGGAAATCCATATGAAAAATCAGTATGAAAAGTGGTGGCACTTATTGGACGTATCTCTAACAAAATATTGACATAAATGTTGTAAACTTGGGTCGTTCTGCTCTGGTTTTGGCTTCACCTCAGATCACCCTGCTGGTGAAACACCTGACCTTAGTGAGCCTAGAAATGGTGAATTCAGAGCAGAATGAGCCCCTCTGTTTAGAATTCATATGACAAAACTTAAGCACAATGATGCATCATTATTTAGATGTGCTCTGGCAATGTCATCTTCCTCCATAATCCATGTTTGGTTGAGTTGTACATCTTTGAAACTGCAGTTTGCATTAGAAACAGCCTGTTAATTTACTGCAGCTCTGCTGGCAGTCTGCTTGACATTCATTTAGTTCCCCTCATTAATGTATATTGGCTAAATATGTATTGTTCAATGTGGCAGGTTTACCTTTCAAGCAAAAGCTGATTTCTGTGTTAAAACTCTTAAGCTGAACAGTAGTTTTCATTTTCACAGTCCAACTAAGTTGTTTTATGGCAATATTATTCTTCCTTATAGTTAACACAAGAAGAATGTAGGGGTACTCTATACAAATATAGAACTGAAGAGCTGGACATTGATGTAAGTCACTTGTATTCCTTCTTCCCTGTAAATGTTGGTATTTGTCTCTTTCTTTTGATAATAATTTTCCTCTTGGCTTTTGGGTTTGAAACCCCACGTGATTGCCAACAGAAATTGTATCATGATATAGAGGGACATGTCTCTGTAATAAGCTTCTCCCTTGCAGGAAAGATTACATTTTAGGCTGAAATTTTAACTGTTTGGTACAATCAGCTGAGAAACCACGGGACAGACTGGGAATGTAGAAAATCTTTGTAATTTTGTAATACTAAGCAATATGTAAATGAAAATAGAATCTAATACCTATTATTAAGTTGTAAAGATTTAGCTGTAGAATCATAAATTACATGTTTTGAGCCATGCTGCTTCAAGCTGTAATAGCACTTCATAGTTTCTTAGGAGGATTTCTTAAGTCATTTGAAAATGCAAGACTGATGCCTGCATAATTGTAGAATTCTTATTTTAATATTTTCTATAGCTCCATGTAATGATTTGATGAAGTTAGATTTTGATTACTGAAGATGCAACTAACAAAATGCTAATTGTGGTAATTTTCTGTTCTACCCTAGGCTAAGCTTAGCCGTTTATGTGAACAGGATAAAGTCGTGCAAGCACTGGAGGAGAAGCTTCAACAGCTACACAAGGAGAAAGTAGGACAATTGTATTTATTACCTAAAGTGGATGTTATTTTACATGCCTATTATCAGAACATTGATAGCTGAAATAAAAGGAAAATCAGCCCAACGATGCAGCGCATTAAAAATAATTCTCTTTATTACAATAGTACACGCTTGAGCAAGCTCTGCTCTCAGCAAGTCAGGAGATAGAGATGAATGCAGATAACCCAGCAGCCATACAGAATGTGGTCCTGCAGAGGGATGATTTGCAGAATGGGCTGCTCAGCACCTGTCGGGAGGTGTCCCGAGCCACTGCAGTAAGTACCACGGCCTTTCCACCAAAACCTCATCAAGTGTGAAATTATCATGTTCCTATTCCTAATTGCTTTGGTTTTGCTTGGTTTTTTTAGCTGCATTCCAGCAGAAACTCAGTTGTTTTTACTTGCTTGTGTTTTTGTCAGAGGTGGATGGAAAGTGATGTTTTCCCTGCATTCATTGAGTGAAATAACCCATGATTATTTCATTGCAGTGAAAGATGATTCATCGTCATCTTTCTCTAATTTTATTGGTTTTTCTGACCAGGAATGTGTGTATACTGCCTTAATTGGTGTGGTAATTATCATCTTTGAAAGATGAGAAATTGATAACAGAAGATAACTATTTCTTTGTTATCAAAAAATTGCTAACAGAAATTGATAGCAAATAATTCAAATAAGCTATTTCACTTGATGGCAAAATAGTGTCAAGCACAAACTGTATTCCACTTATTTTAAGCAAAAGCAGCTGCAGGACTGCCAGAGTCTCTCTCTAATATTGGGCTATTACATTTAAAAGATCTTTCAAATTATTCACATCCAAAAGACTTTTTTTAAAAAAGAAAAAGGATAGGGAGGAAATTGCTGTTTACTGTCCTTTTCTACTTTGTGATGACAGTGAATAATTTTTGCCTTACAGATATTTCCAAAAAGGTGTCAGAGTCCAGGGGGTGGCTGTGGTAAAGCCTGGCAAGATGTCAGCCCTGAAATCCTGGTTGTAGTCTGAGGGTTGGACACAGCAAAGGGAACCAGGGGAAAGGAAATCCTCCAGACACACTTTCCCTCATTAACTTTCCAATTTATTCTAAATGAGTAAATTGCTTGATGTAGGCTTGCCAAAGTGAGACAGTGGGGCTGACCTCAAAGAAGAATGATTTTTATTTTTTTGGTCACCTTTTCCTTGTGGTGTTTGCAGCTGCAGGTGTGTAGAGCAGAGGTGTGTTGGCAGCCTTGCAGCAGGGCTGGATGAGTTGCATTTTCCCTGCATCATGCACTGCCTGTGCACACACATGCTGTGCACTCCCACACGTGTCTTCTGGTGATAAAAGAGACAAATTTGCATCCATTTTTGTGGCTTTTCTGCCTCGCTGGAAAGACAGCTTAAGATCCACATGCCTGCTGACTATAAAGGCATTTTCTGAAGAATTTGCCCTTGCCTGTTTTTTTTGTTAGTGCTGTTTGAATTTTCAAAATGCTGTTGGTTTGAATTTCACTCAGTGTCATTAGGAAATCAAAAAGCTGTTTAAGCATTGCATTCTCTAAATGATGTCTCTATTTATTTATTGCTGGTGTCTATTTATGTGTTACTTCCTGAAGTTTCATGCCACTGGAAAAAGGAAAAAAAAAAACTTTTTTTTTTAATTGAACTGCATCCATAATTCTTTACATTTGTTATTTACTTAGGAGCTGGAAAGAGCTTGGAGAGAATATGATAAATTGGAGTATGATGTAACTGTAACAAGGAACCACATGCAGGAGCAGCTCGATCGGCTTGGAGAAATTCAGGTGTGCCAAACATCCTAAAGTCCACTCAATTCACTTGGGCTTTCTGTGACTTTTAAAACTGTACAAATGAAAAAAAGGTGAACCAACTCACAAACTTTTAATTTCTTTTTCTACTTTTTGTAAGTTCTGAAGAAGTCTTCAGGTTTTCCTCTTTTTTTTTTCACATTTTAACACTGATATTCCTTTGTCTGGAAGCTTCTTTTATTTGTTTCAGGGAGCAGGTTTGAAACAGGGGGTCTTTTTCAGGCCTCAGTTGCTCTGACAGTCATAATGCATCTGCACACAAATCCTTCCATTTTGCTGAATATTGTAAAATTAAATCATTTTATCAGAAGGAGTTTTTACAGGAAATGCTGTAGGTGTTGCTTCAGGCCTTACAAACCAAGGGTTCTGCTGTGGGTTTTAGTGCTCAGGTGCTGAATTCCTGAATTCTCACAGAGAGATGGACCTGCAGGTGTGCACAGATACCTGGGCTGGGCACATGGGTGTGCTCTGCACTGCAGGATCTTTGCTCCAGGGGTTCATTTTCTGTGCAGCTACAAAAGAGATTGCAAAGAAGCCCAAAATCTGGAAAATCTGCATTGACTGGTGCACAGTGTGCATGTAAATACATTTATATTCAAGCACTGGGTTCCTCTCCACCTGTTTTGGTTCCTTTTCCTTGGCTGCTTGGGGCTCTCCTGTGCAAAGCCTGCCTGGATTTTCTTTGGAGACCACAGATGAAATTCTGTTCTTGAAGTGAAGTTTGAGTTAGCAGATTGCTCTCAAATTGACTGAGGCATTATGAAATGAGTCAGTCTTTTATCTTTTGTTCCAGACAATATTTTAATGCTTTATGGAAGAGGGTCTCTCATTACTGCATTTTATTTTCCTTCACTGTGAAAGAATTTGCAGTGTAGTCTAAAGAGAGAGAAAGGTTTTCCCTTTTTTTTTTCCATTTGCAATGTATTGAGCATTGAACGTGTTCATTTTTAAGTTTGGTAGTTAGTCCAAAAGTTGAAGTTTTTTTCATTATCTTTACAAAGTAAAAAAAAAAAAGAGAAATAAATAAAAATCACTGTTATAGGAGCATTATATCCTGGATTCAATTATACATTTTAAAGTTGGGGAGTTACTCCAAAAATTGAAGTTATTTTCATTATCTTTAAAAAAAAATGAAAGAAATAAAAATCATGTTACAGAAGCATTATATCCTGGGTTCAATGATGCATTTTTAAGTTTGGTGATGTGCTGTTTATTTGCTGGCAGACTGAATCAGCAGGGATACAACGTGCTCAGATTCAGAAGGAACTCTGGAGAATTCAGGATGTCATGGAGGGTTTACTTAAACATAAACAGCAAAGAAGCTCTTCTGAGGCAGGTGAGCAATAGGGAATGAAATTGGATCATATAAATGTTTTAAATAAAAGCTTCATCATTGCTTTTGTGTGTTTGAACAAATGGCACAATGGCTAAGAATAAAAACAAAGCAAATACTTCTTTAAGTTGATGCTTGGTGTGTTTGGTTGATAGCAGCAGGTTAGAGTTCATATTTTAAAGCTGTTTATTGAAAACCATTTTTCTCTTTCTTTTTTCCCACACCTTCCCCCAAACAGGCATCATGGTATCAAGGACATTTTCTTCTATTAAATATAAAAATGAGGTATGGTTTTAGCATATTTACTATTTTAGCATTGTGGAAGTTGTAATGTGGCTATGAGAAAAACAAGTGTTGCTGTGACTATTTTAAGGATGTCTGAAGGATGTATTCAGTATTTTTCTGTAAAAACACCATATTATGAACTAGTTTTATAGCCTGATAGCTCCACTAGTGATTCTAACTCATTTGTACTGTCTCTGTATTCTCACTGGTGTGTTTCTCTTTTCCATTTCTTACCTTTTCCTCTCCCTAGGCTCCTAACATAGAAATACAAACCCTGATTTGTGGATATGTTTTTTTACCCACCACACTTTTCATGGGAAGAAATACATTGCTTTATATGTTTATTCAGATCTTGAGCCTGGTTCTCAGATGGCCAGAGCACCCACAAGAAGAGCTGAGACTGTGGGAGCTCCCAAATGTTCAGTTCCTCTGAAAATCTGGCTGGAAGTTACAGTTTTAAAGGGACATTGTCATGGTTATCTAAAGTGTGTGCAGTATAAATCCATCTGGCTTACAGAACTTTCTAAAAGTCTCATTTATGTAAAAATCTTTCAAAAGAAAATGGATTTAATTTTTCAAAGCACGATTTAGAGAGTTTGTGCCTGTCCAACAGAACGTGCAGGTGTTACATTTATTTTTTCCCTTTTTGTTCAATGTGACGTTGTCCCTTTAACTGCAAAATCTATAGCTGCTGTAGCCATGGTGATATATTTTTCTTTTTTAAGTGATAAATAACTGTACCAGGTGCTCATGTCTAAATAAGGTGACTATTCTACAATCTTTAGGAAGAGGAAGTAGTCCCACCTCGTCCTCCACTCCCTCGGTCCTATGACTTTACAGAGCATCCTCCCATAATCCCCCCTCTGCCCAGTGATAGCAGCTCCTTGCTCTGTTATAGCAGGGGCCCAGTACATCTGACAGAAGAAAAGAAGATGTACCAAGTTCAAGGATATCAGAGAAATGGATCTTACTGTGTAAGTGGCTTGAACTGCCACGTTGTTCTTGAAGCATCCTCCCTCCTTTGCACAGCCACCGTTTTTGTTCTCTCATCTGGCTACTTCTGTCTTATGGTTTCACTTTTCTTTGGTTTTGTTTAGAGCTGCATCATTTGCTCTTCACATTCTCCTGTCATCTGTTCTGTGCATATAGAAAATGTCTTAAGACTTAAATGTCATAAATTTAGATTCTTCCCCTCACTAGTTCCTTAGAAAACTCTGGGCTCAGCTTTTGAAGCTTATACCAATTTGTTTCCAGAAGATCATTAAAAAACCCCACAACTCTGCCTTTTTAGGGCAATTTTTTCTGATTGTCTGCACATGTTGTTACTCAAATTAGCTACCAGAAAACACTTCTGCCATGCCACTTGAAGGATGGAACACTGTCTTCAAGTGAGAGCAGAGTCACCACAAAAGAATTGGTTTGAGTCTTAAGACATAAATACTTGTGGCAAAGTGCCTGTTTATTTACCTGCTCCCTTGCTGTTCCTCAGGGTCCTGATTATAGGCTTTATAAGAGTGAACCCGAGTTAACTACAGTAGCAGAAGTGGATGAGTCTAATGGTGAAGAAAAAACAGAACCAGTTTCAGAATCAGAATCTTCTGCTAAAGGTTTGTCCCCAGGCACGGTGTTTGCAACCTTTCAGCTTTCTCACAAGGAGTGCAGAGCTCAGCTGTGCTGTAGCAGCTGCCTGATGGTTTGTGCCTTTGCAGCCTGTCCATTTCTCAGTTTGATGGAACAGCTTCCACCATAAAATAATGATTCAATTATATGACGAGAGAAATTTCAGTCAATTACACCGCAGAAAAATCAAACATTACACTCAGCAACAAGCCTGAAATCCTTATTGACACCATGTCTAATCACATCACTCACATTCCCCACACACCATTCCCTTGAACAATTACCCATTTTATGTTCTTGCCCTTGAACAATTACTCAGTTTTTGAATCAAGCTCCCGATGTTGTGTCCCTGGAACGTCCAAAAAGGCAGCACCACAGAATTTTCAGGCTCTCATAAGGCAGGGAAACAATGTCTTTTTCTTTTTTTTTTTAATCTTGTAATTGTTGAATTGCCTTCTGTCCCCTGATATAATAGGAATAATGATCGTGACCTTGGAGTGTACAGACAATAAAGGTCTTTGCAGTTGCTAAATGCTTTAGATTCTTCTCTTCATCTAGCTCCCAGAAAAGCCACTAATTGCTCGGTAGAGTCTTTTACCAGGAAGTGCTTCTCAATTCTGTTTGTTAAAACACACAGAATAGTTGGTTAAAGGTGACTTCAGGAAAAAGCTCAGCTTTAGCACCTCCCAAAAACCATATTGAGAGCTTTGAGGAAAACTACCTAAACTTTGCTATTTATTTTTTTACCCCAAGGATTGATGTTGCCAGTGGCAGCAGGATCACTGCCTTCTCCTTTGGTGCTTTGAGCATTTCCAGAGCAGGCTGATGCAATGGTAACAGGATTTCACCAAGATTTATGATTATACAAAGATATTGTTTCATCAGAATGGTCATAGAGGTTTTTGAAACTAAGGTTAGCATACAGTTTGGGTATAAACTATGTGAATGGCCCTGTGATATAATTAAGCTTGCACTTGGCACACAATTTGTCAATTCAGACTCTCTGGGGTATTTGCTGAGTTACAGTGTTAAGGCACATAATTAAATTGCTGTTAATTTGGTGGCAGAAAATGGAATATTTATCCTGAGATTTGCTAATCATCAATGACCTAAATTGGGAAACTTGTCTTTCTGACAGCATGCCTGGGTTTCATTGACCTGTGATGTTTCTGTTTATTCACAGTAATTTATGTCAAGAGGTGAAGTAATGATAAAGACAAAGTGAGAAATCTACACTATGTAAAGAAACCCAACACTTTTTAAGCACCCTAATCTGCTTTGTCTCAAAGACAGAAATTATTTTATTCTGTCCATTTGTAGAAGAACAGCTCTCAGTCAGGGAAAGCAATAGTGCAAATTCCTCCAAGATAATAATAAATAATTATTATCTTGGAGGAAATAATGTTTAGAGGTGTGGAACAGAAGAGCTGCAGTGGCAGCAAGCAGTGAGAGGCTGTGTATATTCCAGAACTCCCTCCAGGGTGTGGTTTGCCATAGCTGTGCTTTATCATGTGAGCAGATGAATTTTCTAACAGACATTTCTTGTTCTGGGCATTCACTCACCATAGCAATCCCAGTGCAGTAGGGAAATGGGACCATTTCTGATTGTTTCAGTTCTGTTAGAGTCTGGAAGCCACCACAGGAAACATTTTTCTGCTATTCTGTCTTAAGTTTTTAAGCTGTTGAGGAAAAAAACTGAAAGGCAGCTGGTCTCTGAGTTTTTTCTACCTTGCTGTTTAAAGTTCTACCTCAATGATGGTAGTTTCTGATTGAGGGTGGTTCTAAAAATAAATATTTTCAGAGGAAACTTGCAAAGGTTTTTCTAGTGGTTGTGCACTGTGGTTGCAGTAGTGAACACTTCCCATGGCAGCCACTTCCCTCTCTTTTCAGACATCAGCAATTAAAGGGAAATGGGAACGTGTCAAATATGAGAGCAGAGGAGTATTAGTGACCCACTGGTACATAAGAAAATGGAATTCTGCTGTGCTTTATCCTTTTTTATCTCCAAAGGAGACCCAAACTGCTGCTCTACAGCAGAACATCCCCAGCTCCTGTTTTCTCTCCCAGCTGAGCAGGCTCAGGGTGGTTTCCTTCACACACAGACATCACCATGGTGTGCACACACAGAGCCCAGCCAGGAGCTGCCTCCTCCCTTTCCATCTCTGCATCCCTTTGAATCTGCCCTCTGCAGAAGGGCTCCCAAGGCTGACAGAGTGCCTTTTCTAGGAGACAGATCACCACTTCTGGCAGGGTTTGGCACAGCCCTCAGCATGTTGCTTTGCTGTTTTGCAGGCTCACATTTCCCTGTGGGAGTTGTACCACCCAGAACCAAATCCCCAACGCCAGAGTCCTCAACAATAGCATCCTATGTCACCCTGAGGAAGAACAAGAAGATAGATCTAAGAACGGTACTTGAACATCATCTTGGAGTGCTGGATGTGTTCATTTCTAAGTTTGGTAGTTGCTCCAAAAGGCTGAAGTTATTTTCATTATCTTTACCAAAAGAAAAATGAAAGAAATAAAAATCACTGTTACAGGAGCATTATATACTCGATTAAATTATACATGTTTAAGTTTGGGGGTTACTCCAAAAGTTGAAGTTATTTTCATTATCTTTAAAAAAAGGAAGGAAAGGAAAGGAAAGGAAAGGAAAGGAAAGGAAAGGAAAGGAAAGGAAAGGAAAGGAAAGGAAAGGAAAGGAAAGGAAAGGAAAGGAAAGGAAAGGAAAGGAAAGGAAAGGAAGGAAAGGAAAGGAAAGGAAAGGAAAGGAAAGGAAAGGAAAGGAAAGGAAAGGAAGGAAAGGAAAGGAAAGGAAAGGAAAGGAAAGGAAAGGAAAGGAAAGGAAAGGAAAGGAAAGGAAAGGAAAGGAAAGGAAAGGAAAGGAAAGGAAAGGAAAGGAAAGGAAAGGAAAGGAAAGGAAGGAAAGGAAAGGAAAGGAAAGGAAAGGAAAGGAAAGGAAAGGAAAGGAAAGGAAGATCTCTGTTATAGAAGCATTATATACTGGATTAAATTATACATGTTTAAGTTTGGGAGTTACTCCAAAAGTTGAAGTTTTTTTCATTATCTTTACAAAAAAAAAATAATGAAAGAAAGAAATAAAAATCACTGTTGTAGGAGCATTATATACTAGATTAAATTATACATGTTTAAGTTTGGGAGTTATGCCAAAAGTTGAAGTTATTTTCATTATCTTTACAAAATAAAAAAAAAAAGAAGGAAGGAAAGAAAGAAATATCTCTGTTATAGAAGGATTATATACTGGATTAAATGATACATTTTTAAATTTGGTAGTTACGCCAAAAGGTTGAAGTTATTTTCATTATCTTTACCAAAAGAAAAATGAAAAAAAGAACTAAAAATCACTGTTACAAAAAGTAAAAATCTGCCTGAAAAGCAGTGAATTTCAAGAAGAGATGAGGTAAATGGGTGTTATTTTGGGAAAAATGCAATGCTTAGAATTAAAGATTTTTAAGTGGTAGTAAATTCACTTTGTTGCAGCCTGCACTCTCAGTTAAATGATGCCCAGCTGTAGTTTTTCTTGAAATAAAAATGCAGAAATTACTATTAAATCAACTGGTATAAATGTCCTGGATCATTAAATTTCAATTATGTTTATTTCTAAGTCAAATATCTCGTGTTTGCCAGTTTTATAATGCCTGGTGAATTGTTCCAGCTGGAGAGGGTGGCTCAGAGAGCACCTGCCCATTCTCCTGATGTTTATTGTTGGTGATGGTAATGTTATTGTTCAGAAGAGCAAATTATTCCTTCCTTTCATTTTGCATTTCAGTGTTCATTTATTGATAATTGGGTTTTGTACTGGTTTTTTTTCACATACATTATTTGTCCACTATTTTCCTCCTCTTTAGTAAATCATTAGGTGATCTCTTCTGGTAAGTTACCAGTGTGAAATCTTAGTTTTTGGTGGAAAATATATATTATTTTTTTTTTTTCTTGCATTTAAGGAAAGACCAAGGAGTGCAGTGGAGCAGCTGTGCCTTGCAGAAGGCTCAAGGCCTCGAATGACAGTGGAGGAGCAGATGGAAAGAATAAAGAGGCACCAACAGGCTTGTCTGAGAGAGAAGAGGAAAGGACTCAACATTATTGGAGTTTCAGAGCAGTCTCCCTCCCAGAGCTTGTCCTATGTCAGGGATAATCCACTCAGACTGGCCCAGGTGGGTCTGAGGTGATCTAAACCCAGCTGTTTCCTAATTTACAAGACATTATAAGTGTTTCTTGGTCTATCAGCTTTGGCCACACCATGCTGTAAATGCCTTAAAGCCAAATCTCAAATTCCCCTCGTGGGTCCCTCCACACTGCATCTTTCATGTTCTGTTTCTCCAAAGTATCCAGCCTGGTTTGCAAGGCCATCCTTGGGAACTTGTTTCTAGCTCCATTTCTCACCAATCTCTGCCCTATTCCATGGCATCTCTAAGCCAGCATTTGTCTCATTTCTTGAGACTCATTGGAGTCACAAACTCAAAAGGACAACCTTCATGCTCACCCCTAATGCTGGAAGCCACTTCTTTGCCTTTTTGGGAGGCAAAGAGCAACACTTTACAGGAATGACCTCAGGGCTATCCCACAGGTCAGACAGTTCAGCCAAATTATCTGTTCCTGACACGGGAACACCAGTTTGTCAAAAAATACCTTTTTCTGACCCAGAGATGGGACAACTGAGAGGCCTTGTAAAAGCTTTTATTCCATTTTCAGTCTCATGAGAAGGGTGAGACAACACAGATGTTATAATTAATTCCATCACAATTAGAAGCCAACTCTTTCCTAATTCCAAGACATTATAAATGTTTCTTGGTCTATCAGCTTTAGCCACACCATGCTGTAAATGCCTTAAAGCCAATCATCTCAAATTCCCCTCGTGGGTCCCTCCACACTGCATCTTTCACTGTTCTGTTTCTCCAAAGTATCCAGTCTGGTTTGCAAGGCCATCCTTGGGAACTCGTTTCTAGCTCCATTTCTCACCAATCTCTGCCCTATTCCATGGCATTTCTCAGTCAGCATTTCTCTTTTCTTGAGACTCATTGTAGATTCACAGACTCCAAAGCACAACCTTTGTGCTCACACCTGATGGTGGAAGCCACTTCTTTGCCTTTTTGGGAAGCAAAGAGCTGAAATCCACAACCATTTGATGGTGTTTGGGAACAGGGTGGGCTGTTCTGGTGAAATTCAGCAAACAAGGTGAAATTGCAAGGTTTGGGACTGCAAACAAGATCAGGGGGAATTGTGACTCCATTGGTGTTGAAATGGAGTCAGTGCTGCTTTTTCTGCCTGTGATACACTCAGACATCTGCACCATTTTTAGGTAGGAATGGATATTTATGATCAGAGCTCCTAAGAGGTGCTCTTCTGCTGTGGTGCTTGAGCCCATAAATGCATTAAAATAGAACCCACACTTTTATTTTCACCATTTTTAAACTTGTTTATTTGCCTAAAAAGTTTATTCATGGGTAAAAGATGGAGAGAAGAGGAAGAAACAGCTACTTGTCATTAACCAGGAACTATTATTTGAATATATATCTAGAAAACCCCCTAACAATCAAATAAAACCCACAAACTCAGATATAGGATAGCAGATATTAGGCAGTCTACTGCTTTCTAGATATTTTAAATTAGTTTACTTTTCCAGTAGCTTAATGGAAGTGATTTTTGGTTGGTTTTTGTTTTCTTTGGGTTTTTAATCTTCTAGAATACTTTTTTCTTCAGACCACACTGTTTACTGGCCTTTTTTTTATTACTATTATTTGCTTTTCTGCTGGCATGGAAATGCCTTTTTTTTGTTTTGTTTTGTTTTGTAGGCATTTAAACATCTGATTTTCCAAAAGCAGATTAAATATATTGCAATGTCAGGAGATCAGGTATTTCCAAAGATGTTCCAGCTTTGCATTTTGGCTTGGTTTTTTCCCTCTCTCAGCATGCTAAGCTGCTACAGAGCTGTACAAAAGTTACTTTTTCTTCAAGGCTTTGGCATCCCCAGAAGACTCTGAATTCCAGTTTAGCCTTTGCAATAGAGCATCTGCATTTGGGCTGACATCAGGAATGCTACAAGTGAAGGGAGTTCCTGCAAATATTTCTGGGATTAACACTGCCTTTCTCTGGAAGAGGTCGTGCCAAGCAAAGCTTTGCAGATGTTTCTTTCAGTATTTTTTACTGAAAAGAGAAGTTTAGACTTTGCCTCTTCCCTGTGGTGTCATTCCATACCTCAGGGGGAGGGAGCTGCAGTCCTGTGTGTCACATCTGGGCAGCAGAGTGGGGCCAGAATTCAGAGGAATTCTGTTCATTGCACCATGATCCTCAGTCTCCTCTCTGAAATGAGACCTCTGGGGATGAGAAGAAATGTGTAAAATAAGTGAGAAGATCTCTGAATTGAATATTTAGCTAACAGTCCACATTACAAAGTCACTTTTTCTACCATAACTTGAACTCTTCCAGAATGCTGTTTGGCTAAAAGCCCCAGGATGAGGCATTATGCTGAGTAATAGCTTTTATTTCTAACAGCATTGTTTTTATGTCTATTGATTTTTAGAAAAATGATGCAATGGCATTGACTGCTGGAAGTCTGTTTGACTGGGGTTTGGTTATTTAAGAATTGGAGGGGGAAGAGGATTTTATAAATGGCCTGCAGTGTAGTTTTGAAGTGATTACCATAATCCAGAAGGAAGTTGCTTCACAAGTGTTGCTGGGACGAGCAGATGATAAGGGGTGCACGCTTTAATTCAGGAGAGCAGACCCTGATTTATGAACTGACCTGGGTGGAATTTCCTCCTAACAGGGTGCATGTGTTAGATCACAGGAGTTCAGCTTGCAGATTTACTGCTTCCCTGGCTCCTCTCAGATGAGCCTCCCTCCAGCTCTGCCAGCATCAGCTCACAGTCCTGAGTCACCTCTGCCATCCTTCCTCAGAGTTTTTGTATCAGCTCATTCTCTGCACAGTGGATTAATATTTTTATAAAGAAATAATTAATATCCTCTGCCATGATCAGATACTGTGCTGTCCTCTGTTGAATCAGTTCACACCACAGGCTTGGAGGGTACCCAGGATAATTGGAGGAAGAGCATGCAGGTGCACTGGGAATTTTGTGCTGAAAGCAGATTTTGATCGGTTTTTGTTCTTAAACCAGAAAAAGCTATTTTATAAAAAGAGCAGTGCTTCTGAGTGCCAGTAAGAATGCTGCTGAGCTGATTTGAGACTGAGCTAAATAGGAATGAAATTTCAGAACATAAGGGTGACATTGAAATGCTGGAGAGGAAGGTGGGGCAGAAAGCACAATAATCCTGCAGACAAATGTTAGGCTGAACTGTTTTGAAAGGTACAAAAATGAGAATATTTCGAGTTCCTAATGATTTCCATTTCCCTTATTGCCATCTGTGCCTAAAGTTTTTCCAAGTATTTCCTTTTTAATCAGTCAGAGGGCAGCAGGAGGCTCAGAACTGTGATAACTTTTGTAACAATGTGTCCATGTACCAATTCTATTCCTCAGAATCGCAAAAAGGATGAGACAGGATCTGCCAACATGAAGGAGTTCGAGGGCTCCAGTAGAGAAAATAATTTGAAACAAAATAATGGAAGTCCTGGAGAAGAAATAGCACAACTCAAAAACGATGGAGATCCAGAACATAATTCAAGTTTTGCTAAAGAGGTACAGACCTATTCCTTATTAAACTCTTCAAGAAAATAATTCAAGTTTTTCTAAAGTATACAGAACTATTCCTTATTAAACTCTTCAAGAACATAATTCAAGTTTTGCTAAAGAGGTACAGAACTATTCCTTATTAAACTGCTCATCAGCTTGGCTTGCAGTAACAAACTATTTTGAGACACACACACCAGAGGATGGGAGAGTGAGCCAGTTCCTTTTGCTTGGAAGATAAAGACTTCCTGTTGAAAATACAATATTCTATAGAGAATCACAAAATTCAGTGGGATCTGTCTGTAGCTGAGACATTGAATTTTCTTGTATGTGGTCTTTAAATAATAATCATGGACATATTCATTGCTTAGGCTGCCCCAGTGGGATTTTTGACAGCCATTAATGTCCCTGAATTTTTGTTTGGTTGGCTGTAGTGCATCAGATGGTTTATGGGGAGCAGAGTAAAGCTGACACAACAAATGGCACGTGGAACTAGGCAGTGCCTGTACTTGTAGGTGTTTTTCACTGCTTGGATTTCTGCCTTGCAATAGTTTGAAACACACTTGGCAGGGAATTACCTGGGTGTTTCTGGTACTGAAGTGCCCTCAACACTCAGCAAAACCAGACTGAGTGAAAAATGGATTACAGAGTTGCTTCTACATAATCATATCCTCTTTATAGTTTAATTTTTTTTAAGTATTGTGTAGAGGTTTGTTTCCTTTTTCTATATCCATATTCCTCAGTTAATAATTCTTTTGTTTAATAATCCTTTTGTTTTCCTATTTTATATTTATATATGTGTGTGTGTATATGTATATATATATATGTGTATATATATATATGTGTGTGTGTGTATATATATATATATATATATCTGATGGAGAATGGTATAAAATCAAACAACTAATTTCTAAGTTATCCATTAGAAACGCTTCCTTATTGAGAGACTGTTGCTTTGTTAAATATGCAAATATTTCAAAAGGAAAATGATGTAATGCACTCAAATTGTCATCAGACCTTAAGAGCAGCATTCAGTCTTATCAGCAAAATGTTGCAGCATCTGGAATTTTTGTTTGCATCATGAAGAGAGGGATAGCATGAAGAAACAGGCAGGCTGCAATCCAAAGAGTTCAGAGAAGTTCTGGAAGTTATTAAGGCAAAGCCTGCCCCTGGCCTCTGGTAGAAGTTTTAGGATAACTCTATTAACCTGCATGGTATTGATAAAAATTTCTTAAGTTATGTAATTCTGAGTTACTAAGTATACATGATGGCAAAATTTGTCTGTTAATAAAACTGTTTCCTGGTGCTGTATTTCTTATCTGCCACTTAGTGTGTGTTACAGCTTTTTGTTTCATGATTTCAATTTTTTTATAGCTGTCAAAAACTGATGATCTTTTATCAGATGCACATGTTGTATCTGACTCAAAAGAAGGGAGTAATGAAGAGAAAGCAGAAAAGAAAAATAAATTGGAAGAAACACATGATGGTGATATAAGGTAAAAATCAAACAAGATGTTCAGAGGCTATTTTAAGCTTGCATGCTGTATTTATTAGCTGAATGGACCAAACAAATGCCATAAATACTGAAAAGGTTTATTTATATGGCTTTGAGAGGTTTATATAGAGGGAAATCTAGTGAGGGGCTTGATGCTGCAGGGGTTCAGTCAGAGCTGATGACTTGGAGGGTGAAGCAATGTTTATTTTCCCAGTCATAACCAGAATGCATTCATAATCCTTGTCTTGGCCTCCAAGATGTGTTTAATAATGTCACCTCAAGCTTTGTATCAGTTTAATATGAGCCCTCCAGCAGGGCTCCCATAGCATGCTCTCTATTGCTGATTCATTCAGCAGCAAACTCAAGATCTTATTCTCCATCTCCTGCTTCATTTTTTACCTCACTGCTTTGCAGGGTTGCAGCATTAGAGGGATATGATATATTGGATATTTCTCCCTCACAATTCCTGGCTTTGCCCTGCAGGTCCTAAGGGAGTTCTCACTAGGTCATAACTTGTCACAGGACCCTGCAGCAGTAGGAAACTGCAGGAGTGCAGAAAGGAAGGGAATTAAATCCCAGGTGCTTTTTAAAAAGTGTGACTACACAAAGTAGAAGGATTTCAAAATGCCTGCTTAATTTGTGCTACCCCGACTTGCAAGTTGCAACTGTTTTTTCTGTTAACAGGAGAAAATTAAATTATAGCTCCTCTACTTAGTGGTTAACACCTGAAATTAGTTAGAGCAGGTTCTAAATGCTGTGCTCTTTTAAAGCAGCTTGCAGAGTGTGACCACAGTTGCAAACCACAAACCCAAAAGCAGCTCAGAAGAAAGTGAAATCCTCAGTGTTCAAGAACAAGAAGGAATTGTGTCTTCATTTGAATTAGCAGCACAGTCTTCAAAAGGAAATCAGGCAGCAGCAGGTATGGAAAAGAGTTTGACTGAAGCACAACTTACCCAGTACATATGTTAAATTTTATTTCATTTTCATTGTGTCTTTTGATGCTCTGGAGCCCTTGTGAGTTGAAAATGCTGAGCTAGTGAAGTGCACAGTTTTATAATGCACAGAAAAATAGTTTCCCCAGTGGACACCTACAGAAACTCCATTTTTGAGGTTTTAATATAGATTTTATATTTGCTTATTCAGGGATTTAAATAACTGTTGCCAGAAATTGAGTCATGCTGTAGTTGTTGGTTGGAGCAAATCCTTCCTTTTTCATCTCAGTCCTGGATGTGTGTAGATTTTTACCATTGAGTAAAAATGCTGCTGAGTGACCTTGGATATGCCCAGAATTGTGGAATTATTGACAGTTTCCAATATTTTAAACTAACAAGTAAAAGACCCCAGTTTGGCCATGTTTTGAGGAGTAAGAAAGATGAAGAAAAGAGAAAACAGCACCTGCCTGGTACAGGGAGTGGTGGTGGCCTCTTCTGCAAGAAGAGAAGAGTGAAATAAAGCAAAACTGGGTGCAAAGAAGAGAAAAAAGGGAGTGAGTAGGGAAGGAGGAAGGGAGAAGAGAGAATTCAAGACATGATTTGCTGATGGGAATGGTTAAGTGAGCCAAATGGTTCAACTTATGGATATAAAAGGTGATCTGGACCTTTGTAGTGCAGTCAGCAATCCTTCCTGTGACTTGGTAATCAAAACCAGAACTTGTCTGTGCATTTTGCGCTGCTCAGCAGAATGAGAAAGCTTCCTTCATCTGAGCTGGGAGATGGAGGTGCCTCTGGGCCTATCCCAACTACTCCAGTTTTACTTTTTTCCCCCCCTTCTCTTTCTTGGCAACATAAAACATCAGCATTGCTGTGTTTGCTGTTCTGCTTGTTATTTCTAAGCCTGATTAAGGATGAGCTGTGCTCTCCCTTAGAGCTGTGCTTTTTGTGCTGATCAGATTTTAAACCTTGTGTAGCTTTCATTTGTTTCTGCCTGTATTTGCTAGGGCCTGAAATGGTGCTTTCTCAAGCTGACCTTTATTATGGCTTCTGTAACTTGTACTCTTCTTTCTTTTGCTGTATGACTGGCAGTGAAAAGTTTGCCTTCCTCACCAGAATCGTCCTTGTCACCAGCTCCATCCAGCCAGCCCCAGCTGACAGAGGGATCCCATTTCATGTGTGTATAGTTACAGACAAGTAGGTGCTTGCTTTCCCACCTCTCCTCTTCCTAATATTCCTCCAGGTTATTTCTGTGCTGGTATTTTTGGGAGAAACATCTGATACTCAGCAAGACAGGGTTACCTGCAGTGTTGGACAGAAATGAGCCAGAAAACAAATAAATTTGTGTATTGATTTGCTTGCAAGGAGTGCATTCTCTGTCCAGCTACAAAGAGAAAGGGTTCATTGGTTTATCAAGGGCTGATTGGTTTCTCAGGCGTGTTCTCCACAGCTGGCAGGGTAACAGCCTTGGAAATGACAGCCTGAGCTGCTCCAGTCCAGGGAGTTCAGGCAGCTTCACTGCCCAGCTGCAGATGAGCCTTGATGCTCCAGCCATGGCAGAATGGGCAGCCAGAGCTCAGAGCTGGGGATGCCCAGGAGGGAATGGGTAAAGGCCTGAAGAATTCATGGCTTGAGACATAGAAACAACAATGACAAAACGTTTTTTTCTTTCTTTCTATAGAGAAAGCTCTACACAGCTGCTCTTTCCTGCCCTAGTGGGTGATTGCTCCTAGAAAACAAGTTAGAAAGCAAGAGTTGGGCTAGATTTACATTTCCTACCTGTGGTGGCACCCACTGAATGAATGGCAGTGGAAATACAAAGGGTGTGTTTGTTTGGGCAAGTGTTTAACAAATTTAGCAGGATATCAGTGTGAATGCTTCAGCACTTCACCAGCCTGTAAATCAATCCACATTTCTTTGTTGTCAGGAAGTGTCTGTTTAAATAAGCTCTCTGCTAAAAGAATGAGCTTTGCTTCAGTGCCAATGTTAAATGTAACTTAAGAAAGCTTTAAAATCAAGAACAATTTAAAATTGAGACATTTTCAGTCGTTTATCATGAGGAGATCTAAAAATGCATTTTTTAAAATTTCCTGTCTCAGTCTCAATTGCCAAGGTTTTATTTTAGCAAATTTAGATGTATTAGTCATCACAGAGACCTTTCTAATATGAACTAAGGGCAAGAAACTATTTATACTGCTTTAAAAAAAAAGAAAAATCATTAAAATATTATTAAAATATTTTTTCTTTGGAGAAAGTAGAAAATGCCACATTCAGTCCTGACACTGCTCCTGCCTTCCTGATGGGTGTGGTCTGCCATGATTAGATTTAGTTTGAATTTTTGTACTTTTATTCAAAATGTTTATTACAGAACTGTTTAAAAAAAAAATGAGTGAGGCTTTCTTTCTGGAAATACTGATTTGTGTTTATGCTTTTCATGTTCACTGTATAAATATAAATATATTTATAAATTTTTATATATATTTATACATAATTTTTTATATTCGTAAATATATATACTGTATAAATATACACACATTTATGATGCATCTCCTTTTTAAGTAGGACAAACATTGCCCCCATCAGCTGAGGTTTGGGTCAGCCATGAAAGTGAGACTGCCCTGCTGGGTTCTGTCTGTAGGCACAGGGCACCTGCCAGGAAGGGGGAGCAACCAGAAATCTGCCACCAGTTGCATTAAGCTGCTCTCAGCTCAGATGATCAGATCAGCAAATTCATTTCCTTCAGGATTTATGCTAAATAAAATAGGAATTAGTAGGAAAAGGCTTGGCCCCCCCTTGGTGAGGTGTATCCCCACAGCCAGTTCTGCAGGTGAAGCAGATACCTCTGCCCTCAAAAGCCCCTGAAGAGGCTTTAATTGCTTTAATTGCTTTAATTTTCTGACAGAATGGTCCATCTGCAATGGCTCTTGTCAGTCCCTGTCCCTGATGGAGAGAGGATCCCAGAACTTGAGCCACATCCCTGTGGCTGTGCAGTGTGTGGATTGAGCTGGGGAGAGCTCTCAGCTGGCTGCACCTGCATTCCTCAGGGCTGCACCTGATGCCTCTGTTGGTTTTTTCCTTGGAGTTCCAAAACAAATTTGTGCCCTGAGCTGGGCTTAGCATGCAGAGGAGATGGATGGAGCCCAGTGCTTACTGCCCTCTACCTCCTGGGGCTGTGGTTCCAGTATTCCAATGCTTTGCTGAAGGATTCTGGCACATCTTTTAACACACAGCAGTTCAGCTTCCCTCATTTTCAGGAAGTCTTAAGTGGCAAAGGGAACTTCCAGGCTGTAGGATCAGCCCGGGTTGTATGCAACCAAATTTTTCTGTCAACATCTGGAAAATGTCTAGTGGATTTCAGGGAATGAAGAGGTAATACCTGTATTTGGCTTTTACAGTCAATTGGAAAAATGATACTCTTGGCACGATGCCAGGGGAATTTGCCATAGGAAATTGGTGGCACAGGATATTGTTGGACTAAGGAGAAGCCCCTGAACACAAGGTCCCTTTTTTGTCACAGCCCTTATTCTGCAGAGACAAACCTCTGTGTGTACCACCAGCCCTGCTGGATTTTAAGCATTGCATTTGCACTGAGTAATGAGGGGATAATGAAATTTTATACAGCACCTGGGTTCAAAGCTCAGGAACATTTTTACCAATGAACTGTTAAAATTTATTTACAGAAGTCCTTGCAGCAATTACCAGAATACAGCAAGCTCTGGGTAGAGCATCTGAACTACACCACTGGTGTAGCAACTCAGTAATTCTGCATCCCTCTTCAAAATGTGCCTTGCATTTCTTAGACTAGTTGGGATCTTTGCTGTTATTGCTGGGTTTAGGTGTAGAGCATTTGGAGGTCACTGTTACTGTATGTAACAGGATAAAACTCTCAGAGTAAACAGACTTTCATTCAAAGTAGTGTAAATTTGGAAAAAAAAATCTTGGCTTTGCTTCTTTCTGCTGAAATATCTTGACAGCAGTATTATTCATCAGGAAAACAGATTTTGGAAACAACTGATTTCTAGGATGTTTTATTATGTTCTGCACCTACCTTGCTAGGTTGAGGTCAGGAGTTCTTTGCTGTGTTTAATCCCCTGAGTTCTTTGGATGATATTCTGTTGCTAAAGTAGAGTAACTCAATCTGTGTCTGTCTTCCAGCACTAACGGCTTCTGTTGAAACAATTCATGCCTGAGATGTATGGACCTGACCTATGAAAATATGAGAAGATATTGTACAGTATATTTTAAATCTATGAAATTCATAGTTCTGATGCTTTTGGCCACAGAGCATCGTTTTATCACTTCCTGGAAAATGTTTATTCCAAGAGAGCTTTAAATGGCCCACGTGTACACTCAACAACCTTCAGATTGTTCTCCTGATACCAGCTTGCTGCTACGATTTCTGTGCACATAAAACAAAGGCTCTTCTTCATGTGCAGCCTACAGTCAAAACTTTATTTGCTCTTCTTCAGAATTTAATGTTCTTTTAATGATGGATCATATAAGTTTACTTTTTTTTGCTTCTTTTAGATGCATAACTCGGTTAATTTTACATATCACCACTAAACCTTGTTTTACACTTTTTCAACATTACAATTTATTGTTTTAACAATTTATTTGTAAAATTTTTAAATATATATATACATATAGATATATTTAAAATGTGCCATTTTTATTATTGCTTAGTAAGAGATGTCCTGTTTCTGCTGTAATGATTTCTTGGTCAGGTTGCAATGTCAGCAGTTACTGCCACACTTCTGTCAACATAGACATTAATGTTAGTGGTTCCTTTCTCTTGACTAAAATGGAGTGTAGGTATTTTGAGGTACTGGGCTTTTCCTTGGTGGGGTTGGGGTGTGTACAGCAATAAGCAGGTTTTCAATCCAGTACTTAGTTTGTGTACAAATGTAATTATGTTCATTGTGTATATATTATACAATGAGCACATATGATGTAAGTATAAGAAGCCACTTATTATTGTTCAAATACGAATGTTCATATCCCATTTCTTTTATATCATATTAAATAAATGTTGATGTTCTTAAGGACTTGTATGGTTAGTATTTCTTCCAGCAAACAGATGTCACACTGTGTTCCACCTTTTGATGTGGGGAATGCAACAATTCCTACCCCACTGGCAACATCACCTGTCAACCAGAGTAGCAGTGACAGACTCTTGAGAGATCCCAGTCTTCCTCTTCAGGAAAGAATTAAGGCTGCAACACAGAACAAAACAGACAACCTGAGACTGAGATGCAAGAAATACAGGTTCAGCTCCTGGCTCTCCCAGACTTGTGTTGTGGTACTGGAATAATCACTTAGTCATTCTGCTCCTCCATTCCCTGCCTGTTTACACGGGAGGCAATAGCCTGTCTTAGTGGGGTGTGGTGAGCAGGAATTCAATATTTGCAAACGCTGATTGCCAGGTTCACTGGGGTTAAGGAGAGAAGTGTGATGATTCCTGGAGGCTTTGGCATCTGCATAGCATCTTCCAGAAACTGAAAGAAAACCTGAAATAATCTGTCAAGTGTTGTCACACTACAGATGTTCCCAGCTCTGCTGTTCCGTCTCGCACAGCTGCCTGAATTGCCCGAGACAAAAGAGGGTTAGAAAGGAACTAAGAGAAACAAAAATATTTCAGGGAAAGCTTTTGAGTCTTAGGATGTAAAGCTAAGGAATCTTTTGCAGGTTCAGGCAACTGCTGTGTGCTTCAGTGCATGTGTGTGCCATAAGTGGTAAGGCAAGTTTCACAGGAAGGCAGCTGCCAGCTCCTGTTGTGCTTTTTTTTAATCATACAAATCATATCCTGATCCAGTTAATATTGCTGTTCTAGAAGCTGTAGAATTCATTGTGCTTTTCCATAGAGGAGTGCCTGATTCTGTCTCACACTTTGAAATGACTTTACCATTCTCCCCAAGAAGGAGTTTGTGTTTGTTGGATTCTTCTGGCACTCCCAGCTCTGCTGCCAGTTCTTCCTGGTGCTCTTTGCCACAGAGATACAGAGTGTGTTTTCTGGCTTCCTGTTGCTCTGCCATTTTCTCTGAAAAGTAAAAAAAAACAGGGATCAGAATTCAGCAGCAGAGCCTGGAGGGGTCACAGGGGAAGAGGTGGCTGAAGGAAAGATGAATGGTGATGCAAGCAGGCAGCATCGAGCTGAAAAGTTACATCACCCTCTATGTTTTGGAACAGCAACCCCAAATTAGTGCATCCTTCCATCCCCAAGACAGAGCAAAGAAGAGAAATGTGATTTTATTGCACAACCAAGCAAGGCTTAAGTGTTCAGTGGAACACCTGAGGCAGAGCAGGCAGGACACACCCTGTTCTCTCCCTAACCCTCCTCGAGAGAGCTGTTTGCTGTCAGGTTTTGCAATCTCTTTCTGCTGCCAAGAAAAGAATTGCAACCAATAAAGGAAAGAATGACTAAGTGATTTTTGGACATTTATAGATGCTGCCTGTGTCTAAAGCAGTTGTTGGTTTGGTATAACTGCAAGGAACATGCAGTTTATAATGGAGCTGGGCAAGTTTTGCTGATAGAACTGTTGGCAAAGACAGCAAAGGTGAATGATGCAGGAATGTAGTAATGATCATAAAGTATAATTTCACTTCCTGTGGGCACTTGCTGCAAAGACTTGGAGTTTCATTGGGTGCTCTATTTTTTTTGTCTTATGGAAAAAAAGAATAATAAATGTATGGCTTTGTGTTATCACAGAGCATCTGCTGTTTCTTACCTCATCAGAATAACTCATCCAGTGATCGTACTCCTGAGATATAGAAATATCAGAATACTGATATGGTCAGCCTTCAAACATCTATTTTAAGTTTGTACCTAGGATATTTTTATATTTCTGACTGATTGCTTTATTGGCTATTGCACTGACACTTGTATATATGGAAGGTGCTTTTTTTTCAAAAGCAGGAGTCCTTAGGAATAATGCAGCACATTCTCTACAGATGTTCATGCTTTTCAGAACCAATTACATCTATTTTTGTCTTTTGTTCACCATTTGCATTGTTCCAAGGCTACTAGAGAATGTGAATCTTTAAAGTCCCTTAATAAAGTGACATTACTCAAAAAGTTACAGTTGGTGTCTTGGCAGTTTTTGTATGTTGTGGACTGGCTCAAAGGGAAAGACCTCACCAGGCAGCTGAAACCCAAACCTTGTTTATCTTATCACTGAGGTGGAAAAGTTCTTCACATTTCCTCAGAAATATGCATCATAAAATGAATCCAATAAGGTTCTATTTCAGGAGATAAATTTAAAAAAAAAAAAAAAACAACTTGCACCTTTCAATCTAAATCACATTAACTGGACAGTCTGTGACAGAATTCTTATCCACCCCATTGGATCCACTGGATGTAGCAGGAGTGCATACATGAAAAACATTAATGAATTACACTGTCAGGAACAGAGTTAGTTATTAAATTCTCTAGGACTTAGGCTTGTGAATTAAGTTGTACCCTGGGTGAGCAAAGCAGCAGAATAGAAGACCTTTAATCGGTGGTGCTGTTGGATAAGTCTTACCTCAGACTTTGCATTATATTTTAAGGATAAGGTGGAGGGGTTTTATTTTTCCTTTTCTAATAAACCGTAAGTAGTGCTCATTCAGATCTCAGAAATGGCTCATCATGTCTTTTCTACACAGTACTATTCTGTCCCTGTGATCCTGGATTGTGCTATAATTATTTTCTAAAGTTATTCTAGGGTAGATATTTGGTCTTCTATCAGTTTGAATCCTAAGTTAAAATGTTATTTTGTGGCCTTTAGAAAGCTGACATTTAAATGGCCAATAAACAAATTGCCTGTTCCTGGCACTGGTAATATATCTGAAACAACTTCATCTGACTTTTTTAAGGATGCACATGGAGATAACAAAGCAACATCTGGCCTTCATTTCTTCTAAAGAACATTTTAAATGCTTGCTGGTATATCCTAGGAGCTGTTTGGCTGGTCCATATGGGAACACTGAGAAGCTGCTACAAAATAAAACAGAATATACTGGGGGCTGCAAGCAAATGCCTGATCCAAAATGAAGGCTGGAAGCAGCTGCTTTCTGAACTTGACATGCACAACTTGTTACCCAGCTGTTCCAGATGTGTCAGCATTCAAACATTACTTGTGGAATGAAGATTTTGGTGCTTTTTTTGTGGTGTTTCTTCATTCTGTGGTGTGCCAAAGAAAATGTTTTTAAGGTCTGTCTAAATATTACCTGGCTGCTGTGGTGGAACTGCGAGCAGCTCTTGATTGCAGCTCTGGGTAAGCGACATCAGCACAGAGGTTGCTCATTGCCTGGTGTGGCAGTCTGGCTAGGGATGTGCTAAGAACACTTCTTGAGGCTGGATTAGGTTCTGTTTGGGATAAAAGTAAAGCTGGAAGCAAACAGTGCTCTTTCCAGTGGGCTGCTGTAGAGTATATCTGGACAAAACCAGATGTGGGATCATTAACTTCTTTATTACTGAAACCAAAATGAAAATAAGGAATTAATTTTTTTCTTTTTGTCAAATACTATCCAGATCCCTGTTCTGTGGAACGGGAATACTTCAAAGTATTTCAGACTAAAAATGGAAAAACTCTCTTGCTCTTTTGAAGGTGAAATGAGAACTGTTTTAAAAAAGAAAAAAAAAAAAAAGCAGACTTGGCATGTTTAACTTTATCTGTAGAACAAGGAAGATTTACTTACAGCCTCGAGTTTTGCTCAATGAAAACTTTGAGGAAAATGCCTCATCCTGATCTGTTGTTACCTGCTCTGTGTCACAGTGAAGTGACTGGACTCCCCTCTGCATCTTTAAATCCATTCCAGCCCAATTTGTAAAATATTCTGCATTCCTTATCTGGAGAAAAACTGCCTTATCCACACCCCAGCTCTCTGTCCCTGCAGGAGCAGCTGAACCCAGGCAATCAGTTTCTTGTTTGGAGTGGTGGAAATCTGCAGGTGCTTATCATCCTGAAAGATTGACTCAAAGCACATAATGAGAGACACCCAAGATTCCCAAGAAACTTGCATGTAAATCTCCTTTATTTTCCTCCTTGAAATCTCCGTTATTTTATTATTAAACTTTTTCCTAAGTAATGGTCACCTTACTATAAATAAAATAATTAGTAGATACATAAACAAATACCTAATAATTTATTTGAGAAAATTGTCATTAATTGACAGTACATTTCAAAGCAATTGAGGGAGGGAAAAGACTGCAAAAATTCAGCAACTCAACTCATAAATCACCGCTTTACAATGGGAATTTCTGGTGAGTCTTGACACTTGATTACACATGTAAGTTGAGTGCTTCATACTGTGCAACTTTCTTTTGGTAAATTCCCAAGTCAGCAAGAACATGGAGGCTGTTTCAGATGTTTTAGCTTTAAACACAAATGGGTTTTTTTTTTTTTTTTTTTTCTTTTTTGGTATGCTCATCCACCAGTCTAGGAAACAGCTGTTAATGGCTGTTGGGTTTATTCTTTTTATACACTGAAGTGCTCATATCTAGACAGAGGGGAAAAAAGACAGCTGAACTTTCTGATTAATGTTTCCTGATGTTATTTTGTGTTTGGTTTTTGGCTTCTTGGAGAACGTCTCAGAGAGTTTGCACATGCTGGTACTACAAGGAAGCCAGCTTGTAGGAGTCAGGTCTAGCTAGAGGTGTCATTTTGTGAGCAGGGAAATTGCCTGGAAACCAAAATCACCTTTGAATAACATTCCTGGCTGTTTTCTTAGCCTGTGCCAACAGACCCGTAATTTTTTGTAACTACTGCTTCTAGTATATTGTGCCTACAAATAATAAATATTGTTAATAAAGACAAAGTGCTTGGATAATGTGTGAAATCCTGGCCACTATTTACAAGGTAGCAGCTACAAATTAACCAACCAGCCTCAGCCGTTTAGGAGATTGCCTTAGTGAAGAGGAATTGGTTAATATTCATGGACTACAACCCTGGGAAAACCACACTTGCTTATATAAGCTGATTTGGGGGTATAACTACTCTGACCTCACAGGTTTTTATTTTAAAACTTTTATTTCATGATCTTAAAGCTATTCCATTCTGTGTGATCAGCTAAATATAACCTAGCTAAGCTCCACTTCATTTCCATCATCCAGAGTTTAGGACAAGGGAGAACAGAGGTCGTGACATTTTGATCATTTTTGCCTCATTAAAATCTTGTGGACCCCAAGGAGCACAGCTGGGTCATGTTTGTAAGAAGTGGGGCTCTAAAGCCTTGCTTTGAGCCGAGTCTGTTTCACAGGAGTGCTTCCCATCCATCCTCCCCTGGCTGGCTGTTCCCAGGCTGGAGCAGCGCAGTTATTTCACCTGCAGACGGAATCCCTGACTTTCACAACATTTTCAGGCAATTAAGCAGAGGCGGTGTGTGAATTCTAAGATCTCTACAGCTGGTGGCTCCGAACTCTTAAGGGGATGCCAATGTTCGGAGTGAATCCTCGTAAAGCTTTAGCGCTGCGGATTGTCCCTCGATTCCCAAACCCTTGGGTGCTGTTCCTGCATCTCCGAACGCAGCAAGGGGATTGCTGTGCGCTTCAGTGGATGGCTGCCTCCAACAACTGCAGGAGCTGCAGATTGCAATGTGCACACATTGCATGATTTAAAGTTAGACGCACTCACACTGCAACCATTATGATACAGGAGAGAATTTGTGTGAGAATCTGATCTCTTGTGGTTCCTACATCTCAGATGAAATTCTGCATGTTGCTTATTAATAGTGTAATTAGATCAGGGAGGAGGGGAGTAGCTTTCAAATGCTTCGTGTTTCAATATTTATCTGGCTTTTAAACAAGCATTTATTTTGTCATACTTTGTTAAGCGTGATATAAACTGAGTTGTTGAGGTTGTAGTTGTGATATAAACTGAGTTGTTGAGGTTGTTGTTGTTTTGTAGATTGTGGATCCGGGCTGCCCAGCAGGCTGGATGGGTGTTTTGTAAACACCAATCCTGCTGATCGCTGCTGGCCATCAGTGTCCCTGCAGGAGGAGCCTTTCCCTCCCTTTCTCCTGCAGCTGGCCGAGGGCACGGCTGCAAAAACACCCTCGTTACCTGTTGGCCCGGTTGCAGGAGCTCCCGAGCTTCCTTCCAGCGCCTGCCCTGGGCACAGAGGCTGTGCTAGAGGGGAAGCAGGAGATGAAGGGCACGGATGCCATCAGCCCAAGTTCAAGAGCTCACCCAGAAGGACCCCGGCAGAGCAAAGTTAGCCCGGCTGCAGCTGCTGCTGCTGCTTCTTTCCCTCCCTTTCCCCCTCTGCCCGGCCCTTTGTGCTCTCGGCGTGGTTGCCATTGTGTGGGAGTTTTGGGGGATGAAAGCGAGCGATCGCTGATGGGTGACATGATAGTGCTTTAAATGGGAATGCAGATCGGTGCGGTACCACGCGATGGAGCGAGGCGGACAAAGCCAGCGGCGGCAGCACAATAGGCTCAGGGTGATGGCCATGGCCAGAAGTGACTGACAAAAGGAACAAATACCAAGATGAGTTAAAAAAAAAATCTCCAGGAGTGTCTGGAGATTTCTCAACCCCCGTGCTCTGAGAAACTCCGTAAGTGCAAGCTGTGGCAGGCTGCAGCTGAGCTGCCAGCTCAGGAATATTTAGCATCCCTCTCCCTTCCTCCTGGGAATCTGGGTGCCGAGCACGCGCAGGAAATCGGGGATTACAAACTTGTCTGAACTTTTCACTGCCAGACATTAACATGCGGATGCAGCAGCCTGTATGTAAATGATGTTATCTGAGCTGTTTTATGCATGTGTTTCCAGGATAAGAAAGGAGATTATTTCATTGTGTGAACTAATTACCTGTGAAGAAAAAATTTAGAGCTTTTTTAATGTTAATGCCAGGCTGTATTTTTATTAACCTTGCTACTCAATGATGCAGTGTTGTGTGTTTATTGTGCATTTTCAAATGTTAAGGACTTGATCCTTTAACCTAAACGAAAGTTCTCCACAGGACTTTGCATAAACAGGTTTCTTTGCAAGGTTGCAGCCACATCTCAGAGCCTTCCTTTGCCCATAAAATGGGGGTGCTTCACCAAATGGAGAGACCAAGTGACTTTTAAATATCGTGATGCTGTTTAATGATGCACAGCCACAATTAAAGATGAAAAGGGGACAATGGAATTACACTGAAATTGCAAGACAAATTACTGCAAAACAGAGAAAATGTGTTCTTGGCCTAACCTGCACTTGCACATAAGCAGGGCAACAGAATTAGTGTCGATGCAGCAGATCTGGGCCCAGATGGGAACAGCCTGTTTGGTTTCAGGTGCACACATTGCATGATTTAAAGTTAAACGCACTCACACTGCAACCATTATGATACAGGAGAGAATTTGTGTGAGAATCTGATCTCTTGTGGTTCCTACATCTCAGATGAAATTCTGCATGTTGCTTATTAATAGTGTAATTAGATCAGGGAGGAGGGGAGTAGCTTTCAAATGCTTCGTGTTTCAATATTTATCTGGCTTTTAAACCAGCATTTATTTTGTCATACTTTGTTAAGCGTGATATAAACTGAGTTGTTGAGGTTTTGCTGTAGAACATCAGCTGATGAGAAAATGCTGCATGTCATGGAAATGAAATATGCATGCCCTGTGCCAGAAGGAGTTACCATAGTGCAGTGCAGGTGGTGGACTGAGATCACTTACTGCAATATAAGAGAGTCCCAAGATCTGACTGTATTAATATCCGAAAGACCCTCAAAATATGTACTGTTACAAGAAATCTGAAACACAAGTGGTTCATGGACATTGGTCCAGCACTTAATTTATGTTTTATTGAGGATGGTGAGGAGAATGTTTGGGGTTTTTTTTCTGTAAAGTCCCATTTTAAATTGGCTGCTTTGCTTCCTCTCTACATGAAACTTGGGCTTGAGAAACTGGGATGTCAACGTGTCTGAGGCACTTTTGTGTAAGATCAGGTCCTCAAGATAGCAGGGAGAACAGAAACCATGGCCTGAAGTGGTGCCAAAGGATTTTCCTTGGAAGAAACAAGGCAGAAGTAGGTCATGGCTCTCTGCAGAGCTGATACCTTAATGCTTTCAGTGCCTGAGTTACACTTTATAATACATCCCTCTTTGTTGTACCTCTTATGCACTAGCACAACCTAAATCAAATAGCTTCCTCAATTTAAGAGAGCCCAGTTTTATGTAGGCATGGACTGTAAGATTCACCACATTTAAAATCAGCTCTTTTCCACCTTGCTCTGAAAAGTCTCCTTATTTTCCAGGTTTTAAATAGCCAAATTCCCTTTCCACCAAGATGAAACAAATGCTTAGCATTGCCAAACCCAGACAGAAATCCAACTGCAAAGATGATGGTTCTGATAAATTATCCAGTTCAATGCAATGTAAAGCCAAGCTGCTGCTGACAGTATGCCCCTATAGCAACAGCTTGCCAAGAATATATAGAGTCCCTTTTCATACTGCACTTCAGAATTATATGAGGTTGTTTTGGGGCACTGATCTGCCTAGAAATTAGGGTAATATTTGTTAGGATAGTATTTGTTTCTTGAATTGGGTTGCATGTAGGCAAAAATCATGAAGCACATGATGTTCACCTTGACTGAAAAAAAAACCCAGTTTTAAAAGACTGACTAGACTCAAAAGCATTATGTCACTAAAAGTCAAGCCTGTCCCTGCTGAGAAAACCCATGTGTGGGTTGAACAGCAGCTTTCATGGAGGGGTTCAAGGACAAACCACTGCACCTCAGAGAGTCTCTTGGGAACGAGACTCTCTTAAGCATATCCTAACCAAGATGCATACATTTCTGCAGAACAACATGCTACAATGCTTTTCCCACCCCTATGCAGTCAGCTGTTTGGAAAATCTGGGAGCAGCTGAGCTGGGAATAGAGTTCTGGAGAGGGGAATCACTGTTTTGCCTATTACAGGATGTGCAGTGCATCCACGGTGCACTGAGCTAATTTAGGATCTACCTCTCCCAATTCTGCCACGTATTCCAGGCTTCCTGAGAGAGTGAACCTCTGAACTATTGAAATGCTGACTGATGGAGGGTGAAATTCTGAACACAGTGCAACTTGGGCTCTCCTGTGCAGTAGGGGCCAAGTCCCCACCTCCTGGCAGCCATTAATGATATCAAGATATCAGGATTTGCTGTGAGTTCCTCCAAACTCCTTAGTTGCCCAGCGCTCAGGCTGAGTTTGATAGTCTGGCCCCACTGAGGTCAATGCAAATTTTGCAATCAATACCAGAGATGCCAAAGTTTCCGACAAAGCCTGTAAAATTCCCCTGAGAGCACATATCTCTGAGCATTTTGTTTGCAATAAAGGTGGCTGTTGCAGGATTGGGTGTAAAGCCCTCAATCTCAGTTTTCATTCCATCAGTGATAACCAGTGGGGCCAAAACACAAGTTTCCAAATATTCTCATTTCCCACTGCTTCAAATAAAGAACACCAGAACCCAATCAATCTATGCACAGCCAAAAAGACCTTACTTTCTCTTTCCTTGTCTGAATTATGAGGATCTCACCTATGCAGCAACCATTTTTAGTTTTTTCTGTAAAATAAAACTCCACTGGGAATAGAACAGTCTGGCAGGTGTCCCAAAACTGGTGCTGGTGGTGATTACAGTGAGCACAGACAGCAGGCTGCCTAACTCAGTGTGAAAGGCAATGCATTGACTTGGAGTGGCCAGAGCTGAGCAGGTAACACTCCACCCCTGCCAAGGGTATGACCCCAAGGAGCAGATCCTGCCACAGAAATCTTCAGCCGCTTGCCGCAGAGCTGCCAGGCGAGCAGCAGAGCACACAGACACGCTGCCCCTTGCACTGAGGATGCAGGAGTGGCAGGCATGACATCGATGGAGCTGGACTGAGGAATGAGCTGGTGTTTGGGGTTTTTTACAGGCTCCTGTTGCCTTCAGCATGGCATTTTTGTGGAGAAAGGGAGTGGACGAAGACTGGGTGCTGTCCTTGTTAAACCAGAGAGAAAAACAGAAAGCATGGGGAATATGGAACGAGAAGGAGGGGGGCAGGAGAGAACCATTTTTGCCAGATTGCAACTTTATTGAAGCTTCAGAGGCCAGGAGTGGGGAAGTTTGCAGAGTAAAACCACGGAGGTTTGACAAGCAGGCATTCCCCTGGCTCTGTTGTCAGCCTGCAGACAGGCAGCACAGTTCCTTTGGCACAGCATTGCTGCAGTGAGCTGATGAAGATCTTTTCAGTCCCTGGGCTTCCCGGTGCTGTCATGACAACAGCTACTTTCTCGGTCCTGCTGAAACCCCTTTTCACATTCAGTGAATGCCACGCACAGAAAAGTAGGTTGTTCTCATCAGTCTCCCTCTCTCTCTCTCAGATTTGATTGATTGAGAATAGGGAGGGGTGCTGTACTTCTACAAGCTTGGCTTATTTTCTATGAACATGATGGATCCTTCATCTTACAGGAAAGGTTTGAGGAGTTATGAATAGCAAACAGGGTTTTAATAGCTCAGAAGACAAATACACTATCTGTAATAAACATTTGTCATTAGTGGCAAACGACAATGAAGTCATCCTGCTGGTTTTGTAATTGTTAAATTAGTTTTGATTAATTTGAGTATGACTTCTCTGTTCAGTGAATGCCCTAATAATGGCAATTCACATCTTTGGATGCAATTCGGAACTTTTCTGAAATTCACGTGTTTGCTTGTGTTCAGGCCTACCAAATAATAAATTCTATTTACATAAATTAATTCTGTACATATCCAGCTGTTTGATAAACTTCCCATTACATGCATTTTCCTTGTAGCATAAGCAGAGCAGTGGGGAGAGAAGATGAATTGTCCAGCTGTTAAGGTTTTGGGAAACCTGGACTTAGACACCTTCTCCAAGACAGTATCTTACCCAAGGCTGGCCAGAGTGTGTGATAAATGCCCCTCTAGCATAACCTCTTTCCCTTAAGTCTCTAGCCTGCCAAGATCTGGCAATCATGGAAAACATGTAATCTCACTTGCTTGTCATTTCTAATCTCAGGGGATGTAGCAGGACCCTAAATTTGGCCAGTTTGGGATTTCTGAATGGAGCCATCCAGGCTGCATCCAGACCTGCCTGCAGGGACTCAGGGCTTAGTCCCAGTCACACAGCCCAACTCAGCTGTCCTGGCTCCACCAGGACTCCCTCCCCATCTTTACAAAGCATGCTGCAAGGCAGGAGTGGTGTCAATTATGATTTCATCCCCACGTCAGGCTGGGGCAAAGCCAGGGTATATGGTGATATTTGGGAACCCAGAAAAATACTGGCTTTGCAGATTTAGCAAAGCCTGTGTCTCTGTGTAACTTGGGATTAATATCTCAAGAAATGGAAGGCACCTCAGGACATCACAGAGTCCAATCCCCCACTCCAAGCAGCAACAGCTGGAACAGGCTGCTCAGGACCATGTCCAGATGTGGTTTGAATAACTTCACAAACAGCAATGCCACAACCTCTCTGGGCAGTCTTTCCCACTGCTTGAAAGTGAAAAAGTTTCTTCTTACATTTAAATAGGATTAATGTTCTGCATCTCAGTTTGTGACCATTGACTCTTGCCCTTACCAGACACCACTAAGTCTGGCTCCATTTCTTTACTTCCCCTCTCAGATATTTATACCTTGATAAGATCCCCCTGAGCCTTCACTTTTTGGGGCTGAACAGTCCCAGCTCTCTCAGCTGCTCCTCATCTGACATGCTCCACTCCCTTAATTATCTTCAGGGCCCCTTGCTGGGCCCACCACAGCATGTTCTGGGAAGCTGAGAACTTTGTTTGGAAGGACATGGGTTCACAAGGGTTTGATCTTGGAAGGATAGGAGATTCTGTCAAGAAAAAAAAAAAAAAGCACATAAATTTTATAACTAGATTTCTTCAAGGGGATTTTTGTTTAAATTTTATGGAACATAATTTAAAGAAACCTAAAACTCTTCTATGGAAAACCCATATTCTGCTTACAACTACGAATTGAAGAAGGGGAGTTTTAAAGTAATCTTAGAACAAGGAAAAGCTGTTGTAAACTTGTACTCCTTCCAAGCTGTGATTTGTATTTAATTAGCATTCAATTAATTATGCATTTCTGTTTGGTTGTAATGGTTACACACCGGTTTTGCAACATGCAAGATCTTGATTGCTTTTTATGGTTTTTGAAAAGAATTTCCATGTGTACAAAAAAGACTCTGCTCCTGACTTCACATCCATATTTTTAGGGAAAAATGGGATTTACTGCCTAATGTGCTTGAATTGCCCCCTCAGTTGGGATGGCCTCCCCTGGTTTTACTGTGAGGTTCTGCAGCAAGTGACCTGCAGAAAATAAATAAACATCCTGGTGACAACCTTCTACATGTGCTCAGGCACACACCTTCATTTAAGGCTGGAATCCAGCTCTGTTTTGCATAAGAATGTTGAGAAAACCAATTCCCCAAATTAACAGCATGTAAAGACTCTGTAATCTGGAAGCAAATATTTTAATTATCTCTGGCTAAAATGAATCTAAATTAGAGCATTTAAGGATGTTGATTCTTCTGAGACTTAAGAATTTTGGCTGCCTTTACTGAAAAAGAGCAAACTGTGCCAAAAAGAAAATGTACACAAGGAGATTTAGCAAACTTTGGGAGGAAAAGAAAGTATTTCTGATAATTTATGTAGATTTTTTAGTCATAAATAAAAATATTGACAATACTGATGACAGAGAAAAGATGCTCTGTTTGCTTGTACAGTCCCACATATATTACTGTTTCACTTGTTCATATGATACATTGCATCAGTTATTTAAATTTTCCACTTGAAAAACTTCCACAATAGTTTCAAAGAAAAGCACAATGCACCTTTAGCATGTACTTATGCAAGTCCCTGGAAGTCACAAAAACTGAGGCATGGAGTGACAGGATTAATATTCAGCTATACCAGTGCAAATGTTCTGAGAGCAGCTTTTGTTTCTGAAGCAAATTCCGAGTTCATTCTCGGTGGTATCTATAATAACTAACAGGATATCACAGCTGAATAGTACCTACGTGAAATTCTGTGCTTATATTTCAGGTTTTGCAGCAACCTGTAGAGCACATCATGAACCATATCACAAGGTCTCCTAATGCCTTGAACTCACAGCTTTTTAACCTTTCATTTACAAGAAATTTTCAGGCTTATTGTTTTGCATTTCCTGTTTTCCTTCAGTATAACTTGACAACAAATTGAGCATCAGTGTGCATTTTAGAGGTTTTATCTACTTGTAAGGTATCTGAATCCTTTCAAATACACCAGGATATCTATGGAACATGGCCTTCCTCTCACTGTTGGTGTTTACAGATGGCTTAAAGCAGAGATGCCCTCATCTCCACTGGGCTGCCTGGAGTTCACCACAAATGCAAATAGAATGAATGTTAGGATGAGCTTTTGGATGAGCTCCAGAATGACAGAATGGGGTTTTCCATCCCTGAAGTAACCCCTGGTTCTTCATGTCACCTTAGCAAGTTTTTAACTTTTTTGATCCTCTTTTCCCCATCTCCAGAGAGTTACATTTGACTGAGCTGTCTGGAGTTTTCTGAAACTTCATGACCTAACAGGAACAGAATGCCATTTTAATTTTTTTCCCTCCTAGTTACCACTAAAAGCAGTTCCCTGGTCTAGATCATGGCAGGATTTTCAGGGACAGCTGTGCTGGCACCAGAGAAGAGGCAGCAGATCAATGTGACACAAAGCAGGGGCAGAGCAGAGCAGGAAGAAGGTCCCAAGCAGTATCAAGAATTCATTTTGCTGCAAAATGTTTTTCAAAGTCAGTGACAATCCCAGAGAGGGCTCAACACTCCTGGGGAGGGAAGAGGAACCTTTCCCAACATGCATTCCCTGCAGCCTTCTTCTGGTTGGCCCAGCCTAAGCGTGGCTTGTAGTTTCTCAGTCATGGTTTCTAAGTAGACAGCACAGACAAAGATTAAAGGCAGCTTTAAAAAGAAAAGAGCATGGAAGCTGAGTTTAAAGGGAGAATTAACTGGGTGCTGCAGGAGAGGGTGGGGTCAGAATTGCAATGCATCACAAGGCAATTTCAGCCCGGTCTGAAGGGAAGGGTGAGAACCCAGCGCTGCTCACTTGAAGCAATGACAGATGGCAGCCTCTTCCTCCAGCCCTCGAATTGGGATGGGGAAGGGTGGGGCAGAAAGAAGGGAAGGTGCAGTTTCCAGAGGCTGCTGAGTAGGCAGGATGCTGAGCAAGGTGAGTCATGAGGTGCAGGCAGCAGGAATTTCCTGCACTGCTTAAGACGTGCATGGGGAGGCAGGGGTTGGAGAAGGGAGCTCAGGGAGCAGATGCTGGGCTTTACAAAATCTCTCCTGCTGTCCCAGCAAGGGGAAGATTGGATGTCACCTTTCCTGTACCTCAGGCCTATTTAATTTTTCTTCTCTCTTCATGGGCCTTTCTTGCTGTATTGAAGTGTTTTGCTTGTATACTGTATAAAATTGTAGTATCATGCTGATCAAAGTTAGGGGAAAAACCTGAAGAAACTTGCCTTACATACATCTTCTGGTGATCTCACCCAAGTGTCCTTCAAGAAAACCCCACAAAACAGCAAAATTGCTGTGAATCAAGAAAAGAAGAAATACTTCTCTGGAGTGTGCTTGTTACTGATCCTGCTGTCAGTGTGAATGCCCTGCACCCTGGTGTTCCTAAGGTAAGAGAATAAAATCTTCATTTCTTCTCCCTGCTCTGCTGTGTCTTCAAGTTGTTTGTTCTTGAACTAATGGTCCTGCTTGGAATCTTTTGCCTGTGAGCAGGCTTCTCCTGCTTTATCTACCAGCTTTTTAAAATGTATTTTATTATTTTGTGCTTTGTTGATTCCTCAACACTAATGTCTGAGCTTGAAATCATCGTTGTAAGGTGATCATACCAAGCCCATCAGAAACCCTTTGTGTGAAGGACGGAGTAACATCCACCCAAGTGAACGATGTGTTTTTTCTCCAAAGGATTTCCTAACAAGAAAGGATTTCCTAACTCCTCCTTTGAGCTTTTATCACAGCATTCACATGTAAATGATTTAGATGCTTTTGCAAGTTGTGGAATCACCTGTTCTCTGACAGATCTCTTTCAAGAGGTTTGAAAAGTCAAAAAACCTTGGGAAAAAAGGAAATCCAGCTTCGGTAAGCTGTGTGGGTTTGTACAGAGAAAGCTCAGCGAGCAATAATCACTGCTGCTTGCACTTGATTAGGACTTTATTACAGCATTCAAGGGCCGAGCCTGGACGCGGAATTTCGTGTGTTTGAAAACCTGAGAGCAGGACACCGAGAGATTACCAGGGAGCTTTTTTTTGATGCCTGCCTCTGCTGCAGCAGTGACCCCGTTGGTACTGAGCGCTTGCTTAAATGCCAAGCGATTTCCATCAGGCAATAGAAAAGTCCCGAGGTTTCCTTCCCTGACCCTCTCTGAATACACAGATTACCTAACGAGCTGGCGTCTCTACCGCCCTGCTTAGGAGAGCGGAAAGTGGGAGGTCGAATCACCCTGCTCGCTTTCAGTGCCAAACACAAGGAGCCTTTGCGTGCGCACAGCACCTCGAGAAACCCAGAGAGACCTGGGGGAAAAAAGACATTTGAGCACACAGCGGAGCCGATCAGGACAACTGACATCGGGGTACACAGAGTTCTTTGTGATGACTTTTCTCCCCTTTATCTCATATTCATCGTTTGTGAAAGGTGTTTTTTACCGAAGCTTTTCATGTATTTTTGGTTTCTCATGACTCGATACCTCCCTGATTCTGTCCTTTGCTGCAGCACAGAACTGCAGGAGGGCATCAGTGGGTTGTGGAGACCAGGAATAATAGGAATTATTTCAGCTACCGCCGTTTCTGAATCAAAGGCTGGGGTGTTTTTGAAACGTCACACTTGGTGCTTGATTAGACCAGTGACTGCAACACGCACCCGGAGCCCCACGCCTTCCTCCGCGGGGAGCAAAGCACAGCACGCACTGTTACCAGCAGGAAAGGCAGAACACGGTACAGAAAATCAGGGTTTGGTGACTGTTTCGGAGGAGTTAGGAGACCTGCAATGCACATCTTGCACAGATGAGAAGCAACATTGCAGCTGTACTTGTCTTTTTCCCCCCCTCTGGATTTTTTTCTTTTTAAGCATTCTTAGTATTTCTACTTTCTAGCTGAGGCTGGCATCTAGAAATCTGAGGAATTATCATCACTTTTTCATTGCTGTTGGTTTCCAAAATTTGCTTATGCTCCTCTGCGGGCTAAATATGTTATTGGTTTGTTTTCAAAGACTAATCCAATGTTGAGTCCCCAACCCCCTGTTGCTGTTTCAGCGCTCTGGCTCTCTATTTTGGCTGCTACACCGCAGCTTGTTCTTGTTGCTGCTCACAGCTACATCTGTTGATGGGCTGGGAGCCATCACCAGCTATGCAAATGCAGGTCCTCGGAGCACCTTCTCCAGATTTTAATCCTACGCAGTTAGCTTCTCCTGGAATCCAGGATCTCTGTGGACATGCCAGATATGCCTGCTGTAACTTGAGCTGGTGATGTTCTTCCTCATGTGCAGAAGGCACAAGGCTTTTCTGGACTGAGCTGTGGTTCTGTGTTTGTTTTTAAACTTCGCTACTACGGCTTCATGATTTTTGCATTAAATGTGGCAAGCCCTGTAAGCATTGGCTAAAGACTGACAGATGAAGGATATTTAAAATGGACAAAGAATAGCATTTTACCTTTGGTTTATTTACCTTTGATTCAATAGCTTTCAACTACCCTTCTCATCTCTCCAATAATTTGTCAAACTACCTGATTATATCTCTGTATTCAGATTCTACCTTTCTGTTCTACTGCAAGTCTCCATCCTATGTACTTTATAGTAAACTTTATCCCATTTTTCATGCTCATTAAATGACCTTAATTTTCAAACTCTGCTCTGAAAGCTTCTATGTGATTGACAGTCATCCTGCTGAGATTTCACCTTTCCCCTTTTATACATCCATAGGTTTAGATTGGGTATTAGGGAGAAATCCTTCCCTGTGAGGGTGGTGATGCCCTGGCACAGGGTGCCCAGAGCAGCTGTGGCTGCCCCTGGATCCCTGGAAGTGTCCAAGACCAGGCTGGATGGGGCTCTGAGCTACCTGGTCTGGTGGAAGGTGTCCCTGCCCAAGGCAGGGGTTTGGAATGAGATTATCTTTAAGGTTCCTTCCAATCCAAACCATCCTGTGATATTTCACCGTCCTCTTAGGTCACAGATCTTTTCCCCCAGGAGCCGGGAATCCTCTCCTCTGCCAAGAGAGGTTTCAGGCCAGTTTGCTCTGGTTCATTTTCTCTCCTCCCTGCACAGCGTGGTGTTTTTCACTCCTTTTCCAGCGGCGCTGGAACCCTTTTCCCGTCTCCTTCCTGCCTCGGCCGAGCCGTGCTGCGGCACTCCTGCCCGGCTGGCTCCTCAGCTCTCCCCGAGGAGCCTCGCTTCCCCCGTTCCGTGTCCCCTTCTCCCTGTCCCCTTTCCCACCGCCGTGCCCGTGGGGCAAGGACCCGCCGTGACCGTGAGGGGATGTTCCCATGGCCCTGAGGGGGCCCGCAATGCCCGTGAGGGGATGCCCCCATGGCCCTGAGGGGGCCCGCAATGCCCGTGAGGGGATGCCCCCATGGCCCTGAGGGGACCTGCCGTGCCCGGTGCCACCGGAGCCCTGCCTGCCCCGCCCTCCGCCGCGGCCACCCTACTCCGGCTCTGCTCCTTCACCAGCGCCAGCCGGGAATGTCCCTGCCCCGCTGTGGGACACTGGTGCAGCCGGGATTTGTCTTGGAGCGAGGCGGGGGAACCGGGAGCTCTTCGTTCCGGGCTCCCGGCGCGTCCCGCGGCATTCCCCGCTATCCATGGAGCCGCGGGCTGGAATCACGCCATTCCAGCGAGGCGCCGGGATGCCCGGGGCATTCGAACCGGGATTCCCGGGAGATTCCAGCCGGGATCCCTGAGGGATTCACGATGGGATGCCCGGCAGACTCCAGCCGGGATCCGGTCGCTCGCCCGCCACCGCCCCTTCGCGCCGGGGGCGGTGGCTGCCGCCGCCGCCGCTCCGCCCTCCCCGCGTTGTTTGTCCCCCGGCGCGCTCCGTAGCGCGTGCGGCGGCGGCGGCACGAGCCGGGCCCGGCCCCGCCCCGCCCCTCCCCGGCGGTGCGGGTGCGCGAGGAGAGCGAAGGAAGGAGGGGGGGGCGCGCGCGGGCGGCGGCGGCGGCAGCGCGCACCGGCCGCGCGGGCGCGCACGGGGCCGCGCGCGCACGCCCCCGCCGTGCGCACGCCCGCGGCAGGCCCCGCGCGCGCGGCAGCGACTCGCAGGCGCCATGGCGGCCGCTCGCTGCAGCGACATGGCGGAGCCCCAGCGGCCCCTTCCCGGGCAGGCGGCGCCCGCCGAGGAGGAGGAGGAGGCGGAGGTGGCGGCGGAGGTGGCGGCCGCCGGTGGGGCTGGATCCTCCTCGTTGTCGCCGCCGCCGCCGCCGCCTTCGTCCTCGGCCGCGGCGGAGCCGGAGCCGCTGCTGCTGCTGAACGGCGAGGCGGAGAGCATGTCGGAGCCGAGCCCGGAGAGCGCCAGCCAGGCCGGGGACGGGGAGGACGAGGATGAGGAGGAGGAAGAGGAGGAGGAGGGCGGCGAGGAGGAGGAGAGCAGCCTGGTGGGCAGCAGCAGCAGCAGCACGAGCAGCGGCTGCTGCAGCGACGAGACCCGCTCGCCGAGCCCCGGCGGCGGCAGCGAGGCCGACGCCAAGGAGGAGCCCAAGGGCCCCCGGGGCAGCCAGGAGGACGGGCCGGGCCGCGGCGGCGGCGGGGGCGGCAGCAGCTCCAGCAGCGTGTCCAGCGGCGGCGACGAGGGATACGGCACCGGCCCCGGCACGGGCGGCGGCAGCAGCTGCGGCAGCGCCACGTCGGGGGGCCGGCGGGGCAGCCTGGAGATGTCCTCGGACGGGGAGCCCCTGAGCCGCATGGACTCGGAGGACAGGTCAGTGTCCGGTGCGTCCCGGGGGCCCTGCCCGGCCGCGTCCCCGCCTCGGCAGCCCCTGCTGCCCGGGCGCCGCCCCGCTCCCGGCCGCGGGGCTGTCACGGCAGCCACAGGTTTCTCCGGCCAACTTGTGCCGGGCCCCCGCCCCTGCTCCTCGGGCCCCCGGCTGCCCGGCCCTGGCCGCGGAGGAGGGGGCGCTCCCCGGCCGTCGCCGCCGATCCGTGAGAGCCCCGAGCGGCCCCGCCGGGCGCTGCCGCCTCCTCCTCCGGGGCCTCTTTCCTCGGAAGCTGCGGATTTTTCTCAGATGGTGCTTTCGGGGTTCTTCAGGGCTGTGTCTTGCGGCGAAGCGCAGGTGGGGTGTACTGAAGCTTCGGGATGGGAAATGCATCTCTGGATGCGGTTTTACCTGCGCCCGCAACAGGGTCTCTGCTCTAGACGGAGAAAACCGAGTGAAAGCCTCTTAAAACATGAGGGGGGGAAAAAAAACCCCGAGTTAGCTGAAATAAAAAGGAGACCAGCCTTTCCTGCATTACGTGTGCATAAGTAATAATCGTGCACGGTGTGAAGTGAAGCTCAGAGTCGTCTTTGAATGAGTTCTGTAATTGTGAATTTCAGAATCTGTTAGGATGAGTTCTTGAGCTTTTGTATGTTAAAGGTACACATTTCATTTTACCAAGATTCTAGCTCGGTTCTGGTGAAAAGGCACAGCTGAATTCTCACACATGGTTGATTTCGACCATTCAGATCTGTTTCAGCCTACTGAGTCGAGCATTTCAAAGAACATGGCTTATGTAGTAGCTCTCCTGGATGTTGTATGCAACAGTTTACTTCAAAAACTGAAAATAGGATGGAAAAAGGACGTAAAAACAGTGTGAAAGTGCTGTGTGCCCCTTGCTAATTAGTCCTTTCAAATAGTTTAAGAAACCCGTACGATTTTTCTATATGTTCAGCAGAAAAAGTATCTGACTTCCCTGCTAGAGTTACAGTTAAGTAACAATTAGAATTTTGTTTGTATTTTCTTAAGATAGTTTCACTGTTAAGTGTGGAGAATTATGTGGTTTGGTCCAGAAATGTACTTTGAATATATGTTAGATCAAAATCTTCGTAACTGTACAAGTACCCATATTTCAGAATGAAAATGGGGCATGACTAGACCTAACCTCGAAGATTAAAACCAGCCCAGCAAACCCCTCGTGAGTCAGTTCCCCAAAACCATGTAATTGGCCTAAAAGTCTTAAGAAGACAGAAAAAATTTGGGTCTTTCCATCAGACTTTTGAGACTCCTAGAAATCTCGTTTTCTTTCTTCTAAACTTATGCGAGTGGAAAGGGGGTGTGGATGTTTGGGTTTGTTTGTAGGTTTTGTTTGTTTTCCGTTTTTTTCAAAGGCTGAGATTTTACATGCAATTGACTAAGTATGGGAGTAGACTTCTGGAAAAGCACCAGGTACATACAGGATCTTTAAGATAACAGTTTCTTGTTTCTCAAAGAGTGAAAGTCTGAATCTAATCCTGATCTTATCCAAGTGTCTGTCGGGGCTGAGGGAATAACAGAAATAACTTGCAGGGGTTTTCTGGAAGTAGCGTCATTGTGCCTTGCCCTGTGCCCTCCAGAGCTGGTTGCTACTTTCTTTCTCTGTCATTGTTCTCGTGGTCCTCTTGCTGTAAGTGGTTAAATCCACGTGTGTGTCTCCTTGCTCCTTCCCTTTACCCCCAGGAGTGGGACTCTTTGTGTTTAGTGGTTTAAATGAGGACTGTGCCTTGTTTTTAATCTTTGCAAAGTTTTCTTTTGACCTGCCAGGATGAAAACTTGGGGTGTTGAGAGTGCATTTTGTGCTGTAATTCCAAGGCCTGTTTGTTAAGTTGGTGGGAGAAGAGCAATGCTACCAAGAGTGCCATTTGTTATCCCTGGAGTTGGAAAATTTCGTTTGGTATGCACTCTTTGCTGCAGCATGTTAGAATGCTTTATTATTTTTGTCACATATAGTCCAGCAAGTTGCTGCCTTGACATTGTGATCCAAATGATTGCTGCTGCTTGGAAGGCAGCCACAACATAATCCTGTGCCTTTCAGATGATCACACAGGCAAGCAGTGTTGCAAAAGGTAGGGATGTGCTGAAGAGTTAGAGTGTGTAAATTGGAATAGTGAAATACCAAGGAAGAGCTGGAAACAGTTTTGATTTAATATATTGAAATCCTGAAAGAATAAATAATTCGTTGATTTGATCACCTCTGAATTAAAATGTTAAGTTCTGTGACTATTAGAGAACAGTATTTTGTCTATGAAGTGTTGTTTTATATGGGGTAGTTTATTGTACAGTACTTCATGACCTTTGCTGACTCCCTGTGTCTCCCAAGTCCTGAGGAACTCGGTGTCTGACTTCACACTCAGTGTGGTGTGAAGTAAGATTCCCTGGGGAGGGAGTGGAGAGAAAAGGGAAGAGATGGAACTAACAGGCTTGACTTTTCAGACCCTGGGTTTAGCCCAGGAAGCTGGTAGGAGAGTGTACTGGGTAAAGGCTCTCCTGCTGTCAGCAGGTTTGGTAACATTCAGATCATGCCCCTGGGCTTGGGATTTTTTTTCTTGCTTCCTCTTTAGAAAATTTGAATGAATTAAAGGGTGTGGTAAGAGGGCCTGAATTCTGTGAGTGATCAAATTCCCATTTCCTTGTGCATGTTCTTTATCGTTCTCCACGTTGTGTTATCTCTGATTTTTGCTTTAGTGATGTCAAATACAAATGAAGCAGATGAAGAGGAAAATCTTGCATATGGTCAAAATAGAGCTACTGCTCAACAGCTTTTGTTTTTAACATTTTATTGTGTTTTATGAGTATCTGCTGACAGAAAGAAATAACTTGTAGGAAATTGGTCAGTGTTTAAACAACACGAGAAAAAAATATAGAGGTGACTACTGATGCCCTGAAATTTAAGGTGAATTTTAACCCTCCATTTCCATGCACACAGATAGACTTTGTACTTTGCTACAACATTCCCTCCCAGAAAACCCTGAAAGGAAAAAGCAAAGCCCAGACTGACACCTGGGATAAATAACCAAGGTGGCATTTTCAGCTCAGCAGGAGAGTTCAGTGCAGTAACTCTGGGACTTGCAGGTATCTCCGTGATCTGTTGTAGTTTCATTTTTTCCCTGGGAATTGTGCTAAGTTCCCACTGCTGTGCAGGAGTTTGTCTGTGACTTTTGTGAGCAAGCTCAGATCAGCTGGCTGAGTAATAATAGTCCGCATTCAAGCCTAGTGATCCTCTGGATTTACAGTTGGAACAAAGACTATTATCAGCACGTGAATGCTGCTCATTTTCTTGTGCTTTCCCCAACTTGAGACCTGTGCTGAAAGGATGGATGTGTTCCTCCAGAGTCCTCTGGCACTGCTGGTCTTGCTGCAATGCTGAGAAACATTTGACAGGACTCAAAAAACAAAAATAATGCTTCAGTTAACTAGAAACACTGAGGCTGGACCTAAGCAAATGCATGGGTATAAACCAGCTGAGCTGAGTGTGGTGGAGATGCATCTGCAGCTCCCTGCTGTTGTTACTGCTGAATTATGATATTTTCTTACAAGCAGTTTACTGAAATAATTTAAATATTGTTTACTGGAACACTTATTATGGAAATATATTTAAATCTGAAATAGTTTCATCATCAGATTTTGTTTGATTTTGAAAGCAGTGGTAGGTCTTGCAGTTTGAAGTTGTTGAGCAGAAATTCAAATACTAAATCTGTATGAAGAGCTTTTTTGTTCACCCTTGTGAATTTGTCTTGTCCTAGAAGTTACCCCTGGTTTACTATTCTTACATTATCTTTACCCATCTTAGCAGTTTATCCTTTGCTCCCTCCTCCTCCTGGCTGGGCAGGGAGCGTGCAAAAGGTGCATTAAGCTGCAGGATCAGCTGCTCTGCTGCTGAGCTGGGAGTGCTGATCGGTGTGCTCCTCGGCCAAGTGTAACAGGTTGTCTTTGCTCCTCTGTAGGTAATCTTTCCCCCAGGCTTAGCACTAAATAATGTCCATCTCAAAGGCAATTTACATGAAACTTTAAGGCTTTATTTTCTTCTTCTTCTTTTTTTTTTTTTTCCTTTTTCCGTTTTTTTTTTTTTGGGAGGGGGATAACCTTTTCATGTTTTTTGTTATTCACCATCGAGTCATTTATTGAGAAGCCCTGACTCAAGGAGTACTCAATAATACTCAATGACAGTTTGTGTTCTTAACCACATAAGACTTGCAAAATACTTCCAGGAATGTTATTATTCTGTTCCTATTTAATAGATGAGCAGTTTGGAAAACACATTTCAGATAAGTTTTTCGGTAGTAAAGTTTTCTGTGCTTCAGATTGTGATGTTTTTTCATTTTACTGAGTGAAATGACAGTGTGGAACTAATGGATTGAAAGAAAAGAGGTTTAGACATGAAAATTCCAGGCTCTAGTCTGAGGTTTTTTAAATCTCATGTTAAATGAAGGCTTTGTCAACCTTTAAGATGTGTTCTGATTTAAAAATACTGGTTTTGATTCTAGTCTTTATTTTGTCTATCTTTTAAAATCTTAAAAGTGAAGAACTTTCAAGATTGATTTGGCAGTGGCATGCCAGTTGTATGAGTGACATTTCTGAAGGCAGAACAGTAAATTTGAAATACAATCCTGAGGACATGTGGTACTAATAGGTGTGTTTCATGGATCCATGTGACCAGATTAAAAAGTGCTTCAGGCCTCTCTTTGCTGCATAGTCTCACTTGTTCCTATGCAGGAAGTGAAGAATCATTCATTAGCACTTATGGCAAGGTGGTTAAGTCGTTAAATTTTTGTTTTCATGTGTGTAATATTGCCATGTCCCAGTGAGCTATACAGAAGTTTACCCGAGTTTCAGAAATTCTGCTGAAAATGGTATTTGCAGTATTTCTAACTGCATTTATTGTTGCTGTAGTTATTTGCTTTCAAATTGCAAAATAAACCCCTTGTTTCTGTAATGGTTATGTTCAGGCCTTTCTGGCACGGGAGAAAATAGCTTTTGATGGGTAGACAAAACAGCCCAGATATTTTGTATGGTGAGTATCTTTATTACTAAAGCTGTTGGTTGGTATAATTGAGTGGTTAACATGAGGTCTTTTTGTGAACTAGATGAAAGAGCTTGGTATAATGAGCTGTTATAGTTATTGTAGTAAGATGTAAATATACTTCATAGAATTTGAGAAAAACATTTTCCTATTCAGTGTAAGACAGAATTAGTTTTGCTTTTATGTAGGATTTGAACGTCCACACCGGTCTGTGTGCATTTTGTGTTAGCTTTGTGACATCATCAAGTCTGGTAACTTCCAAATACAAGGTTTAATAGATGGGTTTTTTCAGGGAATTTCCTAGGCAGTAATGGAAAAAAACTGTCTTGGTTTTTCCTTTTTCTCCCCTTTTTTTTTTTTTTTGCTTTCCACGTTTCATTTCCAGTGAAGTTAAACAGGGCGTCACAGGCAGCCTGAACAGCTGTTTGGCAGAGATGTGACATCACATTGCTGGAGCTGGTCACAGATAAAACCACCAACTCTTGGATGATGCAGTGGAAATGTTCTACCATACCACTCGTGCTCAGATCTTTCCACAGCTTTTTAGTGCCTTTCATATATTTACATATGGTTTTAAAACCCCTGCCCAGCTGGAGAGGAACCGTGGGGGAATGAGCAGCACAGGGAGCTGGTGTGGAAGTCAGCAGTGTGGAAATCCACCTAGAACCCCTTGCCTTGGGTGGTTGTAGTGCAGTCTGGTGTTGGCTGGGAAAGTGGTGCACAGCAGAGCAGAGAGATGAAAAGCAGATGGAGCTTTCAAGACAGGAATGGAGGTTTTCTGGCAAGGGGAGAATGTGAGATGCACACAGGAAACTTCTGGGATGAGAGGGAATGAGATATGTCTAATAGCCTGAGGGGAAAAAAGAGAACTTAACCCAAAGAAAGTGAAAAATTGGTCTCTGCTGTAAAGTAGCCAAGTAATTGCAGGGAGTCACTGAGACAGGTGGGAATATAATCTCCAGTGAAGTTGTGCAGGAGACAGAGCAGAAGAGGGTGAGGAACTTCTTTTTATGAACAGTGAGTTTTATCCACTCTCCATGCTGCTGTTAAAAAATTACGATGTCATGACTTGCAGAAATACAAAGTGGAAATTTTGTAAGATTTCCCGAGGTAGAGATTTCTTTGGCTGTCTATCCATGTAACTGATTCTTTTTTGTAACTGTATGCTTTCTGTCTGGGATTGTTCAAAAAATATTTGTTTTAGAAAATGAAATACAAATATTCCATGTTGTGCTGGCTGCTTATCATTGGTTTTGTGATACTCAGAGATAGTGATTACAATTGTGGTTTTGCAGCATTCAAAACCAACAAAGAACCAGGGAAAAATTTTGAAGCCTTTCGAGATGCTGAAGTACTTTTTTTCCCCCCTTAAGAATGGTAAAATGTAAAGCAAGAAAGACCTGGGATTTCTTTTCCCATATCTAATTTTCTTCTTTATACTAGAATTTACATTCTTAAATAAATTTTGCTGAACTTCTGTTGCTAATGTTTAATGAATACTTTCTTTATTTGATAGAGGTTACTTAAGGTATATGCCAAGATATTTGATAGAGAAAAGCAAAAGATTTATGATTCTGAAAGTCCTGTTGTCATCCTGGTGCACCATATAGGAATGCTGTAATTCAAACATCTTGTTTAATGTCAGAGGGAGAAAACTGCACCTTGGTGGTTTGAGTTGAGACTTGTCAAACACTTATTGTTGGCTCATACAGTGGTATTATGATTTATTAAATATGCCTAAATAAGAACCTAGCATAAAGAATTTCCACTTACTATTAATGTCATTCCATGTAGCCTTTTGTATAAACTACTAGCTCCCCTGTTAAATTGCAGTACAGTCCTTATTTTGAGCATTTTAGTTTATTGTGCTGTAGTAATGACTTAGGTTCCAAATGAAAAAAAAAATCTTAAAAATGCAAAGAAAATATTTTTGATATGTGCAAACAAAGAAATATAAATATTTGTTTTTCCTTTGAAATAAAATTCCTTTTGGCATGCCTGTAAGTAGACTTCCTTAGGTTGATTTGAATGCTAAGTTACAGCTTAGACAGCTGGTACAAGTAGAAGTTAATTCAGTGTCCCACAGAACAGGAGTCAAACCTTCATTTATGACCTTTTTGTTATGAATGAAGCCAGTTAGTGGAGCTGTACTTTGCTGGTTTCTTTGCTTTTGATGCATGGTTAACACTTGAAGGAACAAGTATTCACTGAGGTAGAAATAGACAAGGCTGCTACTTTGTACAACGCTATCCTAGCTGTGTATTTTTTTCTGTTTTAAGTTGAATTTAACATGATGATAACTGAAACTTTTTAGATCTTCTCTATGAGTTTGCATCTTTCTTTGGTCATTTTATGTTCCATTTGTTTTCTGTGTTCTGGGGTGAGAGGGGATATCCTGAGGTTGGGAGAATGGAAGGGTAATGCCTACAGCAGATGAAATTTCCTTGACACCACTCCTGAAGGCTGTTATCTCCCAATGCTGATTAGACAACTTCATAGTGATTGTGGTTCTTAAAGTGGGAAGCTGTTAAAAGAATAAATTATTTCTGGTGGTTCTTTAGTGAGTGTTTTTCTCTTTTTCTCTGCTTCTCCTAAGCTGTGCTACTAAACACACTCCTTTATCAGTAACGACTGAAAATTGTGAACCACTTGTTGCTGTTCTCTAACTTTTCAGGGAGATTATCGACTTGGAGATAACATGGTTCCCAGAAATGAAAGGCAGTTTTATTTGTATCTTTAAGGCAGAATCGAGTACAGTTTCTTGATTTGTGTAATCCTTTTGAAGAATGTCATCTTTGTGCTGTCATATCACAAGGCACATATGTTTAACTTGCTCTATTTTTGCACTGCTCCTTGGATATTTTGGCATTCCAAATTTCCTCCTTGTATTTCCAGTTTCTCTGTGTGCTACAAATCCTGTGATGCCCTGGGTTTGTGTTATGCAAGTATTATGAGCTCAAATATTCTAGGAATAACAATCTAAATAATCAAATTAAGTGATCCAGGAGAGTGGAAACAGCTCTAGAGGTGGTGAATCATAACACACTTTCTCAGTCTTGTTTTGTTTCCTGTGCATGTTTGTTATTTTAAGTTCCTTCAATTTCTCTAAGAGCTTTCCTGTCTTCCCTGGTTTTATATTATCAGGCTGAAGTGTTTGCAGTGTTCCCTTTTCTAGGTGTTTATACCTTATCTAGACGTAGCTTTACTCTAGAATAAGCTGCTGCTTCAAAAAGAATTTAAAAACAAGTTTTGAGTGTTACCACTTGCCATGCTGTATAGATTTCTTTCCCTTGACTATTTTATTTTCTGCTGTGTTGCTTGCTCAGTAGTCATATAACAATACCTATATTTAATAAAGAATTTTGCAGTCTTGTTTTGAAGATTGATTTATGAGCACTCTTTGAGCCTGTTCATTTTGAGAAGTTTTTGTTAGAATAACATAATCAGTGTAAAACACAGATTTGATAGGTTTGATTTCCAGAAAAATGCTTACGTGGCTCAGAAGCACAAGTGCTTCCAGGTGAGTGGGTGCTTTCTTCACTCATGCAGCCCTGGAAGTGAAGGTCTTTTTTTCTTTATGTTGTCTAATGTTGCTTTTGCTTATTTTTGCCCACCCTGCTTTGCCTGTGAAGAGCTGTGGAGTCAGGTCTGTCTGTCTGTCTGTCTGTCTGCCAGGGGTCTTTGTGGGTGTCATGTGCCAAGAGAAGGTTCTGCCTTGGAAACACAGCACTGGACTTTCACTTCATGCAGTCCTGGTTTATTTTTTTGATCCAGGTATTCTGATTTCTTGCTGCCACCTGAGTAATCTTTCTCTTTGGCAGCCATTTAGTGCTCTGCATTCTCTCTTTGCTCTGTTGGTTTGTTTCTTTTTTTCCATGGTGGTTTATCCACATACACCATTTTTTCTGTTATTGGTGGTAGGTTTTCCTGAACTGAGCAAATGATCATTATCAGTCATGAAATTATTTTGGATACTTTGTATATAAAGGTTTAAATTTAAATGGTTTTCTCAGCAAAATCAGCCAGAAAAACCCCTTAGATATGCAGGTAGCTGGAGTTGCTTTCTGTCTCCTTTGAAGATTCTCTCTGGGCTGGCTGCTGTTAAGTGAAAAGGAACTGTAAGAGCTCTAAAGCATTATGGTGTTTTCATGCCACAATCAAACTACATCCATTAAAGTAAGACAAACTCCTGCTTGTGAAACATAAATGTTTGGTTTAGGGAATTAAATTGATAAATTACTGAAATTTAGTAGGAGGAATTTATCTGTTACCAATCTAGATGCACCATAAAATACCAAATTTGCCAAAGATGGGCAGAGCAACAAAAAAAAGGACAAGGCAAATCTCAAACTTTCCTGCTCTGTTGCTGGCTCATGGTGATTGCTCATGTTTTGGGAGCTCTGTTTTATTCTTACTTTTAAATTGGCATGATTATTTGGAGAACATACAGCCAAAAGATGAACCGAAATCTCCTTGGCCACCTGTGTCTAATTGCCATGAACATTTTATTGTGTACTGGTACCCCCGTGCAGGTGTTCTGACAGTAGCCTCACAAAGACATTGGCATTATTTGCTTAATACTCATTGAGTGTCAGCAAAACATTAAATCTTACTACAAAAACGTAGGAATTTATTCTTCCTCTGCTTTTGTTTAGGAGTCAAAAATCTAATGTTACTAATTTAATTTGTTGTACCTGTGGCTCCTCTGTTTGGAATTGATGGAGATATTTTAAAATGGGACAGGTGAAAAATCCTCCTCTCAAGGATGGGAGCTGAGGGTTAATAATTAGATAATTTTGAGGTTTTGTGAGGATTTATCTTTACTGGATCTTTGATTGCATTAGGAAGTAGTGAGCACAAATTGCTTTGAATTTGGTGGTGTTGAAAAGCTGCTGTTTTTGTGGAACTTGTCCTTTGGCCAGAGCTGTACACCACAATTTTCCACCTCTTATCTTGGAAAGTAACAGGAGTAGTCGGTAAAATTGTGAAGTTTTTGTTTTCACTCTTGACTTTTCTTAGTGAAATGAAAATAATGAGGTGCTGGGGGATGTCGCTAAGCATGTCATTATTATTTTCTTTCAATGTTTCTGTTTTGACTCGGTGTTTGTAATTGAATGATTGCAGTTGGTGCTGTTTGTTTTCTTTTGGGATTAGTACCTAGTTGTGATTTAGCCTTGCAGGTGGTAAAAGCTTTTCTGTTGATTTCTATTCTAGGTTTTAACCCTTGAAGTTTCTGTGAGATGGGACTGACTGGCATTCACAGTTCCCATTATTCGGAGGGTGTTTTATCTGACTGTAACAGTTCAGTTTTCTTTCTTGAGCTTCCCTCGTGGATTGAACCAATGTAGCTGCAGCTGTAAGAGGAAATGACAGAGTATTTCACTGACTAGTAAAAGAGAGAGAAACTAGCAGGGTATTTATTTTTGTTTGTGTTTTTAATCCTTAACCTGTTTACTTATTTCCAGTGAGGTTTGTAGCATTTGGTTTCGGAGGCAATCTGCTGGTGTGATGTTTCATGGCTGGGTTATCAGTGTATTTCAGAAGAAACTGTTCTCTACACTTGCAGTAGTGGAGTGTGCAGCTGGAGGGCTGCTCAGCAGTGTTGCTTTCAGCCACTCTGCAGTGTGTGCTCGCTGCAATTGCTGTTCATTTTTAATTTGATGCTTTCCAAGACGAGGTTTTTCCGTATAGAATCTGTCAGGATCGTTTGGTGTCAGCTGAATTCAGCTGGGTCCTTTGGTCACCTGGTGCAGGGACCATGTGGGCGCTGGGAGCGGCTCTGGTGGAGGTGCTGTGCCCCAAATGAGCTCCTGTTGATCGGCTCGTTGACCCTCGGGGCCGCGGTGTAAGGCCCATCTGTTAGGGCTGCATTTCGCCTCAGGGAAGGTTACTTCAGTTAAGGTCTACAGGGAGTATGTTTAGCAGACATTAAAAGTATAATAGCAAATTGATTGGGCTTTTGTGCATGTGTTCAGTGCCTGGCTCTGCTCTCGCTTCAAGTGGATGGTTGCTAATGGGACTTGGTGGAAACTAAAACTAAAATTACTTTGCTGTTCTTTCAGGTTTTTTGGTGATATTCCTTCTCAACTCTTACTCTCTGTTGTTCTGAAAGATTAATAAAATCAGGGAAAGAATAAATTTTGGGCATTTCATTCATTAAATTCAATAGAAGGAGTTACTTGCAGTAGTGAGAAAAACAATCTCCTTGGAGAGCCATGTGTGTGTCAGCAGTGATGGGCAGTATACCATTTTATTTAATACATTAAATCATAGTCTCATTATATTTTTATTCACATTTAAATGTACACAAAAATTAGGACCCATGTGTATAATGTGTAGTTTAAAAATTGTACATTTTAAATTGTGAATAATTTGGATTTCGTTTTTTTCTTTATAGAAAATATCCACTTTTACAAAACTCCCACAGTGGCTTAATTTTGCTCAGATCCTTAAAGGAACAGAATAATCCCGAATTTAAAGTGCTTGAAAAATGCTTTTTGTTTTCTGTGAAGTGAAGATTACTAGCAGCTTCTTACAAGTTTTTAGGTGTTATTTTTTGTTTCAGGATTGTTTTAAATAGAGTTTGAACTGAAGTAACCAGCTAGATGCATTTAATTGTGTAAGCACTAACCTTTTAACATGAAAGTGCTGCTAAAAATACCTTCATCTTCTTGATAATGAAGATGGTATTATTTCTAGCCACAGGTAAAATAAGTACAGGTAAAAATAAGACCTGAAACAATGCCTTTGAGGTAATGATTCCTCTATTTAAACTTGCATGGTTTTGCTTAATGAACACATTTTAAATGTCAGTATTGTTTCAAAGCTGTTGATCTCTTGGTAGAGGGAAAATTTGTAGGAGGAGAGAAAAATGTCTGACCCCTCTGAGAAGATTCTGTGTTTTCAGTTCTACCTTGCTGCGTTTGGCAGGCCCTGCCAGTGTTTGCAGACTTGGTGAAATGAGGTGTGGGTTTAGTAATGCGTTTCAGAAAGGCATTCAGTTCCTGCCTCTAGACCTGTGATTTTTACATCAAGTTGATTCAGGTGCTCGATTAGGTTGAAAATAGGGACAACATAAGCTCGAAGATCATCTTGTGCTTGCTGTAACAGTTCTAAATTTTAGTAATTAGTCAGCCTTTTGAATGGAGCTTCTTAAAAACTGCTATTGTGTATGCAGGCTCTCTCCAGCAGTGACTGTTTTTGATGCTCTATTGTTTGGGATGACCCCTGAGCTGAACTCTCTGAAACTCAAATGTCTAATGTTCTTCATCAGGCCATGGTCTATAGATCCATTACAATGGAGCTGGAGCCTGCCTACAGCTTGGGAGCAAACCCAGACCTGTCTGTCACTGGCAGGAGGGGAATGCCACAAGCGCCTCAGTTCTGCTCGTGTCATTCTGCTTTGATAGTGGCAGGCAGGCTTCAAACAGATCCCCTGCCTGACAGAAAGGGACTTAGCAAAAGGCAGAGAAACTTGCTTTAACTTAGCTAAAAATCTGTTTCAGTGTCTCTGTTCTATTACCAAGATGTCTGTGTTTTTCTTACTTTGTTTTCTCCTCTTATGCACATTATTATCTTCCTACTTGTAGGCTTTATGGATTTGGTGTGAGAAAGCAGAAGGGTGTAATTTCCATTACTATCTTCCCTTTTTAAAGGAACCTCTCCCTCTGTGAGATCATCCCAAGCAGACAGAAAGTTGTATTGGCTTGAAAAGCCCCAGTCATAGAACGAAAGGTGCACACACTTTTTCTGTAGTCCAAGCCCATCTTGGGCTGCGTGTTTGTGCCCACATCTTATTTGCTTGTGTGTCCTGTCCTCACGCCCTTTGTGAAATTCTGAGAAACAAAAAAGTGGGTGAATTGGCGTGCTCTAACAGACACAGTGTTGCAGTTAAATCTTCAGAGACTCAGTAGCAGCCACAGCTCTGACTGTAAAACTTATCTTTCTGCTTCATCTCGAAATGGGCAGGTCAAGAGACCGCCCAAGTCAGTGTCTTTGATGTTACATACACTTCAGACTATTCTCTGAAAAGCTTCCTGATATTTTCTCAGTGTAAGAAAGACCAGAGAAAACTACACATGCTTGAGCTGTGCTGGGCACTGGTCTTTCACAGATTCTTTTTGCAGTCTGTACTTCTTTAGTGAGGCACAGAACTTGCTAAGTGAGGCAGAAACTAATTCTAGATTTTTTAGTACTGGCAGGCACCTGATCACCTGAAATACACTGGTTCTGGAGGCAGGGAAGAGGAACCAAAAAAAATGTATGTTACATTTTTATTTCACAGATTGTTACTAGAGAAGGAATGTGCCAGGGCGGTGAGTTTCTAGAAGGAAGAAGGGCAGTTTGTCTTAAATATTAAGCTGTTATTGCTCAACTGGATTAGAGTTCTATATTTTCCCATTTTTAGACAGGATTTTGAATAGCTTATAGAATCATAGTTCAGTGTAGCACTTTTTTCTCAGTTTCCAAATTCTATATTCTACTACTTGGCTTAAGTGCTGTGGGCAGCCTTTTTTTATTCCAGTTCCTCTGATACAAAATGTTGATACCGAGTTAATCTGTTAGCCCTTAGCAAACACTTAGGCTATTAAGCCTGAACCCAGCAAACATTTAAACAGTAATAGCTAAATTAGCTTGTTACTAGTTTCTTATGTCATTAATAACCCCACTTTATGATAGCTTTTGCTGGGATCAGTTGAATTTTACATGTTTTTTCTCCAGAAGAAGGTAGATAGCTAATAAAAAACCACAAAGCCTAAGCTTTGCATTCCTTAGGCTGTAAAATTGGAGACCTGTGATTTTGTGTCAATGTTGCACTGCACTGGCCATGTGAACTAAACTGTCATGCTTTTGGTTGATAATTTTCAGGGTTTTTTTATCTCTTCTTAGAGGAATTAAGTGGATTTCATGCCTGTGGTACGGAGAAACCACACACACACACCTGTGTGAGGGTGCACTTCTCCCCTGCCCCAAAATGCTTTCACAGAACTTGTTCAGGGTTATGTTTCCTCATTGCTTTCCCACTTGAGACCAGACTGTAAACCCAGGGAGCTGTTGAATACCCTTCATACTCTGCCTGTGGTCAGCAGCACCACACATCCCCTCAGTCAGAAATGTGCTTGTAGTGTTTGTGGGGTGTGTGAGAGCAGCCCTGATGCTGGCTGTGGGTGTAGAAACCCATACAGACTGGAAATAGCTTTGAAGCTTGAACTCCTCCTTGAAAGTGTTTGGGAAGCAGTTTCCTTTTGTACCTTTCAGCTGTGGGAAAGGCAGGGTTATTTATGGAGCTGAGCTGGTGTGAGGCAGCTGTTGCACGGGTGCTGTGTGTGCAGTGCTTTGCCATCCTTGGCTGAGCAGCTTCCTGTCGGGAGCACTGATCCGTGTAACAGCGCTGTCTGTGGCAGAAGTGGTTGGGCTCTGTGCCACTCTCTGTGTCCAAACCTGCTTCCAAGTGTGCTTTTGAGAAAGCTGCATTTGGATAGCTTAAACTGAGGGGGAGCTGAGGTGGTGGCACAATTAACTGTAATTAATTATGCAATTTTTCTGTTACGCTGGGTAAATTTTGCTTTCACAGTGCAGTTTTACAGGCTTTAGTTTTGGTATTGTTTCTTGGCCTAGGTGTCAGTTGAGGAAGGAGAAGATGTCAGTCCCATAATTGCATCTATTGTGAGCCTGGCACAGTGGAAAAATGAGGATTACTTGCAACAGGTTTTGGAGATAAAGCTTCTGACAATTTTGTACAGGGATCCTAAAATGCTGTTCCGGTGCCTGTAGTTAGTGGCTCTTAATGCTCTTGGGGCTGGGAGCTTTAGCTCAGGGCCAGTGGAATACTTTTTTCTTGCTAGTGGCAGGTTGGGAGGTTGCATGCCATAAAAAGAATCAAGATTACTGGGGAGGGATCATGGAAAGCTCTGTGTATTCAGGGTGTAGAAAAGGGAAGAAAGTAAAAATAATGGACACATGGGAATTTTCTGTGTAGCAGCAAATAGCCTGTATGACTTCCACGGACAGGAGCTATGCCTTCTAAATAATTAGACCTTGTTTGAAATTGGGAGGGGTGGAAGAAAGGCGTGTGGTGTTGGTGTAGCATTTAGGAACTACATATTTGATATACCTTCATTAAAGCAAAAGGTGTTGAAAAGGTATCTGAAACTTTCTTTTTAACTTGGAAGACAAAGGCTTGAAATAGTTGGTCAGATTTAATAACAGATGGAGCTGGAATATGATTTTTAAGGGTTCTGTGGTTGGGATTAGTTATGTTGCTGGTATCTCTTGAGATAAGTGTTCATGAAACCAAATTACTCAGACTAGTTAAAACTAAAATTTATAACTCGGAGCATTGCTAAAGGGAATCTGTTATTTAGACTAAGGCAAGTCACTTTTATTGATAAAAGCAGTGGAATCTACATGGTGAGTGAGAATGGGAAATCTAAATAAAGCAAATATCTGTGATAATTTTAAAGTCTGTCACAGAAAAAAACCTGCTAGCATTGTAGTGACAGAAAGATACAGATAATGTGAGAAATCACTGGTAGAGACTCTTACAGCAGAGGAGCAAAATGGGATCTCCAGATTTTGACTAATGGTGATTTTTCTTTCATTCATCTCAGTGTGTAATAGAAAAATACTGGGCATGTAAACAGTGATGGTAAAAATGAGGAACAGCACCTGTGCCTTAAAAGCAGAATGGTTTAACATGTCCCACTTGTACTAGGAGGATCTGGTGGAGGCTCTCCAAGGTGGTTGGGGTGCTGAAGCAAATCCAGAGCACGGAGAGGCTTGAGTGCATGTGTTCCTTCAGTTTTGGGAGGAGGAGGGCAGGGTTTTTCTGTGTTCTGATAGGGAGGTTAAACAATGGAGGAGGCAGAGTCATCTCAACCCTGCAGCTGCCAAGGATGAGAGACAAGAGACAGAAGTTGCAGCACTGGAAATTCTGATGAGATGTTGGGAAACTTCCCCCCTTCCCCAGAAAAAGCTTAGTCAGCCATTGAGAAAATTGTTCAGAGGTAGCAGAAATGCCAGCCTTTGAACACACCCATTAGCAACTCCACTGGACAGGACCACAGGCAGGCTGATCACACTCGTTCCCATTGAAGCAAATTTGACCACCTGGTCTGAGGTTCTGTCAAAAATGAGCTCTTGTGTGATGCTGTGGCTTTGTGGAAGAGAAAAACTTAAAGGCCCTCATGGCAACTGAGCAGACAACCAAGATAAAAAAAGGTGTTATCAGTAGGTATTTAGTGAGGAGGAACATCCATCTCCATACTTGTTGCTTATATAGGGAAAGAACATGATCTCTGCAAGTTTATTCTGGTCTGTTTGATGCCTGTCTGTATCTGGCGAGGTACAGAGCAGAAAGGCTGATGGAAGTGACCCCTGCTGGCCGCAGATTTCCTCTGCTGGTTCTGGCTTCTCTGGAAACGTTCTGCAAAACCAAAACAAACAGTTTAGACCATGCACATGAGGGACACTGTGCTGGGCCATGTGGGAGTGCCTTAAACCCTGGGTAGAACCGAAGTGCTGTATTCTTTTTGAGGCTCTAGTGTTGGCAGGGGATGCTGGACTCAATATATTCAAGCTTTTCCACTCCTCCCTTTTGTTCCCAGTATCCAGAAGAAGTTACACTGTTGATAATAGTAGCTGGTTCCTAACTGTACATTTATTAATAAAGTAGTGGACCACAATAAATAATAAATTTGTGCAAGGTTTGCTTTCCAACCTGTCTAAATATATCTGAAACAAAAGAGCTACAGTTTGGATTTGCTCTGTTAACATGCAACAAATACAAACTTTGATTTAGTTTTGGGATTATTTTTTTTGTCTTGCAACATAAGCAGCACTATCATGGACATGGGCAGCACAATTTTGTCTTGCAGCATAAGCAGCACTATCACTCTGTTAACATCCAACAGATACAAACTTTGATTTAGTTTTGGGATTTTTTTTTTGTCTTGCAACATGAGCAGCACTATCATGGATGTAGACAGCACAGTTTTGTCTTGCAGTTTAAGCAGCACTATCATGGATGTAGGCAGTACAAAAGTGCTACAGTTTATATTTGCTCTGTTAACATCTAACAAATGCAAACTTTGATTTAGTTTTGGGATTATTTTTTCATCTTGCAGCATAAGCAGCACTATCACTCTGTTAACATGTAACAAATACAAACTTTGATTTAGTTTTGGGGTTTTTTTGTCTTGCAGCATAAGCAGCACTATCACTCTGTTAACATGCAACAAATACAAACTTTGATTTAGTTCTGGGGTTTTTTTGTCTTGCAGCATAAGCAGCACTATCATGGATGTAGACAGCACAATTTCCAGTGGGCGTTCCACGCCAGTGATGATGAATGGCCAGGGAGTTGCTGCCTCCTCTGCCAAGAGCATTGCCTATAACTGCTGCTGGGATCACTGCCACGCCTGCTTCAGCTCCAGCCCGGACCTGGCCGATCACATTCGCTCCATACACGTGGATGGGCAGCGAGGAGGGGTTGGTGTTACCTTTGGCTTTTCTTCTTTCTCATTTGCCAGTATTTTGCTCTTGAATGACAGCACCAAGTTTTGTGTTTCAGAATTCCTTTTTTCTAGGTTGTGACAGCAAAGTTAGTGGCCTTAACTTTAAGAATGTAGTCAGTTCTTTTCAATAAATTATTGGATACTTCCAGGGTTTTGATAGTGTGTTGTTTTCTCAACATCCTGAAGCTGCTGGTGTGTCTTGAAGTGCTTACACTTGGAATTCATTTTCTTAAAACTCGGTGTACGTGTTCCTGCATGTGAGCTCAGGTGAAGTCACATCTTAATTACTGTAACCAAAAGAGTCTCACTGCAGGTAAAATCCATCCAGATTGTACAGTAGGGGAGATGTAAGACTGACTCAAATATACAAAGTCTTAACAAAACAGCTCTGTGTGTAATAATGATGGCAAGTTTGCCTTTTATATAATTGCATCTAATTTTTTTTTTTAAATTGAGTTGCATATATAAACATGTAAATTCCAGTCTAATCCCTGGTCAAATGATAATTGGTCTCAATTTTCATGTTTAAAAACATCTTCTAGTAGACTAATTTCAACTTTGTACTTAACTACCTCCCATCTTCAAGCTCCCAAATTACCTCTGATGTCTAGAATATATCATGTAAACTACCTTTACATCCAGCACAAGCAATCTGCCTGCTTTAGGCACTGTGTGTTGCAGCTCTTCAGTTTCTGGGAGAGATAATATCAGTTCTCAAAGTAGAATAGTTGTTATCTTTTGACTTTTTGCCCTGTCAGTTCTTCAGAAGGAAAATGTTAGGCTGTTGCACTTTATCTTCAGTGAATAAGAAACTTAAATAAAATGCTAATTTGCATTACTTTAAATAATTGATTATGTAAATATGTCACCGAGACAGCTGTGACTCTGGCTGTATTTAGATAATATTTTTTGGCATGATTGAACTTTTAAGCTTCATATTTGATGGCTTTTTTCAGTCCAGTATCTGTGGAGAATCATCCATCCAGTGTAGTGGCTTTTTAGCCACCCATGAGATGATTTCTGAGTTCTGTCCAGAGGTGTGTAAAGGGGTTACATGACACCTGCATGAAACAATGAAATAAATGAATAAGGTGTGTTTGGATCTTTGTTATCCCAACCTTTACATTTCTTCAAAAGGGGCTGGAAGATTTTGTAGATTTTGGTGGGTTTTTTTCCTGTATTTTCTTTCTCGTCACTTACATTTCATGTGACGTGATTCGTGGATATTTTTATTTAGAAAATACTGGACTGTATTTGTCTATTTGAAAGAGGAGGTTGTTGGAAGCACAAGGTGTCTAATAAGTGTTGCATTGAGTTCACATTTGAATGCCCCTGGTGGAGTTAATGTTTTGGGAAGTTCCAAGGCAGGGCTGTGGAAGGGGGATTTATCCTGGTGGGTTTGTTTCAGGGATTTGTCTGCCACCTGCCGGTGAGGTGTTCAAGCGTGTTGGAAATTGTCTCCTGCTTTTGATGGCATTTCAGACCTTACTTAACTGCAGTGGCTCTAAATGTGAAGAAAAATGGGGGTTAAGTAATTGCTTATTAAAAATGGAAAGGAATAGGATAACCATCTTTGCATGGTCAAATGTACTTTTGCAGCTAACACCGAGGTCATGGCCCCAGTCCAAACCAGATACATCCATGAAGAGCCTGGGAAGCTTTTTGGCAAAACAGTTTTGCTTTTGAAAAATGTTATTTCAGAAATATTTTGAGTTCAGCTTTTTGACAGGGGTTCCCAAGAAGCCTTGTGTAGACTTCTGGCTTGTGGCTGCAAACCCAGGTCCTTGTATTTCCCCCACCTGTAGGTTCCAGTGACACCTTTGCCAGTGCCCTGCAGTCTGCAGGTGCTGCTGGAAATGCCAGCACGCTCATGAACTGCTGCAGAGCCAGAAAACTCAGAAATTCCAGTTCTGTGGCTTTGAGGGGATCTCAAAAACTGTGGAGTGGCAGACCCCAAAGGTTCAGGGGCTTGGGCCTTGTGTCAGTGGGTCTGGATCAGTCCCAGCCACTGAGGGGTTTCCAGCTTTGTCTCACTAAAGCTGGGTTATGGATCTATTGTACAGCAAGAACGTAGAACTCCTGTGGCTGCTTTTTCATTTGGAAAATAAAATCTTTTGAAGGTTTGAGGGGGTTTTATTCTCCAAAAGAGAACAAGAAACTGAAATCCAATTAGTTTCCTGCATTTCTGAAAACCTGTGTTATGAACAGTGCTGTTCCTGGGAACTTTCTTTTGCTGTGACAAATTAGGGCTTTACCTCCCTTCACCCACAGACCTGTTGAGGAAATTCTAATGAAAGGCAAGTTCATTGAGCTTTTTTATTCCCTCAGTTACAGATAAACACAATGAGAGGAGAGAGAAAAGCAGCATGAGTGAGTTCTGCTCCCCTTAATGCACTATTGTGCACGTGATTGTTCTGTACACTGAAATCACAAAACAGCCATAGATTTTGAATCCTATGAGAATTGGTAGCTTCCTTCATCAGGAATTGAATGTAAGGCCCTAACTAGAAGTATCTGGTATTCCAGAATACAAAACTCCAGTATATAGACTGCATTGCAATTAAAAGTTTTTACTTTTTCATGCTCAAGAAATAAAATTAATTGCTTATGAGAGTAAATTATTTTATTTCTATAACTACTACTTAGAAAATGCAAATTTTTCATTTAAAAATGTTCTGTCTTCATATCTGGTGGATACAGATACTGAGTGCAAACACAAGTGCAGCAGACCCTGTTGCTCTTGATTGTGTTTATCTGCAGGAGCATCTGTCTGTTGGTATTTTCTTCCAGTGACCTGTTCTTCTTGAATACTTGGGGTTGTAATTATGTTTTCCTTGGTGAGATATGAGAAGTGTGTTTCAAAATAAATGGTCGTTGTTCAGAATTCTTTGAAGTGTTGTGAGAGGTTGTAAAACCAGCCTTCTTTGTTAATGTGCTTTTTCTTTGCTATTCTCTCTGACTTGTGTAAACTTACCACATTTTTACTCTATTAGGTGTTTGTTTGCTTGTGGAAAGGTTGCAAAGTATATAATACACCTTCAACAAGTCAAAGTTGGTTGCAGAGGCATATGCTGACACACAGTGGGGACAAACCTTTCAAGGTAAGGCTCGTTGTAACATACATTATCTCTCATTTTTAGAAAAATTCTCTTTATTTTTCTTAATACAATGTGTCAGTTGAAAAATACCATCACTGGATTGAGCTGAAGAAAAGTGAGCTGAACTTTCTTCTTTGCAGTAATAGTGCCCAAAGGTCCTGTTCTTTTACAAAAGCAGATGAAGAAACTCTTATTGCTTCTCTGTCCCTGTTTCTTTTAATCTATGAATGGCAGGGAGTGTAAAAGTCAATAGTGCTGAAGTTCAGGGGCTTTGTGCATTTGAGGTTGAGCTGCTTACACTGTACCAGTGAGGTATTTTCTCTCACACTTTACACTTCCACACTGAGTTTTGGATCATGGCTGATGGTGACCATTCCTGCTTGAGTGAGAGAGAGCTGCTTTTGTTAAACTCAGTAGAAGCACTGGCAGTGACTGTTGATGGTTCATTCTCTGAACAGAATAAGGAAGTCAGGAATGCAGGACCATTGACCTGACTGTATTTCCTGCACAGTATTTTCTAACTTTCTCTTTCTTTCTCCCCTTAATCTGTACCTGCAATTCTAGGTATAGTAGTGTTTCTCATTCCCATATCCACCAATCCGTTATTAATGAGTTGCTTCATCCTCTTATGGATACAGTTGGGGCAGTTCATAGCTGTCAATCCTGGATCACTTGATGGTAAGTCCCACCCACACTACTTCAGACTGAAGTTCTTCCATGTAGGATATGAAAATGAAATAGGATTTGGGGTTTTTTTGAGTTCAGGTAGCAATTTATGCCTCCTTGTCTCCCACCCCTAACCTCACCAAGTTTTAGTCCCTGTCTTTCCTCTCTTCTCTTTCTCCTCAGGTAATATCTTCCACTTTGTAAAAAAAATTATTTTAAGGCAGCTTTATTACTAAAAATACTTTTCTGTTACAGGGGTTTCTTTCTGTAGTTACATTTTCTATATGGGTTTTAATAACAGTTATGACAGAAAACAAAACTAAATTAAACTCAAAACCAAGAGAGTAAAAATAGTGAATCTTTTTCGCATTGCATGTGAAAAAGATTTTTTTACCAAACAGATTTTTTTCCACACTGAACTGTGTAGTTTAGACTGAAAATTTCTGACTCAAAGTACCCACAGGAAAATGACTTTTAAGATACCCTATTTTTGAAGGAATGAGTTTCTTGGAAGGATAGCATAAGAATCATAGATCCCTGCAAGTTTGCAGATATTGTTGTTCCAGGAATTAATCCAATCTTAAATCCTAATCTCTGATTATTATTAATAATAATAATAGTGGTAGTAGTAGCAATAGTAGTAGTAAAGAAAGCAACCACCAGTTCCAGAGGAAACTTGTAGCTTAGGTTTTCTCTATTTTGGAATGAAATATTTTGTCTACCTCAAAGTATAATGGCAAGCTTTGTTCTTGGATAAAAATCTTTTAATAGCTTAATCTGTGTTCTTATTTGGTCTAGATCAAAGAAAGTAATTTGTAGAGACATTGGGTTGAAGAGGTGGGCACAGCTCAGGAGCACCAGTAGTACTTCTGAGTGGCAGCCTTACCTAGCAAAGGCAGGTGACACCCTAGTTTTTTTGGCTGGTTACAGCTAGAGCCCTAAAATTGTCCACAATTGTTTTTGATAATAATCATCTTGTGTTCAATCTGATTTTCTGTCCTTTCTGGTCCTACTGAGGGAGAGAACAAAACTCTGGAGGGTTGCAGTAGTTAATCATCCTGGCTCAATGTGTGTCACTGCAGCATTTTTCTGTACTGTTGTCTGGAGTCCCTCTGTTTGTTTTTTCTCCCTGTATTTCTCAATCTGTTCCTGGGAGCTTTGAATGGAGGATAATTGTGGTCTGAGTAGAATTTTGTAACATCTTTTGTTCCCCTGTCATTTATGCTGAAATAAGCTTCAGGGCTCACATGAGGTAGCCAAGTATGTGAGTGTCTGTGATGGCAATCTATTAATTAACTGGCTCCCTTCCTTCATTTGCTGCTGCTTTTTTTTTTTTTTTATGCTAACTTTAGAAACCTACTCTCTGAGACAAAAAACACTTGAAGTGTTGGATATTAGTCTTGACCAGTCCAAGAACAGCCTTTTATTAATTGTTTTGTGGCAGCCAGTCAAAAGTGGAGCCAGTGTGTCCATTTTGTGCATTTAGCATGTCTCATAAATCTTAATTGCTCACCTTTCAGGGAAAGCCAGATTTTTTTGAAGTCAGAGTTGGTTTAGAGACCTGTTCTTGATAATTACTGCAGACAAAATATCTCCCAAAACCTAAATTGCAAATGAAACTTTAGTTGCCTCATGAGGTATGTATACTTGAATCCTAACATAAAAGGAAGGAATCTGTCATTTTAGAAAACTTGCAGAAAGAAGCCATTCAGTGTTTTAGTTAAAAAATAATGTTGGGATTTTTGAGGAAAGCTGTAAGAAGCAGCAGTGGAAATAGCACAGCTCTGTGCCGTTGCCTGAAAAAATGCTATTTAGAATGTTTAAAAGAAAACCAAATAATCTTAGCTAGGAACATGACAACTGTAAAATTGGAATTCTTATTTTTGGAAAGATAGATCAAGCAGTGACCAGAAGAGAGTAATAAGTATATCACAGATTGATATATTCATACATTTCTAGTGAAGAGAGAAATGTAGTGAAAAGCATTGAGGACTGTCTCAAACAAAACTCTTTTGCATAGAAGGATTTATCCCTGCCCAGCTCCTCTTTTGCTTGCTAATGGGCTCATTTTATGTAGTTGTACATTTTGGGTTTAATTCTCTCTTTTTGTGATACACATGGAGTTGTCCTTTGACTAAAAGCTCCATTCAGCTCTAACTGAGCTGTTCTGCTTTCCTCTTGGAAGGTGTTTGTGGGTTTTACCTGCCCTTTCCATTCATTCCTGTCAGCCATGTGACTGTGCAGTTCATTTGTCACAGAAATGAACCCACTTGTCAATTGCAAAAGCAAAATGGTTCATATTTTCATGAGTTTATCCTTTTTTTTCCTGGTTGTGTGGCTTAGTCTGTCCCTCTCATCATGAATATAGCAGTACCTGTGTCACAGAAAAGGTAAATTTCCTTATGGATACCTATTTTTGAGACTGTTGTTATGCTACCTCCTTTTTTCTGTGGGGCACTATCTTGGTAGTGTACATCCAGCTCCTCTCTGAGTCACTTCCTTCCCAGTCTGATTTTAGCCAGTCCTTTCCATTTTTTTTGCCATTGTAGATATTCATTAAATATAGGTATTCTCTCCAAAGACATTTAGTGTGCTCATCTTTGTGTATGATTTTACAGACAGAGTTGAGAGAGAAAGCCTTCAACATTATTCTTTTTTAGATCTCTTACTGCACAATTCTGCAGCTTCTTAGAAACCAGTGGAATATTGTGGATTATCATCAGCAGGCAGGGCTGGCCCTGTTGAGGGTTCAGCAGCTTGGCTCTCAGACCTTACAGACAGGATGTAAAAGAATAATCTGCTGAGTCAAAAACATCCTACTTTCAACAAAGTGCCCTTGGCAACTTGAAAAGAAGTGAATAATAAGATATTCCATCTTCCCTGTCCTAAACTTGGCTGTTAGAAGTATTGGAATAGTTAAAGGAGTTGTGACATCCTGCATTTTCCAGCATGGTTTCTGGTGTGCAGGGGCAAAATTAAATTCATCAAGTGTTACTTGGCACTGAAGGTTACTTGAAGACACATCAAATGAGCTCTTAGATGTTGAGCACAATGAAAGGACAAATGGTAGATGAGCACAAAATAGTGGGAGACTTTTTGCAAAATGATTGCATAAAATAAAAATAAAGTAAAAATAATAAAGTAATAATAATTGCATGTAGCATTAGGAGTGGGGTTGATGATCTCAAAGGTCTCTCCCAACCTAAATGGATCGAAGGATGCATGTGGGAGTGCTAGCAGATGCTTCCCCCCATGGGTTCCAGTGGATGTGCTCTTCATGTTCAGGAGCAGGCATGCAAGGTTTGCTCCTGTGGGGTAAATGTTTCTAGTGACAACTAATGGTAGTGCACAGGTTCATTGCAGGCTTCCCCTTAAAATGGGGGAGGAAAGTAGCATTAAAAATGAAGTTTGGTTACTCCCTGTAACTTCCAGAATTCATGAAGGGGTGACTGCATGCTCTCAGTAGAGTAATGCTTGGTGAAATGTAGCAAACACAGGTGAGCAGCTCCAGCCTTCATTGGCAATTCATGTCTGTTACTCTCTTGACAGAATATTTTCTGTCCATTAGAGCATTGCAGATGTAAAATGTAAAGGCACTCTGCCCAAACACTCAGATGTTGACACAACAAGAAAGTTTATCCAGATTATTTCTGTTAGATTTACTAGAAAAAATTACACATTCAGTAACCCAAATAGGAGATTTGGTTCTTTTGAATTTAGAACAAAAACCTGCATTGCTAGATACTTTTATATCCTGTTTGTTAAAGTCATTGGTCATTACTGCCCATTAATAATGGTGGGTATGGGTACACTGGAGAAATTAAACTTCTTACATGTTTACTTCCTTTCTCTTGAAGTAACATATCCACCAATCCGGACCCAATCTGTTGTATTTCAAATTCAGTGCAAATTTTTGAGGTTTAGGTTTTGGGGGAAAAATGAAAAGATTGGTTCAAAGTTGTGCATAATAGTTGAGTTTGATTTATTAGAAGGCCTCTAGAGCTATACAATTATCTGGTGGGAAGCTGATTTGGTGTGACTTACCGTCCAGAGATCCTGAAGTGACAGCCTGAACTGCTCCTTTATCTTTGGAGAGAAGAGACTTTACCCATTAGTAACGGATTGCTGGATATATTATTTTAGAGAAAAAAAAAGAACAAACAGGTAAGATTTTTTCATTCTCCTCTTCTACTGTTTCCTGTCTACTGCAAAGGCATTCTCTGTCATCTTTGATTTATCAGCTGTTGATTATTTGAAGACATGATCAGGTAGTCTCAAAGTACACAAAATCTGAATGTGTTAATTTTTGCAAATATTTTGTACTGTGGCTGTAGACTATTAATACACTTTGTGGAAAAAGACAATTTCTGGTTGCAAGGAGCAGATATTGAGGATCTAAGGATGTTGGTTTAGGGATTTTGAAAGTAAAACTTGAGTAGAACAAGAAAAGTTAGCAATAGCTTCTGTAGATAATCCATATAGAATATTTGGGATTGTTTGCTCTGTACATGACAAGAAAAAAGTTATGACATCATGAGTCAACCTCAGTTTGTCATAAAACAATGTTTCCCACCTGACAAGAAGTACAATTATGGTTTGAAAAGTTTTAGAGAAGTGCCTGACACATAGTTTGTGCTTTTTTCCCAAAGGCATTGCCTTTTTGATACCATATTTAACTTGGAATATGGTAATGCATGCACTGTACCAAGGCTTTAGGTTATTTTTGACCTCTAGGAGGCTTTAGTAAAAGTAAAATTTCAGTTTCTCAGTGTGACTGAATTTCAATATATGGGCTGGTTTTGAGCTTTTTTTTTTTTTTTTTCCCCTGACAGTGTTTGTATGATCAGAAAGAGCTGGAATCTGAAGTCAGGAGCACATTAGTGAAAGTTAATCCTAAATTTAGATTTTCTAGCTTAGTTTTGTAAAGCTGCTTTTATGGGCAAGACAGGTATTTCAAGGACAAAAAAAAAAAGGAGAGCAGAAAATGTTTAAACTGATGCACACATGCATTGTAGAGGTATCTGTTGATTGTGAGTTAAATCATCTTTCATAAAAACAAGTGGTTTGGGTTCAAGGTCAGCTTGAGGGGTTTAGCAGCCTAATTTAGTGGATGCTGGCCTTACCCACAGCAGGGTCTTGGAACTGAATGACTTTTAAAGGACCCTTCCAACCCAAACCACCCAATGATTCTGCAAGTGTAAATTTTAATGTTCAGTTTGAATGTAAAGTAAGGAAAGTTGTGTTGGAGTTGTTGTAGTGAGATCAGCATCCAGAGTGTGTTGGACTCACAGGTGTGCTGGGATTGCTTCCATTGGAAGCCACTCTAAGTAGACAATATTGCTGTTGTTTGAACATGGGAAATCTTAGGGCAAGGTTAAAAGGCATAGGGGAGATTTTGGTAGAAATCTTCACAATTCTTAAGATGCTTTTTAGTGGGGGAGACAGGGAGGAACAGATACAGTGTGAAGGTTCCTCAAGCTTTTCGTCAGGGAATTTTACATTTGAGTTAGTTCAGTACTTAGTGAAATTCCTCTAGCTCCCTCTAAGAATTCTTCCCTTTAAAAAAAACCACAACAAATTCACAAAAAAAAAAAAAAAAAAAAAAAGAAATTGAAGAACTTTCATTTTTTGCCTGTTACTGTCTTGAAATCTGTGTACATATTTTTAGTCCTATAGCAAGTATTAAGCAGTTTGCCCCTTTGTGGGCACTGTATTTTACTGCTGATCATGGAAAACCACTTGCTAAGTCTGAGGCAGAATTGGACTTCTCAGTTCTGCAACCACTGTAAGAAAACAACACAGTTGGGATTTAGGGGCAAAAAGTGGGACATGTGGAGTTCTAAAGCTGTTTTCTTGTCTTCCAATCAAGAAGAAAAATCAATCATATGGATTCACAACTAATTGCAGCCAGTGATGAAATGCATATTCTAAAATTACTTTTCTATTACCCATGTAAGCTCAGAGCACAATAGAAAAGGGTTGTGCTTCCCTCTCCAGTGGTATAATTTAAATAGTTCTTTTGCAAGTGAAATAATTGTGAATATGAATCAGATACTTATAAAAATACCAATAATTGTAGCCAGTACAAGCTTAGTTGCTGCTGTCATTGTTTGTATGTTTCAACTTGATTATTGTTGGATCTTATTTTTCTGTTGAGAGAGGACATTTCCTTTAAATGAGAACTACCTTAAATGCTCCTGAAGTGATAGCAGCACCTCAAAATGAATGTATAAATAATTGTTACTGCTGCTTTACTGAAGTAAGTTTTAGACAGAGCTGTAAGGCAGCTGTTCATTGACTTTTTACAGCTTTTACACAGAGCCTTAAGCTGTTTCAAATTTCCTGTGGGTAAGGATGGATTTGTTACTTCTGCCTTGTCACAAGAAAGGAGGACGTTACTGTTAGAGATGGAGAGCATTGGAGAGCTGTTGAAACAGTAACAGTGTTTGGAAAGGCACGGGAATGTTGGTCCATGAAGAGGACAGTTTGCCAGTGCATTGTTTGAGATTATTTTAATGCTATACAATATAAAATACAGAATGGCATGAAAGTATTGTACCACGAAATAATTATTGAGAGTTAAAAACTTCAAACAATTCTATTTCAGAATATGTTTTGTTTTTTCTTTTTAAGAAGTGCATGGTCATTAAGAATTTGGTTTTGCTTTAGTGTGTTGGAAGTTCCTGAAGCTCCTGTGCCACACAGGCACTGATGCAGTTGTTCTCTTTTTTGTCACTAGTGTGTAGTTGGTGGGTGCAATGCCAGCTTTGCATCTCAGGGAGGACTTGCCCGTCATGTGCCCACACACTTCAGCCAGCAGAACTCTTCTAAAGTTGCCAGCCAGCCAAAGGCCAAAGAGGAATCTCCATCTAAAGCTGGAATGAATAAAAGAAGAAAATTGAAGAACAAGAGACGGCGATCACTACGTAAGTGTTTCACAGCAGTTCTGGAAAGGTTTGTCTTGGAGTGAAAGTTCCTCCTCACTCTGGTGGTTTCTCTGCAGATTTCAATCTGGTAGAGTTGGGTTTCTTCCCATCACATTCCTTGTGATGGGAAGAAAACAATTCCAGATTCTGTTTGTGTTCCTTTTCAGGGTAAATCTCTGTGTGTCAAGGAAGAAAGATCAGTTTCCTGTAAGCAACAATTGGAGTTGCCAATTGAAAGAAGCTTTTCATTTCAGAGTTGCTTTTTGTTTACTGACTCTATTACTGTTGGAAAGGGTTCTGTTTAATGCTAATGAGATCTGAAGTTCAGACAGAGATTGCAGATTCATATAAATTAGAGATAAATGCATGTTATATAAACTCTTTTTTGAGCACAACATTTCATTATGTTAATGACAGTTTTATGAGCATAACCAAGATCTAATTTTGGGCAGAATTGACTTGCTATGTTTTTTTAATCTATCTCCACATAGTTAATGTTCATTAATTTTATATGAACCAATGTGCTGAGAGGTGTGATTTGTCATTTAAAGTGAGAACTGTTTCCTCTAGCAAGAAATCACAACTTACCCAGCGCCTCTTCTAGTCCATTTGGATCTGGTAGTTTGATTCCTGAGTTGTCCTAGCATTAGACTAATAAAATATCAAATTTCTACAGAGATTCTAATCTACAGGAATAGTTAGGAAGGATTAGGCAACTGTTGAAATATTTTACTTTGGGTTATAATTGCTTTGGATGCAGCTCTCCAGTACCAAACTGACCATTTGCTAATATTAAAGTGTTACTCTGCCCCCTGCATTTTAGAACAGACATTAAAAAACCCCTTGACATTTTTTCTGCTGGTATGTCAACAGCTGAAGAAAAAACTACATGTGTTTTTACTGATGGGGCAAAATCCATCTTGCAGTATTAGAAAGTAGCACAAGGTAGCTTTTTTTAGGTTTTATTCCACAGTTTTATCTCCAAAGCTCTTCTGTAGCAGAACCTGTAACTGTATCCATCTTTCTCTCCCTGAGAAGAAATACAGTTTCCAGTTATTCAAATGGTACTGCAGCAATGGATTCACATACTGGTGGTTTTAGGTGATTACTCTTTAGCCCATGATTGTGATTTATTCTTAATACCTCACCTGTGTTTTAAGGAAATTTATGAAGCAGTGGTCATGTTTCTGCCTTGCATGCAGACAAGCATGTCCTGGGAAGTTACATTATCCTCTGGAATTCTGAAAAGTTTCCTTAAAAATTCTTATTATTCTTAAAATATATATGAGCAAAATGTATTGTGAAACACATCTTAAAAGCATTTAAAGAAATTGGAAAATTGTTTCTGTCCTTTTCAGAATGGGATTTTCAAAGAGCTTTCCCTTTCACTGTGGAAATCTGGGTAAATGAGAAGGTTGCAGAAGGGAAGGCTGATCAGTGAAGGGTTATGGGCTCACCTTGCACTATCTTTGTGAATCTTAGATGTAATGAGAGAGACATCTTGAGATAATTGCAGATTCCTAAAGGATCATCATGATTTGTTGACTGTCACCCAAAATATAAAGATCTGAGACTGGTCACTTGAAAATTCTCATTTTCAGGAGTTCCTGAGTTGCATGTTAGCTTGATTCTCCATATTGACTTTGTTAGGTGGCTGATTTGATGCATCTTAATTAATTTTTACCCCACTATATGCAGAAGTAGTTTTTCAGGTAGGCATTTTATTAGTAATTTATAAACATCATATTATTTGACTTACAAATTTCAAATCAGAGCTTCATAATTAAAACTTCAAATCACCTGTTAATACGCTTTAGTTGTAATAAGAATTTGCTGCAGAAGTTATGAATGAATTTATGGCAAAAAATGGAAATAATAAATATTGTGGGAATGTTAAAGAGCAGACTGCAGTATTTGAATGGTCTGCTGTCTTGATCAAGTGTTGCACAGGAAGAAAAATGACAGCTGCTTGAGCAATTTCTTATCTTCTTGCCTCTCGAGACAAATGCAATGCTGGCTGTAGACTTTTGCCTTGGGGCAGAAATCATCTCTAACTGAATTGGGAACTGACTACTGTAATGTATTTCTCCAGAGGGTGTGTGACCCAGAAATGGATCCAAAGTTGATGGCATTTTCTGAAAATGCTGAGTATTGGCAGCTTTCCTTTCAAACTTTGTGTGGATTGCTGTTGGTGAACTGAAGGTGACAAAGGGCTGGTACAATCTTGTTTCTCTTTGTTTCTTAGCTTGGTTTTAGTTAAAGAATGAAGTGTGCAAGTTTGTGTGTCTTGTCTTTACAAGAAGCATGGGGGAAGGCAAAACCCTTATTCAAGAAGCCAAAATAACACAATTAACATCATTAAGTATTTTCAGTTTAGAGTATATAAAGCTAAATACCTAAGGATTTATATTTAGATATTTCTGAGTGCCCAAAAGGAAAGATGGAACCAGATTCTCTGCAAGTTCTCTTCTCTTACAAGGACTTGATGAGATGGATGTAAAACAAAATGCCATTTAATAGTGGACAGTCTGTTTAAATCACTTGCAGATAATAATTTGACAAAAGCTGGCAGTTTTTCAGCACAAAACAATTTGTCTCTGAAAAAAAAAATGTTGTCAGTATGTTATTTCTACCTCATAGTTTTATTAGACCCTGGCTTTTTTTAAAGATGTAAGTGGATTACTAAATATTTATTGACAATTAAGGGCTGATACATGCTGTTACTGAAGCACCCTCTTGTATAAATTCTTAATAGTTTAAGTGCAGCAAATTTATACATTTGCTTCCTCTCTTAATAGATAAAGGTAACACCTTTTTGTGAGAGAATGTATCATGAAAAAGGAGACTTTGCTGTGGCTATATGTGATGAGACTGCAATCTTCTAACTGATGCTTTTTAAAGAGATTTTCTACTTTTACTTAATTGTTTTTTTTTTAAGATCTTGCCCTTTTAAAGTGTTTTACTTTTCTTTGGTCCTATGTTTTTATTTTTCTAAGTTTGAAAATCAGCCTTTTGTTATAAAAGCTTGTTTTACTGGTGGTACCCTTTTAACTGGTCACATTCATGGTGCTGTGGAGATCTTATTTGTCTTAGAAATTTCGATGTAGAATAATTCAGGATTAGAGTCCATGGGTTGCCTTCTCTTCTGGGTGGCCTTTTTTCATGTTCTCACTCATGCAGAGGGGCTTTTAGAACCAGATATATGGCAAGTGTGCACCTCTAAAATAGGTCACAGTATTGCTGTGCTTTGACTACAATGTTGTCACCTGCTTTTTCATTGCAAAGATGACACTGTAGTTATTAACAAGCATGATAATCAAGCTCACAGCAGAGATAAGAGATAAAGAAGCTTTCTGTTCATGAAATTTGCTGTAAGGCTCTGTTACTTCTGTAGGGCTTGGTTTTCATTTGGTGGGGTACTGATGTGATGATGTAATTTGACTTAAGGAACTGAGGTGTGCTTGGAACTTGCATTATAAGCACGAAGGAAGATGCTTAAATCCATTTCCTCCAAGTCATTTTGGGGTAAAGATGCATAGAAAATTCTAGAACTTAAGAATAATTTAAATAATTCACACACTTTTGAAAAATTCTGTCTGTTCTTCTCAGTCTGCTGAATGTTTTCCACTGTAAATCCTGGAGCAGTTTGTTGCATAAATCTGAAAGCAAAAATTTGTTGGTTTTTTTTTTTTTCCTTCTTTCCAACCTCCCTCCTTTCTCCCCTCAGATTTATTTATCAAATATTTATATGCTTGCATCACTGAGCACCTGCAGCACGAGCTGGGGTCCTGCATTGCCACTTAGAGTGAGAACTGATTGCAGGGAGATGTTTGCCTAATTGGCAGTGTCCAGCTGGGATGGAGCAGGCACAGAACAGAATGTGCAGATGAATGCTTGCAACAGTCAGCCCCAGGAGTGCAGCAAGTGCTAGCTCCAATTTGTACTGGATACAGGAATATAGGAGCTGTTTTAAAGGAAGACAGCAAAAGTTTGAATCACTGTTTGTGCAGATTTCAGGGTAATTCATAGTTGATAATGTAATACCAGTTCCTATTCTTAGTTTTAATTTCAGTGTGTTATTTAGTAAATTGCTGCTCTCAAGTAAGGCTTAAAAATGTGAATATTTTCAATCCAACTTTTCTGCTAATGTAATGTAGTTATAGTTTTATATGGTATATCTTAAAACTTTTCTGTGAAACATTTCTAATACCATGCAAATATGTTCTTAATAGCAATTATTTTTTAGTGTAAGTACTTTTAATGTAGAATTGATGGACTTGCTTTTACACCCTAAATCAAAATTCAATAATCTATTGTTCAGGAAACATTTAACTATAAAAATCCTTTTCTAAAAGGAAAAGGTTTTTGTAATGCCTACTGCTTTTATACTGGTTGTAAAATCTCAGATGGGTTTTAGTTGTGCTTTCCTCATTATAAATTGAAGGCAATATGTGCTTCTTGGGTAGGAAATGTTCGCTAATAGTCCAAGAACACGGAATGACAACTTGTGCATAGAAATGTGTAATAGTGTGGAGTTTTTCACCTGACTATTCAGCATTATTGAAACTGAAATGAGTGGATGTGGTTGCAGTTTTGGAAATGGCTGTTTCATCCACAGGGAGTGTGTTTTGAGCAAACTTGAATTGTGCTTCTCTAGGAATAATTTCTCCCTCTCAATAAAAACGATGTTTGCTGTTCTCTGACAAGGTAGTGCTGCTGCCAGAAGGATAAATGATTTACTAATGACACTTCAGACCTATTTACATGCTTGAATGTGTCTGGATGCTTTCAGTGTGTTGAACACTAAGGATCTCTTTTCCTTTTTTCCAGCAAGACCTCATGACTTCTTTGATGCACAAACACTGGATGCTATAAGACATCGAGCCATCTGCTTTAACCTCTCAGCACATATAGAAAGTTTAGGAAAAGGCCACAGTGTTGTATTTCATAGTACTGTAAGTATTGATATGATGAATTCTATTTGTTTACCTGTGTGTCTAAAAAAATCCAATCTTTAAGAAATATTTCTGTTTTCCTCTTTTTCCTGTAGACATTTAATCAGAAATAAGCAACAGTGGCTCTTTGGTATTGTGGAGCTGTCCACTGTTGTTAGGAAATGCACTTTTCAGAGGTGTTGGTGGTAGTTGTTCTGGCTCACAGATTGAGTGGATTGCAACATTTCCTGTCTGATCCATTTGGGGAATGTCTAACAGCAATTTTGTGTTGCAGAAGAAAATTGGTTCTGTCTTCTAAATAAGAACACAGTTCAGATGGCATTTCCATGGTCATGAGTGACAGTGGGCATTTATCACAAGCAGTATTTTTGGTGTATAATTGAATATGTAAAGATGCTGATCTGAAATATGTGTTTATTCCCTTTTCCCCTCCAATTTTAAAGAAAATCCTGAATTAATTTTTTCCCATCCCCATTTTTTATTTCAATAAACTTACCACCAAAATATTGGGGAATTGCTGGAAGGAGGCACGAACCAAGTGGAGAACTTGTGTTTGGATAGGGAAGACGTCAGTATTAATTTAGAAGAGTTTAAACCAGGGATAAAATACTGAATTGGGGTAGAAGGATCAGAAGTTAAAAAAGGTTGAATAACCTCAGGTTTTCTTAAGCATGTTGGGAAATGAGGGCGTGTGAAAGTGGATACTTGGCTGAAGAAAAGAAGTAAGAGATGGGACAAAATGGGGAGGGATGGTTTTAAATTGGTAGAATTGTCCAGACAAGCAGCGCTGGCTGACATGTCTTCAGCTGCAGCTTAATCTTGGTATGGGATTCAAACTCTTGAACTACCAGTCTCTTTCCATAAATAAAAGATGATTTTGTATGCATGAAGCTTATTTCACCTTGTTCTGCAAGAGTGATGATTGTTCTAAATACCTGTGGCCTGTATTGGAGATCTTTTCCAAATTATTTCTGCTGAACTTTATGTACATTGTGCACCAGCTGCAAGTGGAGATTACAGGTGGCTTAGCTGTTACTGTATTTCAATCTCATCCTGGTTTCCCTGGCCAACATGGATTTTACAGTGCTGTGAGAAAAGCAAATTCTCCAATTCACAGCTTGCTTTAATCTGAAAGGTGATGCAGGCAGTCTGCTCAGTTGTGGAAGAACAGCTCTGGCTGTTGGAATAATTCATAAGGAGGTGGAATTAGAGAGAGGAATCTGCTCTAGAACTGCTTCCCATGAACTTGAAGGAAGTGGTGAAAATCTTTGTAGCTCATCTGTGCATGTGTCACTTGAGATGGTGGGAGGTTGATTAGATCTGGAATTGCTTAGACCTCAGTTGTGGGAGAGCTGCTCTGGGCTTCCAGCCCCGTGCTGCACCTGGCTGCTGTATTTTGTGGTGCTGGCTTGTGCTGGACATCAGCTTTGTTGGTGAGACTTAGCCTAAAATCAGCTTTAAAAAGAAAAGGTAGGCAAGGAGCTGTTTTGTGAGTGTTACACTGAGCTAACCTCAGATGCAAACACTCATTTTGCATCTCTTAAAGGAATTAGGACATGAGATCTGAATGGTGACTGACTAAATGCCATAATAAGTTTGTGTGGTCCACCCTCAGATGAAGAAAAAATGTGTAATTAACAGACACATTAATTTGAAAAATAGGAAGATGAAGTTGCCATGCTGTCTGAAAACAGACATAAATGATGTGGCTTTATTGTTTTACTCAGCAGAAGAATAATGTCAGCACAATAGATTATACTAGATATTCTAGTATGAGGAATTTCTGAGCAGTCACTGTAGATACCTTTCATGTTCTCTCAGAAGGCACATCCTTTCAGTTAGGTATACTTTTGTAACACAACCTTTTCTTTGTAGATATGGAGAGATTTGGAATGCAGTTATTAATAAAACCTTTCTGAAGAAATGTGCTTGCTGTACAGAATACACCTTTGACCTGATTATGATGGGTTTTTTCTGCTTCCTTTTTTTTTTTTAATTGAGTAAAATTCTTTCTATTTTAATTCTCTGAATTAATTAATTAATTAATTGTCTACTTAATCTAATTAAGTAGACATGCCAAGCATGTCTACTTAAACTAAGGAACCAATATTACACTGATTGAAAAATGTAACTTATAGGTCACCCTGTCATGCCACCTCCAACTTTTGAAGTGGCTTGAATTAATTCTCTAGAACATTTAAACACTGAACTGTTCTCTGGCTTTAGCTTTTTCAGGTATTTCAGGTCAGTGGCCACATGTATCTTAACTAGTTCCATTTTAATACATTGAAACCTTGTAAGGCAGGAAATGAATCCAGTGAGATGCCTGCAATGCACACATTTTACAGTGTGAAATTGGTTTCTTTTTCCAGAAGAGGTCAGCAGAACTCCGTGTCTGATTTGAGACCACTTTGATGCACGTTTGCTTGGAATTTCCATTTTGTTTCTGGGACAGTGCAGGAAATGTAGAGAGTGTATTAAGAATATTTCCAAATAAAACTGGATTAAGTGGACATCTTCTGGCTGAACTGTGGTTTTCACTTAAAAACCTAAATGGACTTAAGTTCTTTGCAAAACAGTTTTAAGTCTTCTTATTTATTGCAGACACACAACTTTCAAGGAGTATAATATCTTGCTTTCTATGAATGTCTAGTAGGACATGAAGAACAACAACTTTTGAGGAAAAAAAATCTGTAAATTTGTTTTAATTATGGTTTTGTAATTATTTCAGGTAATAGCTAAAAGAAAAGAAGATTCTGGCAAAATAAAACTCTTGCTTCATTGGACACCAGAGGACATGTGAGTATATTGCTAGTGATGCATTTTAGATGGGGAAGGATTCACAGTGGGATCAATGAACTGTTATTTTGTGCCTTAGAGTATTTGTGTTAAAGTTAATATTTTTAAAATGCTTTTCAAAAAGTAATTTAAAAGTTTAGAAATTATTAAACAATGAGTTTATTGATTTTTGCTTTCAAGTCTTTGGGTTCTAATACCAGTTCAGTTAAATTTCCATCTGTATTTTTAATGCATTTTGTTACAAGTTTCAATTCGTCATGAGAGACAGAAGCTAAAATATTCTTATAAAATAGGCAGGTTTTGGATTCCTTTTAGGGCAGATGGTAGTATTAGATCTAACAGCATTCTGAAATTTTTCTTATTAAAATGAATGCAGATGATATTATTTTACAGATAAAGACAGGTAATTTTATTGTAAGATAAGCTTTAAGAAGTATGCAACACTGGGAACATGAAAAATAAATAAAAGAGAAATTATTTTTTAAATTCAGAGTCAAATGAATTTTTTGCTCATGCAGGTGAATTTGGTATTAGAATTTCTGCATTGGAGAGAGCTTGTTCAGTCATGTTAAGACATTCCCAATGGAATTTAGTTTTGGTTTGTCAGGTCAGAGGAAAAACGTGTTGTATATTGCTGTTTGCTGCATCTTGATTGGGTTAGATGGGTTGGGTAGAGTGGGTGTTTCAGGCACTGAACGATGTGGCTTTAAATGACTCAGTATTCAGTTCATCTTGATGATTGCATGGAAGCAGAGGAGATGCCCAGGTGTCCTGGCACACACCATCAGTCTGTGTTCCCCTGTCAGGGCACTCACACGTCAGTGAAATGCGCTCAGAGTGTTCCTGCCCACTCCCCTGAGCTGCTCAGCAGCCTTCCCCATGGAGCTGGCAGTGGTGATTGAACTTTGCACTGAGTCCTCCTGAGAAACTGCCCAGCTTCTCCAGGATGCCCAAAAGGTTCAGGTTTTGTCAGGAAAAATAAATACAAGTCTTGAAGTCGTTTCCTCTCCAAGAGGGAAATAACTTCTAGTGGGCTGGGAGGGTTGGGGTTGTTCTGTTGGTTTTGGTTTTTATTAAGAGCAGGAATTTATTTAAAACAAAAAAATCAGCTTACTGACTTGTTGTCTTTCTGTATATTTCAAATCTCTGCATGTGAAAAGTTTTCTTTTTTGCTCTTTGTATCTTGAGCATGTTGCTCACTGAAAATGTATTCCCAATGTTGGTTGTCCAAAAACTGATTTTTGGCTTTATTTCAAAAACTTCCATGATGTTTTTCCACCTTTCAAGATCCATGAGACTTACTGAATAAATGGATTGCCTGCTGAGTTGTTCTCCCTCCCCCACTGCCCTGTTGTTTTTAATTTTTTCTTCCTCCTTCATCTGAAAGGTTTAATTGGAGAAACTCCTTTTCCTGCTGGGTTAGAGGTTCTGGGTTTCATTTCATGTTTTGAATTACCCAAAAAAGTTGAATTTGAGTTGCAGCTAACTTTCACGCAAAGTGAAATCTTTGCAAAATGCAGATTCAGTGAAATAATTTTCAAAAGTCTGTGAAATTTGGCTTTGCAGAGAAAGAGCCACTAAAATTAGTTTTTAGTATTGGGCTTCTCAATTTGAAACCCATTTCAAAGACTTAGACACCTTAATTACAAACTCCTCCCCCAACCTGAAGTTAACCTCTGGCTTCTAGGACATGCAGAAAATTTTTAAAACCCCACCAAAAACTCAAAGAGGATAATCAAACAATTAACTTCAGCAAAGTTGGAACATTTTATCTTTGAAACCTTTGAGCTTGGAGCAAGGAAATGAGTGTAACTCAAAGCTCAGTGCCTGCAGTGTATCCTGTCCTTTAATTGAACAGAATCAAAGAATTGCTGCCAGTGAAATAAATTATTTTCAAAGGTCTGGTTGTGTTTTCTGTTACCCATTTTTACATTAAATTGTTACAGTGGAGAATGCAGTGCCGGTATCATTGTACACTTGGAATATACTTCTGGAATGATCTAAATTCTCTTCAGTGTCTTTTCAAACTGAAAAAACTTCAGAGTATGTGTAAAGATTGGCTGCCTTTCCTCACTCTGGTGTAGATGCTTTTTAACCAGGGAAATGTGAAATTTGCTTCATCTGTACTAGTTTACCACATAATGTTATGGTGAGAAAAACAGTTGATCTTTTTTGAATATTTTTATTTTATTTATTTGTTCATAGTCTGCCTGATGTGTGGGTAAATGAAAGTGAACGACATCAGTTAAAAACTAAAGTAGTTCATTTATCAAAACTACCAAAAGATACTGCCTTGCTTCTGGACCCAAACATTTACAGGTAACATCTTCATTTTGCAACTTTCTTTACTTGAATGTAATCTTAAGCCTCACTTAACTTTTTGACGTTGGAAAATCAGGATTGCTAATGTATGATACACCAGATCAGGGAGCCTTGGCACTGTACACGTCCAGGAGTTAAGTTCTGAGGTCTTAAGTTATTTCAGAATTACTTCTTGAACTAAACTCTAGTGACTGAGAAACGGGGAATGTGTGTATTTACCAAGTGTATTTTACTTTTTTGTGCTTGGTGTACAGAAATTCTAGTAAAGGAGGTACATACAGTGGAATCCTGAAAGATCACTTCTGTTAAGATCACATACTGGTTTGTATACCAATTTTTTTAAAGTCCAAATTTATCTTTCCATATTATATTCAGCTGTAATACATGCAGTATTACCTTGAAACTTGTACTTGTGTTCAAGTACTGTTATTTTTTATGACAAGATTCTTTATAGGGGGACAAAAGGGAACAATTCATCTTACTTGTCTTTAAGCTACTTTCACATTTCTGTTTTTAGGCCCTCAGATTGGCTTCTAATCCATCTGGTTTCTAATAATTTCCTGATTCTCCCCCCCACCCCTTTATTACTGCTCTCCCATGATTGTCAGTACCCACAGTTCTGTGTGTACAGTTTTTAAAGGTAATCTGAAATGCTTAATTCATTCTGAAATGTTGAGCATCCATAGATCCATATGTGTTTATATTAAAAATCCATGAAAATTGCTTTTGGAACGAAAATTTGTCACAACAGAAGTTCAGTATTTCAATGTTTCTTCCTTAACATCCAGTGACCAAGAGTCTCAAGGAGTAAATCAAACACTAATCTCAGGTCTTTCAGTGCAATAAGCCTTTCAGTTCACCTTTAATACTCAGTGTATTTCACTAATCAAATTAATGAAAACTTGCTTTATGATATGAAAACCAATCCTACTGTATTTGCTATCTTTGGAAGGGTGTTTTAAGTACTTACCTTAGCCTATGAATCATTGCTATTAATGGTAAACTCATAAAAATGTTATGGTGAGATTGGATTGTGTGTTTTCAAACTGCTCAACACAGTGACTTTTAGAATCTAATTGAGGTGTTAAAATTTTATATTGATTACCTTTGCTGAGCTTGATAAATTAGTTTGCCTTGAAAAGAAAAAAATAGCCTTTTAAAATAAAAATGGAATGATCTTTGGATTAAGTCCTTGGAGAAAAATTAGCAGACCTTTCTGTCTCTCCCACGTAAAATTAAGGTCCCCACATGTAATGTTGTGCTCCATTTTTAGCAGTATGGATCAGTCTGTGATTGAAATGAGCTTTTGGGAGCAGCTGAGGGAGCTTAATGATGTAAATTTAAAAACCAAACTTTAAAACTAAAACTTCTTTTCAAGAGGAAAGAGTAGTTAAGGAAATTCAGTGTCATGCTAAAATACCTGCTTTAATAGAAAGTTTGAAATAATTATCTGAGATGTACACTTTAGTGAGATCATCTGGAGTGGCTCTTGGTTTTAACCAAATGAAAGTAGACTTTGTGTAGTCATGATTTCATAGTGCATTCAGCTGACCAGTGTATACATCACAGGGTCTTAATGTAAAGCTGTACCATCTTCTTTTACAGAACAATGCCCCAGAAGAGGTTGAAGAGGTAAAAACCAAGCAAGTGGTGGGGACACCTGCAGTCTTAGTCACTGACAATGGATTTAGAAATAAAGTTGCACATTAGTCAAATCCCATCTTTTTTTTTTTTTCTTTTTTTTTTTTTTTTTTTTTTTTTTTTTTTTTTTCCTTTTGGTTTCTTTTTTTTTTTTTTTTTTTAAGAGAAATATTTATGCTTAGTGTAAACATTCTGTGAATGAAGTTGATGCTTCCGTGGAATATATTAATATATTACTGTATATCCACATTTTCATGGAATGGTACAGTGGGAGACTGAGCAAACACTCTTCTGGCAACTTAGTGGAACAACTAAAAGGCTTTGCATGCTTGCTTCTTTAAGCTGCTTTTTTCTTTAGTGAATACAGTAGTCTATATTTGATGAAAAGAAAAAGTAACCATCACCATTTCCTCCCGATTCCCAGGAGAACTGTTAACAAGCTATTGGGCTTCCTGTCAGTGTTAACTGAACCTAACACATGCCAGACAATAGAACAGCTACCAAGGGATGATCCTGTTGCCCTTTGAGTATGGTGGATAGTAATCATTCGTCATTTGTGATCTTGTGTCCTTTTGCAGCTCCCTAAAATATGTTGGATTATGGTGTTGAAACAAATGTTGATGGAATGCTTGTCTTTTCCAGTCAACTCTGAATACATATAGTAAGGTGGCAGGATGTTCAGAGTGTTGCAGTCTGTCTGACCCCTTTGCAGGAGTAGTGTAGTGTGTTCATCAGGTCTGCTTTGGTGTGATCTGTAGCAGTGGAGGGGTTTGGGAAACCTCAGTGTAAGCAGTCAGTGTTACTGGTGATTTATTTTGCTTTTTTGACCCTCTAGGATCCCCATTCACTTGTAAAGTATACTTTATTTGGCCTAATGTTTTCTAGATGTAAAGAAAATGGTATTTTTTAAAAAAAAAATTAATCTAGAAATTCAATCCTTTATGCACCAAAGTTGGCTTTGAAAAGGAAAGTAAAATCATTTTCTTGCTTAATAAGCAAGGAGCCGTGGATTTTTTTTAACTGACAAATAGAGATGCGTCTAACCTGTTAGTCTTTGTATGGAGACAAAAATGTTGCATATAGATAATAGGACATTGCTTGTAAATATTTCAGCAGATTTGTAATATATTTTTATATTATGAAATGTACTGTAGATGTTTTTCTAGAGGCATGAAAGTTAAAATGTATATATTACGGTAGAAATAATATTGAAGGATATTGTAATTCACTAGTGCTGCCAGAAGAATTGTTTAAAAAAAGCACCTTCCTTAACAGTAAAAAAACCTTCTTTTACATACCTAAGGGACTATATACTACTGTTAGTATCTGTTGTAAGAACAAAAATACATTGAACATCCTTCCCAGAAATCTTAGAGGGATGAATAGTACCCATAATTAATTCATGGCACTCCTTTCTAATAGTGAACACAAAATTAGTTTTTTCCTCGCTGTCGGAAGGAACTAATATGTAAAATTTGTATGGATATATGCAGTCAAACTGCAGAGTTAGTCCTCCTTATTGGGGAGGAATTTACTACAGTGAAACTAATAACCAGCAGTTTTTACACTAAATTTTTATTAAATAGATTAAGACTTAAAGTAACCCTTTGGTTGCAGAAGTGAGCATATCCTAATGTAATACAAATGCGTTCTGCATTGGTACTGACACGAGTCTTGCTTAGCTCCAGTGGGTTAAAAATGTTACTTATATACACAAAAAAATAATCTTATCAAGGATATGAAGTGCAGATTAAAAGCACCACTAATATAAGATGTTCTGGAATGGTTGTTTAATAAGGGTATTATTCATAAAATCTGTAGTGATGTGACTTTATTTTTGGAAGAAATGCAGTGTTTTGTTTTTTTTTTTTTTTTTTTTTTGCTTGAGCACTTCACCTACTGCTTTTTCTGTACCTATAAAGTAATCCATAATCTTTGTTTCTTTTTTTTTTTAATTTGTTATAAAATTGCCAAATAGAAGTGTTTCAGATATAGTTTGTATTTGTATTTTTTTAATTTTATTGCTTCATGAGTTTCTTGTAAGTCATTTATAATTGACAGATGATTGTAGACCTTGCCTGAGTATTTTTTCTAATAAAACAAAGCAAACAAACCTCATAAGCGTGAAAATTGTACAATTTCAATGGAGTTTTCAAAAACAAATATAAAAATGATTCTGTGTTCTCTGTAAGTTGTAACACACACCTTTACAGAAGGGGGAATTGATGGATTCAAGTAATGTGGTGTTCATGTAAAATGTGACTTCCCCTGGGTTTGAGAAAATATTACCTGGTGTTCTCATGGCAGTTTCTGCTTTGGGAGGAAAAATCAGTTTAAATAACAAACATCTGTGGAGAAATGGATACTCTAGAGCTAATTAAACTTTCCATAATAGTCAGAAGGTAAGTGGACATTTGGCTGGTGTTTGCCTTGTAGTTATGGAAGTGAATTGCTAAAACTATTTCTGCTTGAAAGTCATTTGCATTCTACAAATTTTGGAATTACTTGGTGGTGTTTTGTTCCAAATGCCAGTGTGTTCTCTAAAGCTCTGCTGCAGGTTTTTGTGTGTCCCTGGGTAGATTTCACTTGTGCTGGAACACCAGGTAGGTGGAACTGCCACTGTGTGCTGGGGGGCACTGATCATGTTTTTCTTCTGGAAATAATCTTATTCTTACTCCTGAAAAGTGTTTCTGAAATAATTGGCCTCTCCCCTTTTAAGTAATTCCATGTGCTTTGTTTTGGGATGTAACATTTAAAGGTTTCTCCCTGTCTTTCTCAAGAACATTTTCCAGACATTTACAGATTGCATTCTCTCCCAGCCTGAGTGTTTATTTTCTTTGTAGAGAAATGTCAGCTCCTTGAAAGTCACATTTTCAGGAGTTGCAGTGCACACAAATATCTGTGTTCAAACTCCATTCTTTTGGAATGAGTTGGCTTGACTTGTACAGATTTCTGAAATGGAAGAAGAGGATTTTTGAGTGAGGGATTGGGTTTGGGCTCGAAGACCAGCTCTGCCTGTTAAGTGGAGGGAAATTCCTGTCTGGGAAAACTGGCTGGCATTTGGGCATAGCACACAGCTGATTGTTTCATACTAGATCTTACTCTATTTGCACCTTAATAATCAGTTTATTAAACACAGAGCAGAAACAAATTGGTATTTTTCCTACACTTACTTTGAATAGAATTTTCTCAAATTACTGTGGGTCTTTCAGATTTTGGCCAAAGTTGCAATAGGTTGCACTATATTTTTCCTCTGTAGTCCATGAAGTAATGATATAAAATTGAATTTCAAATTGAATTGCACATTAATTCTGGACTAGCTTCATTTGGAACAAACAGGTGAATTGTGTTCAAACATGCATTGTGTTTAATAATCGAAATTCAAGTGGTTGATTTCTGTACCCTTCAGCTTTTCAGTACTATGTATGAATTAATTAGTGCAGAAGACTGGTCTTGTTTAATACTTCAGCCTGAAATTGATGGTTTACTCTCACTTAATGCTTTTCTGCCTTGACATTTTAAATTTGTGAGTGAACCTACCCTAAGTATTCCTCTTGTAATAATGTATGACAGGTACAACAGAAAAAATCCTATAATAGGAAAGTTGGCATTTTAAAAAAGCAGCTGAATGTATGGCTTCTTTCAGCCATTGATGTTTGTTTATTCCAAGCAAAGAATATTCTGGAAAACTTTGCAGAATCAACTTTTATTAAAAATTCTGTATTGTGTTTTGGGGGAGGGGGAGATGGGCACCACCTGCACTACTGCTGTGAGCAACACAAAACCTCAAAGGAATTTAATTTGTAATTTCTGAAATGACATAAAAAAAGGTACCAGTTCTGCAGTATAGCAGCTTGCTGCCCTCTCAGGGGTGATGGCAGGACTGGGAATTACTTGTTATTCCCAGGGCTGCTGGTGCTGAGCTGTCCCCATAGAGTGACCCAGGGCAGGAGTCAGTGTTATCCTGGCTGCAGACCTGGGTGAAGAAGGGAAGAAGGAGATGCTGCTGTGAGAATTCGTGCTACTGTGCTCAGCTCTAGACTGGAATGAACTGTAGTCTGGAAATTTAAGGCTCATTTCCCCTTCTCTCCCACATACATCCACGCACTTACCTCTAACTCTTACCTAGAGAAGAGTTAAAATCAGGATGTGTCTGATGTCATAATTTAACTTACAGTGGAGTAAGGAAGTGTAGTTCTAAGAGTATGAATGAAACAGTGCTGATTACAAACAAGAAGTGGGCTGTTGGTTGTCAGCCAGTTCTGGATAAATTCAAGTCCTGCAGTTGTTTGTGAAGATTATTGTGCTGTGATTGATGCTACATTCTTTGTTTTTCCTAATTCTGAAACTGGCCCTTTGAAGTGTAGTAAATCCTCCTCAGCAGTAAAGCAACAAATACTAAGTAATATGATAAATCTGTTTATTTCTTCCCAAATGAGAGATAATTGCTGATAACATCCCCTTGGCTTGGCTTGTGTGCAGGAGATTTTAGTCCTGTCTGGATGCTGTTCAAAAGAATTGTCAGATTTTAATATCCTTGCTGTTTTGCCTGTTTGTGTAGCCTCAGTGGAGGATGAGAGATCCCCACAATGATTTACTATGAAGAACTGCCTCTGGTTTGAGACAGTCAGTAGCCCTTCTGACTAATCAAGGGCTCCTGACTGCCTCAGAGGGTGAGACTTGGAGAAGAAGATGAACTTGGAGACCTTGTGAAATGATGAAGGAATGCCCCTGTGGCCAGTTGGGTCAGCTGCCCTGGTTCTGTCGTGGGCACCCCACAGCATGAGCTGACCTGTCCTTGACTGAGTGTAAGCTCTGCTCAGCAAAAAGTAAAAAATCAGTGTGATACCAGCACATTTGTCATCCCAAATCCCAAACAGCACTGTACCAGCTGCTAGGAAGAAAATGAACTCCATTCCAGCCAAAACCAGGATCTAGGGCTAGAAATTGAATGCCCCATGCAGACTCCGAGATCTCCTTTTTGTCACTGTCATTGCCCGGCTGTGTTTTTTGGTTTGTTTCATCCATGAAATGTCATGTCTGTGCTCCTGTGGCTCGGTGGGATTTGCACAGACACATGGAGTCTGACCAATGCCTTGTTGATTTTAGGAGGACATTGTTATGGATATTTGACTTGTCTACCTCTGTTCACATCTCCTGTCTGAAACCCAGATTGTGAAATCAGGGGGAATGGAACACGATGTTGCTCGTGATTCCTTTAAGCCAAAATGCTCAACATGAGCCACTTAAACGTGTCTAGGCACTGAAGTATATGTTTGGATTTACATAATTCCAAGGCCAAAAAATTAGTAAATGTATTGTTTTGGGAGCAAAGCCTTGGAATGTGAGATTCAAGACTGCCCCTAAGCAATAAAAGCATTTTAAACAGTTCCAATTTTAAACACTTTGCAGCTTTTACTTCCTAGTGAAAATGAGGCAGGGGCTTGGACCCTGCTTGCTTGTTCTTTCTTCTTGCCATAAATATTCTCTCCTAGAGCATGGAAAATAAGTCAATTACACTTAAAACTGTTTATTGCAGAGCAGATGTGTGCATACAGCAACTGTAGCTGAAAGCCCAAGTATTTAATTAGCAGTTGCCTGCAGCTGGATTCTTTCTTTTTATACAAGTGAGGAGGTAGGAAAGCAGAAGAGGATGTCAGGAGACATTCTGCTGACAGTGAGCAAGTTCATGTGTAATTACTTATTAAAATTTTTCCTCTGCCTCTGTCCTCAGAGCCATCACGTGGTGTTGCTGCCTTTTCATTGTGCTGTGCAGCCGTGCATGGATTCTGTGTCCTCGCTGCCCAGACACCTGTGCTGCCTCAGCCAAGGAACATTTGGTGGGGTTCTGTGGCCTTAAGAGAGATCTGAAGATAGACCTGAAGGTTTTCTAATGGTCCTGTGCTCATCTGGTAGTTTTATTCTAGCTGTTCCTCTGCAGTTGTTGGGAGTTTGCAATTGATGTGGAGACTGAAGATTCGTGTGGTCAGAGCTCAGAGTGGGGACAGACTTTGCTCATGAGCTGTGAGGATTTGCTGCTGGAGGTGTCCCATAGGCTCTGCAGGTGAAATCCATGCTGGTGTAGTTTTGTGTGGTTTACATCTCATCAACTAGTTACAGATAGCTTTTAAAATGGGCAGATGCAGATAAATGTGTGTATGTTATAAAAATTTCAGAGAGCTGGTTTGTGGATAAAATGTGGCCTCTGTCTTGAAATAAGCTGCATTTTTTTTGTTGTTGTTCAAAAGTGAATTGTTGTGGAGGAAAGATGCAAACAAAAGCTTGCCTTGGCTGATGCCTCATCTGGGTAATTACTGTAAGCTGTACAAACTGCTCACAGTAGTTACTGATGTATTTATCTCCTTGTACCCTTTTTTTTTTTTTTTCTTGGCTTTTATATTTGTTAATCTTGGAAGGTATTTCATCATTTAATAACTATTACATGCATTCCAGTGGGAGCTGATTTCAGCAGTAGAGGATTCAAAGATATCTTAAGCTCGAAGACAGTAAATATCAAGTAAATACCAAGACAAGCAGCCACACACTGTGCAGTTTACAGCAAGTACAAATGATGTTCCTGTTCCACCCCACTGCTCTCCCAGGTGCTCAGATCCCACACGTCACAGTTCATTTCCACTGTGTCTGTGTTTCAGGATCAAATCCAGTTTCACAGTGGTCTGTAACCAAGAGGTGGCAGCAGCCTACCACACTAAACTGTGCAGAAATTAATATATCCCTTGGTGCTGAGGCTGCTGAAGGTGTTTGGCTTTTCTAAACCAGCCTCCTTGGGTGCAGTTTGGTTTCTTGATGCAGGATGTGTTAATTAACTACAGCTCTCCTCACTGCTTTTCTGGTTGGTCTGTGTCTCTCAGATGTTGCAGAGGAGAAGAGAAACTGCCTTCTCTTTTAATAAAACTGACTCCCAAGACTGAAAATTCTTGAAAGAAGTTCTGTTATTACCCAAGTACTGAAAAGATTGAACATTATCACATTTTGTAAAACCTGTCTGGGTAATTATGGTGCTTGGGCACTTTCTTCTCTGATTACTTTTTCTTTGCCAGTGATGCCCAAGATTGCACATTTCACTGCCTGATTATTTTCCTTAAAGGGGCATGGCAGGAATTCTGTATTTTTTGTTCAAGTAGGTTGCATATCAAATACAGTTGTTTAGGTAATCGGATTATTGCTGGTTGGGTTTTTTTCCCTCCTGAAATGAAACATTGGGCAATTTCAGCATGAGCTAAAAACAAACAGACCCAAACCAAACAACTTTTATGTTCCTGTAAATTGCAGAGCTTTTCAGATCACTATCCACTTTGTGAAAAATGCTGCTGGAATCAGAACCATGGTTTCTTCTGTGTCTGAGTAATCCTTTCACAGGAAAATAAATTTTTTGCCTGTAAGATGGGTAACCATGTACAAGGCAGGATTAAAGCAAGCTTCCAAAACTCACAGCTGCAGTTGCCTTTAGAATTGTCTAGTAGTATTTGTAGAACTCTTAAAAAAAAAAAAAACCTTTTCCCAAAAAGTGGTGTTAGTTGGTTTGCTTTCTGCTGTGTTTCTTGGTTGGTCTGAGGTCTCTAATGGCATCTGCTGTTTTGTAGCAGTGACCTACATAACCTTTATCCTTCAGTGAGTGAGAGCTGCTGGGATGTGCTTGTGTTCCCAGTGAGGAAGGGAGTTGTTGCATTGCTGCATGAGTGGTGCAGGCTGATGCAGTGAGCACAGAGCTGTTGGCATGCCCAGGGAAGTGGGTGAGCCACCATCCCTGGAAGTGTTCCAAAACCATGGATGTATTACTGGGGGCATGGTTTAGTGATGAACAAGGCACCTCTGTGTTGGCACTTGGATCTTGGAGATCTTTTCCAGCCCCTATTCCCTGTTTCTGTGATGTGCAGTGTCTCTCTTGCTTCTGCTTAAAGCCTGAAGTTCAAGCTGACCTCAAAAACTGTCTTGCATGGCTACCAGAGGAAGGACACAGCAGTGGATAAGCTGTGCCCCACATCTCACCCAGGAACTGCATCCCTGAGCCTTCTCTCATCCCAAACCCTCTGGCTGGTGCTCTCATTGTGTCATTGAGCAGTTGCCTGGAAAGTGGCCAGGTTGTCACCACCCTCTGTGGCTTTCCAGGGATTCCAGTAATGTCACTGCCAAGTTTTTGATGCACTCCTGGTCACTCTTGGGCTCTTTGCACTTTCAGGTAGACCTCAGTACACTGTGCAGTGGGGTGATGCTTCCCAGTTTCTGGACAACAATGAAGGTAAAAATACATGAGATTAATGGCAGATGAGTGTGAAACACAGGCAACCCCTCAATCTAGACATAACTCTCACTATTGCAAGGACTTGCAAGGGGAAGGTGGGAAGAGGAAGGTTTTTTGCACAGCCTCTTTTGTCTGCCTGCAGCTCCAGTTATTGGTTTGATGGGGAGGGGACATTTGTTTGTTGGGGTCTTCGTGGGGAGGGTTGGCAAACTTCTCATCTATAGAAGAATTTGTTGAGTGAAATTCCCTGTTGTTGTTCAACTCAGTAGCTGTCCAGAATGGGACATGTGAAAGGCAAGGGGTGATTATAAATCTAGAAATCGTGGGATAGGGGTAAATGAGTCACAGTTGAAAACTGGACTGAGATGTTCTGGGGGATTTTTTGCAGTGATAGAATTTTTTTTTTGTATTTGTGCAAAGTAAGTTTTTCTCAAGTGATCCATGTGGTTTTGAGGGTTTTTTTGGTATTGGCAAGGTGCTCAGCAGAAGTTGCAGAAGAAATCAGATTGTCTTGTTTGTAATCTGTGGTGCAAGTTGTTTTTTCTTTATCTACAGCTTTCTAATCAGCATCTTTGTCGAAGTGGAAGGTGCATTTACTTTCCATGTGGATTTCCTCTCTGCCCCCAGCAGCAGTGGCATCACCTCATAATTTTTGAATTCTATAACTTGGGTCCTATTTCAGGTTGATCCCTGAAGTGCCTCCTGAATGTGAGTTCACAAATGCTGAGTAACAAAGTCCCAGATTGCCTGTGTACCACAAAGCCAAAGGTCAGCGCATGTAAGGAGTGATTTGATTCATAACAATGTGTGTTCCATGGTCCTTTGTGTGTTTCTGTCAACTTTACAGTGAGATCTGTTGTTTTGTGGTTTGCACAGCTAAAAGGAGCACGTCTTTGCTGTTATTTCTTTTCACAAACAAATCCACTGGTTGTCATGCTGTACACATGACAGTGATCTGGCAGGTGGTGGTGAGTATGTCACCAGGTTCTGGCTGTATATTTAGGGAAGGTTCAGGCTTCCATGGAGCTTAGGAAACTCTTGAAATTACAAGTCAGTTATTGCTCTATCTTTTTTGTGCATGGTCACCATTTGTTTTCAATTATGGATAACTTTTTCCAAAGCTGATTCCATTCCAAGCAGTGCCTAAGCATGAGGTCAGTGAGGAGAAATGATTTCTTGGGCAGGTTTTATCTTTCCAGTGGTTAATTTATCACTTCTGTAAATAAAAGATAATCTGAACTCTGCATTCTTTTGTATTTCATTGTTATACTCGAGCCATGCCAAAGAGTAGCGACAGGCAAGATATTTTGCAGTCCTATAAAGAAAAAAAATTGCCAAGTGATAATCCCATTTTTTATTCCAAATGGATGAGGTGAACCATTTCATATCCACCATAATTACAGTTTATGAAGCAGCCAACTCAATACACAAGCTGCCATCTGCACTTCATCAGTTTCTTTTATAACAAGGGGCAAAGTTTTAGCTGTCAGTGAGACAGATGATGTGCATTTTGAGTGATTGTGTATTTTAAAAGTATAAATCCAAAAGTCAACATATCCTTCTGTTCTTGTGTGCACTTTCTTCCTCTTTCCTCTTTTGAAAATCAGTTGGCTTCAGTTTGGGAGCTTTTTGTGGTCATACCACAAAAGAAGCTGAGCCGATTTGGGTTTGGTTTGGGGCTTTTTAGGTTGGTTGGTTTGGGGTTTTTTTGACAGGAAAGGAACAAATGGTTCACAGGGGAAAAGCATGAAAGGTGCTGTGGCATTGCCAGTTTGCTTCTATTCTGACCTCTGTTAGATTTCCAGTGCTTAAACATCCTCCTTATCTGGAGGCTTTTCAGGACAAATCCGGGGTGGGGATATGTAGGGGGATACAATATAAGAAATTAAAGGTGGTATAGAGAGCACTCTTACCCCTAAGGAGTTGCAGCTGAGCCCATTATTAGAGCTTAGGAACAGGCCTGGCTTTAACAGGCCACAGCTGTAGGCAATAAGAAGAGTGATATAAAAGAGAGGATTGGTGGGTGGAGAGGGAGCTGGAGTCAGTTGGCTGCTGGGACAAGATGGAAGAGTCAGTGCTTGGAGGAGCTGCCTACAGAAACATCAAGGAGGTACCAAACTCTAGCAATATGGAACATTTGCAATATAATAACAACAAATGGTTTATATTGTATCCCCTACAGGGGTAGAACAGAAAAATCATTTCACATGCACCCTCTGTTAGTGTCCAGCAATTTCTTCTGTGTGGGTTGTCATGATTCAACATCTACTCCCCAGTTTTCCATTTTTGCCCTGCAGCTGCAGTTCTCTGTGCTTCCTCTGACTCCCTCCCTCTGGGGCCAGCTGTGCTGGAACTTCCCAGGACACCAGTGAGCACCAGGGCTTTGGAGGCAAAGCCCTGTGTTCTGTTACTGCAGGGCTTAATGCACTCCCTGGCACTGATGCCTTGTGCAGGCTGCCCTAGAACAGAGAATAGACAGAGTTCCAGAATAAAGCAGGGATTTATTCCAAGGATCTCCTCCATGGATCCACCTTGGGCAGCACCAGAGCCCAGCCAGGGCTGCCCCCAAGATGACCCAAAATGGCCCCAAAATGCCCGGCCGGGCACGGGGTCTCTCCCTGGGATCAGCTCTGCTCCATTCCCACCTTGCAGTTCATTGTCCCAGCCCAGCTTTAGCCCAGGCACTCCCACCCTGCTTGTTTTTCTCTCTCCAGCCCACGGGGTTTGTGCTCCTGGGCTGAGATTGGGATCATTTGTCCTTGGTGCCCAGCTGGAGCAGGAATTGTTTTGTCTCCCTGCTCTGGGCACAGAGCTCACCATCCCATAATATGAGCCCAGACCCACACACTAAAGCAGCACAGAATGTGAAACATAGAAAAGCTAAAACCTGAGGCATCAGCAGTCGGTGTGTACCTTTTCCTGGTGTTGGCAAACACAGGGACACCTCACCTAAGCACGTTTTCCAAAGCTGATGGGATTTGGTCCTGAATTTGCCATCACCAACTGAGAACGGGCAGAAAGGAGGAGTGAAAGAATATGTTTCTTGCAACCTCCTTCAAAACTGCTTGAAACTTCTGCTGATCAACACTGAATATCAAAGTGTGTTTTCCAGCTTCTGTTCTGTGCCAGCACAAGTGTTACGCTATAACAATCAGACTCCCTGCTGCTTTTGAAAAATGTTACAGAAAAGTAGCCACACACACTTAACAGGTGTTGAAATGCTACAGAAGCGTGGTGTGGGGGTTTGAGTTGATGCACAGTTCAGAAATCTATGTAAAAAGTAAATTGAGACCCTCACTTGGATATTGTTCTGGTGGTCTACATTTGATAATTTTTATTTCTATTGATTAGCATACACAGATTTCCTCCCTCTATTTTCTAAAATATTTGATTAAAGAAAATCCATTTTATCTCAAGTCTTCTACAAAGGAAAGGGTATTTTTGCTCACTGTTCAAATGAGTTTTATCAAGAAGTGACTAGAGAAACTTAGGGTTTTTTCCAAGTCTATCTGCTGTGTACATGAGAGCAACTGTCTTTACTGTTCAGGTTAACCTAATCCTACCTGAGGGAATTCATGTGTAATCATCTGGGTGCTCTGGGGTGAATCTGTTGGACAGGTAGTCCCTGAAGATGGACTTCTTTTGTCAATGTATCTGGGTCTAAAAGAGTGAATTTTCCCAAGGTCTTACACTGGTGCAAGGTGTGAATTCCTGTGGATATTCCTGTGTATTCCTGTAATTCGATGTGCCGTTGATTTTCTGCAGTGGCATCAGGGCTTTTCCTCAGCCAGGAGGAAAAGGACATCTGAGAAGGGAAAGGACATGATGCCAGACTGGGAAGTGGCTGGGATAAAGATACAGATCCCTTTGTGCTGGTTATGCAGCCAGGCTCTGTTTTTCTCAGTGTAAAGTCAGTCTGTAGCTCTAATGTATGACACCGAACTATATTGGATGTCTTGTTTGGATGTGTAGATTTTTTGTAAAAAGAACACATTTAAAGGAGGAAACAGTAAAGGTTTAAAGGCCAAGGAAATCTCTTAGAGAAATTCCCCCTCACCATCACTGAGGAGGAAACATGCCCAAAAACCACATTAGAAAGGCAACTTGTCCTGCTGTTAATGCCTCGTTTGTCCTGCTCGTCAGGGGACTCTTAGTTACCTCTGCATGAACCTCTGGGTTCTGGCATGATTGCTGCTTTTGCTGCATTCCTGGTCTGTTTAACGCTGCTAGATAAACGACCCCAAATGACTCCAGTCTTCTGGACCTGTTCACTATTATTAGCAAGGTTCCATGAGAAACCCAGGGGCTGATGCATTAAGCAAGTCCTTCAGTAAACACAAGTTATCGGGAAGTCCTGTTTTAGCAGCAGAGAGTACAGCATGTCTGGGGCTGATGCTGGACTTAGCTGGGCTAGAATTTCTAAATTAACAAAGTATTCACTGTGCTACGCCTGTTTTATCAGGCAGCTGCCTTTGAGATGATTACGTGAAAGGAAAAAGTTCTGTAAGGTTTTTTTATTTTTCAGCTCAGGCTTTGTTTTGCAGCCCTGAGATAGTGATAGATTAACTAGGCTTAGCCTGGAGTGTGTGTGGAAATGAGAGACAGCAGGCTCTCATGCATGAGTAAGAGTACATGTAGTAATGGCCAGCAGGCTGCTCCTGCTTGTAAGGCAGCAATAAAACATGAGGCACTGGAAATTGCATCTGCCTGTAGTACAACAAACCACAAGGTCAAATAAGGTTTGAAGCCAGGCTGCAAAAGAGAAGCTGCACTCCAGCATGCTGCTGTGTGAGAAATGTCTGTCCCTCCCTCCTGGTGATTCCTGCCTTATTGATTGCTCTGAAAGCACAGCACACAGCTTTTCTTTGTGGCTAGGCTCTCAGAAGGAGGCACAGGGTGAGTGGGTTTGTGTGGGAACCCAGGGAACTGGGAATGTTCCTCTGTCTGCTCTGGGGTGCAGCACTGACTCTGACCCTCATCCATGGAGAAAATTTTCTAAACTCTAGAATAGACTGGAACCCACAGAAGTGTGAAACAGATTATAGAGAGCAGTGTAGATGTGTCACTGGGTGAGAAATTGAGGGTTTGGGATTTTTAGAGGATGGAGGGCACAGGGTGCTGTCCTGGGTTTCTTCTTCAATGCTTCTTCTTCCTCCTTCTCCATGGGTTTGGGTGGCATTTTGTAATTGGGCAGGAAAGTCCCCATTGCAGCTCTGTGGGATCATTATTGGGTTAAAAGGGAAAATAATCCAGGTGTCAGCTCTGAATTGGAGAGTTTAGCTGTAAGAGACCTTGGAACAAGAGATTGTTGGGCATTTTTGTGGTGCTTTTCCAGGGTGCTGAGCCTGGTGTGGACAGTGTGTAAAACTTTAGATAAGATAACAATGAACAAGAAGCTGAAGACCAAAAAGATCCAGTGTGTCTGTCTTTGCTGACACAGAACCACTCCAGGAGGGTCTCCCCAGACAGGGGAGCCTCTGGGAGGGCCCAGGCTGAGACCCAGAAGCTGGGGAATCAGCAGGTACCTGACAGGTTTGGAAGGTGCAAACACTTTAATCCTGCTGCAGGGAATTCAGGCATCCAGCTGGGATTTTGTCACCTCACCTTGTGGCAAGCACCAAGCTCCAACTGCTGCTTTTACTGTGGGCAAAACATGAGGAGCTGGTGCAGAACAGTGCCTGGAAAGTGTGAGACTGGAGTAGCTGGATGTCACATCAGCTTCTTTAAAATCAAGAGCTGAACTGAGCAGAGTGTTTTCAGGTAGCTGGGTTTCATCATCCCCTCAGTGAGGTGACATTAGGTGTTATTTTACTGAATATCAGATGTGCTGTATACTGCTGGGATTTCCATACAGCCATAAATCCTTAAAACTGCTAGCAGTTACAGGTATGGGTCTCTTTAGCCTCACTGGGTAATAGAATATGGTTGATAGAATAGAGAACAGGCTGTTCTGTATTTATTTACATACAATATTAAGCATATATCTATTATCAATACAGAATATATGTGCTGTGCTTATCAGTGTCTTTTCAGCACTTTGATGTGGGGACAAATTCAGAAAATCAATGAGAAATTTTAAAAAAAAAGGTTGAAAATGACACAATGCAGGAGAGTCAGCTGTGCTACAAAGGAAAACCAAATTTTCTATGTTTGACTTTTCATATTTCTTATTTATTCATAATTCTTATTTATGAATTCTTATTAAGAAGATGTGGGTTTGTTTGGGTTTTTTAATTTTTTTGTTGGTTTTTTGTTGTTGTTGTTGTTTTTTAAAAATTTTTATTGGGTTTTTTGCATTTTTTAATTTATTTTTTGGTTTGGGTTTTTTTTTAAGACTGTAGTTTAGTGTAGACATCTTACATACTACAGAGTGCTGTTGGAATAGGTGTGTTCCTAAATATGATCAAATTAAAGCTAACAGTGTAACACAGCTTTTTCAGCATTGGATGTCCACAGCTGCCTGATTTGTTGTGAATCCTCTTGCCATGAAAACCTCATTTCCTGGAGTTTTCCTCTCTCCTGTGCCTGCTGAGCTGCTTTCAGAGAGCCCCAAGCTGCAGTTGTGTGTCAGACTGCTCAGCCCCAGCCTAGGTGCAATCCTCACTGCTCAGAGTCCATGGTTTTCCCCATTTCTCTATTTTCCAAAGTGTGAAGCCATTGTTCTGTAAAAAGGAGCAAGATGAATGTTTTTGAATTAAGAGGATGGCATGATGTGATGTCTTGGAGAGAAAGTACTTATTTTTCTGGTGGAGTACCAGAAGTTGATTTTTATATATTTTTTTTTCTGTGCAGCTCCATTAGTGATGTTTTATGTAAGCTTTTGAAGGATGTAATTTTATTATTTGTAACCAGGTGGGGTTTTTTTGGGAATTTGTGTGGAGGAGAGGATTTTCTCATAGGCACTTGAGACCTAATCTGCAATGAGGCTTTAGGGCAGGCCAGCACCTGTGGGACAGCAGGATCTCCACAGGATTGTGTGCCTGGGGGAGATGGAAATGAAATCCTCCAGAGTTCTCTCTCTGATGAGTTGGAGCAGCTGAAAGCAATTGCAATGACAAGCAGACAGGGTTTATTCCAGAGCAGGAAAGGTGTAATTGGCATTCAGTCTCAGTGAGTTCATGTGAGAGATGAGCTCCATGTAACCCTAAGGGCTGCTCTCATAAATCCAGCTGAATTTGCAAGTCAAGGTCTGAACATTAAATCAGTTGTTCCTGTTTTATCTGAGTGACTTAATCCACCTCCTGCAGTGCTCTGGGTTAGGATTTGTTCTGTGATGTTGCAGTTTTTGGCTGTGGCAGTGGGAGGTGAGCCTCTAGCCCTGCAGAGAGAAATGTGCTCCAGGGAGCTCTGTAAGCAGGCTCAAAAGAAGGGTGGTGCCATTTTCATTCCTGATGATTTATTGATTTTTAAATGTATCACCAGTTACACGTGGGACATCAGCAGAGAACTGAGTGTTTAGGACCTGCCTGTGTGCTGGGGAATTGCATGGAACCACAGGCAGAGTTCCCTGGGTGTCAGTGTTTGTTCTTCCATTTCTTGGGAATCTCTGATTTTGGGCTGTCCTGTGGCAGGTGTGGGTGGTTCCAGGGAGGGCTGCAAGCCCTTGTTCCAGTGGTGATGATGAAATCACTGTGATGAGCCCTGCCTGCAGCCTGAGGAGCAGGATCAGCATCCCTGCAGCCTGTGGCACTCCTCTCAGCCACAGCCACTTTTTGGAACTCTGTCAGCAGGAAATGTCTCTCTTTCCCAGAGTGTGCCAGGTGTTTGGCACTTGCAGATCTGCAGTAATTGAGATTCTCAAGTGGGGGAGCAGGAGAATGTCCTGGCCAATATTATTGTAGGCTTGGATCTTTCAAAAAATAGAAGGTAAAGTGCCAAAAAGAATCAAAATGCACTGGGCTATGCCCCTTTGCCCAGAGCAAATTTAAATTTAAATGTCTTCTTTCATTCAGCTCCTTCCTTCTTGAGTACTGCACCTCTTTTCACTCTGTTTCTTTTTCCTGTCTTTTTGGGAGCTATCTCCAGGTTTCATGAGCATGATTTACTGCTTTCTGCTGTCCCAAAAATAAGGCTGGTTTACAAATTGGGCCACCCAAGTGTGGACTGTTCTGTCAAATACGATGGTGTGGGAGGTCTGGGCTTGCTGCTTTTATTTATTTATTTGTTTATTGATTTATTTATAGCTTTGGAGGTGAGTGTGGCTCCCAGGAGATTGCCAGGGCTCTGTGGAATGGGAAGTTAATTTCACTTCACCCCCAGCTATAGTGGATGCAGCTCCAAGAGCTTTGGTTGCTCTTGATCCAGCTGTGACTCCAGTTGTTTTTCTTTCAGTCTAGGAATTATTATTTTTTTAAAAAGCATCTCCATGACAATGATACCTCTGTTTCATTCTAACAGGACATGCCAATAATTCCATTCTTCAGATGCACAAAAGAGGCTTTTCAAGAAAAACAGTTGTTCAAGTAGAAATTGGTGTAGGTGGGCAGGACCCCCCTTCCTGCAGCAGTGTTGGGCTGTGGTCTTCTGAATACTGACCTCCTTTGGAGTGCTTTTGTCTCCCTGTGCTTCTGGTCAGGATTTGAGACCTTTCCTTTTGACCCCAGCAGTCTTGACAACAAGCTGGAGAGTCTGAGTTTCTCTTCTGCTGCTCTTTGTTTCTTCCTCAAGCTTCTCATGAATTTTATTTGGTTGGTTTTGTTGTTTGTTTTTTGTTTTGTATCTTGTTTGTTTTTTGGGGGTTGGGGGGTTTTTGTTTGTTTTGTTTGTTTGTTTTTTAATTCCAAGTTCTGCAGGGAAACAGGGGTACAGAGAGTGAGATCCCAAACAAAGCACTCCATTCATTAGGTACCATCTCCCAGGGTAGAGAGAAGTTTGAATGTTCATTCCCTGCTCCAAAACCAAGCTCACCTGTTCCTGTTTGTGCTGCTGCAGTGTCTGGAGAAAAGGAAAATATTTGTAAGAAGCTCAAATGAATAATGACTCCAACTGTGGCTGCAGAAGCCATCTGGGGAGCAACCACCCACCTAAATATTGCCATTTTCTCCTCTGCAGGGTATTTGCATAAAGGCAGTGCAGATCCTGTAGGAGACTTTGCTCCTTCTGTGACAAGGGCTGAAACCCACCTGGGTCATGCTGCAGTGCCTGGCATTTCATGGCACCTGAGCTTTGTCACCAAAAATCGTCCCCTGATAACATCTGGGCTTGTAGGGGAAGGGTTGTGGAGGATTAAGGACAGCAGAGGATGGAGGAACAATTCTGGGAGCAGAGGGAACCTCTGGGAGCCTCCGTGGTGGGATGGATGAGGTGCTTCCCTTGTGGAATGGCTTGGGGGCCCTGCTCACAGCCCTGCCAGGTGCTGCCCCCAGGAGGATTGAAATGTTTCTGTAAAAAGAAATAAAGGGTTTTACCTCTCCCTTCCCCACGGAGGAGTGGCTCCTCATCCTCTCTGTCTCTCCTGTTGCTCCCAGCCTGCTGCCCCTTCCCAAAGGCAGCGTGCTCAGTTGGGATGGGTGAGGAGCCCATGCCAGAGCTGGTTTGGGAGCAGGACTGTTCTCCTTCCCAGGGCAAGAGGATGTAGAATTTGTACCTGACTACTCTGTTTCCCCATGCTCTGGAGGAGTCTGGTTCCTTTCTCTCTGCTTTTTGACGTTGTTTTCCTCAAACCTGGCTGTTTTCCTTCATTTCAGAGGGAGATTGCACAGCAGGAGCTTCTATACATACTGAACATATTTATTTAAATTCATACATGTGTCTGTCTGACTGGAGATACAGGGGTGGTTTCATGTCACATATCCTCAGGAATGTTTTTTAACTCTGAGCTTCCAGGAAATTCATATATTTCACAATGACACAGCTACAATTTATCAGAGAGCAAAATTGTTATAGCAAAGTGTCTCTCTGCAGCTACAGGAGCAGGTGGTTGGCAGCATTTTACAGTGGGAGACTAAATGAGATGAATTTTTGTTCTCACCTGCTTGTGACTCAGGTGCTGTGTGAGTTGAGAAGACAATTCTCTCACCTGCCACAGCTCCTTCTCTGTTCATTCACCTGATACCTTCCTGAAGGAAAACCAGTGAGTGAGGAGGAAATAATTCACACTCAGACCTTGGCTCTCCAGGAGTCTGCAGGAATTGTCCAGACCTGAGCAAAAGGAACCACCCTGCTTAGCCCAAGGTTTGGAAGTGTCCCCAGGAATCTGCAATAAGCTGATGTTTGTTCTGTGCTCTGAGGGAACTGCACAATGGGAACCAGAAGAAAACCAGCTAAAGATGGTTTATTCCCATTACAGCCGTAATGTAAATTAGTGCTACCCACTGTGACTGTGACAATCTGGTTTTGTCTTATTAATCCACCTGCTTTTCAGGCTTCAGGACTTGGGAATAGCAGTAGAGCTTGGACTTGGTCTGGTTCTTCTCTCCCAAACTGCCTCCTTAATGCAATGGTGTGAGCACAACCTGGTGCTGTTCCTTGTGGCACTGAATGTGACACCTCAGCGCTGCTGATGTCCACAGTGGGGTTGGCTTTTGTGGCCCTGATGTGCTCCAGATTTATGGGACACCAACTGGAAAGCTTGTGCAAGCTCTTGAGCACTTCTGTGGTGTTCTGTGTGCCCCAGCTGAAGTGCAGCTCCTCAGCCAGTTCTGCTGTGCAGCCTCTCAAACCCTGTCTGCTCTCACTGCCCAAATATTTTGGGAACTCAGCATTCAAGGTGGTGTGTGAAACTCTCTCCATCAGACTTGGGTGGTGCTCTTGGTGTCCTGGGAAGGGCTGGTGTCAGGTGAGTACAATGAGGTGTTGAGCATCTCTGTGGGATGAAGCAATCCATGCTGCTGGATCAGATAATCCATCCACGACTGCATCTTCCACCTGCACTTCACTGTGCAGGGTTCCCCTGACTCTGGGGGCTCTGTGCCCCTTCTCAAACCATCACCATTTACCACAAGGTAACAGAAGTTTCTGCCAGAACCCAGAACCTGCCCCTGCTCCTGCACTTCCAAGCACAGGGAAGTTTAATGAGAGAAGAGTCAGGCTGCACCCTCGGTGCCTCTTTGGTGGGAGGAGGAGGCAGAGGAGGACATGAGTTTGCCACGTGATGGACAAGAGTTCTGCACAGATTCTGGGCTCCCCCGAGGTGAGGGACAAACACTGGTGGTGACATCTGTCTGGCTGGGCTCTCAGTGTCACTGCTGCCAAGCTGAGTGACCTTTCTTTACTCTGCAAGCACTTGGGGCACCGTGTATTTTGATTTCAGACTACTGGAGTTCAGAGAAAATAGCATCTTTTATGGGGTCCACAGGATTTACTTAGATGGTTGGAGCTGGCCTGCAAAGCTGCTGTTATCCTGTTTCTCAGATGTTTCTGGGATCACTGTCTCAGCTTCCAGCACAGTCACCAGCTGAGCTAGAAATTGGTAACACCTGAGTACACAGAAGGCAGGGAAATGCTGAGAGGGGAGAAAATGTCATGGGCCTGATGCTGCTTGGTCTGGGATGGAAGCCAGTTCCAGTGGGGGAGAGGAGCTTGCAGGATGGAGTCCTGAGCTGTCCAAGAGCACGTGCAAAGCTTTGAAGGGGCACTGGTTTGGGCAGTTCTGTTCCAGAGAGGATTTGTGCTGTGGGGCTGTGCTCCAGGCTCCTCTGCCAAGTGAGGAAAATCTGCCTGCAGAACTGTGGGGGTACCTGGGCCTGCAGGGTGTGAGGCTGAGCAAACACCCCCTTGGTCCAAGCAAAACATGTCAATCAATTTGAACTTTTTATTATTTTTTAACAAACCATCCCTTTCCTTCCCACAGTCTGTGCAGAGGGGCTCAGGGCAGCAGTGCTGGCTGCACAGTCACAGCCACAAAGCAGAGGAGGTGGTCAGCAAAGCTTTGTCAGGACTGTAAATCCAAACCCTGTGGATGGGTCCCAGCCCTGGAATGTCTGAGGGATGCTCTGGGCTGGGTGGTGCCATCAGCACCCTTTGCAGTCCTCAAGGGGCTGCCCCAGCAGATGGGTCACAGCCCTGGCAGCACATTCCTGCTCCCAGCCTTCCTGCTGAGCCTGGCCCAGCTCCGTGCTCTTGTTTCAGGTCTCTCTGCAGTACATCAGCCCTTGAAGGGTTCATTTGTTAAGTCCCTGAGAGCCTTGGTCCAGTTCTGCTTTCTGATCTCCTGGCAATTGCAGAATAACAGGAAATGTTGAAGCAGAGCTGCTCCTCTCCTGGCAGACAGGAGTGCAGGCAGTGGAGTTTGATCAGTGCAATTTCCTCTGCATCCTAAAGGACAGCAGGCAGATCCCTTTTTCAGGTGGGGGAATTAACCTCAGTGTGCCCAGCTCAGGGCATGTCTGTGTCTTAGGGAGCTTGCCAAGTGCCCCAGTCTCAGCAGGATAAAGCCCTTGCTTTTTGATTTGAGTTGAGGGGAAAGCAGGGCCCCCCTTCAGAGCAGTGGGGTGATGGCTGTTCATCATCATGGGCTTTGTCTGAGTGGTTTTCCTCTGTCTCAGACCCTCCTGGAGCCTGGGTGAGCAGCACCTGCTGGGTTGGTAGGTGCCAGAAGGGCTCTTTGGGCTGAAATGAATTTCACCCACATCATCTGTGTATCCTCTGGCAATGACCCCCCAGTTCATCAGGCTTTTCCTCCCCCTGCCCTGCAGTGGGTGGATGTTTGGCAGCAGGCTGTGCCTTACACGCCCCTGAGTGTCAGCCCTGACCCTGGGAGCTGATGGGAGCTGCAGCACTTTGGGATTGAGTTGTTGTTGTCTAACTGGCCACGTTGATTGGTTTTTCTTGGACTCTTCATCAGCTGCAGTGTTTGATGTGTAGATGACTTCAGTTTGCTTTGAAAAAGTAGATGTTTTGAATTACCTATTATCTTGCACAAAGTGAAACTATTTGCCCAACCCCGTGGTTGCCTTGGAGACCTGCTGCAAACAGCAGAGAGAAGCATGAGCTTAAGATGAGGAATGTCCAAAGGACAAGAATGTGAGTGTTGAAACCAGAAAAATGAAACAACATGATTGCAACATCTGTCAAAGGGTAGGAGACTTTGAAATATTTCACTTTTATTGTGTGCTGGTTACAGGCTTTTGGAACCTTAGGTCAGCACCTGGCATTTGTGTTTCTTCCTGGAGGACCTTAAGTGTTTCAGTCAACATTTAATCCATCTCTTCTCCTCTGAGCCTTGTTTGAAGGCAGGAAAAATCTGCTTGTTTCAGACAACATGGGGAAAAAATGAGTTCTTAGCATTTGGGAAGTAGAAACCCAAACCCTGGAGTTCAGTCTTGGATTCCATTTGAAACCATGGTGTCTAAAACTATAATCCTTTTAGTAGTTTTATGATTTGTTTGTGCAAATTAGAGATCAGAGTTGCTGTTCAGCTTTCCTTTAAAAAACTGTTAAAGTGGTGATCTAGCATATCCTGCAAGTTTATAGAAACAGAGTTTGTTATATAGGCTTGTCAGCCAATTATTAAAACATCTGTGAATAATTTGATATTACATGTTGTAAACAGAACATTAATGGGTGCAACAGTGTGTGGGCAACTGAGGATCCCCCTCCTTTGATAAATATTGCCCAGATGGAGCTTTTATGTTCATGCACTTCCCCACATCTCAATTGCTTGAGAATTCTAGAGAATTCTAGAGAATTCCCCAAAGAATCTGGATCTGCTGGCAAAAATCTCTTGAAGTGGAGCTTTAGGTGTTGTTTTTTAAATATTTTCTTTTAAAGGCACCAGAAAGGAGATGGGTTCTTATTTCTGAGCCATAACATGGATGGTGCATAACCTTCTGTTTTTCTGTCTGTGGGTACAGAAGTTGTGTCTTTCTGTTGGGTTCCATGCTTAAATCAGTTTTAGTAGCTGTTCCTCTCCACCTAATGAGAATTTTGGGGTTTTCAATCCAAGTTCATTCTGCAGGCTCTTCCTCTTCTGTCCCCACTGATCTCAATGCCCTAATCTCATGTTGTGTGCTTTGTTTTCCTGTCTTTCATTCCATTTTAGGTGTAGGTTACTTCTCATGAATGTCAGGACAAAAAAGTTTCTGGGCTTCACTGGGGGAGGAAACCACTGGTTCAACTTTATCTCAAGACAAATAATTGCTACCTGTGAAATAATTTCACAGATACTGATGAACATTCTGGGTTTTGAGCTTAAAGGCTTTCCAGAGTAATTCACATGGTGAATAATTGGTGCCAAACAACAGAAATGGGATTTTTCTTCTGAGCAATTTCGTTTTTCTGGTTATTGTTATTTGACATGCTGAACCTTCAGAATGAAGTCAAGGTTTGTTGTGTTGTCAAGGCCTCCAGTCAGCAGTTAGGAAAGAGAGCAAACCAAACCAACTTCTAGAGACAGGAAGGTTTTGTTACTGCAGAGGCCTGTCTGTGCTTGAGGGTCTGTCCTGTGCAAAGCCCAATTGCTTTTCATTTCATCAGTGTTGCTGCAAAACTCTGAAGTCCTATTGGCACACAAATTATTCATGTTTTCAACCTAAATTTCACCTGCCCCTTGTGAACAATGGCTGTGCCCTTGCAGATGAGAGCAGAGAGCCCTGACTTCTCCCTGCTCTGACCCACCTGATTTCAAATGGGATTTCACAGAACCTGTGTCCTGGAACAGCCACCAGCAGGGCTTGGAGCTGCTGGCAAGGGAGAATTCACTGAGTTACTGTGCAGGTGCAGAGCTCTTGTTCTGAGAGTCAAAGTAACCAGGTAAATGCATGGCTGCTGCACTGGAAAATTATCCTAATTTAAAAAAAAAAGAACAAACCAAGCAGATGTTTGGTCTGTTCTGTTTTCTGCTGCTTCCCAGATGCAGTGTTTTCCTATAGGATGCTCATCTTGGAAATCTTTGATATGTGCACACCTATTTTTTTTTTTTTTGCATAAGGAGCGAGCATGTGAGCTAATTCCTTACATAAAAAACCCAAGCAACTTCACTATAATTTATGTGAGACAATTTTGTATGTACATCTGCCTTGTTTCTTGAGACAGAGAGAAAATAAGACCACCTGGTAAGCAAACATTTAAAAACATTGTATTCAAGCATCTCTGTATGTGTGTGGCCGTAGATAATATCCTTTAAAAAGCTCCAGAGGCCTCTGTATGTACATATTTAAGTAAGAAACAAAGTGGCATTCAAGTCAGGAAAACTTCCTAAATCCAAGAGTGGTGTTTGCCTGCCCCACTCTGTTTTGTGACTATGCACTTCAAACCATAAACAAGAGTCTGCTATGATGAGAAAAGCAATTGAAAGGCAGCACCATGCTGTTATAAAATCTTAAATTTGTCCAGCCAAAAATTGAGGTTTTTTTTTTTTTTTTTAGTCTCAATTTCAGTCTTAAAGTCATTGAAATACAGAATGTTTGTAGGGAAAAAAAACCAGAACATCTCATCACAAACCTTTACTCCTGGCAGGAGAGCTGGAAAGCTGTGTCTAGCAGAGAGCTGGAGGGAGCAGGGGCAGTGCAGCATGGCCAGCACAAAGGTACCACTCAGGGAGCTTCAGTTTCCTGCCCAAAGCCAGGCATGGCACAGCCAGGGACTGGGAATTCTGCCCATGGTGCTTCCCTTGGTGAGTTCTGTGCCATTCACACTCTCTGGAAAAATCCCTTCCCCCAGGAGTTTTCTCCTGGGAAGCTGAGACCTCAGAGAAAAGGAAAACAATTCTTAACTCATTTGTTTCTCGTTGTTGTGCTCATGTGGAATGTGTTTGGAGATTGTTCACCCCCAGGTGATTGTTCCAGTGCATTCTGCTGGGAGTTGTTTTCACTCTTTGGCCAACCAGGGCCAAGCTGGGTCAGGGCTCTGGAGAGAGTCAGAAGTTTTCATTGTTATCTTTTAGCATTCTGTCTGTATCCTTTCTGTGTTCTCTAGTATAGTATAGCATTCTATGATATGATATGATTGATATGATATGATATAAAATATGATATAAAATATGAAATAGGATATAGGATATATGATATAGGATATATGATATAGGATATATGATATAGGATATATGATATAGGATATATGATATAGGATATATGATATAGGATATATGATATGAAATATGATATATGATATAGGATATATGATATGAAATATGATATATTGGCCTTCTGAGCACATGGAGTCAGATCCATCATTCCTGCCTTCATCATTTGCTGAGGCATTTCCCTGCAAATCCAGGAGTTAGAGGATGGCAGCCCCAGCCAGGAGGCTTTTGTGGGAGGCTGTCTCTGAGGGAGCCAGGGCTGGAAGGCTGGCTCTGCACTCCTTCAGGGAGCCAAGGCCACCTCTGTTGGAGCTGTGGCTCCAGGGATGTGCCTGTCTTTTCTGCACCCCCATGAATGCAGAGTGCATGAATGGATTGCAGCCACCATTCAGATACAGCACAAATTCATAAATGGGAGAGCAGCTGGGGAAAAACAACAGAGGGAGAAACATGAATGGCTCCAAGAGCTAAATACTGCATTAAAAAAGAAAAAGAAAGTTGATTCAGCCTCAGGGAAGCAGAGAGCAGCGAGCTGTGGGTTTTGCACGGTTCCTTGGTTTGCTGTGCACAGAGCATTGCCTGGCTGCCCCAGCAAATGCCACATCAGAGGAGTTATCTGTGCTCTACATGACATCTCCCCCAGCACAGCACACGTGCAGGGCCCAGGCACGGGGCTTGGCTCCCTCAGATGTGTTTGCTGCTGGCCCAGCCACGAGAAGCACAGCACTGATGTCTGTTTTTATGGGATTTAGAGCTGTACAACACCCCCTTCCCCTGCCTCTGTGCACACCTTTTTTTTATTTTGCATAAGGAGTGAGCATGTGAGTTAAATCTTTACATAAAAAACAACCCAACCAGCTTCCCTGTAATTTGTGTGAGACAATTTTGTAAGTACATGTGCCTTGTTTTACTTTACTTTAAGTAAACTAATATTTACTTTAATTTTACTACCCTGCCTCTGGTCTTTTGTGTTTAAGGAGAATTACTCAGTCACTGTATTTTCTCTCTCCATTTCTCTGCCCTTGTTTTCTCCAGTATCCATTCTTCCAGCATCTCTGTTTGGTTAACCAATTGTGAAAGCCTCAGGGTGCTCAGATGTTTCTGTTCATACCTAGTGACCTTTTCATTCATCTCCTTCACTCCCCTGGTCAAACAAGTCCCTCTTGCTGCCTTGCTCCATAATGTGTTTTATTGCCCACTGGACAGAGGGCTGCTATTATTTCCACATTTACGAGTGGATAATTGTCCCCATCCCCAAATTTATGTCTTTCTGCTTTCAGATTTTATAGGATATATCTTCCCTGTAAATGTGTCATTACAGTTTGGGATTTTTTTTTAAGACCTTTCTAAATAATTTAATTCATTTAGAGTGGCTTGTGGCCCTCCAGGGTTGTGCTGGAGCTTTTTGAATCTCATCTTGCTCCTGAGTGAACTCTTACAATGTGCTTTCTTTTGCTGGATTCTTCCCACCCCTGCTTTGAGGCACTAGCAGAAGGGTTCTGCCCCAGCCCTGAGCCTCTGCAGATATGAAAATCACAATTTCCAGTGATTCCTTTCCCATATCAGTAACCACCTTTCTCCAGGGACCCTGCTCCTGCCCTTGGAAAACAGGGATGTGCACTGGGGAGCTGTGCAGCAGGAAAAATGGGATCACAGTGCTTGACTTTTTCCTGAAGTACTTTATTAGGTGTAACCCTGACCGGCTTGATGATCGAGGAATCACAGAGTGGAAGTGGGATTTCATCCTCTGCTCTCTTTGTCAGCACCCAGCATCTTCCATGGGCTGCTTTTGTTTTAATTTGTGGCAAAGGATGGTGTTGAGCAAGCAGCATCTGAAGGTGATGAGCCAAAGCTGTTCCTGACTCTTGCATCTTCAAGCCCACTGCAGGGGCTGCCCTGGAAACCAGCTCACCAAGCTGTGTGTGAAGCAGAGACAGCATCTCCCACCCATCCCATAATTCAGTGTATCAGCAGGGAAAAGTGAGTACAAAGTGTACAGAGAGACGATTTTTACTTTAATTTTACTCCCCTTGCTTGACATTTAATGCAAAAATGGAGACAAAACCGTGGATGTGGGGTGGGGTTATTTCCCAGACAGAGATTTGACAGTAAATTTTTGCTGTATCTCTTAACTGGCTTTTTCCATAAAACTGTTTCAGGTTTATTCCTCAAACCTGAGCTGCCCCTCTGCTGCACGTGGGATGGAGCTCCCTGGCTCTCCTCAAACCTGAATCAATTAATACAGACATCTTGCAGCAGCAGCACTTGTTAGGCACTGCTAAGGGGCTGCTTCCACTGCCAGCTCTTCAATCCAGTTATTTTTGGTGCAGCTCCCAATTCAATGAATTCAAGCAAATCTTTTCTCTTTTTCAGCTGAGGGTGGTGATGATGCACAGGTCAGGAATAGGTTGGCAGTGGGCAAATGGGGAAAAGGGAATGCAGAACAAGCAATGGACAGAAGGCAGTGTCCCAGTGAGAGAGGAGGCTGGGCACTCTTGGGTGAAAGTAAACAAAAATACACATTTCTGCTTTTTCTGAAGGAGTGTAAATATTCACCCCAAGGCTCTAAATCCAGGTGTGAGGCAGGAGCAGGGGAAATTCAGCACTGCCAGGTGTGAAAGCAAGGAAAAGAGGAGCAAAGCAGAATGGCTTTGGTGCAACTTGGCTTCCTGGTGTTAGGCTGGAGCAGCAACAGGGGTGGCAAGGGCACTGAGAATTTACAGCCCTGTGCTGTAGAGCCTGGAAAAACCTCACTCACCAGTCAGCTCCATAGCAGAATGATCCTGTAATAAGCAAGAGAAAAATAAAAATAAAATAAAACCAAAGTTCCAGGCAGCCCAAGATCAGAGAAAATTAGAAACAATGAAAAAAGTGTGTGTCCAACCTGACAGGCCAGGTGTCACAAAAACCCTGACAAGCCCTGGCTGTGATAACTCACAGGCTGTGAATTCTGTCTCCTGGGCCACAGAAGAGCAAAGAGGAGCTCAGGGTGGGCTGTGGGAGCTGCTTTAACCAGGCTGTTGGAACACCACATGAACCTGCTGGAGAGGAACCTGGGCAATGTTTCCCTCTGCTCTTCTCTTCCCCCTGAACCCCACTGGCAGAAGGACTCCTGGTGCTGACCCAGTGTCTGCTCCTTTTCTTGGGCTGTGGGCTGCAGAGTGTGGAGAACTACAGGTTCTGGGGTAAGTGTGATGTCCTGCCCATCCTTTCACCACAGAAAAATACCTTGGCTGTGGGAGCTGACCTGAAAAACCCTTAGGAATGATGGGGCTGGGGAGCAGGACAGCAGGATTAGCAAAATGAATTTTTTGGCTGTTGTCTGGAAAGCTTTAGAGATCCCAACAGCCCTTTGGAAAACAAGGAATGGACCTGCATGCTCTGCCCTGCCTGACCTCATCCCAGAGGCTCGTTCAGCATCCTTGTGCCTGGCAGCTGTCCTTGTCATGTGGGCTCTGCTGGTGGTCTGGGCTGGTGCTCTCAGGAGCAATCATTCCTTGAAAAACAGTTTTCTCTCACCTCTGCCAATGTCCTGCCACTCCCTGACCCAGCCTTACCCAATTTCTCAGCAGAAAGCTATTCAGATCAACAACAGGGCTCTCATTGCTTGCAGGTCCAGTGGAGGAGACTCAGATGTTGGCCTGGGTGATTCTCAGCTGGATGTCTCCTTCCAGACACAACCAGGGCATCAGAAATGACAGCTGTTGTCAAACCACAACCAGTTTTCAGCAGAAACTGCATCTCTCAGCTCACCACAGAGGTTAAAGTGCAGAGTGACTGCAATGAAATTCACACAGTGATTGCAATGATTGCAATGGAATTCACGCAGTGATTGCAATGATTGCAATGGAATTCACACAGTGATTGCGACGATTGCAATGAAATTCACACAGTGATTGCAATGATTGCAATGAAATTCACGCAGTGATTGCAATGATTGCAATGGAATTCACACAGTGACTGCAACGATTGCAATGAAATTCACGCAGTGATTGCAATGATTGCAATGAAATTCACACAGGGATTGCAATGATTGCAATGGAATTCACACAGGGATTGCAATGATTGCAATGGAATTCACACAGGGATTGCAATGATTGCAATGAAATTCACACAGTGATTGCAATGATTGCAATGGAATTCACACAGGGATTGCAATGATTGCAATGAAATTCACACAGTGATTGCAATGGTTGCAATGGAATTCACACAGTGATTGCAATGAAATTCACACTGTGATTGCAATGATTGCAATGAAATTCACACAGTGACTGCAATGGAATTCACGCAGTGATTGCAATGATTGCAATGGAATTCACACAGGGATTGCAATGATTGCAATGGAATTCACACAGTGATTGCAATGATTGCAATGGAATTCACACAGTGACTGCAATGGAATTCACACAGCAAGGAGCAATTGCAATTTGACACAGATGAAATTCCTGTCTGGCACCAGGTGCTGAGCCCAGGAGCAGTGCAAACGTGCCTGAGCTGCTCAGGTGGGTGAGAACTGCTGTCTCTGAGTGCTCCAGACATCTCTGAACACAGGGCTCAGCTTTCCATGTCACCTCTGGGCTCTGACAATGTGCTGTGCTTTTTCAAAGAGCTTTTGGAGAAGGCACTAAGTCATGGCTGAATATTGCACAAGCTACTTTAAGTTGAAAACTCCTGGAAAATTCAGATATTCTAAGATAACAAGGAAAATACCAGATGTGTTAATTTTTCATGAGACTTGCAAGGGATAAAATTAAGATGCTCTAAAGATAAACCAGCATATTTTGCTTTTTTTCCCAAGAAGGCAGTGCAAGCAGGTTATTTGCAGGTATCTCAAAGTTTTGCAGGTAGGCAATGTTCATGTTCAATGTACATATTTTATCAGTATGTTTAGCTTTCCAAATGATTTGTGGGACTCTGGGTAAGTAATTTTACCCAGTAAACTTCAGTGAAAATAGCATTAGAAAAATCTCTTTTCTTAACAGAAGGGAAAAACCTTGATGGAATATGGATCTGAAAGAGAAGAGAGGAGGGAGAAAAAATGCTCCCCTCTTGGAGAGTAGGAAAAACCTGCAAGAGGAATGGGAGTATTTGAGTTTTCTTGGAAGGAGGTGGGTTCCAAGGAGCTGTCCTGGAGCTCAGGTGCCTCAGGAGAGCTGTCTGAGCCTTGTGGGTGCCTGCCCAATAAAATCAGGATTGCCAAACCCCCTCTGAGCTGTGGTTACGAGGTGCTGCTGTGGGGCAGAGTCCCTGGCTGGGTCTCAGGTGGGCTGTGCTGTTGCAGGGACAGGGCTGTGAGGATGGAAGATGAGCTGGGAGGAAGCACAAGGACAAAGCAGCTCTGAAGGTGAAGCTGCTGCCGTTGGGGACAGTGGTATTCCTGCCACACCTCTGGAAAAATCCCCCTGTGGAGGCTGTGGGAGCTGGAATGTTCACCAAGGGGGGGGCAAGGAAAGGCTGGATGCAGGGGAGGAGTCCAAAGCCTTCAGGTGGTGCTGCCTGTGTGTTTTTCCTCCAGGACAATGACAGAGGAAGAGGAGAAGAGTCCAAGAGCAGAAGAGAAGCAGAACTCGTGCATGTGAGAAGGCTGTGCCTGAAGACCAGGCAACTGTGAAGGACAGAAGCATCTGAAGACAAAATGTGTGACAAAATCACTGACTGAAGAGAAGCCAAGGCCCAGGAGGGGTCTGTGGTTAAACAGATGTTACCAAAATGTACCAAAGTGAGCTGTGGTAAATACTCGTGTGGCATTGCACAAACTTCCAAAGAGGAATTGACCAGAGTTTCAGCCTGGCAGAGCATAAATTGCACAGATTTCTCCTGTGAGAATCCCTGCACAGGCACCAGAGCAGCCATCAAGCAGAAGGAGAGGAAGCCAGTTGTACACTCAGGTTTTCTTTAGCATCTTCTACCACAGTCCACTGAGGAGCACTGAGCAGTGTCATGTGCCAAGGAAAACAGCACTGAGGTCTGAGGCTACTCCTGATTATCTGCTTCAACAGCTGCTCCATTGCCAGCATCCAGATGAAATGCATTCTCTCACCCCCAGTGAATGGCATTGCTGGTGAGTTTGTGATGAGGAAGCTCACAGATATCCCCTGAGCCATGAGGTGGTTTGATAATGGGATACTGCAATAATTGCATGTGGTTGGTGAGTGTCTTTGATGGGACAGCTCAGTCAGGAACAAGTAAACACAAGGGAACCATCTAAACAAAAAGGGAGTTGGTCATCTCTATTTTTTCTTTTTTTTTTTTTTTTTCCTACAAATGAATTTAGTGGGAAATCAGAATCTGAACTCTAGAAGACAAAGACAGAATAAAATGACTCAATTTACATATCTTGGCAGTCACCTCCTCATGAAAACGTCAGAGGCTGGCTAAGGCAGGGCTGGATTTGGCAGCTGAGGATTTGTTTTTGGGAAATCTGCACTTTAAAGTGAATCACTGAGTGTCAGGATTCCATTTTAATAAATGCATTTGAAAGTTTTAGGACTTTTAAAAGAGCAGGAGGAGATCTGAAAACTGCAAACTGCTACAATAAATTTCTAAGAAATGCAGGGATTCAGCAGCTGTCAGCAGCCCCTTAGGTTGGAAGGAATGCTTAAGAGAAGAGGTTGGAAAACTGTTGAGAAAGAGTGGCTGCTTTTAAAGTCTTAAGTAACTGAGTAATGGCCAAATAATGCCAGAGAGAGCAAGGAACCTAGAAGGCATCCAGAGGTGCTAATCAGAAATGTTCTCTGGGACACCAGAACAAAGGCTCAGTGTGGAGAAACTTGGTGAATTCTTCTTTATGAACAGTGCTATCTGATACACTGAATTTTAAAGTTGCCAAACACACAGTTATCTACATTTACAGAGATTCTTGGTGTGTCTTTTAAAATATATCCACAGTGAGAGCTAAATTCTATTCCAGGCATCTCTGATATCCTGAGAACTGAAGATTAAATGTGTAAGTAGAAGCTTTTTTCTCTGTGGTTTCAATAAACCAACTGTTTCATGTATAGAACAATGCTGCTCAGCTGTGAACACTCTCAGTGCCCTGCTGAGAGGCAAGGATGACATTTTGCCAGGAAATTTGATGGATTCTGAAGAGAACCTTTAAAATAACTTCAGTTTGCTGGTTAAGGATCCTCACTTCTGCCAGCAAGGCTCTCCTTAGCTCAGTGATGAGGCCAGGCAAATGATGCTCATCTGGGACAATGGAGCTTAAAAAATTGTGTGTTAAAGATGTGGGTGGCTTCTGGCAGGTATGGGAGGAGACAGAAGGGTCACTGCAAGATCAGGCTTGTCTCCTGCTGCAGGGAAGGAGCTCTGGTCTGGTACACAGCACCTTCCTTCCTGTGCCACTTTCCTCTAGAGCAAATCAATCTCCATGCTGCTCCAGAGCTCTGGGGTTTTAGTTTTTATTCAGATTGTTTGCCCCTACATCTATTTTTGTGTATGTTTTTTTGGCAGAATATGAGGCACAAAGAACTCCCAAACTAGTGCAAGGTGTCTGGGGAATAGAGCCAGCTGTGAAGGCTGGACTGGATGTTACTCCTGAGATCTGCCACCAAACCTGGACCAAGAAGGATAAGGAATGCTGAATTTAATACCTTGCACTTCATTTGTGTGTCTGGAGATGCCCAGAAATAAACCAGCAAGGCAGAGCAGAACTGGAACAAAAGGGCTCTTGGACTGGGGAGAATTGACTTCAGGCTGGTGGTCCCAGCACATCACAAAAAAATTATGGCTCTCCTGCTTGTGAATGGAGGAGACGTTCACAAGCCTGACCCTTTTGGCTTTCCTTTTGCCAGAATTTTCTCTCCCTGCAGCTCAGCTTGCAGAAAAGAGCCCAGAGGTTGCAGCAAGAGCAGCACAGGAGCTCATCTCAATTTCTGTGTGCTGCCTCATGCAGCTCATGGTGTTTCTGGTCCTGGCTGAGTTTCCACCGCCTCTCACTGCTCCCTGCCAGCCCCACAGCCAGCTGTGCCCAGTGCCTGCAGAGAACAGCTCTTCACTCTCTGAGGGTGCATTAAACCCCCTCACACAGCTCTGTTTCTCCAGCCCCAGCTCTCTGACAGAATGGAGAAAAACCTCCAGCCCCAGCAGAACAACATCCAGCCCCAGCTGCAACGTTCTCATCTTCTCCTGGCTGCTACAGGGAAGCTTAAAATTTTCCAGAATTTAACGAAGTCCATGGCAGAAATCTTAGGCATTTTCTAGAAGGGTGTCCAAGACAAACAAGAAAACTCCTGGAAATATTGTGCTTGTCAACACAAGCAGTGCAGCCATGCCCATCTGGCATACACCTGTATAGACCTTGGCCATGTCCAAGAAAAGCAGAGGGAAGACTTCAAGCTCCTGCAAAAGCTTTTTTTTAACATGTTTTTTTGCTCCTGTGCCTGACTGCAGGGCTTGAGGGAACCAGGCAGATCCACCCTTGGTGCTCTCTGTGGGGTAAACACATCCTTGAGGCATTTGGTGTCAGAGTGCTCATCCTGCACTTTAAAAATGTTGGAGGTCGATTAGGCGATAATGTTTTTATTAGAAAATCTACCTGTGCAGCTCCTGGAAGGCTGCTGAACTCCCTGAGCTCCAACAAATCATGTTTGTCTCTGGGTTACACTAAACACAGCTGGCACTCCAGCACAGGCAGTGCCTTCTCGTGGTGCCAGCCCGAGTCGGGCACTCAGGACTCCTGGGATGATCAGTGGAACAGCTGGGGACATCTGTCTGAGGCTGTTTTGTCAGCAGTGTGTGAGATGCCTTCTCATCACAACCTGCTCTCAGGCAAGTTCTGCAGGGCTTCTGTGTCAGGATCCCTCAGAAGGCAAACCAGAACAGCAGGAAACTTGTGACAAGGAGCATATTTTAGTGTGGTGCTAAACACGTCACCAGCCAGGGACACTCACGGATTTAAGGTGGCAGAAGCACAAAAGGCACCCTGTGCTCGGGATGGGGCTTCCCACAGGTGGCAGCTTTTGCTGACAGCACTAGGACAGTTTTTTGCACTGTTTTCCCATTCTACTGTTCTTGAGATCTGAGGGAGATTCCACCTTCATTTTTGTGAAGTTCTCTCAGGCCTATTGATCTTTGCTTTTATAAAGGTCAGATAAATCCACACAGCTTATCCTGCAAGCCCTTTGGCTGTTTTCTCTCTCTTTTTCTGGTTTCTTTTTAAGATTCTCTTCACAGGAGGAAGTCAGTCATCATCTGTGCTTGGACCTTTGATGGAGGCTCTCTCAAGGTGCAGAGGTTTGTCTTTCATCCCTGATACTTCCAAAGGTGCCCAGGGACTGCAGCCACACCCAGGACTGCCAGAGTTTGATGCTGTTTGTGCTTTCACCTTTTGGGTGATGCTGTCAGTCCCAGTCCCTGCACCTCACCCTCGTGTCCCTGAGAGGTGTGAAGTGCCTGCCTTGCACTTCCAATCCCATCAGCTCACCTCCTTCTGGGACTCAGTGCTCATCTGAACAGCCTTCTAATTGAGGATCTCTGAAGCACTCCCAGAGCCCTGCTCACACATGAGTGTCTCTCAGAAACCTCAACCTTTCCTTGGCTGCTCTGTGGAGTTTTCTTCTCCCTTCCCCATGGATTAATTAGTCATGCAGGTGGATAATGGCCTGTAAATGCAAGTAATTAATAAACAAGGACTGAGAGGACAGCCCTTCACTGTGCCTGGGTCCCCTGTGTGTTCTGCCCCAAGATATCTCTGTACCTCTGCATTTCTTTTAATTGGCAGGAATTTTTCAAACACTCCTAAAGACTGAGTCATCAGGGATCTTTGAGGATTCCCTGTAACAGAGCCACCTGAAACAGAAGAGTTCTGACCCCACGTGCTGTGTGGGAGATGGCTTTCTTTTCTTTTGTGCATCATAATTGCTGCTCATACTGAATTCTGAGCATCCTGACGAGGTAAGGCTGGAATTTCTCCATTGTGAGACAGATAGCTCTGGTATATTGCTCTGCTGGCAATTACCAACTAATTGGTGGCTTCACACACCTCACCAAATCTTGTCTTTCAGAACAATGGGAAAATCTGGTACCTGGTCTCTTGGCTCTCGTGTTATAGTAAATGAGTTGTTGGTGGTCTGAAGGTCTGATAGGAGCTCTGAACTGTTCCAGAATTATGGAATGAATCATAGAATGACAGAATGCTTTGGGATGAAAAGGACCTTGAAGATCATTCAGTTCCATCCCCCTGCCATGGCAGGGACACCTCCCAGTGTCCCAGGTGATCCATGCCCCAATGTCCAACCTGGCCCTGGGCACTGCCAGGGATCCAGGGGCAGCCACAGCTGCTCTGGGCACCTGTGCCAGGGCCTCACAGGGAAGAATTTCTTCCTAATATCCAATCTAAACCTGCTTCCTGTCAGTTTAAACCATTCCCCATGTCCCACCACTACATCTCCTGGCAAAATCTCCCTCCCATCCTGCTCACTCCTTCTTGAGAGCACCATGCAAGAGTGCAAATACAGCCATGACTGGCATTCTCTACCAACACAGAAGTGAGGGCAATATTTGGGGAAATATTTGAAACCATTAATGGATTTAAAAGGGATGAGATTAAGGGTTTCCATCCTTCCTGAAGGACATGCCTTGATTGCTGTTGCCAGTTACTGAGCTAAGGTAAGTGGTTTAGAGACCTTAATTTTATATATTTCTGACAGTTTTGAAGGAAGGGGACACAGGGACCTTGTCTGGTCAATACACAAAAGATACATTTCTAGAGAAAAAGGGAACTATAGTGGAAAACACAAAAATTTGAGTATCTGAAAAGGGTAAAATAAATGGGTTTCATCAGTGGCAAAAAATAAACACAAAGGGAGGACTGGGCAAATTACTTGGACCTGGGAAATCTTTAGGACAGAGGCTGTTTTTATTGTTCTTTTCTCTATTAGAGCAGCTCTTCAGTTCTCCCCTATTGCAAACAAAATAATGGTTGCAAACAAAAAGAGCTCTGGCAGACTGTCACTGCAGGTAAGAGCACGCAGGGATAATGTAATCACCAAATAAATAAATATCAAAAACTGATTTACTGTAAGCAGTGCAAGTGTGGGGTTTGGGTTATGGAACAAATGATTTGCTACTTGAAGGCACAGAGTGAAATCCTCTGTGCTGGTGGGGTGTGGGTGGGCAGCTTGATTCAGAGGATTAGTTTTGCTCTCCTTGTGTGCAGAGGTAAATGGAAGGGGTTTGATGGGTGAGTAAAATAATTTTCTGGAAGAATCCTATAACTGCAGTAGATGCAAGATGTCACAGAGGAAAACATACCTCCCATCCTGTAGAGAAATTCCTGCCTGAGGGGGTTTTTTAGCTGTTGTCATGATTTTTACCCTTTCACAGATGAGCTGTTCCCTCAGTGTGTGTGCTGGTGCTGAAAGTCAGGGCTGCTCTTTGTGCTACACTGTAAGAGCAAGGTGGGTTTGCACTTGAAAAAATTAACCTGATTTGCACATAAATCTGCTAATCTGTTAATGGCATGAAGATTCAGAAACAAGGAAAAGGCAATAATAGTTCATCTTCTGGTTAATTCAAGAAACTGTCTGAGTTTTGGTAGGTCCACAGTCTGGGGCAGGGTCAATTTTTAAAGCTCATCTTTGAAAAGTGGAAAATTGGAGCACCAGTTGTTCTCTTTATGGGTTCCTCTGCACGTGCTTCACTCTGTGAATGTGTTTTCATGATCAGCCCCAGAAACAATCCTGTCACTCCTTGCTGCCCTGGCAGTCCTGGCTGGGAAGGACAGGGGCTCTGACAAGCAGCAGTGCCACTGCTCGAGTGCTGATTAGCAGAAAAGCTGCAGAGGTAAAAGAGATTATTTGTTAGAGGTGGTTTTTCTTTTCATCCTGGTGGCATCCACACCTTTCAGCAGGAGCAGGCAGAGTCCTTGGCACTGCTCCAGGCAGGAGTGCTGCTGGCTGCAGGGCGTGGGGGGCTTGCCTGTGACTTGGAGACAGCAGAGAAGCAGCAGGAGCTGTGACCAGAGCTTTCTTTTCTTTGGCTCCTGTGGGCCCAGTTAAGTTATTAGTACTTTCTTCAGAGGAATGAGACTCCTGCAAGGTTCCCTCCATGCCCTGCTTTCAGTCCACAGCCCTGGCCTGGGATTAGTGGTTTGCTTTCACACTGCTTGCACACTGGAGTTGTTACAGCTGTGAGCAATTGCTGTTGGCCCTGGCAGCCAGGGCAGAGCTATTCCTCACAGCTGAACTGAACAGAGATCCTTTAAAAAACTTGGGAGAGATCTCTGAGGTCAGCTCTGAGGAGTTGTTTGTCCTGACTGTGAAAATAACTCGATTGTAAAAAAACATTTATGACACTTTCAACTCTATCAGGCAGTGTGTGTTGTCAAGATTATTTTGAAAGATAGAAGATAGACTGGGGATGGAAATATGCTTATTTTTCAAACAAGCTGAGATTAGAGCAAGCATTTACAGCTTTGCAAATCAAAGGAGCCTGGGACTTGCATCTTTGGAGCCCCTGAAGGGCAGCACTGTCAGCCAGAGAGGAGACTGGATCAGAGAGCCCAGCCCCACTCTGAGCCCTGATCCCGTGGTGACAGGATCCTGCTGGGCTGAGCAGGATGTGTGCCATGGATTGCTGCCCCTGGGAGATGCACAGCCTTCCTGCCCTGTCCCTGTCCCTGTCCCTGTCCCTGGGCAGGAGCCAGCCCTGCCTGTGCCCCTGGCATGGAGCTCCCTGCACAGCCCCTGCTCTGCTCCCTGCAGCCTTCTCTGGGGCTCAGTTTGCAATTCCAGCTCCCCCAGTGCCCCTCATCCCTTCCTTGTACCCTTGGGGATGGACTCACAGACTGAGCCACAGCCTGACTGCAGGCTTGGACCAGCACAGCCTTGACCAGACCCCGTTTTTAGGGGAGGGAGGAAGAGAAGGAGAAAACCCAACCAACAACCGCCACTGTTGATTCTGGCTTTGATGGTGCAAATACCACTGTGCTGCAAAATGAAAAACTAAACATGCAGCCTAGATAGCTGACTTTGAAATGTGTGCTGGTGGTAATTGAGTTTATGGGTTTTTTTTTTTCTATTTCCTTTTTTTTCCCTTTGAATGTGATTCAATTAAAGAACCTTTTTTTGACCAAATTTGGAGAGAATTGGGTTAAGGCTTTTGAAGAATGCCTTTCTGCTCCAGCTCTCAGTGAAATCCATCCAAATATATGAAACAGAAAGGTTGTTGATATAGTTTCTTTGGAAGCTGGGTTGTATTTTCTCCCCAGTTCAGGCTGTTTCCTTGAAACTTGATTTCTGCTTGTTGCTCTTCTCACTGAACCTGAATCCAAAGTAACAAATATTATTAAAAAAAAAAAAAAAGAGAAAAGAAGAATTTCAGCGTCTGTTTTCAGTTCCCTTCTGTGGCTCCCAGAAAAGCTCTGTGCCAAGGTTTCCAGTGAGCACTGTGTGCCTGGACAGCTGCAGAGCAGGCTGGGGCAGCAGAGTCCTGTTTCAGGCTTGTTCAGGAGCCTTCTGTGGGCTCAGGAACTGTGGAAATTGATCCCAGCTTGCCTGTGCCAAGCTCCAAGTCCCTCAACAAGCTGCAGGATTTCCTTCCAAAGTTAATATCGAGTTTAAACAACTATTCCTCAGCTTCTACCTTATTTTTTTGCTCCTTTGGCTTAGATGTTTGTCACTTCTTTTCATGTCTTTGGTGGCAGCACCAACCCATCCTCTTACACCTCTTTCTGCCTTTTATGGAAAAACCCTTCAGCTGCAGCAAACTGGCCCTTTTTCCTTTCCTCTTGCTATTCTTGTGAGTCTCTTCTGAGACATTTCAAGCATCAGTGCTAAAAAGTTCAATAAACCAGAACAATAGGGGCCTTCCTTCTGTGCTTCCCTCTTGCCAAGATGAGCCTTTAAAGCCAGCCCGGACTCCCACCAATCTCTCCATCTGACATTTGGTTCCAGACAGTGTGTTGTGGTTTGGGACTATAGATTGAGTGTCTCCTTGACTTCATGGCTAATTGCATGTCATAAACATTGTTGGGAGAACAGTTCTGACAGCATTCCATGAGAACACTCTGCTAGCTCTCCATTGTGGCTCCCTATAACATGAGAAATGATTTACTGGAGATAACTGATCTGGATATTCTTTTTAAAGTGTGTGGCCTGATTTTCATTCTGGGCTTCTTCACCTATTTTTATTTATTTTATTTCTTCAATTGTTGTAGAGATTGGCAATGTTTAGACTCAGTAAAATTTCTTAGTACTGAAGGATTCCCTCTGTCTCTGTGGTTCTGCTTTTGCCTTGTCTTCAGTGTGGTATCTTCTGCCTGATCTTCTATTTCAAGGCTTTTTTGTTTGAATTTTTCTCCCCCCATTTCAGATTTAATTTATCTTAAATTTAGCTTTTTAAACTGACATGAGTGTGGTTGGGTTTTTTTTTTTCATTTGATCTCTTGTAGATGTATGACCCCCATGCAGAGCAGTGGAGGAGTTTTTTCACATTTTCCATTAACAAGTCTGTTCCTGGGGAACAACCAGCTCCAACAAAACCCCTGCCTTGTTAGAACACCTCTTCTAAGCATCCTTGGCTGCTGTGGGAGTCCCCAGGTTGGGATTTGCAGGTGAAAGGTGGATTAGGTTGCTTCCAGTGCAGCCTAAAATGGATTAGAGCAATAAAATATAGATTTGCTTCCTGCCAACAGTTCCAATTGTAAATCAGTTTATTTTCCATCCACTCATGCTGAATAGAAGTTGTGAACAGCAAAGCAAAGGAGTTTTAAGAGCTGTTAGTAAAAGGCTAAAGAACCTTTGTCTGAGCACAAAACCCCCTAATAAACTCACTGCAGGGAGCAGAAATGACTTTGTGCTCGTGTCACAAGCACAAAATATTGCCAGCATTCCTCTTTCAACCCCAGACAAAGTCTGGCACATTGAGAAAGTCACTGAATCTCTTCCAGTGGCACCTGGATTCATTTTTAGGTGAAGAACTGGTGCTGGATTTTCCCAAGTTTTGGATTAATGTCCAGATACAGATAGTTGTGTCTAATCATCCAGGTTTAAAGCTTCTACTTTTAGTTGGTGATCCATATGTGAATTTTTTTGTCTGTAAAATCACAGTTATGTGTTCTAGCTCCAAAACTTTCTCCTGTGTAACTTCAGAGTGTCACCTGGGTGGGATAAAAGCTGTGTCCTGGTGTCTATGGTGCCTCACAGGATGGAGCCCTGTGGCTATGGAGGTGCCTTTGCTGGCATCTCTAAACAGCTGAATCTTAATTTCTGATATAAAATATGTGTCTGGGGTTTTTTTAAACCTTGGCAGTGTCTGAGTGCAACATCAGAAAGTTATGGTACAGTTTATTTTCAGTGATGCTGTGGTGTTATAAAATAATGGAGCTCCTATAGCCCCCATCACAAGAGGGTTAACTTGGGCTGGATAACACTGAGTTTATTTTAAGTCAAGCCTTATCTGGTTGTGCAAAAAAGCTTTAAAAATTAATATCCTTCCATGCATAAGAAGCAAAAAGCTGTTCTTGTGCTCTATTTATTGCTGCCTGCTGCAATGGGAAGAGGTAAGAAATTAAAAAAAAAAAAAAACAGGTGCTGTAATAAAACTACCATGTTCATTTATATTTTTGAGAATGAGTGGGAAAAGCTTTAGAGATGGGTTAACATTTCTTCCATGTGCTTTTAGAGGGGGGTCTGGGTTTTGTTTATCAAGGCTGAGCTTTCCAAAGCCCTCATTTGTGGGAAGAGAAATGTGTTCAGAGAAAAGAGCTCTGCTGAAAACACCCAGGATTGCTCTGAATGAAGGAGAGCTGTGGGGCTGGCAGCAGCCTTGTTACTGCTCCTGGCATGGCTCTTGCTGAGATCCTGCACTGACAAACACTTCTTCTGGAATTTTAGGTGCAGAAAATGCCCCCAGGCATGACGGAGGAGATGCCCAGAACTAATTATCTGCCACACAGAGGGAAGTTTACAGCAGCTCCATTTGGAGTGGGTAATTCCAATTTCCTGGGGACATTTTTAAAGCACTGGCACATTGGATAGAGGGAGGGGGGAAGCCCAAGCTCAGCTTGTCAATGGAATCTGTTGATGCTGGCATCCAGTGGTGTAGATATTAACAGTGGGATAATACTTGTAATTCATTTAGCTTGAAAAACAAAAGCAGCCAGAGGAAGGCCAAGGTTTACAAAAAAAGAGTCCCCAAAGATAAGTTCCTCACTTGATATTTATTTACTTAATAAGGACAATTGCTTTTTGAAAGTGTCAAGTGCTCAGCAGCTGCTGTTATTGCCAGCAGAACTGGTAGCAGAGGAAATAACTGAGCTTGGTGCCATAATCATCAGGCTGATTTTGCTCAAGGTAATCTGTGCCTGTGGTCAGGAGCAAGCCAAGCATTCAGGCTGTGGGTTCTGGCCCAAACCAGCCTGCTCTCTGATCTAAAACTTCCCAAACCCCAGAACTGTGAGTTACAGACAGGAGGAGGAAGAGGAGTCAGCTGGAGGAGGTGACATTTCTCTGCTGGATTTGGGGGCTGTGCCTGAACTGTCCCCACCCCACAGGGGACAGCAAACCCTGGCTGGGGAATGTCACCTGGCAGGGCCACCTGGGCTCTGTGCCCTGGGCAGAGGGGTGGCACAGGAGGTGACCCTGAGGCTCCCCTGAGCCTTTGGAGGAGGTGTGGTGGTGTTTGAAGGGATGAGAATCCTGACTCCATGTTTCAGAAGGCTGATTTAGTATTTTCTGATATATATTATATTAAAATGAAATGATATATTAGAACTACACTAAAAGAATAGAAGAGAGGATTTCATCAGAAGGCTGGCAAGGAATAAAAAGGAATGATGATAAAATCTTGTGAGTGACCAGAGAGTCTGAGACAGCTGGGCTGGGATTGGCCATTAATTAAAAACAACCACATGAGACCAACCACAGATGTTCCTGTTGCATCCCACAGCAGCAGATAATCATTGTTTTTCTTTTCCTCTGAGGCTTCTCAGCTTCTCAGGAGAAAAATCCCAGCAAAAGTGTTTTTCAGAATGTGTCCAGGACAGAGGAGAGGCAGGAGCTGGGGACAGATTGGACACCCATGGCCAGTTTGGTGTGAGCTCAAAGTGCAAGCTTGCTGTGAGGGGCCTGAATTAGTTTCAGGTGACATCATACTCGAGGAGGGATTATATTTAGAATGTGTGGTAATATGTTCTGAGACCTTCCATATGTTAATTGTGCATGCTTCAATACATGGCTGCAGGAACCTTGTGAAATCAAAGCAAAATTGCAGGTAGGGAAAATATTTTCTCTAGAGGAACTTTAAACACAGTTCTGTGAAAAGGTTTTATATTCCACAACCAAATTTATTTTTATTTTAAAGTTGGTTGTTTTTAATGGATGAAAGATTTGCATCTTAAAGACTTGCATCTTTAAAATCTGAATATTCAGGTTTAGTTGATGTTTTGTGACAGGAAAGTATTTGGTCCATATTTATCAAATGTAGTGGTTTTGTTGAAAAGTAGAGAGCAAACATTTCTAATGTTCTAAATTATAAAATGAGTTTAAAGACTCAAAGACCTCTGTGGAGTTTGTCAGCCAATGTTGAAAATATTAACTCTGAAATACCACAGCAGCTTAGTAGATGTGGATGAGCTAAAAAAAATCCCAAACAGCCCTGCCCCTCCCAAACAACAAAAACCCTTTTGTAAACTCACATTTTCAGTGTAAGTAGCTTCCTGTCCTTCTGCCCATCCTTACAAGGATCTCAGCTGTAAAACACAAATACCTGGAATTATGGATGCTCCTTGTGATAAGCACCTTTGTGTAGATGATTAGCTTGGACCCTTGAACTAAGGCAAAGGGAAGAGTAAATTAATTAAAAACACATTATTAACTTAGGCTGGACTGGGGTAGACTGCCTTTAGCACTTTGCTTTAAAAATCTTTGTGAGTTTAACTCACCTGGATTTCAGCTGAACATCTGTGGGACAAACTGATCTGCAAATCCTTTTCTTTTGGCTTTAATAGCAAGTCATTGCCTTTTACAGAAGGTAAAGTGAAAAAAATGTCTTTTTTGAAATAACTGAACAGGTTTGCCCATGGAATAAATAATTTGGTTTGAAACCACTGCAGAAAGGAACTGCTGGAAGTTGTAGATCAGTTTTCTTTTGTTCCCAGTCTGCCTGGACAGATTTCATAACAAAAATTGCAAAATCTTTGCATAGTTAGATAGAATCTGTTTGAGGAGCCCAGTTGAGACAGTGTGAACAAAAATAAGGTCCTGAACTACAACATGTTATCAAGAGAGATTTCCAGCTTGGGATGCAATGTGTATTTTTCTGTAGCAGGTCTACACTTCTCTCTCTACTACTCCTCCCCAGCATCGATTGGAAAGCCTAAACTTCACTTGGAAAAGTCTTTTAACTGAAAGTATTTGACTGAACAACTTAAAACTTTCTGAGAAAAATGGTTCCTACAAATCTGCTTAAAGCTGTGATTTAGTGCTGGTCACATGGCAAGGGGCCAGGGCTGAAAGATGTTTTGGGGAAGAATTTCTCTTCTTTGGCTCTTGGGGAAGCATCTCCTCTCCCCCAGATAATTTCTGTGGATATGTGGGACTGAACTACTCCCCTGGCTGCAGAAAAGAGCAAAAATTCTCCTTGGGATAGTTTATAGAAGTTGTTTTTGTAGTAAAATCCAGTGTGGCAGTGTCCCACCGTTTGAAATGTGAACCTGCACCTTCACTTTTCACCCAACACTGCCTTCTTTTCATCTTCCAAAGATCTGCCAATGTCTGACTTTCAAATATCTGACATTTATTTCCCTGCCATGGTGGCACAAAGGCCCCTTGGTGTCACTGGAAGATTTGGGACTGTCTGTTCTGAGATGGCAAATGAAGAAATGCAAGACAGCAATCCCATCAATCTCACATTTTTTGTGCTCTGTTACTTTTAAAAAGAGATTTTTTCTTTTTTCCTCCCCATGGATAAGGCACAGAACAAAACTTTTCCATAACTTTACTAAGCCAGATCACAGAAATGCTTGGAGTGGGCTCTTGCCACCCTGGTCAGGCAGGAGGGGCTGTTTGAATGTCCCTCCTTTGCTGTGAAAGAGTGGAAAAGGCTGAATGCAAATATCAAGGGGGTGAGTTACCCAAAAAATAGAGAAATTTATGCTGGTGGTGGGGGAAGTGAAAAGGGCATTAGAGGGGCAATGCACACAGAGTAGAGAAAAGCTGTGACTGAAATAGATGTGAGGGGTGTTTGGTCTCCAGCTGAGGCAGGTGGCTTTGCACCAGTGCTGGTAACAAAATCTGCAAAACCAAAAGGAAGAATCAGTTGGGATAATGCTGGAATAACCTCAGCTGGACACCATCACTGGGGCTGTCAGAGAGAGAGCAGCAGCTGGGATTGGTTATGTGAAATTCAGCTCCCCACATTAAAGACAGAGTGTTGGGGAGTCCAACAAAAACCAATGCCATTAATGATGGCTTAGGTTTAGTTTTGGTGGGCATTCAAGGCCCAGAAAAAAACCAGGCATAGAAATTAACTTTGAAAAATAACTTCAGACAACAGGACTGAGTATAAATGCAAGAGTTATCAGAAAACACGTTTTCCTCCATTTTATGACTGCATTGCTGCAGTGACTGGACAGATGACTTTCTTTCCCAATATCCCATTTCTTCTCTGCCTGTTTTTGTCAGAGCTCTTCAAGAGTTTGCCCAGAGCTCTGCTCCCCCAGGGGTGCAGTGTGACCTCTTGCTCTGCTTTAAATTCTCCAGGGGGGTTCAGTGCTGCCCCTCTGTGCTCAGGTTTGCTGTCTGAGGGAAAATGAAGTGCTCAGAGTTGTGGAGCTGTGCATCCTGCAGCACTGCTGCAGCTCTGCTCTTTGAGATGCTCCAAGCTGACTCCTTGCCCTGGGCAGTCTGGGTTTTGTTTCTCAGGAGACAGCTTGGGAAGGTTTGATGTTTTTATTTTTTAACCTTGTTTTTGTCATCTCACAAAGATGGGATGCTTATGGGAGCAGGGTTTTATAGCTTTGCCAGTCTGAATAAATAGAAAAGCCAAGAGATGGCACCTTGGGCATAGGTAGAAACCCAAAAACTCTTACAAATTGAAGTGTCTCCTGCTACAGACCCATCCTCTGCTTCTGTCTCTAATCATTTTCTTGTCCAGATCCCAGCACCTTTGAGCACCTCATGTAATGCAATATATGATAGATCTGACTTATAAAAATATGGTATATACATGCAAATAAAAGAAGATTTATAATTTATATGCAATGTATATGTCATGTTGGATAAAGAGCTGAAACAGACTCAAAAAATCCCTTTTCCTGTTAGAGAAAGGAGCAAGATTCCCTTGATGTCTGTGTACAGTGCAGAGGGGAACTCAATAGCCAGTTACTGGTTCACTGCATGACATTTAAAATCAGTATAATGACACCAAAATCAGCAATCAATTATCTACAACAGTGACCTTTTCTTTGCTACAGAACTATTTCAAATATTCCTGGCCAGGATCTTACTGAGAGGCAGCTCTGCAGAGGATGGGGCTCTTCCTTTGATGCTGTTTGCTGGACAGTGAGTTTCTCCAAAGAAGGAGAAAAAATTGGTGTCCCTCAGAGAAAGCCACAAAACCTCAGTGCAATGCTCACCTGAGAGGAGAAGAGAATCAAACCCTGCAGTATGTCACCACCTGCCTGCAATTAGATTTGGATATTTTCAGCAGGAGAAATGATGGCTGAGGGAGTTGAATTCAATTTCCTTCCCCCTTGTGGTGCTGGGATAGCTCACTGAGCTCTTTTACTCCTGGCTTACAAAGCCAAATGGTCTGACTCCCTGGTGAGGCACTGAAAAATGACCAAAACTTGGCCTCTGCTTGGGCCCCCAAATGTGAATAACAGCACCAAGGTGTTCTGAGGATTTGGGAAAAACCTTGGCTTGGCTGCAAGGGCAGTGGAGACAACAGAGGAAGCAGCACATCGTGGGTTCTGATAAAGATGGAAATCTTTCCCAGAGAAAGATGGAAGAACATCTCTGGCAAAGGCAGCAGGGAGGACCCTCAGAGCTGCTGCAGTTGTGTCCTGCCTTTGGATTGAAGGAAACTCCTGCATTCCCTGAGCCTGCTGGCACTAAAGGTAAGGATTTTCCTGCAAACAGCCTAAGGGCAGCTCCAGGCAGGCAATGAAATCTCCCCCCAGACCCTGACCCTAGGAAGGGACACACTCTGATGCACTGAGGCACTGGATTAGCTGGACAATGCTCTCTTCCTCTCTGCTTCCCAGGGGACAGGAATTGAAGTTATTAATTAAAGTTATTAAAGCAATTAAATTAAACTGAATAATGCTAACCACATTTTTAATGCCCTCTAAGACCTGTGTGGATGGTTCTGGCTGGAGGAGCTGCTGTCTTGTCCTTCTTGTGTGATCAGAGCCCTTTGTCTGTGTGCCTCAAGTTGTGTGTCTAATGCACACAGAGCAAATGGGATTGTCCTGTGGCAATGCTTGCTGTTATTTTGGGTTTGAAACTCCTGTTATTTGGGGTTTTAGAAAATTTGAAACTCTCCACTTGGGGCTGGCTTTGTATTGCTTGGTGTTGATGTTCAGTTTGAAGAAGAGGTTTGGCTGAGGGAGACAGTGCATAGCTGAGTGCAGAGTCACAGCTGTGCACAGTTGGGCACAATCTGAGGCTTTCCCAAATGGGCTTTCATTCCTTTCTCCTGCTCATGTGTCCAAATGCTTCTTGAGAGAAGTCTAGCACCAAACATAAGGGGAAATATTTTCCCTTTTCGAGTTTGAATCTCTAAATGTTACTGTTCTCCCTGAGGTCTGCACAAGGTTTTTATTTCTCTGTTCTAAGCAGGATAGAAAATTGCCAGTATTCTTTCCTCCCCCCCCCCCCCCCCCATCTTCACAGGATTTATCCATGTGCAATCACTGCTGATTGGAGTCTCCCTTTTCAGGCACCCAGCTGTGCTGCCTGAATGCTCACCCCAGCCTGCTTGCCAGTTTTAAATGCTTTACAGGGTCATGTTTTTATTCAAGCCAATCTGAATTGCACATCACTTCAATTGTTCCACTTCAAAACAACAACGACAAAAAAATCCACACAAAAAAACCCAACCAAAAAACCCCCCAAAATCTGAACCCACCCTGTCCCCCAAGCCCCAGGCTCAGCTGCTCTCTGGGATACCCCCCTGTCTGTCATGAGAAGGGATGCACCTGAACAGGGATCAGGCTTGGCCTCTCCTGAGAATTTCAGGTGTTGGCTTGCACTTTTCCTCCAGGAATATCTCCCCTTTTCTGACATGGCAGGACTCTTTTTCCAGCCATCACTTTTGGAAGCTGAAGATGCCTTATGGTAACACATTTCTCCCGACCACCTTCTGCAGAAAATAAAAAAAATGTTCTCTCATATAAAGAGTGAAGCTGCAGAATTCTTTGCCCATGTTGAATGCTCCATAATCCTGCACAGAAGCTTTTTCTGTATTTATATTTGTTCTCCATTGAATTGAAAGCTGAGGTACTTTCATGAGCCAGCCATTTGTGAGCTTGGGGAATCAAAGTGAATTTTGTGGCCCAAGAGGAGACCCAAGGTATCCACAGGCTTTTGACTACAAACCAGGGAAACTGCAGCAGTTTTAATTTTAATTGCTGTGGCTCAAGTTGCCACATCTCTCTCTTGGAAGATTTTCTTCCAAGTTTTTCTCCCCTTACTGTGTTTGAGTGATGTGTTCTGATGAGCCTACTGAGGCTGCAAGATAACAAATGTATGTTTGCATCAGTTGTCATTGCTGGGTTGGTTTTTCCTTTTGTCTGAAGGCATGTGACAGTTTTGTCAAAATCAGCTCTTAAACAGCCTCTGTTAAGGGTTCATCAAATACTAAAACTGATCTTTGAATAATAACAAATGTAAACTTCAATTCAAAGACCTGCTGGAAAGCTGACAAAAAGTTGTTATGGGAACCACTAACACCTAGATATGGGTGAAAAAAAGAAGCTTTCATTCAGAGACCAGAATTATTTGCAAAAGAATCTCTAAGTTTCTGAAACATTTTTTCTACTTAGTTGAGATGGTGGGGCTGCCTTTAATTTTCATAAAAGTATGTGTGGATTCACAGACATACACAGATGAGGAATGTTGTGCTTTGTGCTGGATGAATAAAATTTTTTTTCCAGAAATTTTCATTTCTGGAACATGAAATTGCTGAGAATCAATGAGAGATTAAGGGAGGATTTTTTTGGCCTCTTGTTTTTGGTTATAGTTTATCCATTTTTGATAAAATGTGTTTGATTCTTGTTAAACTGAGCACAGGAGAGAAAAATGTGCCTATGAAATAAATTTATGGGCAAGATGTGGAACAGAGAGAAAGTACCTGACAAGCCTGGCTACTGAGGAAATCAAATGGCAGCAGAAATTAGGAAGGAAAGGAAGGCTGAGTCTACAGCCTGTATTTTAGATACTCTTCTTTTGAGCTTGTCTTACTGGAGTAACTCAGCAGTTAATTTAAATATGTAGGACAGATCTAAATATGGTTTTGTGCAAAAAAAATTTTTTTAAAATGCAAATTTTTCAGTTATCCAAAGACTGTGCTGGACAATGATAGGTCTGTGTCATTTAGGTAAACTTTTAAAAATGTCACCTTCTCTGTCTTTACCGAGCTCTTTCTGATGCCTTGAGAAGGCTGCCCTGGAACAGAGGCTGGGCAGAGTCCCAGAATAAAGCAGGGATTGATTCCAAGGATCTCCTCCATGGATCCAGCTTGGGCAGCACCAGAGCCCAGCCAGGGCTTCACCCAAGATGACCCAAAATGGCCCCAAAATGCCCGGCCGGGCACGGGGTCTCTCCCTGGGATCAGCTCTGCTCCATTCCCACCTTGCAGTTCATTGTCCCAGCCCAGCTTTAGCCCAGGCACTCCCACCCTGCTTGTTTTTCTCTCTCCAGCCCACGGGGTTTGTGCTCCTGGGCTGAGATTGGGATCATTTGTCCTTGGTGCCCAGCTGGAGCAGGAATTGTTTTGTCTCCCTGCTCTGTGCACAGAGCTCACCATCCCATAATATGAATCCAGACCCACACACTAAAGCAGCACAGAACCTGAAAAATATCAAAGCTAAACCCAAGGCGTCATTTCAAGGCAGATATTTAAGTGTTACAATATTTTTTGGAGCACAACCAACTGACATTTCTGCCCAGAAGTGTCAGTTCTCAAAAGCCTGTTTCTGCCCCTGTCCCTGTACAATGCAGAGTTTTTAAATGATGCTGTGCTGCTTTTCTCACTGATACTGAGAATTTCCAGTGGGGCATTGTTTACTGTTCCATGCTTGCTCTTGGCTAGGGATCGTGGTGCCACAACCTTATGTCTTAATTAAACAGAATTCACAATGCAGAGTTTAGGCTGACACTCTGCTTTCATGTCAGTGCTCTGTGACTCAGTAAAAATCCCAATCCAACAGTGAAAAATCCTAATTGGCAAGATGATCACTCTTGGTTTAGCATGACAGGCCCTGCAGAGAGGGCTAATGAATAAAGATGCAGACCCTCAGGTCCATGGTGAGAGCTGCTGTGGACTCATCTTTGTGATTACAGAGAGAAGGAAGGTTTCTCCTGCATTCTGAGTTTCCCAGTGAAACTGCAGATTAGGAATGACATAACTGGGCCAGACCCACCCAGGGCTGTGTGCTCTCTGATGGAGACAGCAGTGGCAATAAAAGGCAGCAGAGAGGAACCTGGCAAAGTCCAAAGTGGTGCCCTGGGGGTGGAAACCTTGTGTGTCTGCAGCTCTTGGCTCATCCTGGCCCCAGGGGGGTGACCGTGCTCCCAGGGGTTTTAGGATGAGGGAAGAGATGAGAAAGTTGACTCCATGTTCAGAAGGCTTGGATTATTATTTTATGATAGATATTATGTTAAAACTATACTAAAAGAATAGAAGAAAGGATTTCATCAGAAGGTTTAGCTAACAATAGAAAAGGAATGAATAACAAAGGCTCAGACTGACAGAGACAGTCTGGACAGCTGGACTGGGATTGGCCATTAATGAGAAACAACCAGGTGAGACCAATCCCAGATCCACCTGCTGCATCCCACAGCAGCAGATAAGAATTGTTTACACTTTGTTCTTGAAGTTTCTCAGATTCTCAAGGGGAAAAAATCCCAAAGAAATGATTTTTTATAGAACATGTTGGTGACACCAGGGGGCTTTTCCAGTCCTTGCATGCTGGGACCTCCACCTGGGCACGGGCCAAACCCTCACCCAAAGGAGTCAAGTGCAATTCCTTCTCCTTCTGAAACCTGGATCATGGCTTTTCCTTGAAATGTTGAGGGCTTTTATTAAGCCTGTGGTAGAAATCAGTCTTACAAAAGGCTCCTTGACTGCTCTGCCTTGTTCTGTGGGTGCTGGATGAAACAAATAAAAGTTTAGTGAGGGTTTCAAGCAGATAGCCCCCACTATTCTTTTCACATGAGTGGTTATATACTCATTTCTGTTTAGCTATTCATTGCCTTGCCCTTTGGTGCCATTGCTAACTGGAAACTAATTCATTCCTATTTTTATTAAAGCAAGTGGTGCTGTAATGACCAGCAGCAGGCTAAATCCAGGGTGGAAGAGAATTACAGCTGGAGCCAGAGGGGTTTAGGAGATCAACATAACATTTTTGGTGGAAGAGAATGATAGTTTAATAAAATATGAAGCAGGATTAATGCTGTGGATGACCTTAAAATACTGACTAGCAAAGAGTAGAGAGGCAATTGCACATACATGTGTAGCTGTGTTTAAAGGAGATGATGAAAATGTTATAAAAGGCCCTAAATATGGATTGCTTGAGTTCATACAGTCTAAAGTGAATGTCAGCTTACCCCAGAAGCAAACAAAACTGAGCTTTGTCTCCCATTCTGTGAAAATTAAACGAGCTGGTTTTGAAAATTGAAATTTGTGATAGCAGATGTCACAGAGGGTCACCATGGTGCTGTGACAGACTCAGCAGCCTCTGGGGTTGGTGTCATGTTCTTGGAGACTCTCAGCCATGGGCTGCTGCTGGGGAATGCAGTTTGCCTCCAGCAGGTTTTTCCAGACCTGTCGGGGCAATAAATGACATTTTTGTCCAAGACCTCCCTCGTTAACTTTATAAATTCTCATTTTTTTGAACATAAACTCCAGCAATCCTTGCTCATGTGTCTTGGTCCAGCTGAGGTGTGTAACAGGTCCTGGCCATGGCCTTTTGTGCAGACCTTTTCAACTGATTCCCAGCAGCACTGAACAAAAGGAGTCAGGTAATGCTGAGGTGTGCTTGCATCACCCAGTGCCAACAGCACAGCCCTGTAAGAATGGAGTGAGACTGAATTTCCACTCACCTTTTCTTATTGTTGAGCCTCAGGCCATGTCCACACATGAAATCTCACTTCCATGAGTCTTGATGGATTTAAAAAACCCCAATTTAATGCATTTTTAATAACATGGTGGTGTATTTTATGACGGTGTTGGTTTAGTTCTGTTAGAAATAAATCAATTTTTAGTACACATTTAACAGCAGTGGTACCTAGACTTGTGCTATCAGGTGTTTTATAATAGCTATGCTTTAGTCCTGGGAATGTTTTTATTTCTTGTAGGCACATCAAGTAATCACATGCCCACAGGCATTAAGGCTTTGCTGTGCTTTAATCCCAAAATGTTTTCCCTAAGTACAGGGGGTTTTTTGGTGCTAAACTTGCAATGCAAGGACAAGAAGCCTTTGGTGCTCACTTTGAATGCAGGTTGGGATCTGGTAAGACTTGCCTTAGCTTCTGTGAGAGATTTTTAACCATCTCTCCAGAAAACTCAGCATCCTGCACAGCTGAGCTTTGCCTCTACATGAGGAAAATGTCCATTGCCTCCATAAAGAAATAAACAATAAATATCCAATTTTTTGTGAAGAAATAGACAATAAATATCTCTTTTCTTCATAAAGAAATAAGTAATAAATATCCTTTTTTTTGTAAAGAAATAAACAATAAATATCCATTGTCTTTGTGAGAATACATAATATCCATTTTCTTAATAAAGAAATAAATAATAAATATGCCTTTTTTGGTAAAGAAATAAACAATAAATATCAATTTTCTTCATAAAGAAATAATAATAAATATCTTTCTTTTGGTAAAGAAATAAACAATAAAGATACATTTTCTTAATAAAGAAATATGTAATAAATATGCAATTTTTTTGGTAAAGAAATAAACAATAAATATCCATTTTCTTCATAAAGAAATATATAATAAATATCCATTTTTTGGTAAAGAAATAAACAATAAATATCCATTTTCTTCATAAAGAAATAAATAATAAATATCCTTTTTTTTGGTAAAGAAATAAACAATAAATATCCATTGTCTTTGTGAAGAAATAAACAATAAATATCCATTTTCTTCATAAATAAATAATAAATATCCATTTTTTTGGTAAGAAATAAACAATAAATATCCATTTTCTTCGTAAAGAAATAAATAATAAATATCCTTTTTTTGGTAAAGAAATAAACAATAAATATACATTTTCTTCATAGAGAAATAAATAATAAATATCCAATTTTTTTGTAAAGAAACAAACCATAAATATCCATTTTCTTTATCTCTTGATGCAGAGACTGGAGGTTTAGGACCTGCTGCAGCAGTGCTCTGAAGGACCTGTTCAAGTTTCAGTGCCAGGCAGTCCTTTTGAAATGTGAAAGTTAAACCAGTGGGGTGAGTAGCAGACTCCCTTTGACTTCAGCCAGCCAGGGTTTAATCTAATTTCCTAATTAAATGGTCCTGTTCTTCAGCAAAGCATTGGGAAGATAAATGGCCAGTGATTGTTTGAGTATTTCCAGTGAAATCTATTTGCTCAGGATAACACATTTCACATTTCAGTGCAGTAACTGCTTCTGTGGTTTCCAGCTGTGCAGGAGATGAATAGGAAGGCAAGGCAGTGCATTTGTGGACTTTTCTCTCAAGGTAATGGTTTTGGACTCCCCTGTTGGGGTGAATAATTTCCTTCACTGGCTCACTTTCCTGTCTCAGAGTCTTGAAATCAAAGGTGGCAAAAAGGTATTTGAAATATTTCTGCAAAATCAGCTCTTAAACTAACATTTTAGTCTTTTATATTCAGGCCTAAATATAATTATTTAAAAGATAAAAGCCTGGGGAAGAAAGATCTGTCTCTTGTGAACCATTTTGCCATTATTCCTTTTGATCTAATTGGCCCATAGCAAAACTCACCTATATTTGCCATTAAGAGGAAGAAAAAGGACTTTATTTTTCTGCTTCAGGGAGAAAAAAAATATGATTTGGCAGCCTCTATTCAAATAAATAGTTTTATTTATTTGCAGTTGTATTTCTACTTTCACACTAGAAAATGATTTTGTGTTTGCAAAATCAATCCTAAAGATTTGAACAGGTTTTCTGAATGGGGTGAATTGTGTGTTTTAAATAGAAAACCAGAATAAAAAAGGCAAAACCCAAAGTCCCACTGCCACCAAAGAAAGATCCCATTGTCACTGGGATGTGGGTCACAGCAGGATATGCTTCATATGTTTAATTGGATCTTTTTATGAATGGCACACTTTCATGCATTTCTCATTAAAGGAAACGTCGTGTTTTCATGTATTAGGAGCTGGGAGCAAGGTTGTATTAAACAGATTCAAAGGTGTGATTTATTCAGCACCAGCTGCCAGTGCTTCTGACCTGTGAGATGATACCTTGGGAGAGGGATTTCTGAGGGCAGGAGGGCTGGGGTTCCTCTCATGTCCTGAGGGAGCATCTCCTCCAAGGACACGTTCTCCTGCTCCACAGCCATCTCACCCCAAGGCCCCTGGGGGGTGGGAGAGCCATCTGAGCCCCACTGGAAGGGTTTCTCCTTCTCCAGGTCCACACCAAGCTGGGGAGCACAGCCCAGAGATGTGGATGTGGTAATCACATATCCTCTGAACAGAGGGAGACATGGCTCTCCCAGGAAAATCCTGGGAAGCTGTGGGAAAACTGTAGGAAACGTACAAGGAAAGAATTCAAACAATTGTTATCTCTCTTTTTGTAAGCATTGTTTCTAGATATGGTTCTCCAGAGTGAGCTGTTCATAGCTCACTGACAGAGGAAAAGAAGATTCCTAAAAAGACCAATCAGGTCTTAGGTGCACCATGGTTTTGGTAAGAACTGTAGATTTCTGTGGGAACCCAGGGCACACAGGGAATATTCCTGTGTCTGCTCTGGGGTGCCCTGACCCCCAGGGCAGCTCTGACTCTGACCCTCACTCATGGAGAAAGTTTCCCAGACTCCAAGATAGACTGGAATCCACAAAGTGTGCAATAGATTATAGAGAGCAGTGCAGGTTTGTCACTGGGTGAGAAATTGAGGGTTTGGGGTTTTAAGTTGTGGATGGCAGCAGGATGGAGGGCACAGGGTGTCATCCTGGGCTTCTTCTTCATGCTGCTTCTTCCTCCTTCTTCTTGGGTTTGGGTGGCATTTTGTAATTGGGCAGGAAAGTCCCCATTGCAGCTCTGTGGGATCATTATTGGGTTAAAAGGGAAATAATCCAGGTGTCAGCTCTGCATTGGAGAGTTTAGCTGTAAGAGACCTTGGAACAAGAGATTGTTGGGCATTTTTGTGGTGCTTTTCCAGAGTGCTGAGCCTGGCGTGGACAGTGTGCAAAACTTTAGATAAGATAACAATGAACAAGAAGCTGAAGACCAAAAAGATCCAGTGTGTCTGTCTTTGCTGACACAGAACCACTCCAGGAGGGTCTCCCCAGACAGGGGAGGTCCCAGGCTGAGACCCAGAACTGAGGGATCTGCAGCAGGTACCTGACAGATTTCTAACAATAAAGTGCTTTTGATGCCTTCTGATGGAATCTCTGTGTCCCCTTTGGCTGTCCCTGATACCCCTTCAGTCACACCTGGAGCTCAGGTGGGTGCTCCATCCAGAATTCCATGTCCCAGCAGAGGTGCTGGCTGTGAGCAGCCACCCCAGGGATCTCTGCCCTACATTTCAGTGCCTTCCCACTGGGAACTCAGTGGGGTTTTACACCTCCCAGGGGCCCAGAGGGAAGGCAGGGCTCCAGCAAGACTGGCAAAAGCTTTTTACCTCTGCAGGGAATGGGGTAGGATTTGTGCTGGCTGCTGGCTGTACTGACACACAGTCGTGCAGGCATGCTTTTAGTTTATTTAGATGTATTCCCTCTGGTGGTAGGACAACTTCCTAAAAGGAAATAGCATCTGATTTGGACAGATGTCTGTCATTGTAATTAGAAGCCTTCAAGTGGTTAACGACAGCAGAAATGGTCAGAATCAAAATATTTGGGCTGCCTCCCATGTGTGTTCTAAATCAGGCTGAGCCCTTGCACAGAAATGTGAAATAAATAAGCACACCCTCCCTGGGGGCTCATGCACACACAGATAGGAAACCATTCTGATTAGGGGAAAGCAAGCTGTGCTTGGTAAATCCAGGAACTGAATCCATACCAAATGAAAGCAGAAAATGCATGTATCCCCCTTTGTAACACGAGCCTGAGTCCACTGTTTCTTTTCCAGCAACATCCAGAATTGGGCCACAGTTTCCTCCCTGCACTCCTGATTTGAAACCACAACAATAATCACAGGAGACTTTTACAAAGGTAACGTGTTTGGCTAAAATCTCAGCTCTGCTGCTTTCTTTTATCTTGTTTTATCCATTTCTTATTTCTTATCATGGAATAATCTCGTCTGTGTCTTGCAGGGGAAGAATAATCTCTGCTGTCTCTGTTAGCCAAGTCTCCAGCAGGAAGAGGGAAGAACATTTCCGGAGGCTCTGCAGCAGATTCTTTGCTTCTGGAGTATTTTCTTCTCCCCAGACATCATTCCAGGCAAGCACTTTTCCCTCTCCAAGCCCCTCTCATTACCCAGGACTCCCTTTCAATACTAAATTCATATTAGTCAGTGTTTATTCAACTTTCCAAGTGTTACAGGAGAAGGGAGAATTCTTTGCCAGCTATAAATCTGGGATGTGGACACACATGATGGTAATAGCCTATCACAGCAGCTAATAAGTAGGTGGTTACTTTAACCTGGAAGGAAAACATACTGCAAAAACCTTTCTGTATTCCACTTGTTCTCACCATGCACTAAACCTGACCTGTGTTGCTTCCATTTTATATTTTTTTTCCTTTTTGCTCTGAGGTTTTAGGAGGGTTTTATCCTGGGGTTGCTAAGTCTGCTTTGCTGCTTTTCCATATCTTGTTTCAAAAGGTGATCTGACACAGGATTCAGTTCATCAGTTAATGATTAAAAACCAGGCTTCTCTCCAATCATAAATACACAAATCCTCTAAATGAGGTTTATTCTGATCTCTCTTATAGGAGAATTGTTTATGCAAGCTCTCCTAGCCTTGATACTGAATTCAAATTGCCTGCAAGTACCTGCAAAGTTTGAATTAACACAGCAGAAACCTTTTTCACTTGACAAGTGAATTTGGTTTTGAGTTCAGGGTGATTCCTCAGGCACACCTACAGAAGGCTGAACAATTTTGGTGTTTCGTGTCCTGCTTTCTCATCACATCTCCTTCAGACCTCAAGCAGCACTGGCTCACATCCTGCCAGAGAGGATTTGGGCAGTGGTCATCAGGTCACTGATGAAAACCCAGAACTGCTGAGCCATGAGCAGGCAAATTGCTCTTGTCCCACGTGCCCTGCTCTGACTTCACACCTCTCTTCTTGTCATGGTTGAAATGTGGCCTGCAACAGGTGACAGATCTCCCCATCATGGGGTTTCTGCAAGAAAAGTTATTTCCTGTGTACTCATCCCTTGAAATCCTGCGATCTCCATGTTTGTGACAGAGCAAGGAGCTTGGGTTTCTTTTTGTCCCACTGGGGTTGAGCAATAGAATTTTCTGTCTGATGAGAATGCAGGGGTTTTGAAGCTGCACCTGCATGCAGCTGAGGTTGCTGACTGGTTTTGAGGAGTTCACCCTGCAGCCAGCTCTAGTTCCTGTTTCATTCAGGGCTTGAACACTCCAGTCCTAATTCTTCAGTTCCTTAAATTTCACCCAGGCATTCACACCTGTAGGAAGTGGGTTTAACAGGCTTTGCAGCTCTGGTTTTATGCCTTTCCTTGTACTTTCCCCAGTAGAAATAATACTAGAACAGTAAAAGCAATGAATAAATGCCCAGGAGAAGTGGGGTGCAGTAGGAAACCAAGCTGTGATTCATTTTTAAAAATCAAGATCTATTCAATCTGGTTTCTAGGTTCTATTCACTTGGTAAGGGAATAAAGTAGACTAAAGGATTTTAAAAAATCCATTCCAGAGAGGAGAATCAAGGACTGTACCTGCTGAGAGGGAGTTTGGATTTTAAAAAATCCATTCCAGAGAGGAGAATCAAGGACTGTACCTGCTGAGAGGGGGTTTGGTTTGCAGACACCCAAGGTGTGCACCATGTGCCAGGAGCTGTGATGGGTTTGGTCAAAGCTGGAATGGCAGGAGGGAATGGCAGGACAGCCTGAGCTCTGCAGGTTGGTGCAGGAGAGCACTTCTCCTTCCCTCTCTGTCCTCAGGGGTGCTGAAACCTAAACAAGGTTTTCTGGCATCTTAGGGAGCTCATGCTCTGTTCCTCCACAGTGTAAAAATCGAGCAGAACTCATTAAAGTTAGAATAATTAGAGGCTCCTGAGCAGCAAGTTGTGGCTCTTGGCATCAGTGTTATTGGAGAATGTGTGCCCATTGTGCTGCCATGATACATTTCCAGAGCTGTTCCTGGGGCTTAGGCAGTTGGCACACTCTTAAAACAAGTCATTTGTGACAGGGACTTGACTGGGCAGTCATTTCTCCCCCTGGTTCACACTCTCAGTGCAGCTGAAGTGGTGTAATAAGCATTTTAAATAAGGCAGTGCTTCAACAAAATGATTTTGGTTAAGATGGCCCTGTGGAGGGAGATCAGTTTATGTTTATGCACTCATGGCAGCTTGCCTCACCTGAAAGGCTGAGGTCTGCAGTTGTGAAGGCTTCTGGTGGAGTTCAGGGACCTCTTCAAACAGAAGTGGGCTATGGCAATTTCATCTTGAAATTAATAAAATTTGAGTAAGCAGTGTCAAGGACTGCCCTGCTCAGGGGAAAGGTGCCCTCTCCAGGCCATCCTAACCCTGCAGAAATAATTCAGTGCCACAGCTGGCCCCCAGAAGTGCAGCAGCAGTGACAAGGCACATCAAAATCTCTGATCCAGGAAGCTGATGGGAGTGCCCTGAGCCCTGTATAAAACAGAGTTCTGCAAGAACAGCTTGCTGATTTCCTCAGTGGAAGCTGCCAGAACTCCTGTCTGCCTTGGTCCATGTCTGCTGGAGCACACAGCCATGCCCCAGCCCCATCAGGTGCTCTGAGGATGAAGTCCACAGGTCTGTACACCCACAGCAGGACCATGCTGAGGTACAGCTTGAGCAAGGTGATGGAGCTGCAAGGTGAACTGGGAGGAGCTGATGTGCACCTGCCTTGCTTTGATGCAGAGAAGGGTAGGTCTGAGCCAAAGTGCTGTGCTTGGGGGCTTGGCACATGTCCTAAGGGTCAGACGCTTTTGGGAGGGACATCATGACATGGACACCCCTTCTTCTTGACTCCAAAGCAAATTAAGCAGCCAGCTGAAAGTCCTGAGGTGTCTGAATGTGCCAGCTGGTCAATGGATGGATGGCTGCTGGAGATGAGACCTGTTCATGCCTCATTAGAGCCCTGCCAGCTGTGCCTGCCTGGCTGAGGCCTTGAGAGACCCAAGAACATCTGGTGCTCATCAAGCTGGCAGCTTTTTCCTGATGAGAGCGTGCACTGCTCATGTGTCTGCCAGGCAGATGGCAAGAAGTGATGGCAGGAAAGCTCCTCTGGGAGCCCCTGGTTAAGGGAAGTGTGTCAGAGTTGGTTTCTGAGCACTGCAGGTCATGTTAGCTGCAGGAACTCTCTGCCCAGTCAATTGTTTCCTGAGGCAAACTGTGTCTGAACAAAACAGACTTGTGAGGTAGCTTGTTTTGGTCCTGCCTCAGTGAGATGGCTGGCATGGGTATCCACAGAAATGGCTCTGAGGTTATTTTCTGCAAGGGACAATTGGGACTGAAACACTGGAGCAGGGAATCTCAACCTCTTCTCCAGCTTGTTCAAGAAAGTGGTTGTGATTAAAATAATGAATGAAAGAAAAGAGCTTGGACTTCCATTGTAGTGATGTTCTGTGTTTCACCAGACCCATTAAAGCACTGAGCTCCAAATCTGTTCCTGCTGGAGCAAACAGCAGAGCTTTCACTTGCTGCAGGCAGTCCTGGCTCCCTGGAGCTTTGATAAGCAGAGAGGAAAGACTCAAAGTTCAGCATCTGGGGAAAGAAGCCCAGATTCCTTTCCTGGTGAAAAATAGCAGTGGAGCAGCGTTGTTCCTGTGTTTGCACCAGCTCGTGGAAGTCACACAATATTCCCCTTGCACAGCATCATTTTGCCTGTCTGTCCTCCCAACCTGCCTCTTGCAGCTGCCTGGCCCAAATCCCAGCCCTGCAGCAGGAGCAGAAAGCTGCAGTCTGTCCTTGTCTGTGTGTCAGGAGATGTGAGCATCAGCCTCCTCCTCTAACAGTTCTGTTGGCTCCCATCTGCTTTAGGATCCAGCTCCCCTGCTCTGTTTGAAAACTCTGTTTGACAATCTGGATGTCAGCACAGGGATGCTGCTCAGCCTGCCCTCAAAAACAAAATGCAAAGAGAGGAAAGAATTTTGTTGAAATGTATTAGTGAATATTACAAGCTGGGACTTGTTTCAGCCACTGTGTTCTCCGTGCATCTGACAAAAACTGTGCCTGACTTATCAGTTACAGAAAACCCCTGTGATCAAAATGTACTTCAGCTGCTGGAAACCATTGTGATTTTCCACTATTTACACCAGGAGAATGAATCCTGATTAATTTTTGTTAGGTACTTGCTGTGATTGCTCAGCTTTCTCAAGGGAAGAGCGAGGTCAAGAATCAGTCTGTGGAAGGATTTGCTTTTTTTGAGATGCTTCCCAAAGGTTTTCGTTGCACCTGGAATTTGTCAGCCACATCATCCTGGGCTGTGTGGGGAGAGCATTATGCATGAACTTTTGGAGCTGGTGAAAGAGGATGCTCCAGGATTAGAGTCTTAAGCAGTCCCCCAGGCTTTTCTTCCTGTTCCCTTTTCCCTTCAGACCCCTCCCAGGTCTGACCTGCATTTCTGTGGCAGAGATTTTAGTTTGGAGATAGACAATGACAAGTTTGTTTAGTTAAAATGTTTGTATCCTCTGAGATAAAATTCACAGTTTTGTCCTGATCAGGTGATATTAAAACTCTACAGCTCAACTAAACTTAAAAATATTTATAGCTTTCTCCTTTTGGCCCAGAGACCATCTTATCTAAAACAGATGGGAGCTTATCCTTGTCTTTAGAATTTTTTATTCCTAAATTCTAGGCTTATAAATGAGCTATCAGAATTAAATGAAATGAACCCCCTTTTAATAATGGAATCTATCCTGCAGAGCAGTAAGAAATAAAACTTCCCTTTAGTCTTATTCAATGAATAAACAAGCAGAGTTCAAGAATAAACTCTTCTAACACATTGAAGTGAGTTTAGAAAAGTGGGGATTTTGGTTATGATCTTTGGTTTTCCTTTATTTTCTTTTCCTTTCATTGATATTGGAGTATTAAATCTTGGACTGCTTGGGAAACAGAAGTTTTCCTTTTTATCTGGCATAGAATTCAAACAGGGGGTAACACTGTCAGAGCCTGGAGGTGGATAAAACATTTCCCAGATTTTATAGGGAGCTTGAACTTGGGATTCTGATTTCCTTCCTTCCAAGGAAAGAAGCCAGACAAGAAGTTATATGCACAGAAATATTGTAGATGTATTAAAATATTTGTATGGCTCTCATCACTAGTTTCTGAGTGAATAGGTTTGGGCCTGAATTTCAGCTGCACTCAAGAGTCTGGATCAAGGCTTTAATTTAGGGCCATCTCTCATTCTAAATGGCTTCCGTGGGTTTATGACCCTGCTTGGGTTTTTTTTTTCTTTCCATTGGAAACTCAATGCATTTCAGACCCTTTAGGCAGCACAATGACTTAAATTGGCAAAATATAGAGTTATTTGCAGATAATGAACCCGTGGACATTATGGGGAGCTGACACCTGTGATTGTCAGCCTTGACCTCCAACCATTTTTGCTTTAAGTAAAATCTTTGTGAAAGCTTTGCCTAGTCAAAGATCTCCAAGGAAAGGCCAAAACATAAGTAGATTATTAGTGAGTGCACTGTGGAAGCTTAAAAATAAAAAATTATTTCTAATTATAAAAAGGGGAAAAAAATATATATGGCATCTTAAGCTTCAGGATAAATTGCCTGGGGTTATGGGAAAATCTGAAAAGGCAAAAAGTTCTGTGCTGCTTCCTGACATTTGAGCAAACAGGTTTTTGCAGCTGTGTGTAATTACAAGAAGTTAGAGGACTGTTTATTTAACAATGATCTATTTATACATTTACTAGGAAATACAGCATTAGTCAGAGAGGCATTAAAATATCTGTTAAGCCATCCATTATAATATCTGCAAACTGAGCCCTTAAGAAATGCTGTTCTTCCACAGTGTTCTTCCACACAGTCATTTTTCAGTTTCCTGTAAACACAGCTAGAAAGGCATAATCCAAGGGGGAAGTTCATGGAGGTTCACACAGAAATGGGGATGTGCACCTTCAAGGTTTATTTCTCTCTCTCTGATATAAATTTAACACCTGTTTGCATGTCAGGACTTTGAGATTTTGGTGTGTTTGGGTCACTTTTGTTGGGAAATCTCAGTATCTCCATTCCCTATGGGGAAAGCTGAGCTCTGGCCTGATAAATTCAAAAGGCAGAGGGGAGATTTAGCTGCCCAGACCCAAGACTGACCTGCACTTGTAGTCCTGCAGGCACATTTGTGAGTGAAGATTTTTTGTTCATGTGGAGTAATGCACGTCCCGAGTGACCTCTGCTGTGCTATGGGAGATGAATTTGCTGTTGGGCATTCCCTCTGTGGCCTGGCTCCCTCCAGGACCCAGCCAGGGTTTATCTGTTGGAATCAGCTCCATGGGGAGGGCACTGACAGCCTCAGCATTCATGAGAGAAATGTGTGCAGAAGGAGAGGATGGTGACACCACTCCAGTCTGCACAAGAGTCCCGTGCTCAAGAGCCTGTGATGGGGATGTGGTGCAGCCCCTTCCCCAGGGGACCATATTCCATCTGCTCTAGGTGTGCTTGTCCTGAAAAAGCTGCCCCAGCTCAGAGTTGATGCCTTGAAATTTTCTATCCCTCCTTTAAAAGTTAAGTTCTGTTAAGTTAGAGAGCCCAGGGAACTGCAGGCAGGGTTTCAGAGTCACAGGCTAGCATCTAATGCACTCATATTGAAACCAGAAGATGGAATTTACTTTTAATATTTTTCTTGGGTAATCTGTCTTCTTTCTTCATCTTCTTGAATTAATTTAGTGGTGCTGAAAAGTTCTGAAATTATTTCCTGGGCTAGATTAATTACTTAAGACAATGGGAGTTGTTTAGTTGACTTCACTGTGAGTTAGAACAAGTCATTTATTTAAAGGCAAGACACAGCACGAACAAGCAGGGAAGTCAACTCTCCATTCTCTTGTTCCTCCCACCAGACACACTTGTAAGCTCAGCTTTGACCTCTAACCATGAAAACAGATTGTTCTCCAGACCTTTTCATTTTATGGTGATTTGGGAAGAGGTGACTGGTGATGATATGCACACCTTCCAACCAAAAACTGGATTAATATCATGAATTCCTCTCTCCAAGTTCTATCAAATGAAAACCAGAGTGTATCATGGAGTATTTAGAATAGATTTCTTTTTTTTTTTTTTTTTTCTGGTTTGAAGGAGTTGTATGGTGTGGTGTTCATAACCACAGAAAACTAGAATAATTTAGGTTGGAAAAGACCCCTTAGATCATCAAACCCCTTAACACTGCCAAGTTCACCACCCTAATAATGTTTAAATTGCTTCCTTTTGTGCTGTAGATTTTAGAGGTGGGGAGCAAAACAGAGGCTGTGATTGAAAATGGAGAAGAGTGGGATGAATTTGTTTTGCTGCAGCATTTTATTCTCAGTCCTGCAGTGCATCTTGCCCCTCCATCAGTATCACATTTTGTCTGGGTGGGGAAGGCAGCCCTCCACCTGACATACTGCCCTGGGCCATGGCTAATAACCTTAATTCTTATTTCTTTTGATGCCAGCAGCTGTGGTTAGAAAATCAGCACTGAACGATGCTGAGAGGGGAGAAAAATCCAACCTCTGACTCTTTATTTTGCTCTTATTCTTTTAGGTTTTGCTAAGGAGGGGTAAAACAAATTGGAGTCAATTTTATGGGGTATCTTTATGAATATGCTTTGAGGCTTTTGCCTCTTGCTGCTGTGGCAAGAGGGAGGGGACACTGCTCTCTACTAGAACACTCCTAATTTCCCAGTCACCTCAAGTTTCATCTTATTCACTTTGTGTTTCATTTTATTCACTTTGTGCTTCATTTTATTCACTTTCTGTGCTTCATTTTATTCACTTTGTGCTTCATCTTACTCACTTTGTGCTTCGTCTTACTCACTTTGTGCTTTGTCTTACTCACTTATTCACATTTTCTTGTGCAAGCATGGTTGAATTCAGACAAGGAGGTTTTTTAAATGTCATGTTCTGCCTTAAAATTGTCTGCTTTCCCCCCTCCATTACAAACATGAGGATGCCTTACTCAGTGGCTACCCTCACCCTGCAAATCAACCTGAATCTGATTTTGAACTCTCCAGCAATTTTAATAATAAGTTAATTTTAATTTTTAAAATATTATGTTATTTTGGGTTGGACTTGATGATCTTGAAGGTCTCTTCCAACCTAGTCATTCTGTGAATTCTGTGGGTTTTCATAGTGTTAAGAATCTTTTGATCTCACTCTGCCTCAGGAGATGATTTTCATCATTGGTCTAGTCCCTCTCCCACTGAAGTTAAAAAAATGCTTCCATTAAATTCAAGAGGAGACAGAATTTAATCCTTTTCAAAGCAGCACCTGGTTTGTAGACAGAAGAGCTGCCTGGACCCTCAGATGGGAAATTACAATTGGGATTTTAGTTTGCTAATAAACCCCTCTGGCTGCAGTAACCCAGAGGACAGCCTGCAGCTCAGTCTTCATGGTAAGGGGGGTTCAGCTCCCTGCTTGTCTGATGCTTAAATCTCCTGCAAAATGAATTTATTTGTCACTTTCAAAAGCAAGAATGCTGTTCTGTAACTCTTCCTTCCCTCTGTTCTCCCATCTCTGCATTCATTGCAGAAAAATACTCCTGAACAACGACTCCAATCTTCTCACAGTGGTCCTAAATTGGCTCTTTATTATTTCTCTGTGTTTTCCTGGCTGTACACAGGAGAGGGGAATGTAGAACTGCTGAGAGATTACCCTGCTGATAACAATATTCCTCTAAAGATGCATTTTTACAACACATTGAACCCACACCCCAAGTTCACAAGGAGGACACATTAAACTGAGTTTCCCTGTAGATTCCAATAATCTTTAAAATCATGGGCAATCTGAGCTTTTCAATCCTCTTTGGTACCCAGAGCTCCTGCACCTTTTACAGAGTTAACATCATTATTGCTTGATCTTGCTGCTTCTTTCTGGCTATTTTAATTCTGAGCTCAGTCATGTGTGCTCCACAATTTCCCTCTCAAGAAAGGGATGAGTTTTGCAATTGGCATGTTGTGCTGAGACCATTTGGGACCCTACTGAATATATTCAGTGGGCTGGGGGAGATGAGAACTGTTTTGGATTTGTCTGAAGACATCTTTGGAGCCATTCAGTGAAAACAAAACAAAATAAGGGGATAAAAATCTGTTTTCAGCTCTTCAGTTGCGACATTGTTTGCTTCAAAATGAAGTTTTAGGTGACTTAACCTCAGGCCCAGCTCCAAAGAGAAACATCTTGATTTAGGAAAGGATATTTTAGCAAAACCTTTTAATGATTTTGGTGCACTGCTCCTTCTTTGTGCCTTTTCCCCTTCAGTGTGTCTGCAGCTGCCAAAGCTGTGGCACTGGGGCTGCAGGCTGGCCTTTCCTGCTTGCCACTGCATTTTTTGCATGGCTCAGGTTGCACTGGCCTCACAGCACACCAAGGGGAAGAAAGCAGAGCATGGGCAGCCAGTTTCCCTCAGTGCCTTCACAGACTTTGAGTCCTGTTTGAAGCCACCTCCAAAGGAAATGGAGATGGAGGCTAGCAGAAATTGCACTCAAGAAAATTGTCCTGGAAGAGATTTAGAAATTCTTGGCTTGAGAATGTAGCCCTACTGGAACTGTTGGAGGTGAAGGGGTTAAAGCTCTTCTGTGCTTATTTTTTGGTTTCTGCCTCTGTGCAGGTCACTGAAGGCAGCAGGAACACTCAGCTGGATGGAACACTGGCTCCAGCTGCTGCAGCCCCTTCTAAAATCACCCCTCAGTAAGGAGCTGGGTATAATTAGCTGTCCTTTCTGGGCTTTGGGAAGATGCTCAAGCAGAACCCCAGCACCACACAGGAACAAAGGGCCATCAGTGGGGAGTGCTGATGGATGCAGTTGCTGGTTCAACAGGGCACTTGTGGGAATTTGCCCAGGATTAATTTTGATTTCCCAGCACATTTGCAGGTGAAACATATTCTGAAGTGAAATAAGAGGTTAATCATGAGAAGGCAGCTGACTGCTCTAAGCAGCAGCCTCTTTCATCAATGCCTCTGATGCAAATAAAAACCCCAAACAGCCCTAAAACTAAATATAGCCTGAAAGTCCTCAAAAGCCAGTCAATAAATAGTAATTATCTCTCACAGCTGGAAGCATGTTTTGCTTTGAGTGCAACCAACAAACTGTGCTTGACTGTGTGCTGATTATTTCAATCAGGTTATGAAGGAGAATGCTATTTTGGAGCCCCTCTCTTGGAAGGTGTTCTTGTGAATGTGTTCTATTTCCAAACCCTTCCCTTCCTGCCCAAACTGCTGCAGACCTGCAGGAGTGGCAAAGCCTGGTTTGATCCCAAAGCTGGTGTGGGATTCAGACATTGCTGAAGGGCAGAACACCCCCAGATCTCCTCCCTGAGCTCCCTCTTGCTGCTCCTGTGCTCCCACTGCTCCCAAGAGAGAGAGCAGAGCAGGCATTCTGCATGGGCCCACTCCTGCCAGGTCCATGGAGAAATGCCATGGGGGAGGGGGAATCTCAGTGTTTGGGAGGGAGAGAAAGAAAGAAGAGACAAGAAGGCAGCTCTTGGAAGAGGAGCTAAAAACCAGGCCTGCCATGTTCCATGGCACAGTGATTTTTATTTTTATTTTTATTTTTATTTTTATTTTTATTTTTATTTTTATTTTTATTTTTATTTTTATTTGTATTTTTATTTTTATTTTTATTTGTATTTTTATTTTTATTTGTATTTTTATTTGTATTTGTATTTGTATTTTTATTTGTATTTGTATTTGTATTTTTTTTCAGACACCTCACCAGCCCTGGAGAGTGGCTTAAACTGTGAGACCCTGACAAACTGATCCTCGTGACTGGCTCTCAAAGTGGCCAAACTGAAGGACAAGTTTGGATCAACTCTCAGAATTAACATGTCAGCAATCAGGTCAGGAAACTGAAATTTATAATGCTCCTGTGATGCACTGTCCTCATTCCAGGCAGTGAAACTGTTGCACTACCAAACACCCCAGAGCCTGTATTGCACTACCTGGGCTGGCAGGGATAATTCCCATTTCTTTTCAGTGTCATCTTGCAGTGCTTGGTTGAAATTCTCACACTGGTTTTGGTATCATTGGTAAATTAGAGAAAGCAAAGAGGCTGCCAATTGTTTTAGTTATTAATTAAGCAGATCTCTGTTTTACTAGGACAACAGGGACAAGGAAGAAACTTTGAACTCCCAGGAGGGATATTTAATGTTATTTGTTTTTTTTTCAAACAATGGACTCTTTTTTTGGAAGCCTTTTACATTTTCAGAACTGATGTTTTAGGATGCTGAATGTAGCTTTTCAAGTAAAGGGCTGTCATTAAAAGGACTAAGAGGTGGTGCCACTTACAGTGTGCACCTGGGTTATCCTTGAGAACCATAAAAATTTCTCTATTTACATGGTGTTCCTTTTCCTTTCCTTTTCCTTTTTTTCCTTTTTTTCCTTTTTTCCTTTTTCTCCTTTTTTCTTTTTTTTTCCTTTTTTCCCCCTTCCCTTCCCTTCCCTTCCCTTCCCTTCCCTTCCCTTCCCTTCCCTTCCCCTTCCTTCCCTTCCTTCCCTTCCCTTCCCTTTCCCTTCCCTTCCCTTCCCTTCCCTTCCCTTCCCTTCCCTTCCTTCCCTTCCCTTCCCTTCCCTTCCCTTCCCTTCCCTTCCCTTCCCTTCCCTTCACCTTCCCTTCCCTTCCCTTCCCTTCCCTTCCCTTCCCTTCCCTTCCCTTCCCTTCCCTTGCCCTTCCCCTTCCCTTTCCCCCTTCCCTTCCCTTCCCTTCCCTCCCTTGTCCCTTTCCCTTCCCTTCCCTGTCCCTTCCCTTTCCCTTCCTTCCCTTCCCTTCCCTTCCCTTCCCATTCCCTTCCCTTCCCCTTCCCTGTCCCTTCCCTTTCCCTTCCCTTCCCTTCCCTTCCCTTCCCTTCCCTTCCTTCCCTTCCCTTCCCTTTCCCTTCCCTATCCCTTCCCTTCCCTTCCCTTCCCATTCCCTTCCCTTCCCTTCCCTTTCCCTTCCCTTCCCTTCCCTTCCTTCCCTTCCCTTCCCTTCCCTTCCCTTCCCGTTCCCTTCCCTTCCCTTCCCTTCCCAATTCCCTTCCCTCCACCTTCCCTTCCACTTCCCCTTCCCCTCCCTTCCCTTCCCAACCTTCCCTTCCCAAACCTTCCCTTCCCTCCCTTACCCCCTTCCCCCTTCCACCCCCTTCCCCCTTCCCCCTTCCCCCTTTCCTTTCCCCTCCTTCCCATCCTTCCCTCCCCCTCCCCCTTTTTCCTTCTCCTTTTTTCCCGCCCCTTTTCCTTTGTTTTATTTTTCAGGATTCCCATAAGGAGTCCAATCTCACTTTGTCAAACCCCAGAAGAGCAGGATGGATGGGATTGGCTGGTCCCTGGTTTGGGCAGCCCTGACCATTGCAGGGCTGTGATTCAGAATGGCTCAGTGCAGAATTCCATCCCAATCCAAGGAGGTTCTCCCAGACCAGTGTGGAACAGCCCAGCTCGGTGTCACTCAGAGGCTCTCTCGAGGTTGCATTCTTGGCAGCTGCACACTTTTGGCTGCTTTTTTTGTTTTTCCAACTGTATATGGACTTCTTTTGTTTCAAATTAATCTCTTGATTGGCTGCAGATGTACACCAGAATGTCCTTTGTTTTAGTGTACATTTTCAAGTGACGAATGATTAGAGCTGGTTGGAAACTTTTCTGTTGCAATGACTTGACAGACACTTGTGGTTCCAGCAAAATTGATATTTTCTGTGGAAATGCATCACTTTTGCCAAGGAGAAAAAACACCAAAAAACCTTTTTTTTTTTTTTTTTTGTCAAGTCATCCTGAAATCCATGGTTTATTTTAGGTCAGCTGGTTAAACAGCTCAAAGCTGTTGATTGTTTCAGGGCACTACTTAAGAGTTTTTTTTATGACTGCTTATATTTGCTGCTCCAGGCTCCATTAATCAGCCTTCATCCATCAGAATCTCTGGTTGGAGGTGGCAGGACAGCAGTCTGGGAGCTCTGGGAGCTGTGATGCCTTCAGAGAGAGAAAATATCCCCGAGAAAATCATGGATGAGAGCACAACTCCTGTGGGGGAAGTGCAAGAGCACCAAGATTGCAGAGACAGCCTGGGAGGGGTTGGGGGATTTGTGTGCAGAATGGAGTTGTGAAAAACATGGTTTGCTTTGGAAAGCATTGCTATCCAGCCCATAATTGATAACTGTTAATAATTTGATGTTGTGTAGAAGGAAAATCTTATTAATGAGCTTCCTGTTATCATCTGTAGTTTTTAGCACTTTATTTCTTTTTAAGGAGGTGCTTTTGTGCTCAGCTTTAAGGCTTAAAAAACCAAAACCACAATAATCATAAATGCTTTTGCCTCCTTTAATTTGTATTTTGAGGGTATATTTATACAGCCTTTAAAATTCCCTCAAGTCTCATTTTTCAGTCCCCTGCCTACAAGCACAAAGGCTTGAAACCTAACCTTGCACTAAGCAAATACAACATCATTAAGTAATTACTTGTTTTCAGGAACTGTGATTCTAAGGAAAAAAAATAACATTACAAGACTTTCACTGGTATATCGAGAACTGGGTAAATAAGGGATGACAACAGTGGAACTCTGATTTTTGAGCATGACCATAAGCCATTAAATGCTCACAAAAGTGGATAAATAAGCTGCCTAATGTTGTATCCCCCCACGATTTGAGACTTAAGTGAAATCCTGATAAACATAACAGACATCCTCCCAGCTTCTTCAACATCTGCCCCAGCATCATGGAGGAGACAGAAGGGATGCACCAACCAAATGTAACTCGTGTGAAACAGATTGGTAACTGAGCACATCCAGGATTTAATGTTATCTGAGTGCCCAGCCCATGCTTGTGCAGGCACTAATGACCTCACTTAATTTCACTCATTACAATATCCCTCATTTGTGGGGGAATTAGCAAAACCTCTCCTTTGCACCCAAGGGTGTGCACACACAGGGGCTCTCACTTATTAAAGCCAATTTTACAATTAGAGAGCGCCCAGAACCTGTGAATTAGCCCCATAATGGCAGGAACAGATGTCACTTGCTGTTGAATGAGCAGCACTAAACATCAGGGGTGTTCTGTGCAATGCTGCCTCCTGCTTTCTGACAGCCAGCCCCACCTCCCTGAAGCCAGCCTGCTCCTTACAAACCTTTTCCCAGCGTTTGTCTGGCCAGAGGCAGACTGCAGTGGTGACAGAAGGCAGCCCCATGCAAATCCCAACCCCTTCCATCCCTCCCCCAGGCTGCCAGAAACCCTGGGCAGGCCCTGCTCACTGCAGTCATTCCCCTCCAGGGATGTGTCAAACAGAGAATCAGAGTCAATTCTCCTGAGGCTGCTCTTGGACCAAGCCACATCCAGACCTAATCCTAATTACATAATTTTCTCTTGTCAAACATCATTTTGCTGGGGTGAGAAATGTTATTTATATCTCACAAGAATGGGATTTTTAATAAGCACTAGGTGAATTCAAGGCAGACTTGTGGAAGGACTCTTGTTCCCACAGCTGTGATGCCAGAAAAATCATATGGAGGTTTGTACAGGAAGGGTGAAAGGTTTGAAAAGATCCATTTTACTGTGATTCCAAAGAGAAAAGTGAAAACATGGAAGTGAAAAAAGGGGGAACAGTCTACAGCTTCCAGGGCAGATATTGCAGCTGCTTTGGTGCTGGGAACCATCCTGTCAATTTTGTTAATGAGCAAGATAGGCTTGGGAGGGTTGAAATGTGATGTATAATAGAGGCATGAACTGTTGTCTGCACTCACCAAAAATGTGCAAAGGGTGAGTTGATAGCTGGGAAAGTGTCTGTGGCAACCTGGTGGAAAATCAGCCCAGCAGTTCAGGTCCTTCAGCATCCTCCACACCCCTGGAATGCTGCTGCAGAAGGTTATTTCTATTTTTTCCCCTTCCTCACAGCTTCACAGCAGAAAGTGCACAGGAAAATTACCCCCAAATATCATGTGAGAGTTTGGTACTGGGCAGCTTTTAACTGAGAGGTGCTGGGGTGTGAGAGATTCCAAGAGGTGGAACTGTCCTTCCCAATCTGCTCACACAATTACATGGATATGTGGTAGTCTCATCCTGATCTACCTTTTGTGAGCAAGCCAGGGTCAAACTGCTTCCCTGATGCCCTTAAAAAGGCAGTAATTTTATTTTTCATGCTGGTCTTTGCAGCACTATGACATGGGATGGGAGGTGCTGGAGCTTTGCTGGCCACACAGACCCTGTCCCCCTCTTGTTGGGGTCAGTTCAAGTGATTTTTGTGAGGAAGTAATTAAATCAAGTGAAAGCATCATGTTCTCTAAAGGAACAGCAGAAAGCCAGCACAGTATTTGCAAACCACTTACTCTGGCTGAGCCTCCAGCTTGTTCAGAAGGGCTTTTCTGCTCTAGTTCATCTGATGTTCTTTGGTGAAATCAAGCAATTCTGTGCTCCTATGGCCACAAACAGAGTGGCCTTGGATCACATGTGAGTTAAGACCCTGAGTTTTTGAGAAACAATGGATTGATCAAGGTAGAAGCATTCTGATCCTGTCCATTGAGCTTCCAGCTCTGCAATTGGCAGTCAGAACTCATAGTCACCATGCCCTCATTTCTTACTTTGGAAAGCTCAGTGTCCCTGCAGATCCTCAGTGCTGAATGGCTGGAACACATCTCTTGATTCCAAGGGAAATGTGCAGGCATGGTCTCTGGGATTTAGCCTGTCCAGGGTTAGGTTTTTTGGGGAGGCATGTCACCATAGTGACACTTGCAGCACATCTGTCCTTATCCCTGCTGCTGGGGGAAGAAAACCCAATTTTTCCTGGTGGCACTCAGGTGTGTGCAGGTATAAGATCCTGGCTGTTTTCCAGCTGAGTTGCTTTATAATACATTGCATGCACAGTTTGCATGGTAGTGTTGGGAAGACATCTGAGCCTCCAGCCTGCTGGCACTGCCACCAAAGCAAGTTCTGCATTTATTTTAGTGGATCCACTCTGGTCCCTCAGCATGGCTGGCTGTGAGCTCGGGCGGGCGGGATAAACCCAGCCCTTTCGGAGCTCTATTTCTGTTTGTTCCTTAGGACAAACACCGAGCAGTTCCCCGTGTTCTGCTGGCAGTTTCCGTGGGTTTTCCACGGTGCGGGTGCCGTGTTCCAGGCGGCCCCACGAGAGGGCAGCCGGGACCCGCCGCTCCCGGGCGCTCCGCTCCTTGTCCCGGCTCCCTCCCAGGGACTGACCGGCTCCAGCTGCTTCATCCCATCCCGGGGAGCATCCCATCCTTCCCCAGGTGAGGATGCGCTGTTTGCGAGCCCACCTGCGTCTCTGCCGGCTGAAATCCGCCGCTGGTTTGTAGGGGACCAGCATTGGGCAGGCTGCCCTGCAGCAGCAGCCGGTTCTTGTGTGTCACAGCACAAGGGCAGCCTGGGCAGCTCAGAGGAATAGTCCACCTTGCTAAGGCTAAAATAGGAAAAGAGCTGAGTCCCTTTCAATTTCTAAGTTTAAATTATGTTTATTCTCATTTTAGCAGGCAATGTTTAATTTGCCTGGAGGCTCTGTCATACGTGCTGTTGGTTATGGCAGTCACTCTGTAACTTTGAGTTTGGGTAAAACATTTTCAAAAAATAATTATAAATTATAGATGCACACATCTCTCATGAGAAGCTGTATATCAAATAATTCTAGTCCTCTATTTTTTGTTGTTTGGTTGGTTGGGTTTTTTTTTTCTCCTCTACCTGTGGTTGAAAAGCACAACTGCTGGAACCAGAAAGAAGTCAGAAAGATTCACCAGATTAGAATCTGCAAGATCCCTGTAATTTCTTGGGAAGGGATTGATGAAACCTTAGAGGAGCTGCCTAAAGGCCACAATCTTCATTAGCCATCAGTCTGCAGTCAAAGTGTCACAGAAAGGAATGCCTGGATGGAGAGCCATGGAATGGTTTGGGTTGAAAGATTCCTCTCCCTCTCCCTCTCCCCTTTCCCTTCCCAGGACTGGTGCTCCACCCCTCTGATTCTTCCTTTCTGCCTTGAAATAGAATTTTACAACAGGTATATTTTCTTCTTTAATATTCTTACTGGTTTTTTTTGGAATTTTTTTCCTGGGTTTTTGTTATTGTTCTTGTTGTGCTTTTTTGTTTGTTTGGGTTTGGGTTTGTTTTTTCTCTTTTTCCCCACAGGGAATGTTTTTTAGATGGCTTACCTGACCAAGATGAATGTCAGACCTGAGCACTGCAATGTGTTAGCAATGAGGAGGACCTAAGATCCTCTTTGTCTCAACAAAGGAGCAAGTCATACATCATGAGTAAGACACCTACTGTTGCTTTTTCTGATCTATTTTTTCCTTTTGCTTGAAGTTTTTGGAAAAAACTGACAGTGGCTTTAAAGCTTTGGGAGACTTTGTAACTTCAGAAAGAGGAAGGTAAACTTTGAGGCCTTGAAAGGCTGCAGAAACACAGCAGACAGAGAGTTTAAAACAGTGAATATGTTCACTGAAGGCAAGACTGACACTAAATCTTCCATGCTTTTCCTGTGAGTTCCCTGGGTAAAGCCTGTTTTTGTGTTCTGCAGTGATTTGGGCAACACCAGAGGAAAACCAGCAGGGCTGGGGTTGTTAGTGATCTTGTGACAAGCAATATCAATAGCAAAACACAAGAGGTTTCCAAAACTGGCATCTCCTCTTTCCCCTGACCAGGTTCTTTTCTTCTGATTGTTCCCCTAGGGAAATTTCTAAGCCCATGTTTTTGCCATGGCATGCTGTCACTGTGCAAATTACTGGGATTTCACACACCTGAAGATTGTGGCTCTGGATAAAGAGGAAACAGTCTGCCAAGCAAACTGAACCTTTTGTGTTGGGAACAGAGGAGTGCAACGTGAGCTGAGGATGCAGAATCTGATTTGTGGTGGGAATTTTCCCAGAACTGGAAAGGCAGGAACTCAGGATATGGTCTCCAGGTCTGTTCCTGAGCCAGTCCTAAGGATGATGGATATGGCAGGCCATGCCACAGTCATCTATTGTCTGCAAGTTTATTTAGGGGGAAAAGAGGAAGTGAGACAGATATAAGTGATATCTGACCTTTCCCTTTGGAAATGAGAAATATTTGAGATGACTGAGATTTGATTTCTCACATAAATTGCTGTTTTGCCTTCTACATTCTCCTTTTGTCTTTTCCCCCCACCTCCCTAGCTGAAAGTCTCTAGCAATTCTGTCAGAAGAAAAGCTTTGAAAAAAATTCCAGAAGTGTTCACATCTACATGCAAATGAAGGTGGTGAGAGTCAGTTGGCATGGAAATGAGGAAAACACATCATCTGGAATAAATGCAAATATCTGTTTTAAAAGCCAACCTTAACTATTTTGCTGCTGATCAAAAAATGAAAGAAAACTGAGATGCTCAGTGGGGGAAGGAGGAAAATTTGCATTGGCTCTTATCTTTGTGAAGCCAGTGAGAAATATCTGAGTGGATAGCTACCCTGAGTTTTTGTTGATGTTTCTTTATGGAGAATGGAGAAGAGAGAGGAAAAATGCTAGAGGAGAATGGTGTATCCTTTGGACTGAATAATTAGTGGTTGACACCAGGAATCTGAACACAGCATCCAAGCTGAGCTGAGAAGCCAAACCTGACAATCCTAAATTCTGCTGAGAGTTAAGGATAGAAAGTACACCTTTCTCTCAGCTGAGCTGGAATACCAGAACTCAGAAACAAAAATCACATTTTTAGCTGCAGCAGCACCTCAAGTGGGTGGATTGAAGGAAAAGATGGACTTGAATGATAAAAACTCTTTTCCAAGCTGGGAAGATAAAGTGTGTTGTGTTTCTCCTAAGATATTCCCATTACATTCAAGTTACCACTGCCTGGACAGGGCATTGGGTGAAAGGTTTGGAGATGAGATTTCAGCCATGATTCATGCTTTGTAGTACAGTGCAAGAATTAAAATGATTATGGTTTCTGAAAAAGAAATTAGCTCAAATAATGATTTGAATGCCTCTCTACAATGGTTTTGGTTGCCTCCTGGGCTGCTATTTTGTTAATTAATCATAATTTAGTTGGGTTTTGATGTTGTTATTATTATTAATATTGTGGTTGCAAAAGTTTGAAATATAACACAGCAAAGACCAATGAGCTGCTGTGAATAAGGCATGAAGGTTGCTTGGTTTAAATCATATTTGGAAGAGTGACTTTGGCCCATGAGCTGCTGTGACCTGGATTTTCACTAGAGAGGGTTCATTTTAAGGTAGCATTAGAACTAAATGTTTTCTTTAATGCTGGCAAGATACTTGTTTTAATTTGCAAGAACCTCATCACTGCACTCTGAGAGGAAACTTTCTTCATTATCATCAAGATATTTTTATTTTCAACATTTACATATCTGCAATAACCATGTCTGTTTATGTGCATTTAGAAGTTAAAATGTTGTTTTTATTGTGAAAATTGGATTTGTTAAAAACCAAAAAAAAAGTTCCAGTAGGCCACGAAGAAGCAGTGCCAGTAAAGAGCACCAAATACACATCAAGGACATGTTCTTGGATGAACTTTTCCTGTGCTGCTCTCATGTTGTGAAAAGTTCTGAGAGTTTATGAGGCAGAGAACAGATGAGTTTCCTGTAATCCTGTGAGGTGTCATGGACCACAGCACTTCCTCTAATGACAGCTGAGCATGTTGGTGCCTTGTGGTCAGTGTGACTTAAAAAGGAGAAAATAGAGATGCCAGGTCCTTGTGCACAGTCATTAGGCTGTTGTAGGAAGAGAGAATTATTTATGAGAACATGCTGTGTCACTGAAGTTATCAGAGGTCTTTGTTAGGAGCTGGGTTTGGTTTGTTTGTCTTTTTATTTTTAATTCCTTTTTTTTTTCCTAAAATGCTGCCAGGAAAGGAGATGTTCTGGTACATGGATAATGAGGCATTGCATCAAAATTATTTCTTCAGCAGAAGTAGTTACAATGAGTATTGCCAGGAGTTGTGAGTTATACGGAACACTTGATTTTTAAAACAACACCTTTCCCCACACCCCCAGATTTGTACTCAAGAAAAATGCTGTGGTTCCACTTGTCTGTTTTACAAAAAACCCAGGATTCTGCCCTGAGTTTCCCTTATTCAGATTAGGATTGAGCAGCTTGCACAGGCTGCACTGCAAAGCATCTCCTTGATCATAACCTTGCCGTGCTGACCCTAAAAACTGCCCTGGAAAAACTGTGGTTCCTTTGGAGTGATCTGTGTCAAAAAGATATTTTTGTGGGCTCAGATCTGCAGGCTGATGTGTGCCAGGAAGCACAACCAGGGCTTTGCCAGTCTCCCACCAGCTGGCAGTGAGGTTTGGGTGGCATGGGGACCCTTGTACCCTGCCCCAGGCTCCAGGGCAGACAGGCTGTTCCTTGGAACTGCCCCTGGGTCAGGGTGTCCTGGGGCTCCAGCTGCTCAGAGTGACCCCCAGATGTGTCACAAAGTCTCCTTTCCCAGCCTGGCACTCAAAGAAGGAGTCAGAGCTCTTCAGTTCTCGTTCTCAAGGTTGTTCATTGTTTCTTAGCTATAAAATTCTTTCTCCTGGCCTGCTGAGGTCTGCTCAGCAGGACAGACAGAGGCACTCTGCCCACCCCCAGGGTGGTGTTATCTTTTTACACTAAAATCTATGTGTACATTATTTACAATTACTTCCCAATGCCCATCACCTGTGTTAGACAGTGAGCTTCTACCCTAAACCCATCCAAAAGTGCCACCACCACAGCAGAAGGTGGAGGCCAAGGAGAAGAAGGAGAAAGGCTGGACATGCCCAGATTCCTCCATCTTGCCCCCTGAACCCCTATTCTAAAAACCCCAAAAAATCAATTTTTCTCTCTGTGACCAACTAATTATTATTTTACTTAAACTTTTGCAACTCCTCATCTAATGTTGGTAATTTGTTCCAAGGGTCCTAATCAAAGTCACAGGGTCCTGGGCTCTGTGCCAGGGTCTCTGAGCCCCCTGGCAGGGGTCCTGGCAGTCCAGGACAGCCAGAGGGATGTCCTGAATTCCAACAACTCTGCAACAGGCAGGCCTTTGGAATCAGCAGCAGAGCTGAAGGAGGGATGTGCAGCTCACCAGGTGTGGAAGGGGTTTTACAGGGACCCCTGTGAGCCAGAGGGAAGTTTGATCAGAGGATCCGTGTTTGATCAGAGGATCCGTGTTTGATCAGAGGATCCATGTTTGATCAGAGGATCCGTGTTTGATCAGAGGATCCGTGTTTGATCAGAGGATCTGTGTTTGATCAGAGGATCCGTGTTTGATCAGAGGATCCGTGTTTGATCAGAGGATCTGTGTTTGATCAGAGGATCCAGGTTTGATCAGAGGATCAGTGTTTGATCAGAGGATCCAGTGTTTGATCAGAGGATCAGTGTTTGATCAGAGGATCCGTGTTTGATCAGAGGATCCGTGTTTGATCAGAGGATCCGTGTTGGACCAGAGGATCCGTGTTTGATCAGAGGATCCATGTTTGAGCAGAGGATCCGTGTTGGACCAGAGGATCTGTGTTTACCCATGAAAGAATTTCCTACCAAGGTCATTCACACAGAAACCAAGAGAGGAAGAAGGATAAATAAGAGAAACCTGCAACTGCCTGTTTCAATCAGCATTTTGTTTGTCTTTCCTGACCAATGAGTAAAGGGTAAACTTCTGAGTTTTGTAAGAATGTATAAAAAGCATGCCTGCTGTAACAAAAACAGTTTGAAGCCTTCTGAAAATGGAGAGTTGCTTTGTATTGTCTCCATCTCAAGAGAGGGGAGAGAGGGGCAGCAGAATCAGGTCAGTCACTGTTCATTTTTAGCAGTGGAGCCTAAAGGGCTTTTGAGGCACAATTCTCTTTTTTTGGGTCTGCAGCTGGCTTGGCTTGGTCTCAGCTGGAAAATATAGGGATGGATCTCATGTTAGGACTTGTCCTTAGAGGAAATGATTTTAAAAATAAGTCCAAGGTATGATCACAGTTCAGAATCATTATTTTGTAATAAATTTCCCATAGATGCTTGGCTTACATTTTATCTCATGCTAGCTTTGAATCTAGAATAGATGAAATAGTGTGGAGGCAGGTTTGCTGTGCAGTAAGAATGTCCCTGTGGTGGGTTCCAGCCAAGCTATCAGTTACAGCCATTCCCTAATATTAGACAAACTCTTCCAGACCTTCTCTCCTGAGAATGGCAAAGCACACAGATCACCAGAGCTGTCCACCAGCCCCTTTCATTATTCATTTCTGGTGCTACTAAAAATGTTTTATTCTTTGATCAGGAATTGAATGTGATGAGCTGAAAGCCATGAAGAAACACATGGTCTGAATCTCCAAGGTGCTCAAACACCCACTGAGGAACAAGAATTCCTCTTGCTGCAACCTGTGTGGGTAACATTCATCCTGAAAGTGGCACAGCAGAAGTTGAGGTAGATAAAGAATTTGTTTGTACTGTGGTCTAAAACACATGAGGAATTGCAGGTTGCAATGTAATCACAGGTAACTGCAGCTGATGGGAAAACCATTTGCTCTTACCTGGCAGCCCAGAGTGTCCATTAGAGAAAAAATTGTGGTCTTTTTCCCATCAGAAATATCAAAACAAACATTTCGTGTCACTCCTAAACACCTCTCAAAAATGATTTTGAAGAGTGAGATGGGAGAGAGGAAATCTCTTTCTCTGTTTCTCTTTTCAAGGAAGAAAATGCATAAAGATAAAGGGATTTTTCATTTTCTCTTTCCCTACTAATTTCTATTTCAGACTTTTGCTTTTTTCAGCCTTTCCTTTAAAAAAGAAGGACAAGTGAGTGGTAAGGAATAAAATATCATCAATTCCATGTGAAATATTGTAAGGTTTTCCTTTCTGCAAAATGTGTTTGAAGAACATTTTCAGAGGAAATGCAGTGGGATCATTTTCTTTTGTCCTGTGGGCTCAAGTGGTGTTGAAATGTGGAATTCTTTGTTCATAAAATTGGAAGAATTAATCAAAATAGCTTTGCCTCATGCAACATGTGGGAGCCACACATTTCATCCTGGTAATTTTTCAGTTCTTCCAGCAGCTTGCTATCTGAGGCTTTGTGTGTATGCAAAATTTCCTAACTGGTGCATGTTGGTCAAGTGTGTGCAGTGGGTTTTGTGTGCTTTTGTACAATTATTAAAGTCTCAAATTTGGATATCAAAATGAGATTCTTCTTGCCTGTAGCACTGCAAATACCCTGAGCAGATCCAGTGCACAGGAATTATTTACCTGTGAGTCCTGGCAATGCAGTGATTGTCTGTTATTTCCTGTCACACTCACCTTTTTTCCTTAGGGATAACAACTTTGCTGGCAAACATCTGATGAGCAGAGGCTCCCAAAAGTGAACAGCTCCCCTTTTCAGGAAGGTCTTGGATTCTTATCTGCTGGACCTGGCAGTTTGAGGTTACATCAAGGTAAATTTAACACCAAAATGAATTTTGTTGTGGTAAATACAGCTGCTTTTGGCTGAGAGGACAGAATTCTTTAGAAACTCAAATAATATTTAGTTGTCCATAACTAAAAATGCATTAATTGATATTTAGAGACTGGAATTCATACAAATTCTACACATCAGTCTCTGGTTCAGTCAGAAATGCCTTGAGATCCTCTTGATCCTGAATAAGTTGCCATGCATTCAGCAGAGACTGAGGATGGAAATAAAGCCATAACAAGTAAAATAATTGATCCTGCAGCATGAGAGAGAAGAGGGGAAGTTTCTGGCTGTATGAAAAGATGGTTTTTGATAAGGGAGCTCAAGAATGTCCTAGGGAGGGTGTCTTACAGGCTGAGAATAGCAACCAAAGACCTATATTTAGGAGCCCAACAGATTCCTGAGATGTAGCTCAGTAATTATTCTGCATGTTATTGCATGGTCAGAGCCTTAAAACCACATCTGATATTGGGTGCTAGAAATGCCAGCTGTCATGCTGCAATAATAACTGGGATTAATTGTCAGTGCTGTTCCTCTGCTGACCTCAGAGCACTTTGTGAAGATCACCAGTGCTGCAGTCCCAACTGGGAAAATGTCCTTTTTTAAAGGAAGCCAAGTTCTGCAGCTTTTTGCTGCTGTTCTTAACCTGCACAGTTGGATTTCAGCGTTTTGTTCTGCTGCAGAACCTTTTCTGCCCATGCCTCCTTCCCCTCTCATGAGTGAGTTCAGTGCTCTTTGACCCTCAGGGCCATTTTATCTCTCCTCAGCCCTGTGGTTAGGATGCTCTCACATCACCCAGGCTCAAGGAATGCAAAGTCTGATGTCTGTGGTCAGACAAGCAATGTTCAGGCCTGGGTGAACATCCTGGCGCAGAGGGAGTGCTTTCCTAATTTCCATCTGAGAGGATGAAATGGGATTTAAAAAAGATTCAGTGAAGTTAACACTGGAGAGTGACAGCTCCATCCTGCAGAACCTGCTGTCATTTTTATCAGCTGCTGAGTGTTTAAAATGGAAAAATGGAGTGATTATCTATAGAATCAGAGCCATCAGAAGTGCAGTATGTTTTTTATACAGATCCATTTAAGTGGATCTGTATAAAAAACATACAATATATATGTTGATATATTTGGCTCCTGTCAGGGTTTAATTTTTTTCTTTTATAATGAAATGAAGATAGTATAAATGCTTTTCCTTCTGTCCAATGAAATTCAACACAGTCTAATTCCACAGGTGTTTTTTGGCCATTAAATACAGTTAAATACAATTTATGAGGATTTTCAAGAGGATTTTTTCCCCCTCAGCTGTGATTTCTCAGCCTGGGTGGACTAGTTAGTCTGTGGAAGTGTTCAGGAGTCTACCTGGAAGACCAAGACAATAAATTTTTTATGTGTACTGCTTGACATCCCAAAACCTGTCCTTCAGGGTGAGCTTTCCTTTAGTTATGCTGGGAACTCCTCCATGTCCATATCACATATTGAGGATTTATTTTACCTGTTCCTTTTGGTGGTTAACAGAGTTCATGGCTGCCTCAGTGCCCACCTCCTGGCTCTCCAGAATAACTTACTCTTTCCATTCATTTTAAGTGACCTGTTTAGGACCCAGGCACAAAATTCATCATGATGTTTTGGTTCCAAACAGGTGCTGGTTTTCAGTGCCACCTCTGCAGCTCTGCACACACTTCCTGTTCATTTGTCCTGTTTAAATATTTGTACTGCATACTGTGAATTTTTTAAATTGATTAAGGACACAGGAGAGGTACAAATGCTGTCAAACCCTTTTCATTAATCCCCTCTTGTTTGGCACCACCTGCTCTCTTGGTGTATTTAGCATTTCTGAAAAGTGTCAGAGAAGTGGTGTAGAGTTTTCCAGATGCTCCCAAACCCTCCTGACAATGTTTCCCAGCTCTTACTGCAGAGTTTGCTTGCTGAATGGCTTGTTTATAGGGAAGAGGTTTAGGAGCAAGGCAAAAGGAGACCTGGAATTTCTCATCTGAGACTCCAGATTAAGCTAAAGTGAATTCTAACAGAAATATTCATTACCATCATCTCTGAGTGTTAAATAGTGGTCTGAGAGAGATCTGTCTTCAAGCAAACCATTGACTCCGCCTTGAAAAATCAATAATTCTTACAACAATCTGGGGAAAATCTCAGTTTTGTGCTTTGAGGTGACAAATAGGTCAGGAAACAGAATCTTATGAGGTTGTGTGACATAATATATTGATCCAACCTCAGAGGAATTTGTACTGGCCAGAAAGCAACAGCCAATTTGTCTGGGAAAAGGAGAAAATTTACAAGGATTAGGAGAATACACAAATGGGGAAAAAAAGGGCTGTACTTGTGGGGCAGATTTGATGCCAAGTATTTATTCAGAGTTTTCTTTAAAATTTCAGAGCAACTCTCAAATTACTCCTCCATTCCAGTTTGGATGGCTTTGATCCCTGGTGGACAGAGCAGTTTAGAAGCCATGAAGTAAAAGAACATTTGTGATAAGTTTGCACCCAAGGTTTTCTATAAACCAGGTGAGGTTGAATCATCTCTTTGCAGATGTAAACCTGTCCTGGTTTGCTGTTCTAAAATCCCATTAATTTCTTGTCTAGATCTCTACTAAATGACAACCTTTAAGCTTGTTTTGCCACAAAGCATATGCCCAATGCACTGGAAAAAATTCCATGTAGATTTTACCTGCAATGTTTAGGCTTGTGGATTGTAGGAAACTTTTTATTTTTTATTTTCAAGATGTTGGTATTTCACTTACTTCAGTTAAAAAGAGAGGAGTTGGCTGTAGCTTCAATTTATCAGGTATCACAGATTTCTCATCTGACTTCATGGGGGAACTGCTAAAACATCTGAAATAACGTTTTGGAAATGATATTCACAATAATAAAATTATTTTGGAAATAATGTCACAAATAATATTTGTGAAATGTAGCTATTTTATGCAAAAACGAGTTTTATACTTTGAAGAAAGAACCTGCAGGTATTTTTCCAGGGGCACAGGTTTGAATCAAGGCATTGTTTGAGGTTTGAACTTTAAAATCCTGTCCTTACATGCATTTCTCCATGTCCCAGAAATCCAAAAGCCCTGTTTTTCATGGGCCCTGTGTTGTGGTAACTGTTGTTAAAATTGACTTTTGAGTAACAACTGTTGTATGCCTGATTTTATGAAGCTCATGTTCTCATAGCTGGCAAAGAAAGTTACTAGACTAGACTTCTGCAGCTCAAAATGAACTCCAGCTCTATCTGAGGTTTGTGTGGAGTGAATAAAGCCATAGATTCATTAAATTTCCCTTACTTACACTGTAAATGGAATTATAGGGATTGACTGCAATGGTCACTGAAAGCAGCTAAAGAGAATATTTGTGGGAAGGAAATTTTAAGCTCATAATGGTGACTGTTTGGTCTGGAAAACTGATTCTGGAAAACTGATTGAATCCTGCTCATAGGAAAAAATGGAGTGTGGGATCTATATCTTAGAGCAGGGAGGGTGTTATGGAAAATGGAAAGCAACAATAGACTTAGAGCAGAATTTTGTGCTGAGAGTTGGAAGTACCTCTTGGTTGGGTGAAACATCTCTTTTATTCTTTGTGTTTGTGAGGTGTTTGTTTTTTTCTTTGTCCGAATCAAAGTTTAAAGCTGAAATAAGAGTGCTTATGAAGAGGCTGGCTGGAAATCTGTGCCCACAGTTATGCATCCCGTGCTCCTGAAGTCACTCACACCCTGTAGCCACTGCATCTGATCCTTGGGAATTACTTTCTTAGGAGGCTGCTCCCAGAAACTCTCAGTTTGTGTGCAGCAGTTCAGTGGATCACAAGTTATTCTAGAAATGATGGCAGCATGTGTAGTAAGATCTACATTTTCAGTCTCAGTGCTGTCTGATAAAGAATGCCATTAGATTTCACCCCTGGAAAAATACCTGCAGGATCTTTCTTCAAAGTATAAAACTCGTTTTTGCATAAAATAGCTACATTTCACAAATATTATTTGCGACATTATTTCCAAAATAATTTTATTGTTGTGAATGTTATTTCCAAAATGTTATTTCAGATGTTTTAGCAGTTCCCCCATGAAGTCAGATGTGAAATGTGTGATACCTGATAAATTGAAGCTACAGCCAACTCTTCTCTTTTTAACTGAAGTAAAGTACCAACATCTTGAAAATAGAAGGATTTTTTATTGCAGTAAATGTCACATTATAACAGCTAGATGCTCCCAGTTAGGAATGTGATTTTCCTGTACTGGGTGCTGTCACAAAACACAACTCAAGATCCCTGCCAGAAGCATTTTAAAAACTCAATTTCCAACTTGGAGCTCTGTATTTTGTTCAAATGTTATTGAGGTTTCTGTATCCTTTCACTAAATTCTGCTTTCAGAATCTGAAGAAGCCTAACTGATACCTCAGCTTCATGTTTGTCTCTCACTGGCTTGCAAGAACACAGAGTTCTGGAAAATATATTGTAAATTCAGTCACTGCTTGCTCTGTTCTGTTCCAGCCCTCAATGCTTCCTGTGATTTCCAAGCAGCAATTGGATTTTGTTTTCCAGAAGTACACGCAAATTAATTTCAAGGACCTATGGGAAATTAAAATAACATTTCTGCAAAACTTGTATTTGCAGAGTTATTTGAACATTTGAAATTAGTTGTTCTGCTGAGGAAGATTCAGACCAAGTGTTCAGTTGTACAGCAGTGGGGTTTGTTCTGTCTGAGAACATCTCAGGGATGCTTTTAGGAGCTGCTTGCAGAACCTCAGTGCCTCAGGGGCTGCACCAGCATCAGGAAGGCTGGGCTTGGGCACACAGGGACACAGAGCAGAGATTATTTTCTTCCCCAGGATGAGAATCCTGCACTGTAACTGGCAAATCTCCTGGAGGGAGATAAAATGCCTGTGTGCAAACAAATAAATGCTCACGTTACTCCCCAGTGCTGTGGATGGCTCTGGTAACCTCTCACTGTGCTTACAGACAAGGGTAGGCTGAGAGGTGCTGTTCTCCTGTGTCAGAACTTGGTAGAAAATTGTCACCATAGGACATGAAAGAACACAGGCACACACTGCTGTTCTCAAGGTGAAAAGGAAAGGGAAGTTTATTTTCTGACTCCGACATTTATAGATTTCCAAAAGGGACAGTGGGTTGGAAGGTGGCAGTGCCACCACTCCAATGACACTGGACAAACCAACAGTCCTTCAAATTTGTCCTCCTCTACAAAAGAATGCAAAACAATGTGTTATTTACAGAAAGTGTGGGAGAAAGTTTGCCACAATAATGGCAACATCAGAAGGCTCAGAAAATCTTAAAAAATCAGGGTGACAGAAAATGGCTACTACTAGAAGAGTGTTTGCTCAGCATGGACCCAAAATTTTGAGGGATCCTTTGAAAGGATCCCACCTTTTGGAATCCCTAAATGATCTCAGAGAGGTATCTTTTATGAATACATGACAAAAAGGAATGAAAATTGATAATTTTGTGGCTTTGATTTTATAATAGTTAAGAGTTTGAAAGGCCCTACTTTACCACAGAGAATAGTCCAGTGGTATGACTTACCACAATAAATACATCCATCTGTCCACATGCTATATGTAGTCTTTATAAACTTGCAGCTACCTAGTTATGAGTTAAAAACAGAGCAAATTTTTCCCTTGTGCATTTCCCCTGGCCATGAATCTCAAAGTCATTCCTGCCAAACCAGGACAATGCTGCCTGGGGCAGGCAGAGTTCTCCTGCAGTCAAAGTTGTTGCTTTGCCTGAACGATCCCAGTAATCCTCCCTCAGTGTGTGTTGGCTACCACCAGGTGATTTGGATTCCAAAATGAGTTTTTTCTTGCTTGTAGCACTGCAAACACCCTGAGCAGATCCAAGGTACAGGAACCATTTACTGTGAGTCCTGGAAAATGGCAATGCAGTGATTGTCTGTTATTTCCTGTCACACTCACCTTTTTTCTTTAGGGATAACAACTTTACTGGCAAACATCTGATGAGCACAGGCTCCCAAAAGTGAACAGCTCCCCTTTTCAGGAAGGTCCTGGATTCTTATCTGCTGAACCTGGCAGTTTGAGTTTACATCAGGGCAAATTTAACCAAGTCTAAGTCTGGGAGGCAGAGGGTCTAGCAACATATTTTGCCCCAGTTTCCCCCCATGCACACTGAGAAAATCAAGGCTTTAGCCTGCTTTGCTGTGAATACCAGCCCACTTTCAGTCCCTCACACTATGAGTGTGCATCTCCAGCAAAGAGCAGGTGACTGTTTGCAACTAAAATCTATATATTCAGATTTAGACCCCTCTGGGGAGAGAATATGAGGCTTTCATTGGTTTGTTCATCTGTTTTCCTGTCAGACTTGCCTTCAGCAGGCTTTTCTCATTAGTTTTAACATATTTGCTGTTGATAACATCGCTGGCACTTCCAGTCCTGTCCTAAGAGGCTTTTAAAACTGCTCAGAGGAGCAGCAATCCAAAAGCTGAGTGCAGATCCCCTTTCAGCCTCTTGTACCCCTTAACCATGTGCTTCTAGGGGAGATTTCAGCCTCAGCAGATGGGGTGAGATGGAAACCAAGGCTAAAACTTCATTTCCTTTACAGCACTATTGGAAGAGTGGTGTACAGTCAGTCCTCTTCATGTCCAAATCAGGGGTCAGGTTGTGTGAGGAAATGTTCTGCCCTTTTTGTGCTCCACAAATCTGATTAGAAATGGAGCCCCCATGTTACCTGAAAGGTTGACAGTTTCTCATGCATCAGAGAAGCCTGATCTCACTCCTGCTGAAACTGCCAGGAAACCTTCCACTAATTTCTCTCTCAACTCAATCAGAAACTGTTCTTACCAGGTACTTTGATATTTAAAATATGGATGAATCTGGAGGGTGTTTTGAAACTTTGTGTGACAGAAGAGGAAAAAAGACAATGGTGACAGAGAAATCCCTGCCCTGAGCAATCTTGGAGCAACTGGAGAGCAGGGAGCAGTAATGGAAGCTTGAAAAGGCTCCTGTTGGCAAAAGCAGAACTCAAAATGTTTTACAGTGCACCAGGAATGAAGAGCTGGTTTCTAGACCACAACATTTTAAGACTTATAAAAAGTGGGATTCCTGGCAAAATGCAGCAGGATATAAAGTTTGCTGTTCCTTTCAGCCTATCCCCAGAGGGACTGATTCTGAAACTGGATTAGTGGCACAGATACCTTTAGAATTCCATAGTGTTTCTCAAAAGGAAATGTTTTCAGGGGTCTGAATGAGTGTGTTTAGTCTCAAGGCTGAGACTTATCCTTATAAAACTGAGCTCTCATCTGAGGGAACAAGCATCAGTGTGGTAACCCGTGAACAAAACATGAAAGAACAAAAGGACAGAACATGTCACTGGACTCTGAGCAGGGAAAAAATGTTCAGACTGTTTACTAAGACTCCAAGGTCAGCAGTACCTACCAGGAATGACTACTCACTTCTCTTTAAAAATATCAGTTCCCATACAACATATCTAAGATCATATTATCAGAGGTGGTTTCTGGTGTGGTTTTGGTGACCATAACTTTGTACCTGAGGTTATTCTGTGACAAACACCCTCCCTAGTGAGGAAGGGGCTTCTGGAGTCTCTCCCAGTTGATAAATATGGCAACATCTCTAAGAGCAGCACAGGACACTACACTCAAAGGCTATTTTAAGCTATTTGTCTTGGCTTTGTTGTTTACTCAAGAACATCCATGTTCTTTCTGCCTCTTGGTTACAAAAATATGGGATGGAGAAATGTTTCAGAGATATCCTTAGAAAAATGGTGTTGGCTCAACCACCAGAGCTGGTATGTGATACTTCAGTGAAAGGACAGCAGTCAAATTTCCCTTTCAGTACAGGACACCTGTGGTGGAAAATGATTCTCACTTATTTGAGCATTTCCCTACTTTCACATGTCCAATTTCAAAGCCCTTACAACTGCTCCTAGCAAGCTTCAGCTGAACCTCACTGAGTTATTGTGGGAATTCCTTGACTGAAAATGGTTCTTTTTCTTGTTCCCAGTGTGGGTATTTTTCCTGCCAGCTAAGGATGTATTTGACTGACCATCTAATTATTGATGGTATTATTGTTGATACAGGTAAGTTGAAAGAGGTGTGAGAGTGATAGACACAGAGTGACACTGCTGATAACTTGCTCAAATATTGTGTTTATTTTTCTTTGCCTTTGCTGGCTTGTGTGTTTGAGCATTGCAAAAGACTGAGCACGTGTGAGCAAACAAACTTCTTACAGTGATCTACCCTGCAAAGGGCCACTGTTTGTAAATGTTTGCATTCTGCTTTGCTAACACTGGAATGTTTCCTGATCCTCTAGTTCACACCTTTCCCTTGCTCCTGGAGGCAGGCACTGAGTCCAGCCTGAAGCTGAGATTCTTCACAAACTCCAGCAGCTGGAGCCTTGACAGTTATCAATTCTTGTGAAATTTCACAAGAACTTGCAGGAACAGTGATTAACGGTTGTTCCTTTCTTTTATTAGGAATATTTTGGGAGGGCTTTGAGCTATAAAGTTGTGCAATTTTTGAAAGTCCTTGTGGATTATGATTAGCATAATCATAACCAGGGTCAGGAAATTAGCAACATCCTTGCTGTGGCCCCCATGGATCCCCAGATCCCCAGTGCCAGAGTGGAAGGAATGAAGTCACCTGAACCTTCCACTCTGATGAAGGGCTGGGAAAATGAATGCAAGGTCTCCAGGCTTTCCTAGAAGCAAAGGAGTCTGAGTGGCTGATTGCCAGGTGTACCATGCCAAGAGCTGTTGGGATCCCTGACACATTCCAGTGGGAATATTAACAGGTCTGGGTAAAGTCTCCCAAGCTTCCAAGAGCTCTGTGAATATCTGCTGTTTAATGTGTGTAGGGTTTGTGGTCCCCAGCTAGCCGGAAACTCTCAAAACTCTGCAAATACCTCCTGAAACTCTCACCCCCAGACTGCTCTCCAAACATTCCTTCTCCTCTTTTTGAGCACATGTGGTCTCAGAGTCCTGAAACCCTCTGGAAGTATCAGCTATAGGCTTCCAATCATCACCTTGTAATAGGATTAGCACCCCATCAAGCCCACAGATGCTGGGCATCTGCTGAAATAGCTGTAATACTTTGAAATAGGAAATATCATTAAAGGGGTGTGTGGAACCTGAACCAAAGCTCACCAAAGTCAGTGAATTCTGCTGTTCCATGTGTCTCAGTGGGTTTGGGGTTAACCCATGGTCAATAATGATTTTGGATCCTCTGACTTTTTATCCCATCTGAATATACTCTGAAGCAGCTTTTAAAGACCAACTGAAGCGTGTTTTGTCCCTTTACACTGTGTGAAAAGACTGAAGTAAAATACAAGTGGCTACCAAAAGTCTGCTCCTGGACAGGACAAAGAAACTCTGCAGAGAACCTCTGGAAGAGCCAGAATTCATGTCCTTAGGAAGGCAAGACAGGGGAGCACCAGTACAGACTGACTCCTGCAACAGGGTAGGGCTGAGCAAAGTTCTGACTTAGGTTTTGAGCTGCCTAAAGTTTGCTGCAGGCAGAAATGCCCTGAGCCACAGTCGGGATGTTTGAGAGCTCCCTTTGGTCTCCATCCCTGCTGTTATACTCTGGTGATCTCAATGTGATTTGGGATTGGGCTGTAGGGTGAGGTACAGCCAGAGATGGGGCCCTGATGTGGGATTGGGCTGTAGGGTGAGGTACAGCCAGAGATGGGGCCCTGATGTGGGATTGGGCTGTAGGGTGAAGTACAGCCAGAGCCCTGATGTGGGATTGGGCTGTAGGGTGAGGCACAGACAGAGCCCTGATGTGGGATTGGGCTGTAGGGTGAGGTACAGCCAGAGCCCTGATGGGGGATTGGGCTGTAGGGTGAGGTACAGACAGAGCCCTGATGGGGGATTGGGCTGTAGGGTGAAGCACAGACAGAGCCCTGATGGGGGATTGGGCTGTAGGGTGAGGCACAGACAGAGCCCTGATGTGGGATTGGGCTGTAGGGTGAGGCACAGACAGAGCCCTGATGTGGGATTGGGCTGTAGGGTGAGGTACAGCCAGAGATGGGGCCCTGATGTGGGATTGGGCTGTAGGGTGAGGTACAGCCAGAGATGGGGCCCTGATGTGGGACTGGGCTGTAGGGTGAGGCACAGACAGAGCCCTGATGTGATTTGGGATTGGGCTGTAGGGTGAGGCACAGACAGATCCCAGTGTAGCACTGAGAGCAGTGGGAGATGCTGCCTGGTGCTGACCAGACTGATTTTGACACCTGGGCTACAGGTGAGCTACTAGGGCCATAATGGGAAATAACTTGCCAAGTGAAGAACAGAGTGTTTTATGCACATGGAAAGCTTTGTGGAAAAGAGAAGACATTATGGCTTTGTAGTGTTTTACCATGGGCAAAGCCATAAGATTTTAAGACAGATGCAAGTGCTGCTTTAGGGTTTGGAAAGAAGTTAGGGAAAGGCTATGGGAGCTGGACAGAGCTGCCAGCATGCCAAGGACAAGTTGGGAGATGGGGCACAGCTCCAGCTATTCAAAGTGGAGAGCTTCTTGTCTTCCCCTTGCAAGATCAACAAGGTGATACTTGGAATAGAAATAGAATACAAATATGGATACTTGGAATAGAAATGCCTGAATTTCTTGATCTTGAAAGCATCTCCAACAGCAAAAGGAGCATTGTAGGCACAGAGTCAGTGGTGATTGGGGTGGGGGCTGTGCCCAATCATCCTTAATTGGCTCCAGGTGTGCAGGACAGGTGAGCAGCATTGAGGGGAACGAGCCCTGGAGTGCCCAGGGGCACTGACCAAGCCCAGAGGGCACAGAGGGCACACAGGGCACTGCAGCAGCAGCAGGGCATCAAAGGCTGGGCTGGGGGACAAGGAGGGCAGAAGCTGCAGCCTGCTGGAGTGGAGTGGTGGTACTGTGTGTGGGATGGAGCCTTCTGATGTATGGTGGCTCTCTCAACTGCAGTGTGAGCTGCTCCACCTCCCAGGGGTGCAGTGAGGAAAAGCACTCCTCAGTCTCTTGGCAGAAAGTAAGTTTCAAATTTGCTCTGTAATCTTACCAGGGGCTCATTTCTAACCTTAAAAATGATATTACAGTAGAGGATATGCCATTTACTATTTTGGATAATCTGCCTTAACCATATATATAATAACTGACAAGAGTTACCTGTAGGTTCTTGGTCTCTATTTGATAGATTTATAACTTTTATAATAGTTTTATAACGGTTTGGGTGCTTTTTTTTGCCTTTATTCCACATTCCTTTTGGACATCCCATTAAGAAGCATGGCCTGTGTTGAGCAATCAGTCCTTCTAGCAAACTGTAAACTGTTTGGAAAATATCTGAACTAGTGCCACTTGTCACCAGGAGATGGCCATGGCTCTGTCTTCCAAGAGGTATAAAAAGGTTGTAGGATATTATTATTATTATTTGTATTGTTACTTGCCTGCTGAGAAGTGTGCATGAATTTGAGCCCTTTGCTGCATCTGAAACATACCACACAAATCTGCACTTGCTGTGGGCTTGCTTGCTTGCAGGTTTTTTTGAAGCAACGTGGAGTTTGTACTGGAAAAGTGAGATGAGTCAGCATCTAAATTTCTGGGAGAAACAGCAGGCATCTCTTTTGTTGGTTTTGTCTGTTGGGTTTATTGTTTTTTCCCAAATTCATGTTTTCATTTCACCCATCAGGAGAGGGGATTTAATGATGCTTGTTTCCAGATCTGAACATTATCTGATGACATTTCAATCTCTGTCATTTTTGTGGATCCACCAAGCCTTTAAAGTGAAATTGAGAGCAGCAAAGGGCTGGAGCTGAAAGTCCCATCAGAAATTCTTCAAGTGGGACAGCCCTTGTCAGCTGACAGTGAAGGAATTTTAAGAGGCAAGCACCAGCTGCTGCACTAATGAAAGAAAGAAGGAGCACATTTGACCTGGCAATTGTTTGGGGGTTTTATTGCAATAGAACAAAAGGAGAGCCTGAAAACTCTTATGACGGGGGGAGGGAGTGGGGAGAAAGGGAAAAGAAAGCAGGGAATTACATGTGCCTTCAATTCTGCTTTATAAACTGGCCTGGTCCCAAATGAAAACACAGATGCAAATTGTTTTGTCTTCTCTCTTAGACTGCAAAGCTTACAAAATGCAACTCACCTCAGAGTGTCCATGTTGGGCCCCATTTGCTCTTCAGCTGTGTTTTCCTGGAGCAGTTGAAACTGGTAGATGCAGCTTGAGTGGTCACCTTCCCTTGAGGCTTTAAGCCAAGATGGACATATTTACATTTTTAATGTGGGTATATTTACATTTTTAATATGGGTTGCCCATGGGATTAATTTTATCTTTTCTCACCTCCACCTCTCATGCCCACAGAGTTTTTGGCTGACACTCTTCCTTTGGGCCAAACCCAGCAGATGTGAGCCCCCAGCAGAGAAAGGGATGGAGATGCCAGAAAAAACCAAGATTCACATCCCTGCAGAGACTCTCCTGGCTTGTGACAAATATCACTAAACTGAGGGTGTCAGAATTTAGGATTGGGACTCTCCCTGAATGACAGAGAGATCTTTTACAAAGCTTGGATCACTTTTCTGGCATAAGCCAGCAATCATTTGAATCTCAGATTTTGGTCTGTTTTTCTCTGTGGTAAGAATGAATAAAAAGGATTTGAATGAAGTGAGAAAGAACTCAGTGTTCACACTCAGAATGTTCTGAAACAGAATGCTTTCTATCTGCTTGAAACGTCTTTAATTTTATATTGTTTGAAAAATAAAAATATTTTTCATCATCATTTTTTCCCCGGTTTGGCAGTGAAAATTATCTTCCCTTGCAGCATGAGTGCTGCACTGGTCTTGTCAGCCAGGAAATGCAGTCTTGTAATTGGTAAATAAATAGTTCCTGTGCTCTCTTCGTGTCTAGGGCAGCCATTTGTTATTGTTATTTCTGGCAATTAATGGAATAATTGGGCAACTTGGACAAATCTAAAGCTATACATCCAAAATGGAAAAAGAAAAGCCACAGCAAAACCAAAACATGAATTGTTCATATTCCAGTATTTTTAATGAAAGGTAGCTTTGAAATTAAAAAGTTGAAAAACGCTTGGAGACAGTGACATTTGAACAGTTCAGGTAGAAAATATTTGAGAATATTTGATAGATAATGAGATCATCCTCTCAGTTTCACTTGATTTTATATCAAATCCTACATGTCTGTGGGTGTTTCCTAAAGTTCTTTTGCACTTCTTGTGGCAAAATGAACCTTTTCAAGGGTGCCTGGCACTGGGTTAAGACAAATAGTTTTAGAAAAGTGAGAAGCTGGGAAAGGGCTGCTGTTGTTTAAAGGAACTTAAACAAAACAGCAATTCTCATGCTGGGTGAGATTGCAATGATTTCTCTGCAAGAAGAAACGTGAAGAAAAACCTGGCAGGGTAAGTGAACACAAGAGATCAATAAAAGGATGCCATTAGCATCATTTAGAGATCACTTTGTTTCAGAAAGCAAGGCTGGGTTTTTAAAGCCCATTAGGAATAGAAAAGCCACTTGTTTATTATTTCAGTGATTTATTTATAAGACAGACCAAGTGTGTTTGGTAAACTGAAAAAATCTGTTTAACACGCAGTGAGCACTGGAGTCATGTGAACCTTTGCTTTATTTATTTCTGTGCTGCAGCTCTTCTGTAACTCTGGTCTTTTTTCCTGACAGTAACACATGTTTTGGGGCACACAGGCTGCTAATGATATTGTACAAATACACAAGCAACCCGAAACTTCACAGTGCTTCAAAGGAAATGCAGTTTATTTTCTTCTTTTGGTGTTTGTAGTTGTAATGATCGTGTTGTTACTTCTTTCATTCCAGGAGGAGCTGATTCCAAGCCCAAGGAAGCTGTTGAGTGAAGCAGTGGTGAGTCTGGGTGTCATTAAAAAATGCAAGTATTAAAGAGAAGTGGCTGTGTTGGGTTCTGTCAAGCCATCCTGTTTCTCAGGTTACAACAGCTTGTAATAGGTGAGTAAGTTTGACCTCTGTGAATGCCAGCAATGAAATTGTCAAATTATTCAGGTACTTGTTTGGATGAAATGGAGCAAAAAGCTGAAAAATATCCCAAAAGAGAGGGAATTAGTTGAGACTGGAAATACAAGGGTAGCTAGTGAAGTGTGGAGACTGGGCTGAGGCTCTGAAATCAAAGGAGAAATCCCACTTAGTGAGGCCTGAAATGAGATGAACTAAGAGGGAGAGAAGAAAAATTGGTCTGTGCCTGCTGATCTAGGTTCCCACCAGAAAGCCAAAATCCATTCTTGGTGTTTTCCATGTGAAATGGAGGGAACATACAGCATCAGCAGAGAACTGAACTGGAGGAGGAGCAGGCTCATTCAGTGTTTAAAAAATGTGTTTTTACAGCCATAATTAGATATTCAGATGTATGGCAGGGACCAAGAGGTAACAATGCCAAGCTGATTCTGACCCTTGCTCTCACTCCAGCTGGCTGGCAGCAGATTTTGGGGATCACACAGCAGTGCTCATCTGTCCTGCCCCACAGGAGCAGCCCATCTGCTGCTGAAGAGGGTGAGAGCAGACAGATTTCCACCTCTCCATGCCAGGTTTGGGGATTCCCAGGGTTAGGGAGTCCCCATCACCCCTGAGAGGCACAGGACAGAATTGGGGAGAGAGAGGGAAGTGTTTTGTGGCAATCACATGTGTGTGAGGAGCAGCAGGACTTAACCCATCATATGAAAGCATGTTTGTCCCACTTCCTTCAACTGTCTCAGTCTACCACTCATCCTCTGACTGATCATTTTAAGCAGGCCAGTTAGACTGGTGCCTCTCTTGCCTGTGTTTCTTTCCTCCCCAGTCTATCCCCTGTGCCTTTTCTGTACTACCACCTCTGCCTTGCTCTGAAGTGCTTTTCCCATTTGTTTCTGTCCATGAGGGAGAGTGAGAGGGACGAATATGTCACAGATACCTCACGAATAATAGAGTGTTCCTGAGCTAAAATAATCAGGGGCTGACACATTGACCTTTTCCACAGCTCTGTCTGCCCCTAACAGCCATCAGCTGCTTTGAAGGGCATTCCAGGGAGACTCATGAAATGGCAGATCCACTGCAAGCAGCTACTCTGCTTTTTTTTTTGGTGCCAGTGGTGATTTGCCTTTTTTTTGGTGCCGGTGGTGATTTGCCTTTTTTTTGGTGCCAGTGGTTATTTGCCTTTTTGTGGTGCCGGTGGTGACTGCCTTTTGGTGCCGTGGTGATTTGCCCTTTTTTTGGTGCAGTGGATATTGCCTTTTTTGGTGCCAGTGGTGTTGCCTTTTTTGGTGCCAGTGGTGATTTGCCCTTTTTTTAGTGTCAGTGGATATTGCCTTTTTTGGTGCCAGTGGTGATTTGCCCTTTTTTTGGTGCCAGTGGTTATTTGCCTTTTTTTTGGTGCCGGTGGTTATTTGCCTTTTTTTTGGTGCCAGTGGTTATTTGCCCTTTTTTTGGTGCCAGTGGTGATTTGCCCTTTTTTTGTGCCAGTGGTTATCTGCCTTAGCGTGGCTCCCTTTCCTGTACCACAGCCAGCTGATGGAGAAATACCTTCTTTCTCTTGTCCCCAGTGTCTGAGCTGTTTGTTGCACTGAGGCACGACTCTGCAGGGAAGTTTGGGCCATGTTTTGTGAGTCTCTGAGGAAATGCTCTCCCCTGTGTGTGTACCCTGGCCGAAGTGCCCCGTGAGAACTCCGGCCAGCCAGCGAGACGTGAGCTCCTTTTCCTGCAGCCTGCTTGGCCATCATCAATCAGGCTGCTCAAATAGCTTGTTTTGTTATAAAATCAGCTTCAGCTAATGTGTGTGTAATTTCCTGCTGCCTCCCCAGGCTCTTTCAAACCGTGACATGATCTAGGGCCTTTTCTGGTTGCCCAGGCTGCTGGGGGATCTCATGGGTTATAAAAGCCATGGGGAGAGGAGCAGGGTCTTGTTCTTCAATGCTCTGTGAGGGGCAGGCTGCAGGGTGGTCATGGTGGGGGTTTTCCATGGGAAATAAAGTCTCTGGATTGCTGAGGGGATCCAGGATGTTCTGCTCATGCCCTTTGTGAGGAGAAAACACTCCCTCTGTGTGTCACTTATCTGCCTCTGATGGCTCCCAGGAAAATTAGCCCTGACTCCTCTGAAGTGACTAATGAGCTGGCATTAGGATTATTGACATCAGGATCTCTTTTCTGAGGGAAAGGACAAGAAATAATTAAATCATGAAGGAAAATGATGCACCTTTTCTACCTCTTGGAAATTAATCTTGGCAGGGAAAGAAACCAAGGGTGGTAACAGTTGTGTCACTAACCTGAGACAGAAGTACACAGTGGAGGGAGGACTCCCATCAGTTACAGTGGGATGTCTGATTTTTAGTGGTGGGTTATCCTGCTAGAGACATCCCTCTTTAATATTTGAATATCCCTCTTTAATATTTGAATATCCCTCTTTAATATTTGAATATCCCTCTTTAATATTTGAATATCCCCCTTTATGTACTCACTGAGTGAGTCAATGGCAGAGCTTCCCTGCAAGAGGAAGCCAAGTGTATTCAATTTTTTATTTATTCTCTTTCCACAATAAATATTCAATTAATCAGACAAAACAAAATTGAATTCTTGGGAGAAGCAAATGTCTGTGTTTTAGTAGCATTAAGTAGTAATCTATGCTTAGATAAGAAAGTGAGAAGAGAGCACTCACACCTGATCAGGAAAACAGGCATAAAATTCAGGATCCTCTGGAACCTCTGTTCCTGTGTGACAGCAAAGGAGCATGAGAACTTCAAATCCAACTCTTAATTTGCTTTGATTTTTCTTGGTCCTCAAAGAAGAAGCTTCTTATTCAACTGTATGGAATGTTTCATTTGACACAAACCAGATTTCCCTCTCTGTCTCTCCCCACCAACTCTCCCCCACCCGACCTCTGAAGATTCTCCAAGTGTTTTCTACACTTGCATCATGACTACATTTTTCAAAATGCAGTTTTGATTCAAGTGCTGAACAAAAACCACTTTGTGCCACCCTGCTTGATATAGTCAAAATATTACTTTGGATTAAACTGGTAGTTTAATAGGGGTTTTATTGTGTTTTAGTCAAAGAACTGATTTTTGTAGCTTTTGGATGCTCTCTCTGCATTTTACAATGCAGTGAAATGAGTTGTAATGAATTGTATTTAGTTCATTACTTCCACTTATAATAATCTTAGTGCTGCAATAAGCATTAGTCCTAGCATAATGCACTGCTGTTGTGACAACATTGACCAAATCAATCTCTCAAATGAGCTGTGAGATTGTCTTTGTGAAAGAAAAAAAACCCCAACCAAAACCCAAACTTAAAAGTGGGTTTGGTTTACAAATGTACTATTTGCTTGCTTTTAAAATCCTATTTTTGTGATAAAAAATATTATATGTGGCAAAGGTGTGACATTGCTGGACAGACAGGATGGGTCCTCTTCAAAACATGTCACTTCCTTTTTGTGAGATCAAGTTTGATGTTTTGCAAGGGAGGTAGCATAAAAGGAGCTTTTTTTTCTGTAGGCAAAGAATTATCTCTGATTAGCAGCCAAGGAGGCAAGACTTAAGGTGGCATCCAGTAATTTTAAAGGTGGGAAAATGCCCATCAGTCTTACAGTATTCACTTCACATGTAAAGCTCCTCTTTCTTAGATAAGTCATTAAAAATACAGAGATGGTTTTATATGGAAATTCTACAATTTCCTCTTGATCTGTCATATTTTTCATCTTGTCAGCACTGCCTGCAGTGGGACAGGCCAGGTGGGGACACCAGTGGGGGCTGGAGCTGGGTTTGGTGGGCTAAGCATCCCTCAGAGGGGAGCCCAGCCTCCAGCAGAGCTTCCCACAAAGCTTGGGAGGAGAGGCCAGCCGAGATGTGCAAGCAGGAATTTGGGGAGTAGGGTGCCAAGCTGGGAATCCTTCCCACCCCCACGGTGTTGGGACACTTCTGCTTCCTTGATGAGTGTGATGGAGCTTCCCTGGGACTGCTGGGAACAGTCCCCACAGCCACTCACTGGTAGGGACCCTTTTCTTTGTTCAGGGGCTCCTTCTCTCTGTTAGGGGCCCTTTTCTTTGTTCTGGAGCTCTTTTTCTTGGTTAGGGACCCTTTTCTCTGCTCTGGAGCTCCTTTTCTCTGTTGGAGATGACCCTTTTCTCTGTTTCCCTTGTCTGGAGCCCTCCTTTTCCTTCTGTTAATGACCCTTTTCTCTGCTCTGGAGCTCCTCTGTTATGCCTTTTCTCTCTGGACTTTTCTTGTTAATGACCCTTTTCTTCTTTGCTTCTGGAGCTCCTTTTCTCTGTTATTGACCCTTTTTCTTTGTTCTGGAGCTCCTTTTCTCTGTTAATGACCCTTTTCTCTGCTCTGGAGCTCCTTTTCTCTGTTAATGACCCTTTTCTCTGCTCTGGAGCTCCTTTTCTCTGTTAATGACCCTTTTCTTTGTTCTGGAGCTCCTTTTCTCTGTTAATGACCCTTTTCTTTGCTCTGGAGCTCCTTTTCTCTGTTAGGGACCCTTTTCTTTGCTCTGGAGCTCTTTTTCTCTGCGCTTAAAGTCTTGTCCACTCCAAAAATGCTGGCTGCTCTGGATGGAAATGGTGCTACTGTATGCATCAAGAGGAATTGGTGACTAAACCAAATAGTTGTAGAACATTATTTATCATAATTATTCACCAGCTGGTCATTTAAAAACCAAAAACCTTGGTGAGTATGAGCCTGATGCCTGAAGCTGTTCAGTTTAAACCTTTATTAATAATGTTCTCATGGCTTTTTCTTTTAATTCCCATAATGGCTGGATACTGAGCTGCACATCAAAGGAATTTTGGTTTTAAAAGCAATGGTGAGTGCTGCACATTGCATTCCCTCCCCTTTGATCACCATCCCCAGCACAAATAAATCTCATTAATCAATATTTTCTCTATTTCCTCCCTGCCTTTCTGGTAGTGCCAGAGATCTGTTTCTGATTTGCTTGGCTTTGTTTTAAACGAGAGGAAGATTTCTCTGGCTATCTTCTGTCTGAAAGGTAAACTTCCCATTCCTTTAGGAATGAAACTGTTGGAACTGGGACTCGATCAGAGCCCGCTCATCTTGAATGTCAGAGCAGAATATTGAAGCAATTAGAGCAGCCTGTGAGTCTGTGAGCAATCCATTGGCCAGCATTCATTCACAGAAAATATTTGGTGCACCCTTGCCAGCTGGAGGCAAATTAATAAAAGTCACAGTCTGTTCGCAGACAATTCTTGAGAAAAGTGATAAATTTCCTGAAAAAGCTGTGACTTGCCCATCCCCTTCCAGTTGTGACTGGAAAGGGCTGTGAGTAACTGGTGCCCTGGAAGGAAGGCTCTGAGATTTGGTTCTCTTTCATTTCTCCCTAAGCAGCTTCACAGCTCTGCCGTGTGTTTGCAGCTCCTCTCTCTGCATTACATGCACTCTTGGGTTTTTTGGGTTTTTTTCATGTTGTGGGTTTTTCTTTTTCCCTCTGTTTCCCCCATGTATGTTTTCTATTTGCCCTCAGTTTGCTGGTGTCAAGCATTTTGGTGCATCTGCTGCCACCACGGAATGGCTGTGCCGGGAAGATCCGACTCCTTGGGGGAGGAAAGGGAGAGAAAGGATGATTATTTTTCCATTCTGTTGAACAAAGCTGGCTTCTGTTGCCATTTTTAACACTCCAGCATTACTGGAATTAATTTGATGCATCTGTTCCTGAATTACCTCCCATAGTTTTGAGTCCTTCCTAGACTTCCAAACCAGTGTTGATTTAGGCCTGTTTGTTCCCATCCATATTGCATTCCCATCAGCTCTATGCTATTTTAAAGCAGCTTAATTGCTTTTTCAATCCTTCAATATTAAAGTGACAGTAAATTTCAAACTTCATTACATTGTTAAACATACATGTCTGAATTCTCTCTGGGGCTGTATAAAGCCTGGCCCATATTACCTTCTCCAAGTATGTTGTGAATATTCAGGTTCCAGAGCCTGATCAGGGACAACATGATGGGAAATCCACAATGTGTAAGCACTTTTTTTTATTGGGATTCTCCAGGTCCCAGCTTGAAGCAATTCCTTTTGACTTAAACAGCATCGATGTTGAGAGAGTAAGTGCCTGTTGGTCATAAATAATATTTTCTCACAATTAAGCTTTCCAAGCAGCATGCAGAGTTGCTTCACCTTGAATTTCATGTTTTCTTGCTTTGAGCTGTGGGGAGATGGACTTGTTTAGTTCATATATTTATATATTTGAGCTGATCTTGTTGAATCCACATAATTTCATTGGATTGGTGTCACTGTGGCTCATCCTCTGTCAGTTCTCTGAGCTCCATGTCCTCTGGGTCCTTGGGCATGGATTTATTCAGCAGCAGAAGGAGCAAGGTGGGAGAGAAGTGTCTTGGAGATAGAGGCTGAAGTGAATGCTGAAACTCCTGTTAAAAGGAAAAACATCCTGGTAAGAACCAGTCTTTTAACATGCTGCTGGGGAGATCCAAACCTTCTGCTCCTTCAGGTTAAACTGATTGAAATCCCCAGCCAGTATTTCTCCTTTCCCCTGCCCCAGGAAACAAAGCTGAAAACAGAGTGGGAGACCTAAAAACTCCACCTAAGCTTGGTGCAGGCTGGGCCATAAATTCAGACCAGCCTTATTTACACTCCTGTGGTCCCTTGGGGCTGGCACAGGGGCCAAGAATAGCTGAAACCCAGCAAGGCTCTGGCCATGCTCCCCCAGCCTCTGTCACACTGGGAACCAGAGCAGGAGAGGCACCAGGAGAGCTGCTGGAAAGGTCCCACGCTGCCAGGGAAGCCACTGGCACCAGGGGTGCCCCCCCTGCCTCCCTCCTCCTCCTCCTCCCAGCTGACACAGATGATTTACACCCCCAGGAAGGGCCAGGGGGTGACAGGAGCTAGTTTTAAATAGATTGCCCATATCAGGTCTGGGAGTCCAGAGGCAAAAGATTTATTTTTAAGCTGGACAGAGGTAAAAGAATTTTTTAAGTTTGATACCTTTTCCTATCATTTCTCTCTGTGCTCCCCGCTGTTAGGCTAAAATGCATTTGAGATCTCTTTTTTCCCCCTAAAACTGGAGGTAAAAATAACTACCCAGTCAAAAGCATTTTGCATATGAAATGATAAGTTTTTCTTTTTATGAAGGAAAGCACAGATTCATTTAAAAAAGAAGCTGTGAATGAAATAATTATTGCATTTCAATTCTAAAACCTGATGTTTGGAAATCAAGTTAAGTACATACCTCTAATATAGTATTTCATTTTGGTTTTGGTTTATTTGTGCTGCCTTCCCTTTTTATGCATGAAAGAACAGCAGTTTCAGATAAGTCTCAAGCAGCTTTAAGGAAAGAACCCACACAGAATCCAGTCACTCAATTTAAGACATAAATTCCTTGTCCTTAAAACATTCCCTGAGGGGAAGCCCCTTGAGCAAGGGTGGAAGAAGAGGCAGTAGGGGTCTAAATGAGCATTTCTGTTTTCTGTCTCAACCTGGTAAACCCTAAACTAAGCTGGACTTTTTGGAGCATAAGGAGTTGACATGAATAACTTAATTTTGCTCTTGTGAAAGAAGCATGCTGGTGCTGGTTTTGATTTTGTTTAGTGAAAGCAATAGTGGAAAATGAGAGGTGCTGTTCTACCTGGGTTTTTTTCCTCTGTTTTCAACTAACTGCACCAATGAATGTTTCCTCAAACATCATTTATAGTCTGCATTGCTGGGACATTTGAGAGAGAAATTCTTCTTGGTCCTTTGCTACAGAGCATGATCCAAGGTAGGCTTGATCTAGAAATTGGTATCCTGGGGAGAAAAATGCATTCTCAGGATGATGTTCCTCTGTACTTTTTGTGGATGCAAACCCATGCAAAACACAGCAATTTTTATTTTGTTTGTAAAGCGTTGCAAATGCAAGTTGCCTTTGAGGAGTGTTGCCTTTTAACCTTAACCAGGAGGTTTAACCTGAATCAGAAGGTTTGGTCCCATTCCTTAGGAACTTCCTTGCATGAGCCAGAAGTGTTGTAAATGCTTCTGTGGGAAGAAAGGAAAAGCAAGTTCAGCTGGCAGCCCCAGGTGTTGGCTGTGCTCATTTCAAGCGCTGCTCCCCCACCTTTGTGCCCATGGAATACCAGAGATCAGCATGGTTCTGGCTAAAATGGGAATAATGAAAATCTTCTGTGCCTAGAAGGGACTGAGCCAGGTGCAGGAGGTGAAACAGGCTGAGATTGTAAACTAAATATTTGTGTGTTCATAGTTTAGCAGTAGCTGATTCCTTTTGGCAACAAGTAGAAAATGTGCATATTGTAAGGGGTTTTTCTTAACTAAAGATATTTTGGATGTTTTTCCCTCTAAGAGATAGTCCAAAAGAGTTCCATACATACTTAGTGGAAATTCTGCTGGTGTTTTCTTTACTATTTCTACAGTTTTGGCAATGACCTGGTGTGAAATTAAGTCTGTTTTCCTTCTGCCTCTCTGTCCTTGACCTTGCCAGCTCTTCTTGCCATTTTTCCCTTGGCCAAAGGCTATTTCATGGCAGAAGCATGGCTGGTCCACTTGCAGCTGGAGGAAACAAAATATGGATTTACTTCAGCCCTGCATTTTCAGAAAACTTTTCCTTGACCTTGTGGCTGGGGTAACAAAAACCTTTGGCTTCTGCTTCAGCCACCATTTTACCTGGGAAGGTCAACCCCACACCTCATTTCCCATTTTCTATGGTTGCTACTGGTAAAAGACAAAACCACTGAATCTGCTGGAACTACAGGACTGCTTGGGAGTGCCAGGATGTGCAGGGTAGCTGCAGAGGGAAGTGCCCTCTCTAATTATGGTTTATAATTGCTTCTTTCTCTGCGTGGCTGCATTTCTGAGGGCACTTGTCAAGGAGAAGCCCCCACTGGTGTGGGTGCAGCTCTGTCCTGGGAGAGGGACTCTGGCACTGCGTGCTGCCCTCCAGCTTGGGATGTCTGTGTGCTGTTCTGGCCCACAAAGCTTTGCTGTCTAACTTGGCTCTGCTTGGCTATTGTTGTTTCTGGTTCACCTCTGTGTAAACTAAACCACGGGGATGTTGAGTTCATCCAGGCTGAGCAGTTCATTTGCTTTACATTAGCACAAGTGATACACAGAGAGTCCCTGATCCAATAAATCAGTAAATCCAGCACTGTTATCTCTCCCAGCTGCTGCTTGATGAGCCAGCATTAAGTGCTGTGGTACCTGCTCTAAATTTTGGATGATGAAGTGGGTTTGGGTATTCCCAAAATTAAATTAAACATCTGAACTGTGTAGAAGCTCAGCTTAGGAATTGGTCTTTTTTTCTTTATGCTCCTTATATAGTCAGAGGAGAGGTAAGTTCATGTTTTGCCTCTGAAGTAAGAAAACCCATCAAATCCTACCAAACCAGAGAAGGCTTCTGGCTTATATATCCATATTTAGAGACCCAGCATAGAAAGGGTGAGCAATTAAGGAGGAATTTGTGCTACTAAAACCTGTGCCCATTTAGCTCAGTGCATTTTGCTGACCAAGTCTGGAGCTGGCAGCAGATGGGTACCCAAACAAAGGGATGCTACAAGGATCACTTGGAGTACAAGCAAGTAGAATTTTGGTTTTCCAAGCAGAAATATGAATGTGTCAACCCCTAACAAGATGAATTGTTTGTTTTGTGTTTATTTTCAAAGTCTGCTGAAATGAGATGGTTATCTCTAGAATTCCACCCACTGAAATCTGTGGGTTCCTGTAGTTATCTGCTCCCATCTTATATTTTTTTGGGAGCTGGAAAGAAAGCAGGGCTTGTCTGGAGGGAAGCTTGTACTCAAGTTTCAATGTCCTCTACTGAGTTAGATTCGCTTTTTGGTGGAAAGGATCCCCAACCCATCAACAACACTGACAAATTTATTACAAGAGTACTGATTTTTTTATTTTATTTTATTTTTTTAATACATGCAGTAGATTCTAAAGTGCTTTTTGTGTAGTTGAGTTCAAGTGGTTAAAGAGAGAAAGCATGAGAAATGTAAACATTGTTGACATGAGCTGTTTTCTGTTAATTAACTTATGCATATCCAACTGAATGCTGTTGCCAGCACTTTACATGCAGCTCCCCTTCCCCAGAAGATGCTTTGCCAAACACAACACAGGTTACATGGTGGGAAAATCAATCAAGGGAATCAAGCCTTGATCTAAACTTCTGCTGCCATGTGCATGCTTGGCACTGGCACACCTGTGAAGATATTTACAGGAGCGAGCAGTTTTACTGTCTCTTGTATTTGTGGGGCTCCCAGACAAAGGCAGGAATGATGGATCTGACTCTGTGTTCTTAGAAGGCTCATTTATTATTTTATGATACAATATTATATTAAGGAATGCTATACTGAAGAATGGAGAAAGGATCCTTACAGAAGGCTAAAAAGATAATAATGAAAACTCGTGACTCCTTCCAGAGTCCCGACACAGACTGAGGGTGATTGGTCATTAAGTCGTAACAATTCACATGAAACCAATGAAACAATGTCCAAACACATTCCAAAGCAGCAAAACATAGCAGAAGCAGTCAGATAATTACTGTTTTCATTTCTCTCTGAGGCTTCTCTGCTTCTCAGAAGAAGAATCCTGACAAAGGAGACTTTCCCAGAAAATATAACTGTGGCAACTGCCTACACACCAGGGCTGCTGAAACACCTCGCTGTTGCTTTCCAACAGGTGCACTTGGAGGTTTTTGGGTAATAACGCTCAAAGAGGATCCCTACTTTGTGCCTTCTTGGAGAGCTGGCAACCCAAGCTGTGCAGGGGGCTGGGTACTCCCAGCCCTGCTCCTTGGCATCCAGCCCTGGTGTTCTTTTGTCTCCATTCTGCATCGTGGTTATCACACTGCCTCAGCATGGGGAAGGAGCAAAAACATTTTTAAAAGTGCAAAGGAAGAAGTTGATTTAAGATAAACATTTACATAACTGGGGAAAATTACCCAGGAAGGACTGGAAATCTGGTGACATTCTGTTTACCTAGAGCAGTATTGAAACAGTTTAGTGAGAGATACAAACCAGAACACTTTGTATAAATCACTGTGAATGTAAGGACCTGTGAGGTGAGACAGTAAACACTAAAATTATCAAACTGGCTCAGCACAGTAGAGCTCCCTCAAGACAATATTTTGCACAATAGTTCTACCAAAGCTCCCCTGAGATGGGAAAAGAGCAAGGTGGTTCAAAGCTTCGTGTGAAGAGAAGTTGCCATGCACTCTGTGTGTAAAACCTTTAAGTTTTGCCCATTCTAACCAAATCTAGGCCTTGCCATTCTATAAATGCAGGGCTTTCTGAGACTGCAAAATTTGCATTTCCCCTTCATCTTGTTCCTGTTATGTCATCATAAGATGTGTTTGTACTTCAGATGTGCTTTAGCCAGCAGAGGTGAAGCTGTGCAGAAATTTGGGCTTTGTACTGAGCAGTTCACACATCTGCTTGATACAGCCTGTGAGATATCAGAGGGTTGAGATATCTGTGAGATATCAGACTGCATCTAAGAAATGCATTCTGTTTTATTTAGAAGCAGAGGCTTTGTTTGGATAACCACCACAATATTTGGCTCCTCTTTCTGAAGCTAGTCTGAGTTTTTCATGCCCTCAAATTAGATTAGATGTGTGTTTTCTCCCAGGACTTCACTGTAATCCTAAACAGGTTTTCTCAAGTTTTAGGGGTCAGCTGCAATATTGGAGGAGGTGCTGGCAAGCTATGGAAATGGATGTTTCCTCTTTTTGGCTGGGCTGACCTAGCCAGTCTCTTGATTACAGCATATGGTGTGTGAAAACAAGCATCAAACCAATCAGATGGGCAAGGCTGGAAAGGGAAGTAGCAAAAGAGGTCTGGGAAAAATTCACAATGGGGAGATCTCAGCAAAAAAGAGGTTGGGGAATTATTAATGTACAGATGGATTAGAAATTCTTCTCCTATGGGAAAGGACCACAGCAACCACAAAATTCCCATTTGCAGTATGAAACACAAGGATCACTTCCTTGAGCAAGGCTTCTCAATAATAACATAAGACAAGCAAATTCATTAAAATAACATAACCCCCCTTCTCACTGCCTGGGAAGAGAGAGGAATAGTTCTGTGCTCGACTTAAGTTTTGTAATAAATACTGTATAAGAACATAAGCTAGATAACATATGTCATGATAAATGGAGTCTAGTCTACCAGGAGGCATTTATTAATAAAGGCACAGTGACAGCCAAAACAAACAGGCCTCCGCAGAGCTCAAGTTTCTGTTTCATGTTCTGGGTTTGTGAGGGATGTCTCGAGCTCTGTGTGCAGCAGTGAGGCACAGAGAGGCTGGAGGATGAGGCAGGAGATGGATACAAGCTCATCACTCACACCAGCAGACAGGGAGACACAGGGAAAGAGCCTGGCAGCAGAGTAGATGGAGGGAGGGGAAAGGCAGGCTGGTGAAGCACAGGGAGCATGGAAACGTGACAACTGTGAGAGGGGTGCTGGGAGGAGGAAGGATGAATTGTTTGAGGGCTGGAGCTGATTTATTCCCTTTCTGTGGGAATGCAAACTAGCTGCAGATCACAGTCCACTGTCAGTTCTGAACATCTGGACAGATTCTGAGCTTGCATCCAGACTCTGTGCTTCCCTTCTCTTCTCACAGTTTCTTGCCCTTCTCTTTGTCTCTCTGACGTGTCTCTGTGGCAGCGGTGTGTTCCTCTAGAGTGTAATGTTTGGGGAGCTCCCCATGGGAAATGTGTTCCTCTAGAGTGCAGTGTTGGAGGAACTCCCCATGGGAAATGTGTTCCTCTAGAGTGCAGTGTTTGGGGAGTTCCCCATGGGAAATGTGTTCCTCTAGAGTGCAGTGTTTGGGGAGCTCCCCATGGGAAATGTGTTCCTCTAGAGTGCAGTGTTTGGGGAGTTCCCCATGGGAAATGTGTTCCTCTAGAGTGCAGTGTTGGAGGAATTCCCCATGGGAAATGTGTTCCTCTAGAGTGCAGTGTTTGGGGAGTTCCCCATGGGAAATGTGTTTCTCTAGAGTGCAGTGTTAGAGGAGCTCCCCATGGGAAATGTGTTCCTCTAGAGTGCAGTGTTTGGGGAGCTCCCCATGGGAAATGTGTTCCTCTAGAGTGCAGTGTTTGGGGAGCTCTCCATGGGAAATGGTTCTGGGCTTTCCCAGGCCATTGGGGAGCTGCTCCTTGGATTAGTACCTGGGCAGTGCCCAGTCCCACCAGCTAGCAGGAAAAGACAAATTCACCTTTCTCCATCTCCTCTTTGGCACTGTTCAGAGCATCAGGGCAGTGTCAGGGAATTTTGGATGCTCTAAACACGTCCATATCTCTTTTGATTTTATTCAGCTTTACTTTGTTGCATTTTTTTAACCTTTGGAAGCAGGCTTTACTTTCTTCCTTTCAAAAGTAAACAATTGATTCCAGGGCCAGTGAAAATCTAATCCCTTCATAAGGCCTGAAGCTGAGCCTTTCCCAGTAATGTTATGTCAGGTCATTGTTCTGTCAAAAGATTATTAACTTTTCTTGGTGTTAAAACATAAATAAGTAAGTAGGGAAGTTGTCCGTGTCCCCAGGCCACTTGCTCAGCTATGAAAATCCCAAGTACAAGTACATTTCTCATTAGAGAAAGGAGAATGGGGGTGTGTTTGGAACAATAGTAATCAATTTCAGAAATCCTGTGATTTATTGGGCATGGCAGTTTGAGATTTTTGAGGCATGTGTAATACTATTTTCTCCCCATCCCTTTTATACAAACAGATAAAACTTCTCGTGGAATTAGGACTCACTTCACGTGAGGCAAAGTGCTAAAGAAACAGGGAAACAATAATTCAGAACAAGTTGCTCTGCTCTTCCAGGAGATAGATTTTATTACCAAATATTCACTTTAATAAAAGCATCTTATTTTAGATATGGTTCATCACTTTCCCAGAGGTTAAAAGCCATGCTTTTAATGAAGATAAAGATGAGAATTCTTCTCTTTCAGGTCAGCTGCTTTTTGGGTACATGACAAATCCAAGTCTCTGCATTTCCTCATTAGGACACACAGAGTCATAACTCCATTTATTTTCCATTTTGACAGTGTTAAGTAGCTGTTATCAATAACATAAATGAAGAGTAATGTAATATAATTATTCCACAGAAATGACATTTGGAGAAGATTTTTGTTAGATGAGAAAACTTCCCAATCCTCAGGATCCAGGGGTTTCTTTTTCACATAGGAGACTCCCCATTCCAATATCCAGAGCTGAGTTTGCTGTTGGAGCCCTGGCTTACTGGTGTGTTAAAAATTTTTTGGCACTTGAAAGTAGAACATATAAAACTGATTGGTGTTGAAGTTTAGTTTGGGGAAAAAAAACCATTTCATATCTGATCTTTGCTCAGCTTTTGCACTTGGGAGGTCTTTGGCAAAAATCAGATAAAATTGGCTGCCAAAATCAAGAGTCATAACAATCCATTTAACAAACTTGCCAGATTTGCTGGAAGATCTAACACTTGATCCTCAGACATCTGCCTTTGCTCTCTCTGTCACTCAGTAACAGAATATTGTGTTCCTGGTTGGGTTTGCTTCTTCCCATACCCAGCAAGGCCATTTCTGTTGTTTTGTGGGAGAGTTTATGGCCCTCTCTTGGTTGCTGTGACTAAGTTCATTCTGACTCTTGTTCACTCTGAAGCTGCTGCCACCAAAAATGATAGCCTGAACTTTTGCCTTCCTTTTTTGCTCCTCAGTTGTCTGTAGCTCACATCAAATCCTGGTTTGTCCCATCACAGCTGCTCCCTGGAAACTTGCTGGCAGAAGGGAAGTTCTTATCCTTGTCACCTCTTAAAAAATGAATTATTTCCATGTCAAAACCATTCCCTTTTGGCCACAGGTAGTGCTCTGCCACATCCTCTCTGCTCTTTCTCACTTGCTGCAGCACTGGGCAGGGCAGGCACGATCCCATCAGCCAGAAGGTTGTTCTGGGACAATGAGGCAGCAGAACTGCCTGTGACTCACAGCCCAGAGGAGTGATGGGGTCCTGGCATGCCCTCCTCTGAGGCTGGCAAGGCCTTGGCAAGATGTGCAGGATAATCACGGAGCTGCTTAAGGAGGAAATGTGGAATAAAGAGTGGCTGGGACTCCAGGCTCACTGAAAGCAGGGCTGCTTTGCTCCAGTGCCACTGCTCTCCCTCCAGCCACCCTGGGCAGGGCTCTTGGCAGCTGTAACAGGACCCTCACCCTGCTTCACCCCAGAAGGCTGAATCTGCTCTCCATCACCTAATTGTTGGCTGTGAGCACGGTGTGAGCAGAGCTGAGCCCTGCTGCAGGGCCATTAACTGAGATGGAGCTGCCTCCAGAGATGAATGTGCATGGAACCCCAGAGCTGCTCTCATCAGAGGATTTTCCTATTCATGGACCCCTGTGTAAAGAGAGCTGGGTGATTAAGATCATCCATAATGCTGTAGGATGTTCAAGCTAAGATAAGGAAGGTAACTTGTTTTTTAAGGGCACAAATTGATCTCCTGCTGTGGTTAGGAAAGCATGATCCAGTGCACGTGTGCAGAGCAAGATTTAATAGTTGTGCTGCTGTTCTCTGAGTGCATGTAACATGAAGAATGAGGTTTTCTGATAAATTACATATTCATTTTGCTCACTGTTGATGCCTCTAATCAAGACTAATGTGCAGAAAAACGACAGTGAATCAATGCAGTGCTTGTCTCTAACCCTCTCCTGAATACTGGGAAAGAACAAGGTTTTGGGAGATAAACTGCTGTGCCTTTCCCTTCTCTCACACTCCTCAGAATTCATCAGCCTGTGAAAATACAGGCATTTTTTCAGGAGGGGAGAGGAATACAGTGGGTGTGAGGCACATGCACAGCCTCACAGTCCATCACTGCTTGTCTGACTCATTCTGAGCCTTGGAATCCCCCCTCACCTAAACCATGACCTGCTGTGGGAAAGCAGAGGGGTTTTTTTTTTGGTTTTTTTACATTTTTAAACCTCTTCCATAAGTACCATTTGGGTCCCTGCGAGTTCCCAAATGGTACTTATGGAAGAGGTTTAAAAATGTGTTTTCAACACATCACCCAATTAAGAATCAGCTCTGTGCTCCCTCCTGGCTTGAGTTACAGGGGGAGGAGGCATTCAGCAAGGCTCTCCTTGCTCTCCACGAATCTCAGAGCAACATGCCATGGAATTGCTCAGGAGAGGGGACCAGGGATGGTTCAGGAAGGCATGAGAAGCAATTTGTTGTGGATTGAGCCCTCCCTCTGCCTTTGGGGAGAATCTGGCCTTTTCTGAGGGAGAAGCTATTGGACAGGGAAACTTCACTGCCTCCATCTCTTGGGGCGGTGCAGATCCTGCCTGGAGAGGAAGAAACAATCTTCCTTTTCTTGGTGTGCTGGTCCTGAGCTCCAGGAGCCAGAGCCTCCCTCCTCCAGGGCAGCATCTGCTCCTGCTTTGTGATCTCAGTCCCTTCTCTTTGCAGTGGGAAAGTCTCTAGGAAGTTTGTGTCCCATGTATTGGCCAGTTTAAGAGTTTTGTGAAAGAGGGAAGAGTATTGCTAGGCCAATCACCTGGAAAAGCTCTCTAGGTGGAGCTGAGGGATTTGTTTGGGGTTTAGATTTACACAAATGCTCCTGCACTTGTTTTTGAATCAAAATAAAAAATAATGGCTTCTTAAATTTGATTTTGATGTGCTGCTCTAATTTTCAGGCTAATCATTTTCTGTCCCCAAAACCACTCATTTGCAGTTTCAGTGGAGGCTCACCAGAGGTTTCTTTGATCTTGTACTTTAGAAAATGTCACTTAATTTTTGCTGTGTTCAATTCTCCACCTGGGAAAAGCACTGTTCCAAGTTCCATTGTGAGAGCTGTAAACCTGGTGTAGTTTGATGTGGAAATGTTTAAATCTCTGCACAGTGAGGCAGAGAGAAAACCACTGCTCTAAAACTCTTGCATGAGTGTCCAGTTTGAGCCTTAGGTGCCTGCTTTGGGATCAGCTGGCATGAAAGAGCTGCTTTGGTGAGAGCTCTCAAAGCTCAGTTCAATCATTTCCCTGCCCTGGGCTGTAATCAGGGTCGAGTCTTATTCTGCAGCAAAACCCCACCTTGAGTGCCAGGAAAACTTCAAGGTGTTTCTCAAAAATAATGATTTTGTATCTGATTCTCTTGTAACAAGATGTTCCCTGATTTGCAAAACTTACCAGGATGCTGGTAAATGGCTTGTCACCCCTTGTTGTTCCTGTGTTCACTGCTTGGTAAATGAATCCAATGTTTAACTCACAGGGAAGTCAGGTTTTCATGGGACCTCAGGTTCTCTAAAGAGAGACACTCTTGTGCAAGATTGTCTGAATAAGCTGTGTGTTCCAGTCAGAAAATTTGCAGCACCTGAGGAAGAACAAATTTTTGCTGCTCAGTGAAACACAGAAATTTATATTTAAAAAAAATAAATTCTAAACATTTTTCTTTATGTCTAAATCCAGTAATGGTTTAACAACCAAGTCTGTTCTCATGCCTAGGGAAATACCTTTGTAAATTCTTAGGGCTAGATGCATTGCAAAGCATAAATGAGAAAACAAGAATGACTCTGAGAAAGACTTTTTTCAGTAATGAAGGTTTTAAGTGAAAGTTTAAGATTTTGCCACAGAATTTTCCATGAATTGTAATGGAAGATGCATGGCTGAACCACCCATACTGCAACTCTTATTTTCATTTGGAGTTCTACCACTGCTTTTTTCCCCTTCACTGAGGTCTCTGCTGGTTTTTGTATTTTTCTTTTTTTCCTTTTTCTGGTCCAGACAAATACCTCAGTGATGAATATGTTAGAAAGCTTCTAAAATAATGGAATGTCCATAGTTTTTCACTCTTTTTTCTGTCCCCTATGCTTTACCTGATCTTATAAATAGATAACCTATAGCTAAAAGAGTTCTTTTTTTCAAAGGGGACTCCAGGCAAAAGCTCTCCAGGAGATGCCAAAAAGTTTAAATATTTTATTTGTCAGTATCTCATTTATTTGTATTCCTGAGCATCTCTGAGTTCTGGAAAGAGGGAGGAACATCAAAGTACTGTGGAACAGTAATTTTTAATGTCATTCATGCCCTAACCTCAAATGGGAGAGCTTTCCATCTGGACAAATATCCTGTCCACTTGGACCTATCCCAGTATGAGGTGCTCTGCATTTCTGTGAGAAGCTTTAACATTTTGGGGTTTGTTCTGAAGAAACAATTTAGCATTTTTAACTTTCTAAGCTATTTCAGGACCAAGAAACAGCTTCAAATTGTCCAAGCCTTTTCTAATATTAGATTTTATAGGTAGGTGAATCAGTACCTTTTTGTTTCTGAAGGCAACAACTTCTAAAATGTATTTCTTAAGTAGTTTTCCAAACATTAAAAACTTACAATAGCCAAATCTGTTCAGCTATAAGCAAACAGTATCTAGCTGCACTACATATAATTTTCCTGAATATGGTATATGGTACATAGAAGTAAGATTTTATCTGAAGAGTTGTGCTTTGGAAGGAGATCAAAAAGATTTTCTCTTCTGATTGCAATTTTGTTTTGCTTCAATGTTTTTGTCAGGAGGATCTGGATTATCACAGCTGAATAGAAAAAAACATCTTTTCCCAATGATTTGAAAGCAAAATGTAAGACAAACTGATGTTGTATGAAAAATTACTCCACAAATACTGAAAAGGAAGAAGAAAGGAATACCCTCCAACCAAACCATCAAAAAAATCCATTTTCTTGTTGGGTTTTGTTCTTCCCCTTGGTGTTGACATTCAGTGGTTGATTAATGCTGCGTCAGGCCACGTTTTGTTCAGCTCCATAAAAATCTTTCTGCAAACTCTCCCCATGCCTTTGTGCCTGGTGACAAGAGCCTGGATTCTCCTGGTGCTGATTGGTGCCGTGGGGCTGCTCTCAGTGTGCTGAGTGATGCTCTGATTGTCCATTCTCATCAGGCAGCACTAGAAGCAAGGGCTTGCTGTGGAGTGTTCCTGGTGCCAGAGGATGTGCATCACTCTTCCAGCAGCTTGGCTTCTCTCCTCCATTGAGAGTCATTTGGATCTGTCCCCTGAGCACCAGCACTCTGTGCAACTGGAGATGCCTCATTCCCTTCTAATCTCTCTCTGTTTATACCCCTTTGTACAAGGCATGGTTCATTTTCCGAATTTTATAGATCAGTCTCCAGAAATTACATTTGAGAGTTTCTTGATTTGATGGGTTTTGAATAGTCTAGGTTTTTCTCCTTTATTTTATTGTGTTATAAAATCACTCAAATTTGCTTCAGAGAGTGGTGCTGCTTCATTTCATTATTACATAGAAATCCATTCTGGTTTCCTTTTTTTTTTTTTTTTTTTTTTTTTGTTAATGCATAATTTTCTGCTTTTTTCCTCTGTATTTCAACTTCTTTTGCAGTACCTGTGTAAATAGTGATTCAAAACTTGAAAAAAAAATTTAATGTTTGTTACAGCAGAATTACAGAACAGAAAAACCTTCACAGAATGACAGAACAGGTCAGGTTGGAAGGAACTTCTGGAGATGATCCAGAACTTTCTCTTCAAGGTAAGGTCAGCCACAGGATGTTGCTCAGGGCTGTCTCCAGTAGAGTTTAGTGTCTTCAAGGAAAGAGACTCACCAGCCTCTCTGGGCAACCAGTGAATGATTTGTCTTACAGTAAAAACCTTATAACTTATATTTCAATGGAATTTTCTGTATGAGAGAGTCAGACCAGTCTCCTTTATTATCTCCCATTAGATAATATTCTCCCATATTGGCAATTTCCTCCTGAGAAATCCTTTTTTTTTCCAGGCTGAACAGTTCCAGTTATCTCATCCTTTTTGTATGACAAATGCTCCAATTTTTCATGGAGTTTGATGAACTCAGAATGTCTCTCTTGTGCCAATAAACCAGAACTGGGTGCAGCACTGCAGATGTGGCCTCAGTGGAGGGGAAGGATCACTTCTCTTCACTATCTTGGTGTAAACCAGGGTATTGCTGGCTTTTTTTATTGCTGCAAGGTCACATTCCTGCTCATGTTCAGCTTGATATTTTGATTTTCCTCACCTGCTGCAGTCATCAGGATCCTCTTGTTGATCCATGCAGGATCCATCCTTGATGGTTCTCTGCCAGGACAGACCAAGGCTTGGAGGAGTTAGTCCCAGCTCTCCCTTCTCTCCAGGACTGCCTGCCATGGGATTCCCTCAGGCAGATCCTGGAGGAAAATCCTGTGCTCCTCTGAAGTCCTGCTTTTTGCCTTGTTTCCTTCTCACAGGACCTTGAACTCCACCACCATGTGGGCCCTGCAGCAAGGCTGACCCTGACCCTCACACCTCTGAGCAGTTCTTCCTTTTTGGTGAGTGTGGGGTGCAGAAGAACATTTTCCCTTGTTCACTCCTGGATATTCAGGAGAGGAGGCTGACCTGCACTTGTCCATGTTGAAAATTTTCTTTAATTTTTTGGACATCTCTGCATTTACACTCCCTATACCTCAGCTGATTAGAGCTAGCTGTGGTTAGAACTGTTCTGGCCTGCTGCCCAAAAAAAATTATTCCATCATTTCCTGACGGGGAAAAAAGTCCTGTAGACTTGTGGCCATTTGTCCTCACATCTATTTGCAGCTCCTTATTTCCCTTGAGAAGCATCCAAGACCATTTGGAAGTTGAATTTTCCGATGTCCTCTGTGATTCCCAACCCCTTCCCCCTCTGTTTCTTGGAAGAACCAGCTTGTGAGGACAAATCTCCCACGTTGTTCAAAGCCATTATTCACTACTCTGTGTCCATTTTATTCCTACTCATCACACAGTATTCTCTAGCTCCTCCTTTTTTCTGAACCTACTTGTTCTGCCCCCTGTAACGCTTACAGATGCATAAACATATAAAAGTGGGCACTTTGTCATGTTTCAGATTTTATTTAACAGCAGATTCAGCTATCAGATTATCATTAGGTAATGTGCTGACATTCACATCCCTGAGGGAGATGATTGTGAGCTGCTGGAGGAAAAACGACCAAGATTAGTCTGCCAAATATATGGTAGGTATTAATCATCATCAAACACAGCATTTATTTATTATTTTTTTTTTCTCAGAAAAGCACTAAGCTACAGAGCTTGTCCTTTTTTCCACAGGACTACTATGGTATGCAGTCAACTGGGGTTTTGTGACAGAATTAACTCTGACAGCATATTGGTCTAATAATTTTTGTTGCTTTCTAGCATTCCAATGTTTTCTTTTCTCCTCAGAATTCCCCTTCAACACATAAAGACATGAATTTTGATAAACTTGGCCTGAATGCCTATGCAACTTGCATTATCTCCATTAGGAGATTTCAAATGAAGTTTTTATCCTCTTTCCCATTATTGAAAAGACCAAAACCTTCTAGGCCTTTTCAATATGTGGGTACCTTCTCATGCTTGGAATTGAGATTACTTGGCATTGAATTCCATTGAGCTTGGAATTGAGCTTACCTGGCATTACATCCTTGCATTCCATGTCCACTGCAGCATACAGAGAATTAAAGAAAATATTCTTGTGTGATGTTCTTGAACTTAAACCAGGACTTGATGTCTTGAGCCTAGTGAGATTCAGATCCCAGAATGATGAATATTAGCAAACTGGGGTTCTACAAGAATGGCTTTAAACTCTTTGTAAAACAGTCTCTCTGCATCCCCCTTAGAGATATTAGTGTATTATTCTGAAATTTAAATAAATGCATCAAGAAGGAAAAAGATGGAATAGAGAATTAAGACAGTTTTTACATCATCTTACTCAAATTTTTCACAGAGTAGATTGAACCAGCAATGAATGCAGCAGGTGACTCCATTTTCCACTTCTCATTCTACCCATTTTGCCCTCACTCCAGAAATCAGTCTTTTTCTTTAGAATAAATTCACCAAGTGTTGCACATGGTGTCAAGGGGGGAGCTCTCATCATGCTGATCCTGGTCTCAGGGCACGATGCAGGTCACAGTGCAGCTGGTGGCACCAACAGAACACAAAGGAAAAAAAGTGTTTTCTTGTTATCTACTGCCCTAAAATTTGTAATGTGTTCAGGTAAATATTTGTGTAGCTAACAGATCATTTAAGGCTCTGCTGTGGGTACCTCTCAAAACTGAGAACTCAGTGATGTTAACGATTTGCCACTAGGATTTTACCAGGAGTCACTAAATGGCACAATTAAATTTGCAGTGTTGCTTCAAGGTTCATTTCCTTTCAGGAGAAGATCAGCTGTCAAATAGAACAAGAGCTGTTCTAGAGAAACAGGATAATCAATTAGTGACCAGCTCAGCACTTTTAGCCAAATGCTTTTATCCATTAATATATTTTTCCCAGCACAGTTGAAGAAAGCTTCTTTATCAGAATAGTTAATGATGTTAAACTTCAGAGCCCAGATAAATTTCTAGATTCATTAAGGGAACACAAAACTAGTAATTTTGGGAGTTTTGCTCAAGAAAGAGAGTCAGTTTCTCCAGTAAATGACTCTGTGTGGATAACATAATTTTCTGTGCAAAAACTGCAGAACTATTAGCATAATAGCACTAAAGCTCTCTTAGATCTCACACTGTGCTGCTGACAGCACTGCCATGACTGATACAGCACAGAAGTATGTTAAATGCATTAGTCTTTCCATTTAGATTTGCAAGCACTGACAGCTGAAAAGAGGAAGGGAGAGGATGCCTAGTTAAAATTATTTCTCCTTCCTCACGTGAAATGCAGTAGGTGAATCCAGTGCTGAAATAGATGAAAGTGTTAGTGTGTTCCAGTCATGAGCATAAGGCATCACTAAGCACTACCTTCCAAAAAAAATCTTGTGTAGGAGACCTCCTGAGAATGAATTAGGGAGTGTGTATACCATTGAAATAAAAGGATTGGTGCAGCAGTAGCTGGGAGCAGAGGCTGGTTTGTTCTCCTGCCAAATGAACACATACTGACTTCACTGGGATTACTCACTACATGGGGACCAACCCTGCTTTTGCTGAAACCAGTGACAGAACTCCCATTGACCTCAGCAGAACCCAGAATTAATGCTCTGTTTCTCTGTGAATTGTGTTTTCACATCATTTACAGGAGGGAGTTTTTCTTCTTGGTCAGCGTGGCAGGAGCTTGTCAGGACGTCACGGAGATCTATGAAGTAGCTGCAGACTAATGTCACTGGGAATGAGGGGAGATTCTGACCCTGTTTGTTGGAGAGAAGCTGGAAGTGATGAGCACAGAGAACTAGAACTGGAAAATTTGGAAGCTGCATGGCAGGATCCTAGCAGCCGCTGGAGCTTTGGGCTTGCTGCAGTTAACAGGTGACACGGAAAGGGAGGGAATTTCTGATCCCTCACACTTTCCCTTCACAATCAAAGCTAGAATGTAATATTTCTAAAGTTTAGACTTCAGGAATTGCAGCAAATAAGTTCAGCTAGTGGCTTTCCTCGGTGAATGGAATGGAACACCAGCTGAGCTTTTCCTGCTCTCTCAGTTCCCTGGAAAATTCTGAGCCTCGTAATAAGTTCAGAGGTGAAATTGATGGCAGGTCACACAGCTACTGGCTGAGGAGTGCTGATGTGCACTCTGAGAATGGTTAATGGTTCATTTTATTGCACAGCCAAAATAAGACAGAGCTGCAGTGCAGACTCTTTTCCACTTGTACTCTGGGGATTCTGAAACATTTCACTTTTTCCTGGTGGCTATATGGAGCAAAACAAAACATCAGCCAGTAGTTTACATTTTTGCTGCCTGCTTTATTTAGCACCATCCCTGAAGTGACTCTGGGCATTTCTAAATAGAGAACTCTCACAACACTGAGCCCATGTGAAAGATGGTGTTGGCTTTCCTCTGAGGAGATTAAAACCAGGATTTTTTTGTGCCAAGCCCAACTTCGTGGCCAAGTTAAGCCAGGGAGCCTGTTCTCTGTCCCATCATGGGCTGTGTTGTGGATTAATGGTGTGACTTGTTCTGTCAGTCTGTCTTTGCAAGTGAATTCACTGGTCTGTGATGTGACAGGTACTTAAAAATGAGCCTTGAATCTGACCTGTGCAGGACAGCCCTTCCTAAGAGAAGGAGGCATTGCCAAATGGACAGGCACTGCCATTTTTCAGAGTATTGTGTTAGTAAAATCGCTACTAGGTTAGAATGGAAATATTTTATATCCCTAAAAAGTTAGGGGATTAATCTTACCATGAGACATCATTTATTAGAAATGTTTCTTTCTGAAACTTTCTGTATAATTCTTTCTGTTCTTTTCTATATTCAATTGTCTTTGTGTCAGTAAAAGACTGAATTACACATCAATGTAAGGAAAACATTCAGGTTCTTTTTAGATGGCTTATGTTTAACAGCTAAAATCAAAGAGGAGAGACAGCCTAGTGGAAGCTTTGCTTAGGTTGCTCTTCAGCAAAGCCCACAGTTCAGAACTTCCCCAAAGAGAACCAGCAACCCCACAAACAGTATAAACCAGCCTGGTGACATGGAGAAGTACCTGATGGCAAGGGCTCTGAGGAAAGCATGCTTTGAAATCCTGTTTTGTGCTTGGATGTGGATGCTCAAAACAGGAACCCTTCTTTGAGAAGGGGTCGGGACAGAATACAAATAAATCAGTAAACCAGAAATGCTCGTGGGACCAAATATTTCAGTCTTTCAGGCAGTTGAAGTCCAGACATTCAGGGGAAGTAAGTTAAATAACTGGTGGTGCATTTGAATGAGAACATTCATCTTGTTTGTCAAAGCCCCACAGATATTCTTCAAACTGACAGAAGCTTCTGACCACATTTCCCCCTTTCCCTACCCTGACTGAACTCGTGAACTGCTTGGGCGCTGCCTGGGTTCCGGGCATTTCAATGGTTTTGGCTGTATTCTAACATTCAGCCTGGAGGAATTCCTGTTAATTTGCTTTATGCTCTTTATTAAGCTTTTGTTTTGTTCCTTCAGGCCTTTTCTGCGTGTTGAATGGGAAAGCATTTTATCTGATGCAATTTACATTTCCGTGATGGCGAGCAATGGGTTCTTTCTCTGAGAACAGACCATGCAAGGATCCAGAGCCCAGAAATTCTTGAGCTTTGTGTTGTTTGGGTGGAAGGTGAGATACTCATGGACCTAGACTTCAGTTCTGCAGGTAGCTTTGGTGTACACCATTTGGTACACCTTTTTTTTAAACACAACATTCATAGGATGAGGGGATACAAAATCTTGATGCTCTGCATCTGAATTTATGAGCAGCTGTAAGCCCCAAACAGTTTTGGGGCTGGTTCTGTTAAATTTCTGAATGTTCTGGAGAAGGACTGATGAGGAGGAGTGCTTGCTGCTTGCAGCAGGTGATCAAGTGAGCAAATATCTGGGGGGTGCTGGGTGTTATTGTTGTGGGAGCCTGCAGGCAGCAAGTGCAGAAGTCTGGGCTTCAAGGATTTTCTCTTGCCATGTATTATAACATCAGGGGAGCCACATGGAAGAGATCAAGGTGTTGTTGTTTTGTTTTTTTTTTTTTTTTTTTAATAGCCAGCCATCCTCCTGCCCCAAGAATTGTGCAGCCTTCACTGTCAAAAGCAGTGTTCTTTTGGCTGATTTTCTGGGTAAGCATCATGATGCAAATACCAAGATGGGATCATGCCCAACTCACCAGTTTCATTGCTCTTGGATTAGTCTGGCAGGTGCTTATGTTACCTAAATTCATCCTGTCAGATGTTTGTATCACGTGGTGAGGCAATCCTGCTCAGCCTTGTGCCTTGGTGCTTGCACTGACCAACCCACTGAAACTGCACATCAAAGCCTTTTTGTATCACTTAAACCTTAGTTACCATTTTGCCTGATGAAGCTTTTAAATGTGCTCTGCTTTTTAAATTTTATTTTGGACATGTCAGAGAGCCTCACAAAAAAGTTGTATTACAGTTTTTTAACTTGGCTCAGAGCCTATGACCATTTTTTTCCCTGTATTTAAAAAGTCTGAAGACATAGAGAGATTTACAAGTTTGGGTTTGCTTGGCCATTGCTCCTTTTCTATCTCTGTTTTTATCTCCCACAATGTAAGGCATAAAACAATATAATCATCCTTGGACTGTAAGGAAGATGATCTCAAAGGCAGTCAAAAATCTGTTTTGATGCTGTTTAAATGAGAAAAATATATCATTTTACATATAAAATAATCAAATTATTTTATTTGCCTGAAGCTTTGAGATCAAATTGGGAGAAACAAATTTACTGCAAACAAAATGAAAGAGAAATATATTTTAGCTGATTAAAACTTTGTTTTCTTCCTGCTTCACCTCGGGTCATCAGACAGATCATATGTCTGTTTTTCCCATAAAATAACTTGACAATTAATTTTGGGAACCTTTCCTGTAGGAGAGGTGAGCCTGTGTCACAGGGTGTGAGATGAGGCAGCGCTCGGAGGGGATGGGAAGGAGCAGTTCAGCTCAGTACATTATACATCAAATTTATACAGCTGACTTGGACTTGGGCAGGACAACAGGAGCCTTGTCCAAGCAGCTGTCCCCAGGCCTGGCCCTGCTCATGAGACTGGGTTTGCTCTTAGAGCTCCACTGGAGAAAGATTCAGCAGCAGGAAGTTTCCATTTGCTTGGCTGCTGCTGTAATGGATGGTGTGGCTCTCTCTTTACTATTTCAGGCTTTTCCTGGCTCTCACAGCAGCACCTTGTAATGGCCCAGCATCATTTATTTAGGTCCATGTGAGGAGGAGCTCAGGCTGGTTGTTTATTTATGCTTGGAACTGGGTTATTTTCTCTCTGCACAGCTTTCCCCAGCCATAGGAGTGAAGGAACTGACATATTTCCAAACAAGTCCAATTAAATGTTGTCAAAACTAAGAGGAAGTCTGATTTCACAGTCAGAATACCCTAAATGATAACTTGATCTAGAATTCCAGTTACAGTGTGGTTTTCAGTGTCTGAATACACCTATTCTGCATAAGGATATAAAGTGTGATTAAATGCAGGACACTGCTAGGCACTTTGTCAAACCCACGTTATAGTTTGGCAAAATATACCTTGTGACCTATTATGAACATTTTTTGCTGTTTGAAACTGTTCTTTCAACTCTTAAAATCAACACAGTACTTTGTTTGAAATATTTAAATGCAGGTTTCCAGCAACTGCAAATTTCTTTTGGTCCCATCTAGTTAGAAAAGTTAGAACCCAGTTAGAAAAGAGTCATGTACCTCAAAATTAATTTCCAGGTTTGCCACTACTAACAGACCTAACATGGTTAGGAAGGCCATTAATTTCTGCACCCTTTGATGAATACAGGGAGAACAAAGATCACGAGGTAACATGTTCCACAGCAGGACACATTGCACTGAAAAAGTCCAGCCATCAAGAAAAGATGAATATAGGATCCAACAAAAAGGGGGCTCTTGACCTATTTCATATTTCACTTTGTACTTAAGAGCCATATTATTTTATTTGTTAGTGTGTTTTTTTCTGGATTTCTAAACATCTATCCCAAACATCTCTATGCTCCTTGGTAAATCAATCCTAGAACATTAGCTACTGTATTATATATAAAATATTAGCTACTGTATTATATGGAAAACTGATTTATTTTGTCTACCATGCTTTTGTAAGGTAGGGGTTTATGGTTGTCAGTAATTTGAGCCCACAGAGCTCAATGACTGTCTGAAATCAAGGTGTTTAACCCCCTTTTCTTAGAGATTTGATCCTGAGAAGGAAGCTCTCCAGCATGTTGGTGCTGTTTTGTATAAAAATTATGATTTGTTAGAAAGAAGAACATCTTAACGTTTTGTGCAGAAAGCAGCTGAGCTCCACCTGAATCTGTTCACAGGACCAGTGTCCTCCAGGGCCTGATAGAAGCTGCTGTGGACATTTGGTGCACATCTGCAGCCATGTTCAGTTTCCTCCTAAGGAATTCAGTCCATGTGTGGTGAAACAGCTCTGTGGAATTCCAGCTAGTGCCCAGCACGTGGCCATGGCTGGGGAATTTAACTCCAAACTGCAGCCCAGCTCTGAACCAGAACAAAGGGAGGGTTCATACCTTCTCTCCTCTACTGAGCTTTGCATTGGTAACTTGGTAAAGAAGTTCTGTCTTCGGGACTGAAAACAAGAATTGTTTTTTGCAGGCAATATTGCACAGGTAAGTTGAAAACCAGCATTTGTTTCCATGGATTCATAGGCTAGGTAGGTGAATCCTAACTCTGGACACATCAGGTTTTCCAAGCTAAATCCTAGGACCAAAAAACTTCAAAAAAGGAAAACTTTTGCAATTAATCTCAAATGTGCCCTCATCTGTAAATACGATCATGAGACCTACCTAAATGTGAAAAACTTACATGTCTTCAAATTAGTTTATTTTTGTGAATGCAAATGATCATACAGGCAAAGAATTCTTTTAATTGGCATAACTGATACCACTTTTTTGTTTAACTTTGTGCAATTTGCTTCATTTCCCCACTGCAACAAGCAGAGGTTTTTTTTATTTTCTCCTGAAATATTTGCAACTCAGCCTTTTGGGAATGAAGAGCTGTTGCTTCAACAATGAGTGCTCCATGTGTGAAAACACATCTAAAGCACGTAGATAGTGTGTATTCAGTAGGAGGATGGCAAATCAGAGCTTGCTGTGTAATTCTTAGTGGGTGTGGAAGGAAAGTGAGGTCAAAGTGTGAAGGGCAAGGTTCATGAAGAGCCAAATGGGGAAAGTGCAGTGGGAAGTGGGATGGAAAAACATCCAAGCTCCTTCCTGCCCCAGGGAGTGGGGAAGCAAAGGCTGTGCAGTGAGTGTTTGTATTTATAAAAGAGGTGACAGGGAATGCTGCCCTGCTCAGTGGAAATGCTGACAAAATGTCTGGGCAGCTCATGTCTCTGATAGCCATGGAGCTGGCTCCTGTCTGGTTTTCCCCATGCAGAGACATTCTTTCCCCTGCTTTACTAGGGCCCTGAGAAATAGAAAGGAAGATGTCATCTCAAGCTGATCCTATAAACACTGCTATCAGAAAAGACATTTTAAACTATCATAAAAAAGGCCCATTGTGCAACTGGACTCTTGGAACCAGAGTGGCTTATGGCTCAAGCATTGTTAAAGGTTAATGTTCCTATCATTGCATTCCTTCTTCCAGTTCCCATAACCAGGCTGTAATGATAGATAAATATATGAGCTATTTCTTTGTGTTGGCAAAATCACAATTCAGAAAGACATAGTTTCCTAGGTTATTTTTAAACTGGTTTATAGCTAGATGAATAAACCCATCTTTTTTTAAGAGAAAAGGCTTTCAATGTTCTGTTGCTTTTGCAGAACGTGAGCATTTGTGAACGTTTTTGTCTATCAAAACAGAGCAACAGCTTTATGAAGTCAGCTCATGAACTGAAAAGGAATCTAATTAAAGCAATAGTGTTGGTTTACTGTTGCCAAGTGTTAACCAGTCTTGTACTTCCCACAATTATTTGTACTGTTGTACAATAATTTGAATGTCTTTGTCATTGTTGGGCATTGTTATGTTCCTGTAAGTGATTCTGGGGCAGAAATTCTATTTTCTGTTAGTTGACTGAGCAAGAGAGTCTGCACATATCTCCTCCAAGCTCTCCCCATGTTCACACAAGGATCAAAGAAATATCTTCTCTGTTTTAGAGAGTTGCTGTGCTGCTTGGTCAGTGCACCAGCAGTGCTTTCTCTCAGTGAAGTTCTCTGATAAAATGCTATAAATGCTAAGAAACTCTTCAGATTGAGCTCTAAAAGTTTTCCTGTGACACATGGCAGGGGTAGAGCATCTTAGCCCAGAATTTCTTGAAAAATCAGGACAGGGAAAATTCAGTCTTCACATTTCCATCTGATTTAGAGAAGCTTCTGAGCAGCCACAAAGTTCCTCTTACCCAGCTCCTCTCAGACATCTTCAGAGCTGCTGGGTCTGAGTGATGGAGCTTGGGCATCCTTCCCTCTGTGTTTTTGGGTGAGTCCCCAGCAAGGCTCTGCTGTGCTCAGCACCTCTTCCAAAGGGTTGGATGCTGTATCACCACTCCCAGTTCAGGTTTTCTGCTTCAGGACAAACTGAGAGGAGAAGCAGGCCAGCTGCAGCTACCTCCTATTTTTGGAGTCAGTCTACTGGAACCAATTCTGTGCTAAAAGTAATCCCAAATAATTTCTTTTTCTTACAGGCAGAGAAAACACTCCAGTAACTCTTTCCTGGTTTTGGAGGGAAGTAAATAATTCCCCATTTCACCATCTCAAGGAAAACACCTGTGAAAGGTAAGCTGGTGAGATATTTTGGCAGCATGGCTCCATGGCAGTGATGTATTCCAGTGAGCAGAACTTGGGCTCCAGATGGTGTCTGAGTAGATGGCCCTGGTTCCCTGCAGAGATTTGATAATCAGGTTGTTCTTTTTAACTTGGACTGGTAATAGAGTTTAAATCTTCAGCATGGAAATACAAATTTTAACTTTTAAAATTTCCACAAAAAGAGAACAGCAGTGTAAAGGATTTCAAGAAAGAAGTGTATTTCTTTTCACTGCAGGTATTCTAAGAAGATTTTTTTGTAAATCTCAAAATTATTTCTGAAAGCATTTTGAAATTCATTCCACCCCTTCTGAAAGCACAGTGCTTAAATTAAAAACAGTTCAATTAATCTTAAAAAAGTAACAAACACATGAAACAAAGGAAATTTTGACTTTAGAATAATACTTTAAAATGACTGCATCTGATCAGTCTATCACATAAATTACAATATAATTTGAATAATTACAATATGATTTTATCACATTACAGTATGATTTGTAAGAGCATGTGAGCAAATTCAGGTGGATTTTTTAATTCACTTTCCCATTCCCATATAAAAAGGGAAATCTGTTTAACAGAAAATATTTTTTATTTAATTGAATAAAAAGAAATTCAGCCCTAATCCTCTTTAGCACTTAGATATTGCCAAACATTATATTTTTAAAATGTACTTAAAGAACTTGTTTCAAGGGAGCTCCCCCTGCCCTCAGAGGCAGGTGCTGCAGTACAGCTGTGAAGAATAATGTTCTGCAAGCTGTGAGAGAAACTGATTAGGCAATGTTCACACAAAATAAACCCCTACCTCCCTTCTCTACCCTCTCTCTTCTTCCAGCCCTCCACTTAAGCAACCCCCTGTGATAAAGAACAGCATTTAAAATTGTGTGACACACTCTGAGGAAGGTGGCTGGGCTTAATTTCCTTTCTGCATTTCCTTGCCTCCCTACATAACCTTTAATGTCAGGGCCCAGAAGCTTTTTTGGCAGGAGGAGAGGGCTGTGCCAAGAGCAGGGGCAGCTCATGATGAGCTTTGGTGTCACTCATGTCTGCAAACTCCCCTGGGTAACAGCCAGAAAACACTGGGGGGAAGGCAGGATGAGCATGGATAGTAAAGGATGCCCCTGCAGGGTATGGTCAGGAAGATTTGGTCACATCCTGAAGATTTTTTCCCTCAAAATGGATTTGCTGCACATGTAAACTTCCTTTTGTAGTAACAGAGCATGAAAGATTGTGGGAAATGGAAAGGCAGAAACTCCTACAGATGAAGGAGGGTTTGATCTGCAGCTTGGATGGAGGTAAAAATAAAGTACACAGACATTAGGTAGAAAAACCATAAACTTGTGTTTCTTCAGATGGAAGTGAAAATATGCCTTAAAAATAAATCTCACAGACATTAAGTAGAAAAATAATCAATTTCTGTTTCTATAGCTGTAAGTGAAAATCTGCTTTAAGTGAGTGAGAAACTGAACTGATGAGATGGTGAAGGGTTTATAGTGTAGGGGTGTGGTTGTATGGAATAAGCAAAGAGTTTGGGAGTTATACCAGAAGCCTCTGTGTGTGTGTGTGATAATAGCCATTGGGTAAAACATCCACAGTGAAGCAGAAATAAGTAAAGGTGATAGCTTAGAAAAGCAAAATCCACCCTGTGGTGGCTGTCTATTAGACTAGAAAGTTCTGTGTTGTCTTGTAACAAAGAACTTGTGACTACTTTGAGCCATAACCAACTGCTTGCTCCTCTGAAATCCCTGAGAGTGATGTTTATCTGAGCAGTGAATCCTCCTTAGCCCAAAGAGGGTCCCACCCCTTCACTAAAAGCAGTGACAATGATGAAAGATGACTGGGGATGAACAGATCTGTCTCTTACATGTGAAACTTATTCAGGTCAGAAGAAAAGGCTGCCTTGAGAGTGGAGCCAGTGCCATGGTGGGGCTTTGGGTGCTCACACTTACAGAGCATCCTCTGAGCATCCCCTTCATCCCTGTGTGATGCCAGGGGATCTGAGCTCCCACCAGACATTGCCAGTGCCTGTGACTCGTGCCCAGGGAGAGGGAATTAGTTGTGGTTGCACTTCTGGTGCTAAAGCTGCTGTTTGCTCTTTATGTGAAAGAGACAGGAAAGAAGGAAAAGGGACAGCATTCTCCTCTCTAGCAGCTACACAACAAAGTGTAGCTTTCAAAATAAATGACTGGTTTTTTCCAATTTTTTTAAGGGGGGGAAAAATAATCCTCCCGAGATGCAATCTTGAGCAAAGTACAAGAAGTTCCCAAAGGATGCTGAACATGAGCAAAAACATTTCCAGCATACTTATAGTAATGCTGTGTTTACTTTGTCAATTAATGATTCATTACCCCAAACAGCTTGTGCATTACAACTGGCTCTGCACTGTATTTAAGGAGCTGCAAACTGTAAATGGCAAAAGATGGCTCCACTTTTCTTGCAGCCATTTGTTTATCTGAGCACCAGAAAACAGAGCTGTGGAGGGAGTGGAGGGTACCACATGTTTATTTGCTTAGTCTTGCAGTGCCTCTGCTCTTTGATGGGGAGATCTATTCCCTCCATGGGCCTTCTCTTGGGTCTGAGCACAGACCTGGGCCACAAATTGCCTCTGTTCCCCTTCCAAGACCTGTTGCTCCATTTCCATGGGCAGAGGGACCCCACAATTGCCCAGAAGCTGAAGGCACAAATGCAGCTGGTTTCCAGGAGCCATCATCAGCCATGCAATGGCTGCAGGACAGGGAAGAGGTCAGACCAAGTATTCTGCTGGTGTAAATCAGTCCAGCTTGTCATGGGCTTTAATGGAATGGGCTGATTTATACCAGTTGGGAATCTGACCTGTCACAGACAGAGATGGAAAATGCAGCTCAGCTCAGTTCAGTGGGAGTTGTGCTCCCTAGTGTGGAACAGAGCTGAGCTCCTGCAGCTGTGGGAGATGCATCTCGGATTTCCCCACTCTGGTGTTCTTAAAATTATAGCAGAGCTTTTCAATCATGGCGCATTTTTATTTTATTTTATTTTATTTTATTTTGTTTTATTTTATTTTATTTTATTTTATTTTATTTTATTTTATTTTATTTTATTTATTTTATTTTATTTTATTTTATTTTATTTTATTTTATTTATTTTATTTTTTATATTATTTTATTTCTATATTATTTTATATTTTATATTTTATATTTTATATTTTATTTTATATTTTATATTTTATCTTTTATTTTATTTTATTTTATTTTATTTTTATTTTTTTTTTATTTCTTTTATTTTATTTTATTTTATTTTATTTTATTTTATTTTATTTTCTTTTATTTTATTTTATTTTATTTTATTTTTTTTTTATTGCCATCAGGCTGTCTGAGCCTGGTTAAACATGTGGTTGTAACTTTGTTAGACTTTTTCTAAAATGAATTTCACCCTGATGGCTTTCACCTTGATAAATTACCCCATAAATGGACATAGGTGAAAGCTGGAATCCTCTAGCATTAGTCTAAAAGAACAAGGTAATGGTTTTACTTTGCACATAATAGTTACAAATTTGATCAAAAGCCCATGGTGGAGAAACTGCCTTCCTTCAAAAGGCCACACCAGGCACTCTTTGCCACTGCTGGTGCCAAAAGATCCAAGCTGTTTATTTGCAGTCTTATCTTCAGAACAGTTTGGTTCCCATTCAGACACGAGCCCACAGAGGGCATTGCTCAGGAAGCCTCAGGCATTCAGCTCCTCTGAGTCCAAGGTGCACACAGTCCATGTCTAAGGAAGAGCCAGGACCTCTGCACGGGCTGAAAAGCAGCCAGTGCTTTCCAAATCAGCAGGCAGAGAGGATGAAGGGCAGCCAACACCTTGTATCTGGAAAGGAGAGGAAGTACACCTTGTTCAGCATCACCAGCCTGTGCTGCTCCCCACCTGGGGCTCAGAGCTCACCTGTGAGCTGTGAGAGAAAAGAGCTTTGAATACAGAAACCATCATTGCTTTAAAAATAAACCTGCCATTTCCTGGCTCTGCAGAATTTGCAGATTTCTTGAATATTAGGATATCAACACAGAGATATGAATCAATAGTTTCAGATAGGGTCTGCAAATCAGCTTTTCCCCCAGCATTTATTTTTTGTTCATATTGTTATCAGTTTTTATGAGCATTGAGTGTCTTGTGAATGTCAGCTAACCAGGGTGATATAAATCTTAGAGCTGTGAGAACTGAAAAGATATTTGCAAGCAATTATGCAATCACATGTATTAAAATAAAACAAATTGGGGCCAAAGTCTAGACATTTGCCTTTCAGTTATGTGATTCTTATCTCTGTCATTCAGTTTCTCCATGGAGATGGTCAGTAAAATCTCCTCACAGAAGAAAAGATAAAAGGCCAACAGCAGAGTTAGCCAAACTGTGAATTTTAAACTGGTATTGTATAATTTTTCATTATTGAGTGAAAAATGTAAAGCCAAATGATGCACTATTTTAATTGATAAGCCTTCCATAGGTTTCACTAGTGACTCTGCTGCATTCCAAGGAGTTTGGATCCAATACCTTTTGGAAAAAAGCAAAATGAGGGGAGCTTCCAGATAAGCAAAAGTTGGACTCAGATATGGAAACTGAACCAGGACTCTGCAGGACACAAGACAAATTTGAGAGCTGACTGGAACAAAAGCCATTCAAGCTGGAGGTGTCCTTTGACAGAGAGTGACCACACTGGGTATTTTTGCAGGCTGGTACTGGTAGCCTTTAATTCCTTCTGCAGAATTTGAACCAAGGGCTTTGCATGAATTAAAACATGGTATGGGCAAGAGTACCTACAGATACAGGAATCGGGTGAAGAAATAATCTAGTGGAGAAATCCTGTGTTCATATTCTAATTTCCAAAATCTTGTTGCCTTTTGATGTATTAAAATTGCCAATTGAGATGCTTCATCTAGGCTGTCTAGGTAAGTTTCTGTTGCATTCATTGTTGTCATAGAACAGCCACATATTTTGATTTTTTTTTTCCTTTTAACTTGAAGGCATATTTACAAAGCACATTATTGATAATAATATTTATATTAATAGTATAATTAATAGTATAATTAATTTATAGTAATATTTATATCAACATTTATAGCAATATTTATATTTAATTATCCCTATTTAATTATTATAATATATACTATATAAAATTTATATATTAATATATTATACATATTTTATATATTATATTATTTATATAACGGTTCCTCCATTTGAAAGCTTTGGGTAAACATGAATGTGCAGGCACTGCTGATGATTCTTGTCTTCCAAGTATTGACATTTATGGTCCTGGAGCTAATTTGTTTAAAGTTCCAACACTTTGACCTACCTGAGCTGCAGACACTTCTCTGGATCTTTTCTTTTTTTGAAAGAGAATTGGAAAATCATTCTTAAGAACTGATATTTTCACATATAGTAAGAAAGAGGGTCATGTGATAAGAGGAGAGAAAGAGAATTTCCCATAACACCTCACAAAGTTGGCTCAGGGAGAATTCATTATTGGGTGGTTGGTAAATCTATGCGATATTTGAGGCAAAAGAAATGCTTAAGATATGGTAGAAATGTTGCCTGTTAAAATGTAAAATGAGGCACTGTGATTCACATGGGTTCTTATGAGCTGGCACGCTCAGTAAAAACATATTTTCATTGTTTCCACAATTTTTTTTTTGGTGTTTTGAGAACAGGGGAGATTTGAATGTGCTCAGGCATACCCACCACGTTTTTATAACCAAGCTCATCATTCCCAGCTCAGTTTGCCCCTTACTTTATCAATCCCTCCCTCTGTGATTTCTTGATGCAAACAGAGAGTCAGGACCTAGGAATAAACCCCCTGCTGTCACCTCAGGCATTGTTCTGGGGTTGTTTTCTCACTTATTTCCATGCTGAACTCCCACAATCATGTTTCTCCCTCCAGCCTCTAATGTTCTTTCTTTTTTGAGCATTTTTTCTTGAACTGCTGAGATTGTTAAGAGAAAACCACTTACTGAGGACTCTGCCAACACCACTCAGAAGAATGCCAGAGTAGGAAAACAGAGGATAGGATCTTTTGCATCTGAACTATCTGAATCAGTAAAAGTGTTGGTTGTCTGCTAGAACCACGTGATTTCATCCCAAATTGCTTCTTCAGCACAGAGTGAAATAACAGTAGAAGTTATTTCTTCTTGGGTGAGTCTTTTCTTGCAATTAATTTAGGGGGGAATTGAGGCTTTTGTCACCTCTTGGAATGTTTTGCTCACCATTAGGTCCCCCTCCTTCCAAATGACTCATCTAGAACCACAATGAGTCTCCCACAGGGGTTTTCTTTTCGATGTCATTTTAAAGAAAGTGATTTTATGAAATTGCTCTGCTAACCTCATGGAAATGTGCTTTATTGCAAGAGCTCCAGCCTCTCTCATAACACAATCCAAAGTGCTGGAGCCAGTGAAGCTCTTTTCAGGGATTTTTACTCAAGGAAGTTTGCATGGGAGCTGTGTTCTGTCTAGGGTTTGTTTAGGTGGATACAAGCAGGAAAAGCCTGCATCAGCCCAAACACTCTAAGAACTTTCTCACACAATCCCAAGAAAGAAAAAATTTTAAGTTTTGATCTATAGTAATTTAATAACTTTTAAATTTGGCATTTGGCAGCTTGCATTCACTGATACTGGTAGGTAAGGGGCTTGGCACACAATGCATTAAAATCCTTCCCTCTGAGGAAAGATTCACAGTATTAGTGCCATGCTTGGATATAATATTGCTTTTTAAATTCTCCAGATTTCAGCCTGTTATCATCTGAAGTTTTGGGTCCAGGCTATTTACCAATGGGTGCATTCTCTCCCTTTATGAACATTGTAGAGAGCTGCCATTAAACCTGAGCTGATTTTTCCCTTGTGTCAATACTGGACTAAAACAGAAAAGGAAAAAAAAAAAGCAGCATATTTCAAACCCACTAGAAAATAACTTTTGACATATGATAGTTGAAGCTTAAACTAGTTCCTATCTTATCCCTCTGTGTGTTTATAATCCCTCTTGAATTCCAGCACATTTTGTTTTGACATTTTTCTCAATAGTTACCAAGACTAATATGAGTCGTTTCAATCCCCTCCAAAACTGTGATACAAAATAAAATACACCAAAGATTTAAATGATATAAACAGCTATGAATACTTAACCATGTCATGGCAGGAGAGCTTGGGGGCTCGCTTTCAAAGTGAAGTTGCCTTCATCTTCACCACACTGCATTCAGTCAAAGCAGTTAGGATTGTACACCATGAAGCATAAAGCAGTGAAGGTAGAAGGCATCCTTAAATGCTTTATTTTGATACTTAGGCAATAAAACAAACAAACTGGGGCTCTTTTTGATGACCACTCTCCTGCAAGAGCTCCTCTGGCAGAACAAGTGTCACTGTGGCACAGCTCCTCTCCTCTCCACATGGGAGACCCCACCACCTTCAGCTCTGCTCAGGACTAAGCTGAAATCAGTCTCACCAGGTTACTCTGGGGAAGACCAGCAGCTGCCCTGCTGGTGAAAAGCTGTCTGGAACAACTGCAAGTTTTACAAGATGAACCAGTATCTTTTCCCCTCCTACCCCTGCCCAGCATCTCCCTCTCCCAGACTTCTTTTGTTGCTTAATCTTTCTAAACCATTCCAGACTCACTGGCTGTGCAGCCAACCCAAGCAGGGCAGCTTCCTGGTCATGACTTCCAACATTCCCTGCCTTTGGAGGGCTGGCACTTCAAATGTGGGAGCAGGAAGCAGCTGCCACCCTAAAGTGGCTGTGGGAAGACAGCTGGCTTTTTGCATCTCCAAATTTGGCTTTTTGGATCTCCATCTCTCTGATCAGTGTGACATTGTTCACAGCGGTTTTAGGATGAGGGAAGGGATGAGAAAGTTGACTCCATGTTCAGAAGGCTTGGTTTATTGTTTTATGATATATATTATGGTAAAACTATACTAAAAGAATAGAAGAAAAGATTTCATCAAAGGCTGGCTAAGAATAGAAAAAGAATGAATAACAAAGGTTTGTCTGTGACCGAGACAGTCTGGACAGCTGGGCTGGGATTGGCCATTAATTAGAAACAACCAGGTGAGACCAATCCCAGATCCACCTGCTGCATCCCACAGCGATAAGAATTGTTTACATTCTGTTCTTGAAGCCTCTCAGCTTCTCAAGAGGAAAAAATCCGAAAGAAAAGATTTTCATGAAACATGTCAGTGACAGATCAGTGAGCACCAGCTTTGCCTTCAGCACGGTCTGAGACCTGCACTCACTCTGCAGCATTGCACCTCTTAGGTTAAAAGTGTTAATTGTGATAAAACCCCTCAGTTGTTGAATCCCTTTTCCTGTGGGGAGACAGAGAGCTGTGCCCAGATGTCCTGATGGACAGATTTTGGAGGTGTATCCAAGGCAAGGCTGAGTGGATGCTTGTGGACAGCCCTGCTTCAACCCATTTTATCCATTTGCAAAATTAACTTCTTATTTAAAGGTCTTCATAATTGAAGTCTTAGGAAAGTTGCTTGGATATTATTTTGGGAGGTTGTTACAAACCTCAGCTTGGCTCTAGTGCAGCTCCATCTGAGGCACTGTGTCCTGCTCAGAGCCCATCTTTGTGAAAGAGATCTTGATGAACTGGAGCAGTTTGAACAGTGCCATCCACTGAGTTTTAAACAGAATGTTGGGCCAGGTAGCACCCAGAGGTCTCTTGGCCTTAATTTATCCTGTGGTGCACTGATCCCCTCAGGGGAATTTCTGCAGGAATTTCTGCAGGAGAAAAGGGGTTTAGCATGTGATTGCAAATGGTTGTACTGCCCACCAAAGCAGGAATCAGCAGTGTAATAACATTTGCTGTCATCTACATTCTTTTCCTTGAGTTCCAGTCACAGAGGTTTGTACACATATTGATTAAAGGGACACTGTGTGAGGAAGAAATCATTTGCTTATTAAGTCTCTGGTTGATTGATTCTCCAAATACAAGAATTTTTAAAATGCATTCCTAATTTCCTAAGTTATGCACGTGTCTTTTTGTATTTCATTATGGAATTGATATGTTTAGATTGCTCTTTTTTAGTCCTCTTGCAATTAGACCTGGTTATTGCTTTTTTTTCCTATTTGTTTGAAGAACTTTGGAACAATTGCAATTTTTATTTAGTAAAATTTTACAGGAATTTACTTATCTCCACCTTGTAATTTTAGTGCTGTATAGACTCTGAGAAATTGCAGACAGATCAAAATTAGTTTAGGAGGCCAATGTTTCTGTCAATATTCTTTGCTTTTTTCCTTTCTACAGAAATGAAGGATAAAATGTCATTGTAATTGCACAATCCTTTTCCTTCAGGACAGATTGCAAAGGGAAGGGCTCTTCCAAAGAACTTGTTATGGTTGTTTCTTATTTCTGTTGTAGTTGTCTGAGGCCCCAGTCAAAACCTTAGTCCTGTTTTTCTAGGCATTAGTTTAATACATAGAAGCAGTTCTTGCTCAGCAAATTTATATTTAGGAGGCAAAGCAAATAGATAAAAGAGAAGAAAATGTCTTACCCAGGCTTTTTCAGACAGATTGAATTCTATCTTCACTGCAAAAGGCAGCACAAAAAGCATTCCTGAAGCAAGATTGATACCTGAAATTAAAATCCTAGTGAACCAGTGGAGCAAAAGTCAAAGTTATCTCCAAGCAGCTGCAGTCATGGAGATGAGATTAGCAAGTATAAAGTGTGCTGCTAGAATTCTACTTTGACCAAAATCACTTGACATAAAACCACCATCCTTCTACTCCTCCCTACCACACTCTGTTGTTAATACCTAGGTAAAGGGCTTTAGGGCTGTTTATGAGGCTTTTAGCAGTAAGTATGAACTCCTGTCCCTGAATCAGTGAGAAGCAAACTACGTGTAACTCATCCTTACCAAAACTTAGATGTTTGTTTGTTAAGGTCATCCTTACCCTGTGAAAGATGCTGCCTGCTTTTGGTCTATGGCTATGAAAATGACCATACAAAGGGCATTTGTTTGAAAAAATGCAGTTAGAGAGATCAATTCATTTCTTATTTGCTTTCCCTCTCCAAGTGATTTTAACCACATCTCCATGTGAGATATGTCTAGTTCATTGCCAAAGTTAAATATTGATTCTGACACAAGCTGTCCAGATAAGAGAAGTTACCTTCCACTGCAAACTCGTGTTCAGAACAAACTTTCTCATGCATCAGAAACAAGCCAAATTCATGAGTCACATTTCAATTGTGTTACAGGTCTTTATAATTTATTCTAGCTCTATTCCATCCTTTTATGGTTCCACTGGGCTGCTCTTCATTGCTACTGCTGACCCACTTTCAATAGTGCATTAAGTTATGTGATTAACATCTGTCACATGTTGTTTGTACTCTCTTCTTCTCCCCAGGGATGGAAGTGTGTGCAGTGAAGTGTCCTGTTAATTTGTTATTTTAAATAAGAATGTTGTTGTGTATTTATTAAAGAAGGCAAGGTCAGGGAATGGGCCTTCCTTTTGAACCAAAAAATGAGTGTGTTTGTGATGGGTTTTTCCCTCAGCCCTGATTACAAATAACAATATTGTGAGTAAAATTAACATAGAGACTTCATTTTGTAGGAGCAATATGACATCACAGGGTTTTTTTTACACCTTCCATTAGTGTTTTGTTTTTCTGCATTTGTTCTTACAGAAAGGCACGTCTGCTTACCAGTGAATTGTCTGAGTCCAAAATGCTTTTTGAGTCATAAATTATCTTTTGCCTTTTGTAACCACACTGAAGATATCATATGGACATACATATATATATATATATATATATGGTAGTAACAGTATTTCAACATTAGAAAAATTAGTGCAGCCAGTAAAAAACAATCCTTCATCAAGAAGGATGATGGACACAGTTCCACAGTGCTTTAACTTTTATCTTGTTTTTTCTCGTTTGTGGTTTCTGAAGCAGTTCCTCATGGAACTTGCCTTTGCTTTCCTTGCTCTTTTTTTTGCCCAGTTTATTTCTGGTCATCTTGGCCTAAGCAAAAGCTAGAAGCTGTGAGCCATTAGCTTTTAAAAATGTGAAAACTTGTTTTCGTATTTATTGGGCTGTTTCAGACTGAAGTGTTGGAAACAGCTGGGAGGCTAATCAGAAACGTTCTGAGAAATACTAATTAATGAAAAATTTAGTGGTCTGGATTGCTTTTAGCACAAGAAGCTCATTCCTTGTCAGGTTTCTATATCCACGGGATGTTTGCCTTGTTATCCTAAGAGCACTTTCTAAGTGGAGAAAGGAAAGTTTGGAAAAGAATGCATGATAACAGAAAATGAGAAGATTATAAATATGAGCTCTGGCTCTCCTAAACCAAATGGCTAAACTGTAATTAACCTCATTGGGCCCAGGATTTCATCCTGAAGGTTTCTGATAATATTTTTGGAGCTATAGAATGCTAGTGTGAAGAAATACTGTTATCTGTGGTATACAATAGAGGAGGGTGCCTAGAGATACAGAGTACTTAATGAAATTCAAAAGGATTTCTCTGTGTCACTGAGAGTCACGTCACGAGGCTTGCCACGTGGGAGTGGTTTTCTCTGTCACACTCAACTCTTTGAAGCAAGGACAGTTTTGAAATCTGGCATATCAGGTTTCAGAACTGCCTCTTGCATCCCTTCAGGAGATGTTGCCTTGTCTGATGTAATTCTCCATCTTCTGGTTTTGCCTGGGACAGCCCACAAATGCAACAACACCCACTGGCTTTGATTTGGGTCATCTGACTTTCCAAAGCTGAATGGCGAGTTGGGTGTTTGATTTGGGTACCCTGGCTTTCCAAAGCTGAATGGACAGTTGGATGTTTGATTTGGGTTCTCTGGCTTTCCAAAGCTCAATGGACAGTTGGATGTTTGATTTGGGTTATCTGGCTTTCCAAAGCTGAATGGACAGTTGGATGTTTGATTTGGGTTATCTGGCTTTCCAAAGCTGAATGGACAGTTGGATGTTTGATTTGGGTTATCTGGCTTTCCAAAGCTGAATGGACAGTTGGATGTTTGATTTGGGTTATCTGGCTTTCCAAAGCTGAATGGACAGTTGGATGTTTGATTTGGGTTATCTGGCTTTCCAAAGCTGAATGGACAGTTGGATGTTTGATTTGGGTTATCTGGTTTTCCAAAGCTCAATGGACAGCTGAACTGTTCAATTAGTGAACTGAGCAGAACAAACCAACTGAAGAGTTCCTGTTTCATGCTACATTTTTCACCCAAAATGAGACCTCTAATCCAATGTTGTTATAGCTAAGATTACAACAGGGAGAAGACCTGGACACAAGAGAGACTATTTGCTCCACAAAATCAATTTTCTCATTTAGCAGCCCAGGCTGGAAGCTGCCATTTGTTCAGCTGCTCTGACAAGATGCCTCTGAGTGACCATATCCTCAGGCAGAGAGAACCAGGATTAAATCCTGTCAGAAGTAAAGTAAGACAGAAGATGTCCTGAAGATTGGAGAAGAGTTTTCAGAACTGAAGAGAACATTCAGCTCCTGATGCTAAGCTGAAAGGTTACCAGAACTTGAATTTACCTTTCTCTTTCATGTCAAGGATTTAGGAGTCTAAAATGAAAGCTCTCTTTTGTGCCATAGGCTCTCTTCAGTCTTCTCCTAGGATTCTAGGAATCTTCTGGATCCTCTTAGGCTCTGCAGCAGTAGGAGATGATAGGAGAAGTCTTTTGCTTGGAAGGATTTAGTACCATGGATATCTGGGCTACCCAAACCCCTGGGCCTCTGTGTCAGGCCGTTAATCAAAACCAGGAACTTTGTGACTACACCTAACAGTGAGCATGAGTTTCTGAAGATGCCTTTGCTTCCTGTTGAATATTATTATAAGGGTAATTTCTCATGGAGTTAATTATGTCTAATGTCAAATTAGAATTCACCAGTGCTGATTATAATTGGTTGTGTTTTTCTGCACACAGAAATTCCTAATGCTGTGCTGTTTGAATCATAGCTCTGGATCAGCAGTGGAGAAGGATTCTTTGGAGTGAAGAACTGACAACTGTAATTGTGCAATGAAATAATTGAAGCGTGCTGAGCAATTAAGGAGTCTATTTATAGCCAGAACATATTTCTGACTCTTTTTGCCATCCTCATTTTTTTGTTACCTTACGTACGAGGGAAAGAACAGCTCAGTTGTGTTGCCATAGCTTAACCAGAAGCAATCAATGTGTTGTGTAAAGGTGGGATCAGTGGGCAGCACTGCATCAAACATATGTCAGGTGTGGGTTTGGTGGCCAGGTCATGGCCAGGGACAGATTCTGATTTGTGTGAGTCAAAGAACTTGGCAAATTTCTTGGTGACATTTCTCTTCCAAAGTGGAGTGTCCCTCCTTTGCTCATCTTCTCCAGGGACAGTGCTCCTCTTGAGCAACGTGGGTCAGCTGCTCCTTGTGAAAGTTTCATCACTCATCTCAGTCTCAAGAAAGTGACATGCTGTTCCTTAAAGATTTTGGCAAAAGCTGAGCCTCACTGGAAGAGGGGCCCCCCCGTTGTTTGCACAGAGGCCAGGGCCAAACCCTTGAATCTGGTTTATGATTCAGGGACTGGAATCTCAATAATCTGGAGGAATTTGTTCTCGGAGTCTGGTCTTGGCCTACTGTAGCTACTCTCTTGGTTTTATTTCTAATATATTGATGAGCTAATTGAGCAGTATAAATCACAATGAATCAGAAAATACACAACCCTGAGTCAAGTATTTGAGTCTGGGGCAGAGAAAATGGGGTTTTGCTTTGTGTTTTGACTTCTACCTGTCCCTGTCTCTGTTGCATGATCTTAAGAAGACAGGGTCCATTTTTCTTGGGAAGGAAGGTGATTGTCACTGGTACAGAGAGATTGCAATGAAAGAGCTAAGGTCGTGGTCCTTGGCAAACAGGTGAAATAAAAACATTAGTTACTGCAAAGACAGGAACTCTTGAGCAGTTAGAAATTGGTTCTTGTGAATTGCTCTTTAGTCTGTCATGTCAAGTTTGTGTCACAACTATTATGTCTCTCACGTTCCATTTCTTGTGCTTATTTTAGTCATGGTTATGAACTGTACTGAGGATCCTCTCTTGGATTGCTCTTCCTATCAGAGGTGACATAATTTCTTTGCTGAATCATTTCTAGGTCTCAGTATTTTCTCTTAAAAGTTAAAAATGACTTTTTTTATTGTAGAAGCAAATTCCTGTGCATTTTGCTTCATAATGCATTGAAAGTTCTTTTAATTTGGAAGATCCTTTAAGGTCTGAGATGGTAGTGAGACTTGAAAATTGTTCAATGTTAACTCAATTTTACTTTAGTATTAGATTAGCGTTAGTTTCCAAACACTTTTGCCCCTTTTTAAGTTCTTAAGTTACACATTAAGCACAGCAAGCATTATAGATTTTGCCAGCAGTCTAGATAAGATCTGACAAGATTTGCTATTTCCAAAATTACATGAAAACAGTCCTCCCTAATCCTCTACAATTCAGAAAAAATAAACAAAAACCCTAAGGTATTTCTGTTTGTCTAGACATTAACCCAACTGGTTTTGTTTTTTTGGTTTTTTTTTTTTTTCCTGCACTAAAACCTTCCACTGCTGCTATTACATTTCCATGTAGAGATTAATCAAGGACAGGTCCCTACTGGTGATTTCTGTCCCAACAATCTGACTGCTGGAGATGGTGGGAAGAAACCTGGCAAGTATTTTTCCTCACTGATCTCTCCCATTGAGACAAACCTTCATGACAAGGGCTGATTTCTGTGCTTAGATCTTCCTCTACCAAGTCATTTGGTTTTCTAGGTTGTGTAGCCCTTAATGTGCCACCAGCTCCTTCCTCAGCTGCGTTTCTGGGCTTCTTTGGTGAGTAGCTACAAGCCCAAGGACAGGAAGGTTTGATCCAGAGTAGCCTTTTGCCCTTTTGCAAACATTTTCTGCTTTGATCAGTTGCATGTGTTGGCTTTCACCTCAGAGAGCTGGGCATGAAACAGAAGATCTGGTGTTCCTGTGAAAGCCCAGCTAGTTGGTGGCCTCAATAAAGAGGAGCCAAAGGCTTGGAAAGCCTTCAGTGTGCACCATGCTGGGTGAGCTGGCTGGGGAGGCTGCCCTGAGCCCCCAGGGTGCTGCACCTCACTCTGTGGTACCCAGGTGTCACTGACATGCTTTATGAAAAATCCTTTCCTTAGGATTTTTCCCTCCTGAGAAGCTGAGAGGCCTCAGGAACAAATGCAAACAATGATTCTCTGCTGCTGTGGGATGCACCAGGTGCATCTGTGATTGGCCTCATCTGGTTGTTTCTAATTAATGGCCAATCCCAGCCCAGCTGTCTGGACTGTCTCAGTCAGAGACAAACCTTTGTTATTCATTCCTTTTCTATTCTTAGCCAGCCTTCTGATGAAATCCTTTCTTCTATTCTTTTAGTATAATTTTAATATAATATAGATCATATAATAATAAACCAAGCCTTCTGAACATGGAGTCAACTTTCTCATCTCTTCCCTCACCCTGGGACCCCTGTGAACAATGTCACACCCAGGTGCTCCCAGTGTCTCTCCGCATGGCAGCAGCAGTGGTGGTGTCCCAGGAGGGCCCTGTCCCTGTGCTGTTGATCCCATTGGTGGTGGTAAGCAGGCTCCTTCACAGCTGGATGCACACACCCAGCACCCACGCCATGGGAAGGGTGTGGATGAGCTCTAGGCTAAGTCATCACCTTCAGTGCAGCTCTAAGGTTTCTGGAAAAAAAAGATTTTGTGGGTGATCTGAGTGACAGTTCATGTAGCATTGAGGGGGACATGCCAAGGAGTGTCCCTTCAGTTAGCCAGGATTGTGGGAATCTTCACCATGAGGATGCTAATTTCATCATGGAGCTAACAAAACAGGGAATCCCAAACAAAAAGCAGCCATAAAGCCAATATAAGTGCCATTATACTGTCACTGTGGGCCTGCTGTGCTTGAGAACAAAATCATGATCTTGCTGAAGGCTCCTTTATTGCCTAAACCACTTTTCATTGTCCAGGGTTTTCAGTTTCACAAATGAAAATTAGGCAGCGTCGTTCCCTTTTCTGCTGAGATGTGCTTTGTTGCTAAGGACTTCAACTGAAGTGCTTTGAGGCTAAAATCAAGCCAAAGCATTTCAGTGTCATCTCTTTGCTAAATCAATTCTCTGACGTTTATGTTTGCAGAGGAAAGGGCCTAATGAAGGAATCAGCCTGAATTTGCTTTAAGATGATGCATGCAGAAAAAAGATGAATGCTGCCTTAGAAACTGTAAGTAGGATCTTCATCTGCCAACATCCCAGAACACTAGGAGTTAATACCATGGTGTAGGACATGAGAAACAAGGATTGTGTTGATTTAAAGATGTTGATTTCATCTAGATAGAAAAGTTCCATGCAGCTGTACAGGTTGGAGGCCAATGGAGCTTTACAAAAACAACAACAAAAAAATCCTGTGGGTCATGGTGGGCAACAAACTGGGCAGGAATTGACAGTGAAATCTTGCAAAAAAGGTCAAGCAAATTGTATTTGGGTTGTCCTGGAGGGAGTGGAAGCAGATTGAGGGACAGGAGCCTTCCCCTCTTTTGCTCTAACCACTACAGCAAAAACTACTTCAGAAAAGTCAGCAGAAATTAAAATGCCTTGCTGCCTTGAGCAAGGAAGATCCTGAGAGAGGGGCTTGCCAGCATGCAGAGACATTCCAAAATATTGAGCAACTGCTGTGCAACTCCACATTCATCCATCACAATGAACAGAGGGTCTTGCTGATTGTGAGCTATGCATATTTTTGTGGGTTTGGAGCCATCCTCAGCCAATCATTAGGAGATGGAACTGAAGCACCTTTTTCTGACTATTGAGGAATGCTGACACCAACTGAACAGAATATGAATTGATTAAGGGCTTGCCACTTCAAAGTCAAGCCAATAGCTCCAGTCATATGGCTGTGCATGCAGGGATGGAGATGCTTGTAAGCAGAAATGGAGTGTTCCACCAAGTGCTAATGACTGCACCAGTTTTTGTGAGCCAGAAAACAAAGATTGCAAATGCCAGTGTGTGGATTTGACTGCCATTGCCTAGTCCAGATTGTGCTCCTCCACCTGCAGCTGAATTCTCAGTGCTGGAATTGCTCCCAAGCCTTTTCAAGCCAACCATGTCATGGAAATGGCTGCCAGTGATTTATCCAGAGCTTGGCACGAGTCCTTGGCTGGGTGGGGAGGAAGAGTTTGGCCAACATGAGTAAATGAATAGAGTTGAAATAACTTTTATCCAAAAAATCTGATCTGTCTGCTTATGAAGAAAACCTTTTATTTTGCTGTTCTTACAGGAAATCAACTTTGTTGTTGTTGCTGTTGTTTCACTAACATAATCTGCAGCAAATTCAGATAAAATTCATCTGAAAACTTTGCCCAGAAGTTGCATGGGGTGCTGTGGGGTCAGTGCTGTGATGGTCACAGCTGAATGTGTGAGCCACCAATAAGTTTGGCTCACACCAATATGTTTGTGACATATCCCAGTGTTTCCCTGGGATGTGTCACAAACCAAATCCATTGGCCTCTCTCCCTGCAAAGAATTTCTGTGTGTTGTTGTATTGTACTAAACATACAACAGTGTGTTACACATTGGCTTGAAGAGATCATTATTGTCACCATGAACAATTTATTTCAGCAGCTTCACCTCTTTCACAGCTATTTTCATGTCACAACTACTGAAAATGCTGTTTTTCATGTCAGAACTGCCATCAGTTCTGGGAGGTTAAAGGGTTTTCCCCAAAGCAGCCTGGTTTGAACTGCTCCTGCTGCATCATGGCTCTTGCAGGGAAGCAGCTGAATCAAATGGCTCAGTCAGAGATGTTAAATAGGATTACAATGGGCTTATTCCTCATTTGTTGGCATAGTTACTCTTATCCAACTGCTGGAGGGAGCCCAGATGAGCTAAGCTTGGGGCAGGTCGGGCCAAACAACAGACCTGCCAACCCTTTCTGCCTGAGTGTTGTGATACAGATCAAAACAAGGGGTGGAGTCACCTCCATTGTTTTTCTTCCTTTGTGTTTGCAGAGTAAACCAACTCAGAACTGCAAGAATCTGTGAAACTGGACCAAATTAAATGTCTTTGCCTCTTATTGATTCAACCTTGCTCAGGCTTATAGGAGTTTTTACCAGCAGGAAGACACTTCCAGAGTGTGAAGCACTCTAAAGGTCACAGCAGGAGTGCCCACTGACAGAAAACTCTGTCATCTCTTGGTTTGCAAGGACAAGAAACCAACTGGGATGCTCTGTTTGACACATGCAGGAGGGTTTATCTTGATGAAGAAAAGGCCAATGAGCTGATGAATGTTCTTCCCTGTCTCTCCTGCTGCAGCAGCAGCCTCAGGTACAGGAGGGTTCGTTCACAGGGGTTTTTGGAGCTGTGATGGATTTTGGTGGTGCTCCAAAGGCCACACTCACGTGCTGTGGGTGGCCTCAGCCTGTGACAGGCTTCTCAAGTGCCATAGGGGAAGAGAGAGAGAACATAGAATGGGAAGAATAATGATGTGCAAACATTGCCTTGATTCAATTATTATAGAACTCCTCATTTAATGCCTTTGGTGGGTTTTGCAGAGGGTGGGATCAGCAGAACTCTTAGGTTCAGGCTCCTGCTGGGGCTTGCAGGAAGGAGGAAGAAGCCCAGAGCCCAGAAATGCAGCAGTTCACTCCCAGAGGATGATTTTGGTGGCTCTGGAATCCCCTGTCAGGTGTCCCTGGCCCTGTGCAGGCATCTGAGGCCCCCCAAAAACTTCACCTGCACTCCTTGCATGAACCACTTTGTTCTCCTTCTGAGCTGAGCTTGCTGAATAGTTTTGACACAGGATATTTGGAGTACAAGCAGTCTATAACATGTTAGTGGATAATGGCCTCTTTGCCCTGGCAGAGGATTGACAAACCCAGGCAAAGCAGCCAGATGTGGGCAGCTGGATCTGAGCAGAGCAGCACAAGCTCTCACAACAACCTTCAGTGCAGAAATGAAATTAAATTTCCCTCAGAGTTTGTTGATGTTTCCCATTATGACACAGTGCACGTGGTTCAATTAATTCAATAAAGTTTTCAAATAAAACCAAAATGAACCTATAATTCTGCCATTAACTGCCAACAATTAATATTACCTCTGTAGAAGGAAAGTCTCCTCAGTTCCATTCCTGATAATTCAGCCCCAGTAATCAGTAATTCATCTTTATTGCCTCAGTGCCCCTTGAACAAAAACAGAGAATGCAGCAATTTAAATTATTTCTAATTTAATGACGTAGTTTTAAAAAAAGATTTTTATATTGGTGATTTCTTATGGCCAGGAAAAAAATCCCTCTGTAGCCTTTCAGGAAATGCAGCATACAGTAACAAATCTCTTAGCTCTGTTTTTCTTTTCACAAATCTTCATCTATGAAGTGTTTTGAGAATTTATGGGTAATCTTTTCCTCTGAATATCATATGCCACAGTGAACATCTGGTTTATGTAGTCTTACCATAACATGCCCATGAGACCTCAGAATATTTTAGAAGCTCCCTGTTGCCTTTGCAAACATGGGGACAAGTTAATGAGATTTTTGCTTCTAATTATAAATTAGTGGTTTTTCCTCGTAAAAGACCAGAGAATTTGGGCTGTATGAAAGTAACAATGAAATAATCAAGTCAGAAATTTCAATGAACTCATTTTTTTTCTTTATAGGAGAAAATGAAATTAGAGTTACAACCAACCTTTTACTGGTTCTCAGTTTGATGTGTGTCATGCAAAGTTCCTTGTAATGAAAGATATTTCTATATAAATAGAATAGAAATAGAAATAGAATATTTTTTTGCCTGCTGTTTGCTGTGGCTGTGTTGCTAATAGTCTGTAATACAACATTATTTTTCCTTTTTGTTTGTTTTCCAGTAAATAGTTAAATTGTAAAAAAAAAAAAAAAAAAGAAAACCCAAAAATGACACCCAAAAGCAGACAAATCCAGGTGACTTTTTCCTAAGAAAGTTTTTAATGCATGCACATCACATTTTTTGCCACTGACTCACTGGAGGTGACAAGAAGCTTGGGAGCTCAGGGAGATCCCTCTGTGTTCCAAAGCTGCCATCAGGGACACCAGGGGGGCCCTAAATTCTCACTGAGGCTCCAAAGTGCTGCCCTGGGGTCCTGGTGGTCACTCAGATCTGCTGATCATTCCGAGCTGGCTGCAGCCTGCTGAGCATCTGTTCTCCTCCTCTCCTCCTTCCCCAGGAGTAAAGGTGTTGAGAAGGAGCTGGTTTTCATCTGGATTTTATCATAACCTGGGCCAAGATATTAAATGGGCTTTTTGAAGCACTTCCAGAACCAATTCTCTAGCTGGTGAAGAGATAAAAATGAGTTACAGATTGACTTGGGTAAGATAAAATGAATTATTTGCATGGTATCTGATATATTCCAGTGCTGGGATGCTGGAAAATAGCCCCAAGCAATGAGCCCTGCAAGAAGGAGTTTCAGTCAGTTCACTGCTGTCAGCTCCAAATAACTCCTAAAGGAAAGAAAACCACTTGGTCACAAGTTTAGGGAGTAGAATCAGAGGGGGTGGGGAAAAAAACCTTGTGCTGCCCTTGCCCCACCACCCCTGCTCCTCATAGTACAGATAATTCTGTTGTATACTACAAAATTTCTTTAAGCAGAGGGACCTAACTAACCTAAAAGGCTGTAAAAATTGTCTCATCTGTTTTTTCATCTCCTCTCAAGATTATCTAATTTAAAGATCTCCAGAGGTGGGAATACCAACACAGAGTTATATGCTGCTTCCTGATTTTTCCCAATATTCTTTTCCACTGTCATTCAAACCTATAAATCTGAGCCATGAAAAAATTAATCCTCTGGGTTTGGGTTGGTTTTTTTTTTTCTATTAGATGGAGCAACACCATTTTCTTCAGCTTTTTCCCATTTAATGTATATTTTCTTCCGTTTCTGTTTGGTGTTCTGTCCACAGCCTCCTCACTCGTTCCCACCTCTTTCTTGAGGAGTGGAGCTCAGCACTGGACAAGAGCTGCTGGACCTAAAACCCCTGCTGAGATTGTCACTGTGCTTTTGCTGTGATTGCACTCCTTGCTGCACTGCATTCCCATTTCAAGGCAGTGCTGCCCTGTTGAAATGCAGCTGGACCAGCAAGGACAGCCTTGTGTCTCCTCTGCAGAACCCAGGCAGTGCTCCCTCCCTCCTCCTTGCTCTTTTAGCAGAAGAGCCTGTGAGGATGTGAAAACTGTGAGATGTTTTGTGTGAGACTGTGAAACCCTGTGAAATATTAGCCTGTCTTCCCAGACCTTCATTTGTCCCCTTTGTCATTCTGAATTTCCCCTTCCTCCAGCACAGTGGCAGAAACTCTCAAGATAACTGCAGCCACGTTTCTCCTCACAGAGGAAAGCAAGGCACAATTCTTCCCAAGAATATTTCTGGGTTTCACATTCTCTGAACCCCAGAGAAAGGAAAAATGACTTTTATCATTGCCTGTGTTTGTGCCACAGCAGGATGGGGTTTGGTTCCTTGGCTGTCAGGGCCAGGTGTGTGTGTGTGTGTGTGTGTGTCAGGACTGTCACTGACAGCCACGAGATTCTGGGCAGGGTGAGCAGAGCTGAGAGCTGGGCAGGTTCAGTTTAGATGTGATGTAATATAACATAGAATAGTATAGTATGATAAAGTAATTAATTAATTAGCCTTCTGGTAAGATGGAGTCCTCCTCGTCATTCCTCCCTTCCATGGGGTCCCTGCAAATCCAATTGATAACCTGCTCTGGAAAAGGTTTTTACTCCATCATTCTACAGCTGCTTATGGTGATGAAGATGATGATGCCCCTTTTTTGTAGCTTTGTTCAAAATTTCAAATGCTTTTTATTTTTTAATTCACTCCTTATTTTCTTGTTAACACTGCAAGTGAACATATCCCTGTGTATCCCTGGGAGTCAGGCAGGGGTTGAGCTGAGCCTTTGGGGAGCTGGTAATGCAAAGCATCCCATCTTGGCCAGAGGCCTCCTCTGGAAGGAGGCATGTCACCTGTCCTGTGCTTTGGGAGTGGAGAGAGAACTCTTCATTAGAGACACCATCCTGTCATTAGCTGTGTGGGACACTGCCTGGATCAGGGACACTGCACAGAGGGTGCAGCCTCAGTGCCAACCTGTCACTGTCACATTTTCTGAAAATTCCCTTCCCCAGGGTTTCTTACACTGGGAAGCTGAGAAGCCTCAGAGAAAAATGAAAACAATAATGATCTGATTGCTTCTGCTGTGTTTTGCTGCTTTGGGATGTGGTTTGGAGATTGTTTACCAACTGGGCATTGTTTGGTGGTTTCATGTGAATTGTTTTAACTTAATGAGCAATCCCCGTCAAGCTGTGTCAGACTGAGGAGAGAGTCATGAGTTTTTCATTATCATTCTTTTAGCCTTCTGTCTGTATCCTCGCTCAATTCTATAATAATGTAATGTAATGTAATATAATGTAATATAATGTAATATAATGTAATATAATGTAATATAATATAATATAATATAATATAATATAATATAATATAATATAATATATATAATATAATATAATATAATATAATATAATATAATATAATATAATATAATATAATAATATTATACATTAATTAATATTATATAATTATAATATATAATTAATATAATATTATTATATTATTATAAAATATACAATATGATATGATATGATATGATATTATATTATATTACATAATATAAATAATATAATATAATTGTAGCTTAGCCTTCTAAGAACATGGAGTCAGATTCATCATTTCCTCCTCCATCTGGTATCCCCAAAAATGCCACACTACCCCTGCAAACCAAGCCCATGGGAGGCTCCAGGGACACCATGGCCACCTCAGGTCAGGTGCCCTAAGCTGGATGTGACATTTGTCCCTCTGTGCCCCAGCTGCCCTGTGGCTGTCACTCCTTCCATCTGGAGCCAAGGGTTGCTGGTGGAAGCTGCATGACTAAATCCTCATTTCAGCCAGGCAGCTCTCCAGAGGATCATTCATCCTTTCCCAGCCACTGAGCTCACTTCTGAACAAATCCTTCCCTGGACAAGCTTATTGCATATTTATTCTTGGGCATTGAAGGACAAAGATGGCTAAGATTGAAACTGTTAATTTTAGGATTAACAAAGGCTCATATTTGGGTTTATTCATATGTAAAGTCAGATAATTGTATGTCATGAGTCCACTGAATGGACTCAGACTTTTCTTGGTTTTGGAAATGCTCTGTGAAATGGCAATGAACAAAAGAGCCTCCCAGTAAAATAAACAACTCGAGCCTTCCACTGTGCAAAAATTTCTGTCCAATTAATGGAACACTATGGTATGGCTCTCCAGGCTGGAACAAGTTTGGAAAAATGTCTTAGGTGAGATTTGTTTCCTTTCCCCTTTGTGGGATTCTTCAGCCCACCAAATCAAGGTTACTTTAGTGTAATTAACCTTTAAGATGCTTGGTTTGTTTGCATGAGTTGAACTCTGTCTTGCATTGCTGTATGTGAGAAGTTTCCTTCATCTGAAATGTGCTTTCTAAAAATCCAATCCAATATCCCTTTTCCTTTTTTTTTTATTTTCCCCAGGAAAATAGCAAAATCAAGGAGGAATCATTTATGGATGGTCAGGGGAAGGAAAATAAAATGGGTCATGAAAAAAGGAGGAAGAATGAGGCTGGAATCATTCCTGCTGTTTTGGGTTAAGCCAAAAATCTTGTGACAATGATGTGGTGTTGATTTCAAACTGAAATTCAAATTTATTGAAAATCTGTGAGCAAAAAGAGGTTTGGCTGTCATTTTACATGGAAAAAAATTGCAACATGTAAAAGGAGCTATATAAGTTCATAAATAAATGTTTGTCTAAGAATTGTCATAACTCCACCTGATATGAGTTTCATTTTTCATATTTATTACTTTTTTGGATAATGTGTTTCTGAAATTTGGAAATAAGCTATGTTTTTTAATCAGCTATCTTTAGTAAAATGTGTTTTTGTGGACACAGTACAAGGGTGAACATAAAATTTTGCTCATCTGATATTGAAATATGCTGAATAAAGTCAACTGAGCAATCCCACCCCTGCACATTATCAGTGTTTTTCAGATTTCTTTTGTGGAATTCATCCTAGCAGGCAGTTGATCCCAGGAGAGAGATCAGAATCTTAAATGGGCAGAGAAATAAAAGAACACTGATCACATGAATATTTATGAGAATTATGATTAGAGACAGCTTTTAGCTACAAAAATTACATCTGGATTCAAATTTACTAAAAAATTATAGTTATTTCTCAAGGTATCCCTGAATTAACACTTAAAAGACCAGATGACTGTTGTGAAGTTGAAAGTCTTGTACAGACTATTTCACTTTCTTTTTTATTAGACTTTGGGTTCAAGAATTCTCCCCATCCATATGGGCAGTGTGTGTCCATATTAAGAGTGAATGATGAAGGTCTGACTAGTCAAATATTCAACTTGTTCTCTCTAGCTTGGGAAAAATTGGCCTCTGAGTAATGCAGAAGCCTTTCAAGTCTTGGTTTGGGGCATCTCAAAGATCAGATTTTTCTTTATTTTTTTGTTGCTCCTCTGGAAATTTTGAAAATAGTTTATACCCTGTATTTCCAGTGTGTAACATCTCATGAGATAATGTTTGGCTTCTGTGCATTGACCTGAGGGCATTCCATGTGAATGATATGATTGAAGCCCCTGAGCTTGGATTTTTCAATGTTTTTTAGGTCAGCAACTGCACCATTCACTCTCTGTGTTTATATTCCTGCTCAGAATTCCTAATCCCTTCAGTTCCTTTCCCTCTTTTCTTCGAGGAAGGAAGTCTGGCAGCTGTGACAGCAGAACATCTGGACAGCTGGCAGGGAAGAGCTGAGTCCTGCAGCTCCCTGGTTGTGGTCTGAGCCCTCTGCCCCTGCTGGGGGATTTCTCTCTTGGAGACCAGCTCCAGGGAGACTCTTTGTGAGGTAGAAGGACCATCATGGAAGCATTTGCTCATCCTTTTGGTCACTTTGAGGAGAGCAAAGGGCTGGAAAAGGTTCAGGAAATGCTGTCACAGGAGAGTTTCTTGTTTGGGTCGTGCCCAGCTGTGGCTCTGTCCCCAGGCACCAAATGTGGGATGTGTTCACTGATCCTCAGCTCTTCATTTTCCCACCCACAGTTCTTGTGCAGGCAGAACCTCTCACCAGAACAAAGCCCAGTTCAAGTCTCACCCTGATGCTTTTAGATTGTATCCTTCTGTGTCTTTGCATGACTTTTAAAATTGTTCTCTGTCAGAATGGTTGCCTGCTGTAAATGTGCCACTGCTCTAGCTCATCTAAGAACTCAGTCCAAGTTTGTTGCCTTACAAAAATTAGCAGACTTAGGGAGCTTGAGGCTTTCCTGAATTACCTCTTCTAGCAGATTGTGACTAAGCCCAGCTAAAACAGAGAAAAATCACAAGGCAAGGCAGATATTTTGCTGCTTGCCTTCTACCACACAGCCCTGCCAGCAGCATGGCAGTGTTTGAATGAGATGGCTTCACAGACAAACAGCTGCTAACTACTTAAATTAACTAGAAACACTTGCAGTATTTAGATCCCAGGCAGGTTTTGCCTTTGGGTTGTTTTATTTATCTATTTTCTGACTTTTTGCAGGGCTTTTTACATTCTCTTTCCACCAGGTAACGTGGTCATTATAGTGTAATAAATCAAAGGTAATCACAGCACTTGATTACTGCAATTACCTCAAAAGAGATCCTTTTGTTTTTCACTCCTAAATTCATCTCAGAGGAATATTCACAATTCCCTGTCCCCCTGAAACTCCTGTCTTATTGCACCATACACTGAAATATAGGACCTGGAGACATTTAGTACCTCCCAGTGTGGTAATGCCTCATTCTTTATTCCTCAGATCTAAAGATCTAAAGCCTTTAAATGTCCCCAGAATGCTCCTTTCAAGACCAACAATTCACAGTAAATAAAAATACTTTTGAAAGCAAGTTGTTACAATGCAATTAGATTTATAACCAGAGGTGTTCTTTTCAATGGCTTCCAGAAAATAAGATGAAAGTAAAAGTACAGGGAATAAAACCTAAGCTTTTAAATGTTGATAATTATAGATAAGTGTAATTATGCTAAACTGCATACCTGTTCTGAGAGGTACAGCTGGAATACTGCAAGTACTGCTAAGCAGAGTGAAAATATGAAGGAAAAATTAAATAAGAGCATAAAGAAATTCTAAATGTTCACATTACACTATTAACATGAATGGCTAAATCACAGGATATTTTAGAGGTAAGAAAATAACATATTTAATTGCATATTTCATACAAATACCTGTAGTCTCATTTACATAAATATGAGTATCTATTGAGTGTAAAAAGCAAAATTCTACAAAGTGTATTTTATGCAATGAATCTCTTGCACTAGGAATTCATCTGCACCCTACATCTTAAGCACTGGTAGAGATTAAGATTGTTGTTGTGGGTTTTTTTACCTTTTTATTCTTTTTTAGAAGCTTGTAAACCACTTACTGATTTGAACTTTAAAAAGACAAAGATTTCCATCAAAACTTCCTAAAATCTGTCCTGTTTTCAATGAATTCCTACAACACCTTCAGCTGGACTCCCTCTCTGTTATTTCACTGAATCTGCCCAGCCCGTGCTTGTGCTGAGCTGCTCACCACAACCTGCTTGAGGACAGCCATCCAGCCAATATCTTATCTACTGGGAGGTCCATCCATCAAATCCAGGTCTCTGCAGTTTCCAGACAAGGATGCCATGAGGGACAAAACACTTTGCACAAATCCAGGAGGATGACAAGCCCAGGTAGATTTCTCTGCCCTCTGATAGGAACCAGGCCTTCTGCATGCCTTTTTATAAATACCTGCTGGGAGCTTCCCAGCTTACCCACAGGGCTGACAGCTCCAGATGCATCCCAGAAGAGATGCAGCTTTTGGATTCTAGGGGAAAAAAACCCCCATGTCCCTCTTTTACATAGCAGCAATCTCCAGCTGAGATAGGGTCACGTGTAGATGGGGCTGTATCTAGGTTATCACCAGGGCTGAAACAAACTGATTCATTGTGCAGCCCTGCCAGCACTCTGTGAGTGATCATTGAATATTTTGTTCCACTAATTTATTTGGAGGTTTTTTTTTTTTTTTTCTTTTTCTGTTTGATTTTGGACAAAGCTCCTTAGCTGTGTGTTATAAACTGTTTTAAATCATACACTTTACCCCTGTGTCTACCAGCAGACTTGCAAGAGCCTCTTCTCTTTACAGTTTCATGTTTAACTTCTGCCTTAACAGCTCTGATGCCTTTTTCTCTTCTTTTTTTTTTTTCCCCAGGCTTCACACTAAAACATTCTCCAGCTGAGTTATGCCCCTTAGTCATGGAATTCACACCCCAACCCCTGCACTGACGCAAACCTTGGAGAGCAGCTCTGAGGAGGATAACCCCAGAGCTGCCTCCTGAGCTAAGTGTGCTGTCCTTCCTTGTTATTGTAACATTGATATACATATCTCCCTTCCCTCATTTTTTATATCCTAATGTCATTAGGACGAGCCTGCAGCAGTTTTAAAAGCTGCCTGCCCGGCCTCTTTGACGTCATTGCAGAAAGGTCTCGGCTGCAGCCCCTGCACATACTGTCTGTGATATAGTGGATAAAAATCCATGCCAGTGCTGGCTCTCAGGCAGCTCTGGAAATGATTCAGCTGTCTGGAATGGGCAGATGGCTGCTATCAAAGTTTTATTATCACCATCATTATTATTGCAGTGGTTTGTGACACATATTGAACTTTCAGGCTAGTGTTAAAGCTAAAGTATTTGAGCAACACTTTCTGAAATTCAAATCCCTCAAATCCTTTCCAGTCTGACTCCAAAGAGCAGGAGTAGGTTTAAAGCTAATTAGACAGATTGCTTGGTTCCACTTCCAACTTTCAAAATAATTATCTGAAAATTCTTGTTCTCATGTAAACGCAACTGTTAACTATTTTTAATTGCTTTGATTTATTGCAGAACTTAAATTCAGTTCATATTGAACGTTCAGCAGGGTGGAAAGAAAATTTGAGTTATTAAGGGTGCATATGGATTGGATTGTCTACCAAGTTTTTACTCTTTGAAAAAGCTTGTAGCCAACCTAGGCTGCTGCATACTGCCTGCTGGAGGCATCCTCTATCTAGAACTAAAAATGCTGAGGAATTTCTAGGCAGATATCTTCTCCTGTTTGTTTTTCCTTCACCATCAACCTCTTCCACACTTAGAGATGTCCCAGGCAAGGGATCTACAGGCCAAGCTTTCATTTATTAAGGGACAGTTTGTTTCATGGTTACCCACTCTTTGTAGCTTCATCTTGTCCAGTATCTTCAAAACACCCTGGAGTCCCTGCCAGTGGCAGAAACTCTGCCCCAGAAATTGTTTTTCCAGCCTGGGCTGGGTCTGATATGCTCCTTCCCAGGGACAAAGGGAAATGAAACCTCTTTTTATTCCTCCTCTTCCTAAGTATGGTCCTATTCTCTGTTCCCAGAGAAGCTGGACAGTAATTGTTGCTTGCTACTCCAGACACTCTCAGAGAACCACTAATTGTTCTTTATCCTGCTGCATTTAGGTGCTGGGGAATCTCCTGAGAGATTTCAAATGACCTAATCACCAAATGAATGCAGTTCAGTGAGTTATGTCTGCCTTGCTTTCAGTTAATTTCCCCCAAGCACCTGAAGGGTTTGTCCAGGAAGCTGTGTCTGTACCCCCTGAAGTTTTTCTCAAACTCTACTCCCACCTGATATCAGGCATAAAATACATTTTTCTGACATCCTTTGTATGCATTCTCTTGTCTTGCCCTGCTAATTACCATGACAGATGGTGGTGCAGAGAGCTGGAGTGAGCCACGTGGACTAGATGGAGTGCTTAGGGTTCAAGGGATGAGCTACAAAGGCAGGTATCCTCCCTTGTGCCCCAACCTGAGACATTCAGCCCCAGTTACATCTCCACCATGACAACTCCCACAGCTGCCCCAGCATCTGCTGCTTGTTGGGTGTGACCTTGGCCTTGTTTCCACTGGTGGGGAAAGCTGCCACAAAACCAGTTAATGATGAGATGAAGCAGCACAAGAATTGACTGAGGAGAATAACTGGACTTATGTTAAGCTGTGTAGCGCTGCCACAGGTTTGCTAAGGACAGCCAAGCTTGTTCTCTCACAGGAAGCTCCCTGCTCGTTTCTGGGACAAGCAGCTTTGGACACAGGTTCCTAGGATCTGCACAGGTGTGGCCAGCTTTCCACTGGGTCAAGGAAAGCAGACACATTTTTTTGAGTGATGAGGAGAGTGATCTGAAGGAGACTCTGACATGCAAGACATGGTGTCAACTCCTGAGAGTGCCCATCACTGCCCTCCTGGATTCCAGCCTGATTCTGGAGTGCTCCTTCCCCTCCAAAGGCTCCAGCTCTGCAGGCTGGAACCAGGTCAGACTGTGCAGAGGAACCCAACAGTTAGCCTGAAGGATGCTCTGATTTAAGTGTGTTCATGAAATAGGTTTGAGTTTGCATATTTTGCTATAGGACTAGAAGCAGAGAAATTTGAACAAAAAAAAAAAAAAAAAAACCAGAAATTTTTTTTCTTTTTTAATTTATATTTTTTTCATGGAAATTCTGGCAGAGTTCTTCTTTTCTATTGCTGTAGAAAACATTGGCACTTGGTTTATTTTATTCTCAGGTTTACCTACATGTGGCAATTTTATGAACGGTGAAAATGAGTGTGTACACACATGGGTATAGTGGTCCAGAACCAGATGTGTGAGGTGACATTTAGGAAAGGAAAAAGGGGGGAAAAAGGGGGGAGGGAGGGAGGAAGAAATGAAGGAAGGAAGGTTGGTTTTTCTGTAATACAGGAGCTGTTTAATTAGGAGTCAGTATTCCACAGATATCTAACTTCATGGATATATAATAAACAGTATTTTTGAAGATGCTAAAAATTCGTCCATGTGAACTTTTGAAAACACTGAAAAACAAACAATTATAGGATTTTAAGTTACTTCATTTCTTCATTTGCTGGAATGTATTTTTTATTTTTTTGGGGTTTTTCTTCCTTTTTTTTTTTTTTTTTTTTTGGAACCAGAGATGGCTTGGCATTTAAAAGAAATAGATGAATGTGACATCCAGTGTATGGACATTTATTTTCATTCGAGCTCATTTGGCTGCAGCACACAGCAAAGAACATTTTCATCAGTCATTTCCCAGTTAGAATTCAGGAATATGGAAATAAAAAAAGGCATTTTTTTTTTGATTGTGAAAGACAATCTCTACACACAGTTCGATTTTTGGCCCTGTTGATTTCCTCATCCCCTGTATCCCACAGGCAGCACCGTGCCCAGAAGGAGCTGCTGTGGATGTGAGAGGAAAATGCACCTCGTTCTGATTTAAAGCACATGTCCCAGCCACTCTGCCTTTCCTGAGCATTTAGCCAGTGCTAACACATTAAAACCCTTCAGAGCCCATTCAGCACAGGGCTGTGGCACACATGCATGCTGGCCTTTTCATTTAAATTCAGGAGGAGTAGTGCCTTAAACTTGACTGCTATAAGGATTTTTTGTTTGGATAGCCCAGACAGGCTCATAAAAGCCACGGTGCTTTACATCCTAGATCCAACTCCACAACAATAAAAGTCTTTCAGAATTGCACATATAAGGAATTAAACCAAATGCCACAGTATAAAGACAACTGTAAAACCCCCACATTGTATCCTTAAACTGACAACTTAATCATTCCCTGTAAGATTAGTGTCTGTGCCCTGGCTGAATTAAAAAAGATTTTACATTTTGTGGCTAGATTTCCAGTAAAATTGGCCAATGATACACAAATATTTTCTTCTCCATTAAGGACTCCAAATTAATGATTTCTGGAAAGGAAATTTATTTTTTATTTTTAGGAATGGCAGCATGAATAAGTTCTCAAACGAGGGTAGCAGGATATGTAGTAGATTGCCACTAACCATTTTAGCTAATCCCTCTGTTTTTTGCTTCTCACCTGAGATCTCTTTTCTTCACTTCTCATGAAAGGTTTAATGTTGGATTTTCACATTTTACAAAAGACTTAACCACATGTATAACATGACAAATATGGGCAATCCTGCTGATGGGATAACTACAGGGAATGAGATTTTGGACCTTGTGGCAGAGGCTCTCCTGTGAGAGCCTCAGAGTGCATCTGCAGACAGGTTTAGGTGTAGAAAGGCTTTGAATTTAAAATTATTTGGGTTTAGAAATTATGTATAAACTGCTTATTGAAACAAAGAAAAGTATTTAATGAACCTGTCTAATTAATCATGACAAGAATAGATGGCATGAGTTTCCTGTAGGCACAGAGTCAGTGGTGGTTGGGGTGGGGCTGTGCCCAATCATCCCCAATTGGCTCCAGGTGTGCAGGACAGGTGAGCAGCATTGAAGGGAACGAGCCCTGGAGTGCCCAGGGGCACTGACCAAGCCCAGAGGGCACAGAGGGCACACAGGGCACTGCAGCAGCAGCAGGGCATCAAAGGCTGGGCTGGGGGACAAGGAGGGCAGAAGCTGCAGCCTGCTGGAGTGGAATGTGTGTGGGCAAATGCCTGAAGCCTTCTGATGAGGTTTGGTGTTCCTGGGTTTGGGGTGAAGCTTTCTGCAGAGGTTTGGTGTTACTGGGGTTGGGGTGAAGCTTTCTGCAGAGGTTTGGTGTTACTGGGTTTGGGGTGAAGCTTTCTGCAGAGGTTTGGTGTTACTGGGGTTGGGGTGGAGCTTTCTGCAGAGGTTTGGTGTTACTGGGTTTGGGGTGAAGCTTTCTGCAGAGGTTTGGTGTTACTGGGGTTGGGGTGAAACCTTCTGCAGAGGTTTGTAGTTACTGGGGTTGGGGTGAAGCTTTCTGCAGAGGTTTGGTGTTACTGGGTTTGGGGTGAAGCTTTCTGAAATGGTGTTGTCACACTCTGTATCGTGGCCATCTCAGCTGTGACATGTTCTGTGACTTATGCTGCAACAGTTTCCTATCAAAAATGACAAATCTGAAAAATAGAAGAATCTTTGAGTCCTGGGTTATGGGTGAATTTCTGGGTTTTTGAACCAAGCTGGATTTAAGTTCTCAACCAAGATTAATTTATTAACAAATGTGCAGGACCTTGATTTATATCTTCTGAGGATGAATTCTTCAACTACCTAGAGACTTTTTAGCAAACCTTGTAAACTAGACAATGTAGCAATGATGAGTAATCACTGGTATTTTCACGTGTTTTTTAATGTTGATATTTCAATTGAAGGGTTTTTTTAACCATTCCCTACATTTCCATTTCACTCCTAGATTTCCCATTTTCTTTTTTTTTTTTTTTTTTTTTTTTCTTTTGGAACTGGAAATCCCCATAGCTTGAGCAGCTCTTGGCAAGGTATGCAGAGCTATTTAGTTGCTGTTTTAAACTCTGGAGCAGTGGAAGCAATAGTGGGGATGGTGCAGAGCTGGGTGTGTGCCAGCTGGTGGGTACTTACCCAGCACTTCTGGCACACAAAGTAGCACCTGAGCATCTGCAATTTGCTTTTGGACTTATCACATTGTTTCAGCAATAATAATATGAATAATTCCAGAACTCTGGTGGTAGAACACGTATCCCATTCAGCCTCATCCTTGCTGGGATTATGGTAACCTGAGTCAGGGAGTGATGACTTCTGGAGTTGTCCCAGTGCCAAATGTGATGCAAAGGGTTGAAGTTAGTTTGAGAACATCTGTGAGCTGCACTTGAGGAAATGACAGCTCTGCTGGTATCTGTTAAGGAGCACAACTAAAAGCACGGTGCTTTACATCCTAGATCCAACTCCACAACAATAAAAGTCTTTCAGAATTGCACATATAAGGACTTAAACCAAATGCCACAGTATAAAGACAACTGTAAAAACCCCCACATTGTATCCTTAAACTGACAACTTAATCATGTCCCTGTAAGATTAGTGTCTGTGCCCCTGGCTGAATTAAAAAAGATTTTACATTTTGTGGCTAGATTTCCAGTAAATTGGCCAATGATACACAAATATTTCTTCTCCATTAAGGATCTCCAAATTAATGATTTCTGGAAGGAAATTTATTTTTTATTTTAGGAATGGCAGCATGAATAAGTTCTCAAACGAGGGTAGCAGGATATGTAGTAGATTGCCACTAACCATTTAGCTAATCCCTCTGTTTTTGCTTCTCACCTGAGATCTCTTTTCTTCACTTCTCATGAAAGGTTTCATGTTGGATTTTCACATTTTACAAAAGACTTAACCAGGTGTATAACACGACAAATATTATGTTATCTCATTCCCTGTAGTTATCCAATCCTGCTGATGGGATAACTACAGGGAATGAGATTTTGGACTTTGTGGCAGAGGCTCTCCTGTGAGAGCACTCAGAGTGCATCTGCAGACAGTTTAGGTGTAGAAAGGCTTTGAATTTAAATTATTTGGGTTAGAAATTATGTATAAACTGCTTATTGAAACAAGAAAAGTATTTAATGAACCTGTCTAATTAATCATGACAAGAATAGATGGCATGAGTTTCCTGTAGGCACAGAGTCATGTGGTGGTTGGGGTGGGGCTGTGCCCAATCATCCCCAATTGGCTCCAGGTGTGCAGGACAGGTGAGCAGCATTGAGGGGAACGAGCCCTGGAGTGCCCAGGGGCACTGACCAACCCCAGGGGGCACAGAGGGCACACAGGGCACTGCAGCAGCAGCAGGGCATCAAAGGCTGGGCTGGGGGACAAGGAGGGCAGAAACTGCAGCCTGCTGGAGTGGAATGTGTGTGGGCAAATGCCTGAAGCCTTCTGAGGAGGTAGGGAGTTACTGGGTTTGGGGTGAAGCTTTCTGCAGAGGTTTGGTGTTACTGGGTGGGTGGAGCTTTCTGCAGAGGTTTGGTTTACTGGGTTTGGGGTGAGCTTCTGCAGAGGTTGGTGTTACTGGGGTTGGGGTGGAGCTTCTGCAGAGGTTTGGTGTTCCTGGTTTGGGGTGAAGCTTTCTGCAGAGTTTGGTGTTACTGGGTTGGGGTGAAGCTTTCTGCAGAGGTTTGTAGTTCCTGGGGTTGGGTGAGCTTTCTGCAGAGGTTTGGTGTTACTGGTTGGGTGAAGCTTTCTGAAATGGTGTTGTCACACTCTGTATCGTGGCCATCTCAGCTGTGACATGTTCTGTGACTTATGCTGCAACAGTTTCCTATCAAAAATGACAAATCTGAAAAATAGAAGAATCTTTGAGTCCTGGGTTATGGGTGAATTTCTGGGTTTTTGAACCAAGCTGGATTTAAGTTCTCAACCAAGATTAATTTATTAACAAATGTGCAGGACCTTGGTTTATATCTTCTGAGGATGAATTCTTCAACTACCTAGAGACTTTTTAGCAAACCTTGTAAACTAGACAATGTAGCAATGATGAGTAATCACTGGTATTTTCACGTGTTTTTTAATGTTGATATTTCAATTGAAGGGTTTTTTTAACCATTCCCTACATTTTCCATTTTCACTCCTAGATTTCCCATTTTCTTTTTTTTTTTTTTTTTTTCTTTTGGAACTGGAAATCCATAGCTTGAGCAGCTCTTGGCAAGGTATGCAGAGCTATTTAGTTGCTGTTTTAAACTCTGGAGCAGTGGAAGCAATAGTGGGGATGGTGCAGGGCTGGGTGTGTGCCAGCTGGTTGGGTACTTACCCAGCACTTCTGGCACACAAAGTAGCACCTGAGCATCTGCAATTTGCTTTTGGACTTATCACATTGTTTCAGCAATAATAATATGAATAATTCCAGAACTCTGGTGGTAGAACACGTATCCCATTCAGCCTCATCCTTGCTGGGATTATGGTAACCTGAGTCAGGGAGTGATGACTTCTGGAGTTGTCCCAGTGCCAAATGTGATGCAAAGGGTTGAAGTTAGTTTGAGAACATCTGTGAGCTGCACTTGAGGAAATGACAGCTCTGCTGGTATCTGTTAAGGAGCACAACTAAAAGCACTTTGCTCCCTAGGGAGTCCTAAAGGAGATGTGGTATTAGATTTTTGTTGTCATGTGATATTATTTAATTGAATTAAATAGGCTAAAGGAGAAAAGACCTGTCATGGTTTAGCCTCAGACAGCAGCTGAGCACCACACAGCTGCTTGCTCACTCCTTCCCAGGGGGGCAGGGGGGAGAATTGGAAGGGTAAAAGTGAGAAAACTCATGGATTTAAGAGTCAGAGCAAATGTTGTACACACAAGGAATTCTTTCCCCACATCCTGAGGGCAGGCGGGTGTTCAGCAGTCTCCAGGACAGCAGGGCTCCATCATGTGTGATGGCTGTTTGGGGAGACAAAAGCCATCTCTGTGAACATTTTCTCTCCCTCCTTCTTCCCCAGCTGTATGTGCTGAGCACGATCCATATGGTCTGGGACATCCCTCTGCTCAGCTGGGCTCACTGTCCTGGCTGTGTCCCCTCCCAACCCCTGTGCACCCCCAGGTGGGTGAGGGGTAGGAAAGGCCTTGGCTCTGTGAGTGAGAACTGAACCATCCCTGTGCTCCCAACACTGCTCCCTGCACAATTCCAACCCACCTTGGATCTGTGAGCGAGAGCTGAACCATCCCTGTGCTCCCAACACTGCTCCCTGCACTAGGGCAAGTGGCCTAAAGACCCTTTAATTTTGTAGCTGCATGAACCTACAGTTTGATCTTATAACAGATTTAAGATTTACCTTAGCTGAGTGCTCCCCTCCAGATTAGTTGTGGAAAACCCCACTGGAATCTGTGCAGAGATGTAGCACAAAGAGAACTCTGCACATAGCAGGACATCCTACAGCTAACAGATTGCAGTCTGAAGGACTTCATGGCCACACCAAACGTTAGATAAGCCTGGTCCTTCTGTGTGGCTGCATTTCTCTTCCCAGAGAAAGGCAAGGCACAAATTCCCAAGGATATTTTCTGGGAATTGCAGTGAGGAACCTCAGAGAAAGGAAAACCAGTTCTTATCTCAATTGCTGTGCTGTGTTTGTTCACGAGTGGAATGCACTGTGCAGGACTGTTCACCTGAAGGGAATTGGTGATTGGGTTCTGGTGAGAGTGTTTTGGTTCACTGACCAATTGAATCCAGGTGAGTGTGTTGGGACTGCTGGGACAGTCATGAGATTTGGTTGAGTTGGATGCTTGTGCAGATTCAGATTAGATGTAGTGTAATATAGTATAGAATAATATAGTATAATTAAGTAATTAATTGACCTTATCATGGAATTCTCCTCGTCATTTCTTCCCACTCAGGGGCACCTTGCTTTACTCTACTTCTGTAAATCCATTTCATGCCATGTTCAGAGAACGTGCCAAGTGTCTCTGACTTTTGTCACCTGGAGAAAATGTGACAAAAAATGGAGGTGTCTCTGAATTTTGTCACCTGGAGAAAATGTGGAACCTTTCCCTTCTCAGAAATCTGATGTTCTTCCTTCCCCATTCCCACTCTCCATGTTCTCCTATTTCCTGTTCTCCTGCCTTATTGCTGCTAGACCAGGCTTTAGGTGGGAGTGAATCTTTGACCATCTACCTCAAACCTGGCTGTCCTGTAGCCCTGGCAGTGGCTGATGGATTTGATTTGCTCACATAACTCCAGTGTGAAGATTGCTCCGTGAGAGTTCTCAGAGCATCCTGAGCAAAACCAGGAGTTCAGCTCCTCCTTCAGGGCCCTTTATAATTGCTGTGCTTTGGAAGAAAAGAGGTGGGATTTCTTCTCTTGTGGGCTATCTGGGAAAGTCTTACTTTCTCACAGTAAATACCAGAGCACCTTTCATTTTTGACCACTGAGGTGGCTTGCTGACAGCACTGTGGTTTCTGGTGTATGTAGGAAATTCAGGCTGAAACTCATAACCTGCCCTTTCCCTGTTATTACAGGAATAAATTTAAATAATAGATATCTGTGTCAAATAAGTGCATAGTTAAGCTCTTGCCTTGTTTTACTGCAGCATCTGGGATTCATCAAATTATTATACAGCTGGTTATATGTAAATACATTTGTGTACTCAGTGTCTGTGTTTTCTGTTTCTGTGAGCTGTTAGTGTTTTATTTTCTTTGTTTGAAACAAGCAAATTTTTAATACTCTATATTGGGTTGTACGTACAGCTGAGTTTGGCAACTTCCATCATCCTAACCAAATTTCTCTTATGGAGAGAATTAAGTTGCATTTTATAAAGTGAATCTATCATTAATTTGAGTCTGTATGAGAAACAACAGATAGTGTAACTCCTTATAAGTATAAATAGATATGCAAAGAGAAAGTAGAATTATTCTGTTTATCTGTTATAGGAAAGAAATCTTATTATCCTTCAAAGTATAACATCACTAGTTTCAATGTTACAGTTAAATTGGAAGTTATTTTGATTTTTTTTTTTTTTTTGAAGTAGAGGAGTTAATTGTAGAGAAGATTTGATCTCAGAAGCTGAACCAGATGGTGATTAGGGCAGCAGGGACTTGTACTGCTCCAGCTTGCCTGGCCTCCCTCAGACTTAAAGCAGTGCTTTAACACTGGTGATGCCAACTTCCATGACCTCAGTGCTCAGTGATGTTTTTCTTACAGCCTTGCCATTTTTCAATCCCATAATTTTTAGAAGCCCTGATCATAATTTTGGAGTAGCTGAGTTTAGCGAAATGGCTTTTCACCAGGGGTAGTGATTATAGAATATTTCTGAGGTCCAAATTGTTTTGACAACAGGAAAGATTTCCTTGCTTTCTGCTTCTTATGATGCTTAGAACACAGCCAGTCTTTCCTAGAGGTGTTCTGGTCAAGGGATAAATTTAAAAATTCCCTCACTCTGCCTGCAGTGCCAAGTATTCTACTTGTCCTTGTGTTCATGAAACATTTCTGGTGCAACTCTGCTGGTGGGTGAGGTCAGGAGGCTTTCACTGATTTTGAGCTTCATGAAACAATGCCCTGCTGCCTTTGCCTCATGAACCCTGGGGTTAATTGCACTGTTTGGGAGTTTTGTGGTAATGAAGCTTGTGTAGGTTCATGGTAAGGGATGTGTTGGCCATCAAGAAGATGATGGGGTTCTGGGGACTCTTGGATGAGAATGCCAGCTCCTGAAGGCAGCTTGCTGTGGGATCACATGCCTTTTGTGCTGTGATGTGTTTGTTGACAAATGTGACATAAAGAAATTTAGGATCCCTGTGCTACCAACACTGCTCCCTGCACAATTCCAACCCACCCTGGCTCTGTGAGCAGGAACTGAACCATCCCTGTGCTCCCAACACTGCTCCCTGCACAATTCCAACCCACCCTGGCTCTGTGAGTGAGAGCTGAACCATCCCTGTGCTCCCAACACTGCTCCCTGCACAATTCCAACCCACCTTGGCTCTGTGAGTGAGAACTGAACCATCCCTGTGCTCCCAACACTGCTCCCTGCACAATTCCAACCCACCTTGGATCTGTGAGTGAGAACTGAACCATCCCTGTGCTCCCAGCACTGCTCCCTGCACAATTCCAACCCACCTTGGATCTGTGTGAGTGAGAGCTGAACCATCCCTGTGCTACCAACACTGCTCCCTGCACAATTCCAACCCACCCTGGCTCTGTGAGCAGGAACTGAACCATCCCTGTGCTCCCAACACTGCTCCCTGCACAATTCCAACCAACCTTGGATCTGTGAGTGAGAGCTGAACCATCCCTGTGCTCCCAACACTGCTCCCTGCACTAGGGCAAGTGGCCCAAAGACCCTTTAATTTTGTAGCTGCATGAACCTACAGTTTGATCTTATAACAGATTTAAGATTTACCTTAGCTGAGTGCTTTCCTCCAGATTAGTTGTGGAAAACCCCACTGGAATCTGTGCAGAGATGTAGCACAAAGAGAACTCTGCACATAGCAGGACATCCTACAGCTAACAGATTGCAGTCTGAAGGACTTCATGGCCACACCAAACGTTAGATAAGCCTGGTCCTTCTGTGTGGCTGCATTTCTCTTCCCAGAGAAAGGCAAGGCACAAATTCCCAAGGATATTTTCTGGGAATTGCAGTGAGGAACCTCAGAGAAAGGAAAACCAGTTCTTATCTCAATTGCTGTGCTGTGTTTGTTCACAAGTGGAATGCACTGTGCAGGACTGTTCACCTGAAGGGAATTGGTGATTGTGTTCTGGTGAGAGTGTTTTGGTTCACTGACCAATTGAATCCAGGTGAGTGTGTTGGGACTGCTGGGACAGTCATGAGATTTGGTTGACTTGGGTGCTTGTGCAGATTCAGATTAGATGTAGTATAATGTAGTATAGAATAATATAGTATAATTAAGTAATTAATTGACCTTATCATGGAATTCTCCTCGTCATTTCTTCCCACTCAGAGGCACCTTGCTTTACTCTACTTCTGTAAATCCATTTCATGCCATGTTCAGAGAACGTGCCAAGTGTCTCTGAATTTTGTCACCTGGAGAAAATGTGACAAAAAATGGAGGTGTCTCTGAATTTTGTCACCTGGAGAAAATGTGGAACCTTTCCCTTCTCAGAAATCTGATGTTCTTCCTTCCCCATTCCCACTCTCCATGTTCTCCTATTTCCTGTTCACTTGCCTTATTGCTGCTAGACCAGGCTTTAGGTGGGAGTGAATCTTTGACCATCTACCTCAAACCTTGGCTGTCCTGTAGCCCTGGCAGTGGCTGATGGATTTGATTTGCTCACATAACTCCAGTGTGAAGATTGCTCCGTGAGAGTTCTCAGAGCATCCTGAGCAAAACCAGGAGTTCAGCTCCTCCTTCAGGGCCCTTTATAATTGCTGTGCTTTGGAAGAAAAGAGGTGGGATTTCTTCTCTTGTGGGCTATCTGGGAAAGTCTTACTTTCTCACAGTAAATACCAGAGCACCTTTCATTTTTGACCACTGAGGTGGCTTGCTGACAGCACTGTGGTTTCTGGTGTATGTAGGAAATTCAGGCTGAAACTCATAACCTGCCCTTTTCCCTGTTATTACAGGAATAAATTTAAATAATAGATATCTGTGTCAAATAAGTTGCATAGTTAAGCTCTTGCCTTGTTTTACTGCAGCATCTGGGATTCATCAAATTATTATACAGCTGGTTATATGTAAATACATTTGTGTACTCAGTGTCTGTGTTTTCTGTTTCTGTGAGCTGTTAGTGTTTGATTTTCTTTGTTTGAAATAAGCAAATTTTTAATACTCTATATTTGGATTGTACGTACAGCTGAGTTTGGCAACTTCCATCATCCTAACCAAATTTCTCTTATGGAGAGAATTAAGTTGCATTTTATAAAGTGAATCTATCATTAATTTGAGTCTGTATGAGAAACAACAGATAGTGTAACTCCTTATAAGTATAAATAGATATGCAAAGAGAAAGTAGAATTATTCTGTTTATCTGTTATAGGAAAGAAATCTTATTATCCTTCAAAGTATAACATCACTAGTTTCAATGTTACAGTTAAATTGGAAGTTATTTTGATTTTTTTTTTTTTTGAAGTAGAGGAGTTAATTGTAGAGAAGATTTGATTTCAGAAGCTGAACCAGATGGTGATCAGGGCAGCAGGGACTTGTAGTGCTCCAGCTTGCCTGGCCTCCCTCAGACTTGAAGCAGTGCTTCAACACTGGTGATGCCAACTTCCATGACCTCAGTGCTCAGTGATGTTTTTCTTACAGCCTTGCCATTTTTCAATCCCATAATTTTTAGAAGCCCTGATCATAATTTTGGAGTAGCTGAGTTTAGTGAAATGGCTTTTCACCAGGGGTAGTGATTATAGAATATTTCTGAGGTCCAAATTGTTTTGACAACAGGAAAGGTTTCCTTGCTTTCTGCTTCTTATGATGCTTAGAACACAGCCAGTCTTTCCTAGAGGTGTTCTGGTCAAGGGATAAATTTAAAAATTCCCTCACTCTGCCTGCAGTGCCAAGTATTCTACTTGTCCTTGTGTTCATGAAACATTTCTGGTGCAACTCTGCTGGTGGGTGAGGTCAGGAGGCTTTCACTGATTTTGAGCTTCATGAAACAATGCCCTGCTGCCTTTGCCTCATTAACCCTGGGGTTAATTGCACTGTTTGGGAGTTGTGTGGTAATGAAGCTTGTGTAGGTTCATGGTAAGGGATGTGTTGGCCATCAAGAAGATGATGGGGTTCTGGGGACTCTTGGATGAGAATGCCAGCTCCTGAAGGCAGCTTGCTGTGGGATCACATGCCTTTTGTGCTGTGATGTGTTTGTTGACAAATGTGACATAAAGAAATTTAGGAGCAAAAAGAAACCACATTTTCTTAAAGTGTTTTAGATCACTTTGTGGTCTAACCACATGCTCAAAAACTTCCTGAGCTGGAAACAGTCTCCAGATGACCTACAGGCTTTAAAACTTACCAAAACAAAAAGTTCTCTGCCACAAAAGCATTCCAATGGTTGTGCTCTGGTGGAAAACAGTTTCTCATCATCTGCTTTAATACTGAAAAATGCACTGGCTCCTTGTCACCTTCTGTTCTTCTGCAGAGAATCCCAGGGTGTCGTAGCTCAGCCTTCTGGGGTGGCTTTGTATCCACAGCAATAAATTGGGGCACACAGTGAAACCTTTTGAAACTTGCCAAATTACCTCGAGTGCCAGCCAGGCACAACTGTTTTTCTTGGCATCAGTTTCAACAGCATTTGAACAGCACAATGCACGTTTCTAGCATCTCTTCTGTAGAAAGAGCAAAGAGGAAAACTTTTGTGAATGTGGGGAATTATTTTTGTGAATATGGAGAATGATTGACCACCATGTCCAACAGTAATTTCAATTTAACACTGCAATTTGTCTGTGATTTCAGTGGGGCTTTGAGCTAGAGGATTTATGCTTGAGGCTGACATGGAAGAGCTTTTAGCTAATCTTTGACACTTAGGCTCTCTTTGCAGTGACACTTCCATCATGAAAGGCACCACTGTACATTTCCATGGGGTTCTGGGTTTCTTTGAACACACTGAACTGTGCAGGCTTTGCTTCTCCTCTGCACCCTTGTCTCTGCTGCAGTTAGAAGTGCAGGCACCTCATTTAGGCTTGCCTGGCTTTAAACCAAATCCTGTGGCACTGTTACCAAACCTCTGCACAGCCTGCACCCCGTGCTGCAGAAACTGCTCTGTTCTCCCTGGAGCACATTGTTATCCAGGCTGGAAGTGGCTGCTCCCAGCCCAGTTTGGGAATGTGAATTACTCTCACCTTTCATTACAGGGTGATATGATCTTAACCTGCCAAATGTCCCCTGGAATGCAAGCCAGCCTTTGGAGCTGGGCTCTTCAGTTCTCCCAGCTCTGTCCTGCAAAGGGACCTTAGATGGGATGCTCGTTATGATTGTATGAACAAATGGGATATTAAAGCAGGACTAAGTGATCAATTTTAAGCCTTTTTATTGTGATATTGTTGAAGCATTCCCTTGCTAGAAGTACACTTGGGCTGCTTGTGCAGCCATCTCTAAGCTTAAATAGGCAGAAATGTTCAAGGTCTGTGCTCACACCTGCTGTGAACTGCAGCCCTTTCCTCTCTCCTTACAATACACAGCTGATCCTGTCTCTGCTCATCTGAGATAAATATCTTCCAACGCACATCCCTCCCATCACAAGAATAATGAGTATGTTTTTTGCCAGTTGGCCAGGGTTCATTCTGGAAGTCTTTCTCCTGGTCAACAAACTTAATAATTCTATAAGATTTACCTTTATGTGCTTCGAATGTTTCTGTTTAGCTCAATTTCATATTTTGTTTAGTCAGTTTCATGTGACTTCATATCTACTCCTGAAATTTTTTTATTTTCCAAAATTTGGGAGCTAAACCAACAATTTAATAGAGAGACTTCAGCTTTTTTGGAGTGACATTTCTTTTTTTGTGTCATTTGATATTAATGATTTAAAATAAAGAAACACAATGAGTTTCAAGGTCAAAATGAACTGTTATTTTTCATTCTGTTTCAACTGTCAGCTTTTAAAATCTAGGTTGCTGGTGGAGGTAGAAACCTGCAGGATTTAGACCAATTACTTGTGGCTATTTTGTGTACCTTAGGAATACTCTGTAGACTGCCAGCATTGAATCTAAGTGTGTTAGGAGTGAGAAGCCTTGTTTTTGGGGTCACTTTTATTTCTGCAGGAGTCAGCCCCTGCTTTTTGTTGCTATAGGGAACCATCTTTACTCCATTAAAGCTTACACACCTGTAGAACTCCCTTCTAGGAGATGTTAAACATCATTATTAGAGAAACACTAGAATCTTCTAGACAATAAGGCCAAGCATATTAAATATTAAGCCAATAAGATTTAATTAATAAAGCAATTTAATAAAACTTAATAAAGCAATTTAATTAATAAAACTTAATTCAGTGTTTGAAGAAAAATTAGTGGCAGGACAAACTGTACCTGAACCATGCAGTTCTAACACTTGCAATCCTTCAAGATGCTGTAAGGATTCTTTTAGCATCTCTTTAGATCCTTACCAGCAAAATTCTGTAGAATGGCTCCTGAACCATCAGTTGCTTCTTTTTGGAAGCAAAAAATGCTTTAAAAATATATATTATTAACTTCTCTATAATATATTTCAATTTTACTTGAACTTTACATCAGCTCTGACCTGCTGTACTGTGAAGTCAATTAAAAGTCAGGCTGGAAGGTCTGAGGAAAGAATGTGCCTTCAGTGGAAGCCTAATTTGCTCCCAGCCTTCTTGGTTTTCAGTTCTCTTGCACATAACACCTCAGTGGTTCTGCTGACGTCTCTGCCTGAGCTTTGTGGTGTGTTTTTTATACCCTTTGTTATAGCTGAACACAATGGAGGTTTGGCTGGTTTGCAGTGAAGTGTACAATTAACTCTTCTCTCCAACAAAATAAACACCACTGATTAACTGCTTCTTTCTGTGTAAAGACAGATCCCTATGAGCAATTCCTGGTTCTTTGTGCTGTGTAATACATCAGCCTGAATGAGAAAGCAGAGCAAGCACTCATGTCCACTTTTCTGCTTTCCTCCTTTTTTTTCTTTAATGTAAAATGTGGTAAGGGAATCAGAGTTTACTTTTTCAAACTTGATCTTTTTAGGGTATTATTTCACCAGGCAGATTCTGTGCTATTAGGGAACAAATGGACAAATGTATTGGCAACAACCCAAGAATTCCTGTGCTAATTATCCTCCCTCCATGCTGCAAGTGCACATTTTCTACCCAGAAGGTCACAGATCTCTACAGTTTATTGCTTTTGTCTCATCACAGAAAATCCACCAGCATGGGAGCTGTAGATCTTCCTGCAGAGTCTCGATCTGGAGTACATGCAAATAAGATCTTTGGAAAATGACAAGTTCCATTACAAATATTTTATACTGCAAAACTCTTCTGCCTCGCTGCCATTTGATTTTTCTTTTTGACCAAGCAGTGCTTTGGGTTTAATGCTTATTTCCTGTGTGAACTGGTGAGCAATACACCTGGATTTGTGTTACCCTGTGCAAATCCAACCAGCACAGCCCTAATGAATTCCTTGAGCACTGTTCCCTTCTCTCACTGTGACTCCTCCTTTCCTGTGTGCTGCTTTTCTGAGGTGTAGAACTGTAGGCTGTGAAGTGTGAAGCAGTTTATAGGAGCAGGTTTTGGTATCCCTCAAAAGAGAGGCTGTGGAATGACTGATACCAAGCTTGCAGTCCTTGATCTCAAAGTCCCAAAATCTTGCCATGTACTGTTTCTTTTCTCTCTTCCTTATACCTTTGATATTCCTATCAAGGAACCTTCAATGGAAAAACCCCATCATTTATCTTCTCTTCCATTTTTTTTTTCTGCAGTGGGACCAAATGTGACTTTTCCCTGAGTTCCCTTTTTATTTTGCCATTGATTTCAAGGCCTTAAACTAAACCCACCCCTGACCTGAGATTTCTGAATTGTAGCACACACCCTCAGGCAGACCAAGGGTCAAACACACCCCTGGCAAAGTGGCTCAGCACAAACCTTATGATGTAAATGCCTCATAAATCCTGAAAATAAGAATTTTCTTTTTTATGGGGATAAATTTTACCTAGCTGAAGGTACACCCTGTGTTGAGTGTAGGTGTGGTCTGTGGAAAGATCTTTGAACTTTAATTGCAGTTAAGTTGAGAACAGTGCAGGTTACAGGCATTGCAATCCAGTCCTTGCTATCCAGTGATCATAACACTAATTTGTTAAAGTTCAAAATAAATAGGTGTGACTTGCTGAAGTAGGCATGAGGTGTTGTAGTGCAATTTGCCATTGTTTGTGTGAGGCTGAGGTCAGTCACAAGTTCTGATAATGTAGGTATGAAAATGTAGTTCTGAAAATAGGTATGAAAATGTACAATAACATGCATAAAAATGGGCCTAGTATGGCTGCAAATATAGCAATATTATTTAGTAATTAATTATTACTAATTAATGCATCTGCAGCTTTAATGAGTGTAAGTAATACACAAAACCAGCTCCTTTTCCTCAAGGCACAGAAAGCCACCTCTACCTGGGATGAAGCCTGTTTTCTCCATGTCAGCTGTTTTAATCTTAAAGCTCTGGCGTTCAAAGTGTGTTTATGGTTTACAACTGATCACAATCTCCAAGATTTTATATCCTTTTCTATGCAAACTTAATTCTGGTCCTATGTTTCTGAAGGAACTGCTTGTGGAAGCAGGATTTAAAATTTGTTTTGCATTAGTATTTGAGCTTGAGATTAAAATTTGCACTAATGAATTGCAGATGCACACTTTTGCATAGCAGCTGGATGTGGCAGGATCACCAAGCTGGCTGGAATAAATATTTAAAACTAAATAAATAAATAGAATAACCAACAGGAAAATATTTTAAAAAAATAGGCATTACTTGCCTGGATCTTGCAGACAATTTAGAAGATGAAGGTGTTATAGTGGTTTTACTTATTCTCACCTGTTACCTTGGGGTTTGTTGTTGTTGTTTGTGGAAATAAAATCGAACTAATCTCAGGTTATAGAACCCCAGACTCAGTAAAGTTAGCAAAGAACAAGTAGGGTCACCCAGAGCAGGTTGCCCAGAGTGATGCTGATATTGTCAGGATTTCAGTATCTTCAAAATCTGCTCAAGTCCTTCTGGACACCAGAACAACCATCTGGTACACAGCTCCCTCCTCTGCTTTTCCTGTGATCTATAAACCCACTGCAGGTGTCCTCTGCCCATTCCCCAGGACATTAGGGAAGGGGTTAAAAGGTCAGGATGTGGTATCAGCCCCTGAGATCCAGCACCAGGGACTGGCTCCCTGCTGGACTTTCTGTGGCTCATGACACTTTTCTGGGCTCAGCCATTCATTTTCCATCCCCTTCCCTCTAATGTACCTAACCTGTATTCAGATTATTTACCCAGGGGTGTGTTCTTTGAGAGAGTGTCAGGTAAACACCATCCCTGGCTCTCCTGGCACCCACCAAGCTTGGCCAGGCATTCTGTGCCCTTTGGAAATCCATCCTGACTGCTCCTGATGTCTTTTATATCCTTCATGTGTCTGAAAAGGGATTCCAGGATTATTTGCTCCAGCAGATTTGCAGGGATGCAGGTGAGGTTGAAAAACCTGCAGTTCTTTAGATCCTCCCTCCTTCTCTTGGTGAAGACAGAGGTGACATTTATTTCCTCCATCCAGTTGCCCCAACCCTTGGGAGATAATCAGGCAAGGCCATCAGCCAGCTTCCTCAGCTCTCATGGCTGCATCCCATCACATCCCAAGGAATTGTGTGTGCCCAGTGGGTTTAAATGGTTCCAAACCTTGCCCTCCTCAGCTGAGGGCAAGACTTTCTTGCTCCAAAAATAAGTCCATTAAAAGCAAGATAGAGCACATGCTGCTATCAGTATTAAGCTCTTTGATTTTAATCTAATGTGGCATTTTGGTTTCCTTTTTTTTTTTTCCCATCAGAGTGATCCTGGAAGGTGCTGAGCATCCAAAATTCCCCTGGCAGCTTCTTGGCCTCTGAGCTCTCAATAGCATTTCACAGGATCAACCTCTCCAGAATCACTCATGAGTTTTGTGTGTAAAGTTGAGGAATGAATCTTGGAGCTATGACATACATTCTGTTTGTTATTTTAGGCCACTTTATACTTGATCTGATCTCCAAGGTCAGTGTTCTTGTCTCTTTTTAAAGATAAACAAGTTTGTATCCTTCTTTGGCCAGGACATCACATCTCCAAAGTATGTGTGACAGAGCTGCAGCTCCCATCTCCTCTGCTCCAGCAGTTGGTTCTGACAGCTGCTAGGAGGGGAGCAGGGTGTGCTCCCTGCCTGCCTCCATCATTTCTGTCATTCCTTGTTGCAGCAATGTCCTGGGAAAGTTTTTATCTGACCTGGGGGGGGTTGATAACACAGAGCTCACCCTCGTGTGAGGAAATGGTGATGTTCTTGTGCCACTGGTAGGGTTTGGAAGTTCCTGTCTTCCCTCCCTGCTGTGCTTTCTACCAAGAACCTTCACACTGGGGGATGGTCTTCAACTATTCCACACCAGGCCTTTAACAGAAAGAATTAATGACAATTTTCATATGTCTCAATATATTTAGAGTGCAGCTTTGGTGATTTTTTTTTTTTTGTGGATTTTTTTTTACTAAGCTTCTCTCATTTTTCAGTCCACAAACCACCACTTTCTCAAGTTTCCCCTTGTTTGGTTCCCAGGACCAAAAAGTTAAGATAAAATCTTAAATTCACTTCTGTAGAGTGAATTTCTGGTGAGAAATGTAAAATTGTAGAAATTCCCCAAATGACAAAAAGTCTGAATACGTTCACATTTCATTGTGGTTTGTTTTTTCAATATAATACTGAATGTAATATAATCTTTTTAAAAGTGGTGGCATAAAAGTGATCAGAATTGCAAAGTTCAAATTATGTGGGTTTTTTGGTAAGGCTGAATGGGGATTCAAAGGCATAAAAAACTGTTCCATTTGAAATTTTGGTTCTGTTGAAATTTCAGTAGAATTGGCATTTTAATTTGTAGTCATTTATCCCAGGGAAATGGACCAATTTTAAATTGTCATTTTTATATTATCATTATCAGCATTTGCAGAGGTTTTTGTGCTATTTTTCTGTGTTCTGATAGGTGAACAAGAAAATTTAGGAAAAATTGTCTGTATTTACAAGGAATTCCATCCTGACTCTGTCCTTTCCCACTTCTCTCAGCTGGGTGTGTCACCAGAGGTCTTTTCTCTGGAGCACTCTGCTGGGAAGAGCTGGCAATCCAAACAAAAAGGAGAAAGGGTGGAAATGTTGATGTCACCCCTCTGCTAATGGAGCTCTGATAAACACCCAGGAGTCACCAACCAGCCCTGTGACCCAGCCAGCCCCTGGGTGCAGCACAATAAAATCCTCTCTTGCTCAGGAGCTTTGCCAGAGGTGGCAGTAAAACCTGAACAATTGGCTGTTTATTTCTTTGTGATGGTTTAATTCCCTCACCTGTCGCACCAGCACTGAAATAAACTTGGAGTCACACACTGAATAAAGCCATTGTCTCTGGCACAATCCCTTTAACCATTCAGAAACATTTATTTTCATTATTAAGAGACATGGCATGACACACTTTTCTTAAATCCCACAAATATTCCTGATCTGAGAAAAGTATTTAATGAAATGCTGGCCCCCACTCCAAATTGTGAAGAGGTTTATTTCTTACTGCAGAAAGATGGCATTGTAGGGAACAAAGGAACTTCCTTTTATTATTTGGGAACTGCAGGAGGCTAAACAATCTATGGCATTATGAGTTATATAAACACACAGATATTCACATACTCTGCAAAAGAATTCATGCTTTGTCTGGAGGAGAATGAAGTCCCAGAGGTAATTTCTGGACTGTGTGGGAAATAATGTCTCCTGCAGAAAATTTATAGCTATGATTGTTTAATTGAAATGAGAAATATAGTGTTAAATGTTTTTAACAAAAGCATTCAATTGTTTCATGTTTTTCAGCTGACTTCTACCACTGCTAATTTATAGAAATCATAAATCCAGGACACAATTTCAGGTCACTTCCCAGGCACTAGTTTGACTCAATTCAATATATTTTTTTGATCACATCATAAATTTATTCGTTGATTATGCATTTAGTTTGAAATTATTGCTGCTCTACATTGAAAAGAACAGATTTTATACCACATTTCAGAAAACATCATGTGGGAACAGCATTAGCAAATGCAAGAGATGTTTATTTCTGTGTAAGGGTTGTCTGAGAAACAGCAGATTATCTGTCTGGAGAAGGGTTTTTTCCACCTGTGTTTAGAAGACAGTGAATATTAGAGTATAATATATAGAATTAAATATTCTGGTGCCTTCTGCAGGGCCCAAGGCACCATTCAGTTCTTGTCCTGGGCTGATGCTGATGCTGGCAGCCTCCTCACATGATCCTGCTGTGCTTGGGCTGCAGGCTTCCAATTGATCAGCCATGGTTTGAGTTCTGAGCCCCTGCACCCTGCTCCCTGCAGGAGCTGCCCCTGGCAGCCTCAGCCTGCTGAATTTTCTCATCTGTTGGCCTGAATTTACAGTATGGCTAAGCACTGAGTTCATCTGCATGGAAAAGGGGCCACTCTGACATGAAAGTCAAGTTTCTACCGATTTTCTTGAATTAGAGCATGACTTTTGGTTTTGTTTTTTTTTTTTCCTGGAAAGAATGAAGTGTGGTTTCCCAACCTGATAGCAAAAAAAAAAAAAAAAAAAAAAAAAAAAAAACACCCCAAAAACAAACAAACAAACAAACAAAAAACCCACCAGGAAAACAACAAACTTTCTGACATGTCTTTTTCTCTGCTTATCTCAGAGTCCCTCACAAGCTTTCAGGGAGGTGTATTAAACCCCACAGCCTTACCTTTACTGTCCTTCCCCTTTCCAGCTGTTCTTGCCTTCTGAGATCTCTGATAACGTTTCTGTGCAGTTTTGGGGGGATTATCAGCAGGTGCACGATTTCCTTTTGTGCTCTAGCTCCTGTGTCAGTGAAAGGAGCACAAATGGCAGTTCCACAGCAGCTGGGAGCCAAGGCTCCTGCTTATAAAGCCCATTGAGCTGGGCCATGCTAATGGCAGATAAGGCTAGGCTAGTGATTGTTATTTCTTTGGCTTCATTGATAATAGGAATAATTGAGAGTGAAGATAAAGTTTAACCCTTGGGGCTTATGCAGATTTGAGAGGCTGTATTGTTTTCACCTACTGACTCTTTCTGATGAGGTGAATTTTATCCCTCAGGAGGAAAAAAATTGATCCCAGCAGTAACACTGAAGAAAAATCCTGTGGTATGCAGAGGAACCCAAATCCTTGTATGCCCTTTAGATCCTCTGTCCCTTCCTCCTCAGGTCTGAATCCACTTTTCCTTTGCATAAGACTGCCTTTAAACAATGAAGAGCCCAAGGCAGTTGTGGTCTTGCAGTCTCCATTTAAGGGATGCTGGGAGTCAGAGAGAAGCACTCAATTGCTTCTCTAGTGATAACCCAAAACTATCATTCACTGCATGGGTTTTGGACCAGCCAAGGGGTTTGTATTAACTCTGTGCTTGCAGAGATTCCTCATTGTGTGGCTTTTTAAACCCATTTAAATCCCTTGCTCTTCACCAGTGATGCCCAGAGCAGCTTTTATGGTTTGCTTTGAGGAGAGCTGAGAACTGTAGATGAATGATGCAGATACCACCAGGTATTTCCCTGCAAAATATCTACCCATCTACAGCTGTTCAACTTCTCCTGTTGAGTTAAACTAATAATTTAAAGATAACCATCAGGCATTTTTCAGCAAACCCCTCACTGAAACAATTGCATGTTTCATAGTTTCCAAAAGCTTCCACAAAAGTCAGCAGATTTATGATTTAAAGAAAAACACCCTATCACACTCAACAGCTTGTAAAAACAAACTTCCTCCCCAGTTAGGCATTCCCTGATCACAGTGTAATCTTTTTAAAGGGCAATTACTGGATAGGAACTTTTTTAAGTGTTTGGTTGAAGGGTTCTTGTTGTCTCAGTGAATTGTTCTCACTGAGCATGGACTTCTGTTTGCTCTTGTGGTGCACGTGAGCTGCACTTGCTGACAGTATTAAATGCAGCTCAGTGCAAACAGCTTCTGAAAAAGCTGATTTTCAGCAAAGAGGAAACAATCCCCAGCCCCTGAAAACACAGGAACTTGTGTAGAAATTCATCATCACCTCTCTGGTAACTCACCAGGCTTTCAGGGCTGCCTGTGCTTTTGGTCCTCATCCCATGGGGTGCCAGTTCCTCCCTCCTGGGCTTGGGGAAAGGAGCTGTGAGCAGATCTGGAAAAGGGGCAGTTCTTCCCTCCCCAGGCAGCAAACCCAGCCTTCCAGGTGGGACTGGAGCCAGGATATTCAGTTTTTCACTTGGAGGCTGAAAGTGATGTGAGGAAAATTCAGCACCAGAGCCAGCCCAGTGTCTGGTTAAAGTGAGGTTAATGGGGTCTTCATCATCCTCTGGCTCTTTTTGAAAAAAGAAAAAAAAAGATGTGAAAAAAAGATCTTTTACTTAGAGAGCTAGCCTCCATTTTCCTGATGCATGTATTTTATTTCTCAGTTATGGTCCCAATATTCCCTCCAGGAAACTGAGTCTGCTTCAGTCAAAAAATGGCAGCAATGTTTAAACATGCTCATGTGGATTGGCTAAAAAAGAAACCAGTGAAATCAAAAATGCTTTCAGTTGGTCAGCAAACCATCCCCATATAATGCTGCATACTACTTAGGAATATAACCACAGGAAAATCAGGAAGCTGGGAGATTTCTCAGAAAACATAGCTGGACTCTATTTAACTTATTCTCTGAGGTACCTTTAAATATTCAGTTATGTAATAACTGGTCAGGAATTATTTGTTGAAATGGTTTATGTGTGTGTTGGAAAGTGGCACTCCATCAGAACCACAACTTTTTATTCTTTTCCTGAAATATTATTCCAGTTTCAATAAAACTTTCAACAAGACAGGTATTTTAAGTGCAAGGCAGGATTTGGTGGGCCTGGAACTGGGGCTGGTAACTGGGGGTGTCCATCCAGGAAAAGTTGTAAATCCAGAAAATGTGATAACACAGGAACAAATTAGTGCACGTGGAAATTAAGAGACAATGCATAGCAATAGGAAGGCAAATGTAATGGAACAGATTTCCAATTGAAACAGCAAAAATACTCATCTGATAAAGGCACAGACTCTTATTTAATTAATAAGGGCTTAATGAGCTTCTGTTTGTGAAAGGGGTGGTGTGAGTTTGCCTCTAATTGCAGAGAGGGAATGGGAGGCTCTGTCAGGCCTGTTCTGTTCTTGTATTTCCAAAAAGTCTTCAAGATTGTCTTCACCTTGCTGCCATGTGGTTCCAGGCTTTGGGCTTAAGGTGAGATGGAGCAATAAAACTGTTCCCATCACAAATTTGTTTGTAAACTCAAGCATTGAATTAGTTGCCCAAATAGAATCTAAACCATGCTATGTGAATTTTGTGCCTTTTCATGCAGTTGCATTCATGGTTATAGTGACATTTCTCAATTTAGCAAAGCCCAGGAACAGGGAAGATGTGACAAAGAGCTGGAGTGAGACAGGAATTATCAACATGAGGATCCTATTCCTGCTTAGAAATTATTTTCATCAGCAAAAGATTCTTTAGTTTCTCTTTTCTGTCTATTTCTGGTCTGAAATAGCTGCAAAATTTTAGAAAGTAATGCATCATATTTTCAGGGGAATCTGAAAACATTGAAAAGCAGTTACAAATGCAGTAAGGCACTTTCTGTTCCTTTAAAATAATAGAATTAGGAACACACTATTCATTGCACAATTAATAAAAACAACTTGGTGTTCTTAAAAAAAAGAAGAATAATATTTGGAGAAGTTATGTTGCAGTGGGTCACAGTTGAATGTAAGTGTCATCACTAAATCAAAGGTTACCCTAAAATTAAATTTCAGGTCCATCAAGCTTTAATGCAGCATCAGCTGTCAAGAAATTCATTGGGGTTTGCCACCCACCCTCCAAATGTTATCCCAGGTGAGGTGTATGTTTTTAGGGAGTGTCTTCAGGGCAGAGGGGGCTGTCCTGCTGTTCCAAGTCCCCCAGCTGGCTTCCATGGCCCTGCCACCGTTTCCCTGGGCAGTGGAGGTGACTCCAGCACCCAGCAGCATTCCCAAGGCTGCTCAGGTCCGTGGTGTGACTCCAGTGCAGGTGCCAGGTGTCTCTGGGAGCACCTGGACCACCCCACACTCACATCTTCTATCCTCCACCCTGCCCAGACCTGCCTGCCAAAGATTGCCATCCCATGGATGTGAGCCCAGCATCCAGCAATAACATTTGATTACATCCACTTCTGGTTAGAAACAATTTGCCGCAAAACCAAAAAGTACCAGCTGTTCTCAGAACCTTCTTTTTTTTTCCTTCCTGCCAATTCATGCTTCCTTAATTTTTCTAGGTTATTTTCTTTTTATCAGTTTGTTTTTCAAGCGTTTAATTTATGAGTTTATTAATTTTCCAAGTGAAATTTATGAGTTTATTAATGAGTTTAATTTATGAGTTTATAAATTTTCTTGGAAATTTTCCAATTTCCAAGAATTTTGCTAGTAGCATGATTTGCCTGTGTTTTTCCAACAGGAAATGAAATCAAGACTGGTGAATGATGCCAATTATCAAAACTTTATTAAGAGCAGAGAAAGGTTTTTTGGAGAGAAGTTGAGTTTTACCACCTGTGCTCTCAGAGCTGAAGATGGTTTTCTGTGAGGGCTTGGGAAAATCTCCTCCCAGCACTCCACCTCTGTGTGACATGGGGATAATGTCATATCCAGCCTAGAAAAAACAGAGCTGAAAGTAGAAATAGGAAGTCTGATAACAGGGATGAAAACTGTTCTGGCTGAGGCAGATCTTGGAGCCTTGAGGTTTTTACAAATTAGCTTTTGATGTCCAGTTCATGATTCTCAACGTTTTTAAAAAAACAAGTTAGAAGAATAAAGCCAAACAGAATGTGACAGAATCCTTCACTCACTTTTTAGTCAGACAATAACTGGATTTTCAGAGCTTGCTTATGTGAGTGCTGAGCAAAAACTGTTAGGGGTCCCTAGAGGGGTAAATAAGTTTTTAACTGTAATCTGTGAGAGTGCCTTCTGTGACCATCCACTGCATTGGAGGGGTTGGACTGAGTTGTACAAGAAGAGCAGAAAAAAAAGGCAAACAAACCCCAAAATTAAATTCCACATTACTCAATGGAAATCTGCTTTAAGGTGTTTTCAGGGTTACCCATGTGGGAGAATGGCAGTTGGTTATTCCAGCTGGAGAGTACAAAATGCCTCCTCTTGCCCAGATATTGCTAGGAAAATCATCTTTCTTTTATATAACATTTTCTGCTGTGAGTTCATTGGGGGTTTGTTGGTTGGTTTTGTTAGGTTTTTTTTTTTTGTTTGTTTTGTTTCATTCTTTTCTAAGAGTTATCCTTTATAGAATTAATAATTGTCTGCTGATACATGTAAAAAAAAAGAACAGAGTGGTGTCCTGGCTTCTGGAGTTTGTGCCACAAATCCAGGGAGAGTGCAAGGCTGGTTATCACCCATGCAGCAGTGCCATGGTCTGAAGCTTTGAGGGTGGTGATGGAGGGACAAGGGCAATGGCACAGTGACAGCAGAGCTTTTCTGGAAAACTCCTCAACAGCAGCGCCCTGGCTTTGCTAAGGCAAGCTGAAGGAGTTATTAATTGGAACTGTGACAAAATAAAAGGAAGAAATGTCTGAAGGAGAGAGGGAATCAAATGGGAAGACTGGGTCTAACACATGTTTAATGTGATGCTGAAAAGCCTGAGCAATTCACTGGGATCTGAAGAATAATCTAAACCAGCTTTAAGCGAGGTTCTGAAATGGAAAACTATAAAGTTTAGCTTATGGCCTGATACACAAACTGATGGCTCTTGGAGGGTTTGGCATCAAGCCATCCAAGTACTGAATTTGCAGCAGATGGTGAGGGTGTTGCAACTCTCAATCTGCTAGAGGTAATACTAAAAAACATTAGAATAAACTAATACTGACAATGTTAATGTGCTACTTTTTACATTGAAAACAATGTTAAAGTGCTGCTTTTTCTTCCTGACACCCTCAGCAACAGGGAAAATATGAACACAAGTGCTGCTCTTTCCTTCCACCAGGGAGCTTTTCTTGTCTCTACTGGATTGACTCACAAAGTGATTTTATAACAGGTTATTTTGATTGCATTTTCTGTCTACAAAACCTTCCTCTGTAAAATTCTCTGTGTGAATCTGCATTCCTGGTCTGTTACCTGCCTGTTGCAGTTCCTAGTGGGCCTGCAATGTTTACAGGGTGAAAAGAAGAGGGAACTTGTTTGTAGTTCTATATTCTTTGTGTGATTTGACAGAGAGTTAGGGAAGGCTGGTTTGGTGTGGGAGTTGTGCATGCTGTCATTGCATCTACAGGGAGAAAAATCTTTGGAGCTCCAAATAGGCCAAGTCAGGGTTTTGATGGCAGTGTGTGGAAATTCACATTTGCTCTCCACCAGAAACTTCTTTCTTCTATAAGTTTTGGGGAAAAGCCATGCAGGAAGTAATAATTTTTTTCCATGCCAGTGGATCCTGAAACACCTTATAAAAGCATACATTTCGTAGCAAAACAAACCTGCCTCTGTAAGGGCTGCAGCACAAACCACCTAGATAACCAGTGCAGAGCAGACTCGCAGACACAGGAATGTTTTCCTCTGCCAGACTTCTTTATCCTTATTAAAACAACTTACATTATCAATGTACCACAGACTCAACCAGAATTGTTGAGGTTTGCCAATTAATTTCATTAGAAAAACCGGAGTTAAGGAGGTAACATCAGATTTACCAGTCTGGGTTGTAGCCAGGGATGTCTGGAGCAGTTAAAGCAGTGCAGCAGAGAAATGAATTGAGCCCTTTTTCTGACAGAGCTGGTTTTAAGTGACTTTCACTGTTATAAAACTGAATGACACATCTGTGAATTACGAATTATGGAATTAAGAATGGCAGTTCTGTGCAGCTCATACTTTAAGGGCTACCTCTACTGTTAAATTAGAAAGAATCTCCTTGAAAAAACACATTTCAGTCTGAATAATGTTTCATAGGAAGCAGAGACTGTGCCATAGGAGTTTTTTATGTGGAACAGGGCCTATTAAGCACCTCATGATGTGGAGGCAATTCCAATTATACAAACAGAATTTTCTAGATTTACTGGCAAAATTACATTTCAATGTTACAACAAGTGGCCACTGGTGAACTTTAAAGCCAAAACAGCATTCAAGTAGTCCCACCCTGGTAATTTTCTAGCCTGGGTTTGGATGCAGTTCCTTGGAATTCCACATCCAGTAAAAAAAGCAATAACAACTCGCCTGTTCCTTCTTCCCAGTTCAACAGTATTGTCTTTCTGGAAAACCTACCCTTGTAACTCAAAGCTATATTAAAGGAAAATGGCCAACATAATCATCTTTTCAATCTGAATCATATCTCCTTTTAGGAATGCCCTGAAAACCAGTAAGGGCTGGTTGGTTTTGGTCTGGGTGACGCACACGGGACAGGGCAGAGCTGACCAGCTGCAGTGAGCCCTCTGCTGAGCTGGGCCAACACATTGCTCCATACTCCAGGCAGATGTTTCTCTTTTAGCCTAATGGAGCTCTTGCAGACCATATCCCTTCCCAAGAGAAAACACCAGCACAGTGGGAAGCTGGAAGGACTCCTCTCAATAACAGAAGCAAGGTGCCAGCAGCATCAGCCATAGTTTATTAATAAAAAATCCATGAACAGAACAGCAATTGCATTTTGTTTTAGCTTGTTTAAAAGAAAATTCACATAAAACAACACTTTTTCTTCTCTGTGGGGCCCTCTTAGTTGCAATGTTTCTTTGTCCTATAGCAATAGAGTTCCGTGTGAGAGGAGAGGAAATTAATCTCCTGCTATTTGCCTCCCTGTTGCTCTGTCAGTCCTAAAATGAGAGAGAAAACAATTTGTGTAAATATTCATTGTTAAAATTCATGTCCCACGTGATAATTGATACTCTGTGTCCTAAGTAAAAATAAGGAGAGCTTCATTATGCTTTGAGAGCAGACTGGGTTTGATTTGAGTCTCACACCTGGAAGTTCTCTTCTAGTGTCAGTCCACTCATGTTTGTTTGTGTCACTGTAAGAAGAGAGAAATGCTCATAATTTTTCTCCAGGGGAGGATGACAATGAACAGAGCTAGGCTTCTATAGTAGACTTTGAATAAGAATTGTTTCCAATTCCTTGAAACATTCTCTTTCCTCTTGGGACTTGTACATCTGTCTTCGTCTGGTCAATGGTTTTGAGAGCTGCTTTTAAAGTGATAATTAATGCTGGGGTTCTTATGCAAATGTGACCTGAAACCTGGAGAGCCAAATTTCATTGAAAGGACATAAAAGAGAGGAAACTGGGGAACAGCTTGTAGTGCTTCATTTCTGTTCTCCAGAAACAGTGGCAGAGAATCTAATCTCTTCTCTTGGAGAAAATGTTTTGAAATTCTGCTAGGTCTGGAACAAAAATGTCTCTACCTCTATCTCCCTGGGTTTGTTTTTTGGGTTGTTTTTATTTTTTTCACATTATAACATAGTTGGGCTCAAACTTTACCTGGCTTCTACATTGCCCCTGTTTCTCCCTGGAGAGACACAGCGAGAGCACGTGCTAAGGGTTTGATTTCTTGGCAAGAAGACAAGAGTGAGGAAAATTAAGATGTTGGTGTCAGAATCCTCCTTTTCAAAGCATTTAGGGAAGGTTGAGCACCCAGAAACACCTCACCCCAAAATGGGAGCAGCTGGTGCTTCCAGCAGCCCAGGTGCTGGGCAGCCTGATGCTCATTTTTCTTGCTGTTCATGTTGAGTTTTGGGGCAGGTAACCCTTATTTGCCATCAGAGGTTCCACAACACAGCAAGCATTACCCTGTGGCCACCAGCACCAGCTGTAAGGTGTTTTTGCCCTGATGGAACCTCTGTCCCTGATGTTGAGTAGGGAAATGAGCAGTTTCCATTCTAGTACAACTGAAAGGGAAGGGCAAACAACATTCCATCTCACATTTCATTGGCTGCACAGAAGTGCTGGCTTTAATAACATCTTCTGAGGATTATTTATGCAGTCTATTTGCCATTATCCATATCAGTTCATGCCCTTTGTGTATTTTAGATAACATTGTTGTGCTTCCTTTGACTTAACATTTGCTGTGCTGTGAACTTGCCAACAGTGAGAGCAGATCGTGCTTGCCTCTGTCTGATCCCTTCCCCAGGCTGTTTGTTAAGGAAGAACTCATCATTAGAGATTTTAATCCAGCTTTTACACTGGAGGTCTCTGTAGCTACACTTGCAGGGGCTCTTTGCCTGTGCTTCTTCTCTTTGAAATGATAGAGGTTGTTTAAATGTTGAGAAATCACTACAGAGTGAAAGGAAAGAAGTCAGGCAAAGCTCAGCACCTTTTTCTGCCTGGTTCTGGGAGTCTGTGCAGTGGGCAAGCCTGAATTGCCCTAGAGGCTGGTCTTGCTCAGTTCTGGGAGTTAGGCTTGGTTTTCTCTAGCAAACTGGCCACCCTCACGAGCTTTCATCAGACCCAAGCTCCTTCTGGCAGCTCTCCTGACAATCTCTGAGCAGGACTCATAAAATCCATTTCATACTCTGACCACAGCAGCCTCCTGGGAACCTGTACTGCTGAAGAGCTGGGATAAGGCATTAGACAAAACCATCTGAACTAAAAATCTGTATAGAAAAAACCCTGAAGCTGTCATCTAATTGCAGCTAAACACTTGCAAAAAACCAGGAATGAATGCTGGCTGGATTGCTAATGGTTAAAAATGTCAGCTTAAGGAAGAAAAGATGCTGCCGGACCCTACAAAATCTAAGCAATAGCTGTGGCTGCAGAAAGAGGTTCCTGAGAAGAGAGGATGCAATCTATTGCAGTTCTCCCTGCCTGCCTAAAAGCAAATACAAAAAAAAAAAAAAAACAAAACAAAACAAAACAAAAAAAAAAAAAAAAAAAAAACCCAAAAAATAAAAATCATCAAGGGCAGAAAACAGCTCTTCCCAGAGTACAGGCATCTCCATCACATTGGCCTCTAAACTCATCTGACCTTCCAGTCATTTGGGAGTCAAGCCCCTGTGAAGGATTTGTTCAGCCTCCTAAGATCTGTGAGGATTAAGAAAAGTATTGTGAGTTTGGATTTTTTTTTTTCCCCTCCTTCTGGATCTTAGACTAGACAATAATTCAATGGCCAACTCATAACTGTGAGACTGTGGAACTTTTACTTGTGCTGACAGCGAGGCACATGGCATTTTTATTTTTTTGTTTTCAGTTTCTAGTGTTAAAAAACATTCTGCAGTGTGGTCTTTAATTTGTATTACAAGACAGCCTCCCTCTCCAGAAGGAAAACAATATTTGGTGCAAAAATTCCTCCTCAGAAAGGCTTCCAAAAATGAAACAAAAGAGGAACAGATTATTCTTTCCAGAATCTGTGTTAAGACAGGCTCTGAGCAAGCTGCCTCTTAGGGGAGTACCCAAGAAGTAATTCTCTTTTTTTAGGACCACAGAAGCTCCTAGGGTGCTCCTGTGTGATAAAAATTCAACACCTGACTGCTCTTGGAAAGGAAAGGTGTTGGGTGTTTCCTGCAGGCTGGGGAGGACTGGGAACCAGCAGTGCTGGGAATTCAAACAGAAAACACAGATTTGTAATTCTGACTTTTTCTTGGGAAGTACCCTTGGGACAAGGGTTACCTCCCACCAGCCTGATCCCACTGACACATTTCCACAACTTGCTTGCAGCCCTTTGCTGGTTTTGCACTAAATCTCGTCCCCATCCTGAGAGCTTCCCTCAGTCATTCCCCTGCCTCACCCTCTGTCTCTGCTGTCCCCCTGTCCTTCCTCCCCTCCATTCCTCCTCTTCTCCTCCAGCTCATTGCTCATCACCTGCTTTTCCCACACCATTTTGCAGTTGTATTTTTATTTCCACCACTTGCTCAAGAACCTTTTCAAAGTTTACATCAGAAGTTTGTCCTCTCTTTCATTGCTGATATATTGGCTGCTGAGCCCTTTCTGTGAGGGAAATCACCATCCTGCTTGCCCCAAACAGAATTTAACTGCTTTACAGTGGAGGAAACTCTGTGCTCTTTTTTTTTTTGTATTACAAACTACCAACTGCTTTTTCAGGTCTTTGGTTTGAATAAAGGACACATAACAGGAGGGACTGGAGTGAAAATGGTGTGGAGTGGCTGGTGTGAAATGGCATGTTCCTGATTTCATTGAAGTATTCTGAATATTCTGAAAGACAGAGTTAAGCTGAGGTATGCTCCAGGATTCTGTGAAAATGGAAAGTTTGTGGGTTTCAAGACAGAGTTTACATTATTCACTTCTTAACCACTCCCATTTCCTTCATCCATTCAGCAGATAAAGCTGCTCTCTAAACCAATAGCTGTTAGGCTTAAGATATTTCCTATCATAGTTCTGGAACAAAAACATTTTCATTTCTTTCAAACTGGAGTCATTTCCATTTTTAGTGGTAAAACCAATACATATATGTACATGCCTCTATATATGCACATGTACACAAAGATACAAAACTGATTAAGGCTAAGTGTAAATTGTGAAAAATGGAACTGGAATAATTCAGCCATATGAATGAATTTGAACATGAACACAACCACTAACCTCTCTAGAGAATGCTATTTGTTGGGTGAACAATTGAAAAAATGAACATTTTACTATCTTGGCAAAGGGATGTTTGATTTCTGAGATACATGGAAGATTTATACTTTAATGTATGCTTGTAAAATTTACATTTTTACTGTCACAGTGCTTTAATTCAGTGCTCAGCTTTCTATTTTGAGTGAATCAGTCAGATCTGGTTTCAGTTTAGGGTTTCAGCAATGGCTGCTGCTGTTCTGTTCTTCAGCAGGATTGTCCTGTGTCTGAGCTGGATGTCACCTCCTTGCCTTTTCCCTGGAAATTCCCCAGGAAGATCAGGCAGGTGCTGTACACCTCTCTAGTTTTTCCTTCTCCCTCATCTTCCTGTCCTTATGCTGGAGGAGGATGCCCAGGGCAATGCAGGCCAGTCCCCCAAGGTTTTCTTGCCAGAGTCAGGATGTCCCAGTCCTTCCCCCTGCTCCTCACTGCTCCTGTCACCTTTCTGCAGCTCCACAGAGCAAATGAACCCTCCCAAAGTGCAGCTGGTAACTGACTCTGCAGGCCAGGCAAACTCACTGACCCCTCCACCCTCCCCTGCCCTCCCTTCTGCTGCTTTCAAGTATTCCTGAGCATTCCAAGATGCCCTGTTTATTTATTTATCTCCTCAACTCCAAATTCCCTTTGTTCATCCTGAACTCATTTAATTTTCTCCAATAACTACCACTCCCCATCCTCTCTGTCTTAATCAGAGGCTCTTTACTGAACCGTTCCTGCTCTGATTAGTTTCTTTATTTGCATTTTAATATCCAAGGGTTGTTTTCCTCTTCAGTCTCCACTCCTTTGTCTCACTTTTCATTCCTCTCTGGTTGCAGCAGGTTTAGCTCAGCAATCAAATCAGGCTCTGAGGTGCATCAAAGTGGTTGCCAAAGCTCCAGAGCTTTCAGGTGAGGTGAACAAAATTCAGTCCCTCAGCTGCTGTGCATTCACGTGCTCTCACCTGGAAAATATCTAACAGGGACTCAGTCTTGAAGAATCTGATTTGGTAAAATGAAAGAAATCTGTTTTGAGCCCCTGTAACCTGTGAATTTTCAAATGGCTGTAAGCTGGCCCAGTTTGGTGACTTTTCAGAGCATGACTAAAAGAGCTGCTCTTCTTTTGGGTCAGGATTGCTGCTCCCATAGGAATGTTCTCTCTTGATGAGGAAAAAGGTAAGTAAGATGTTTTTAAAAAGAATAATCATTTTTTTTTCCCTGCTCTAGTTCTTAGTAATGATTGGGCAGTTTTGGCTGGGATCTTACACCTTCCCTCCCATTTAACTAAAACAAAAAAATCAGTCTGAAGCAGAAAATGAGCCTGGAAACTTTCAACCAGAACAGTTGGTTTAGTCATGTTTAAGTAATGGGAAACAGTGTTCAGTGAACTTTAATAATATAGGTAGTTCCTATTTTACTTCTAACAGGAATTTTAGTGTGGAATATGTGTGTGTGTGTTTTATTAAATGTGCCAAGCTGGAGTCCTTACTGTATTCACTGTGTAATGAGTATTGTGTACTTAAATATCAGAAATGTACTGAGACTTACAGGAAATCAGGAGAATATGTGAGCTCTCAGGGTGTTTCAGTTCAATGAACCAGTTCTGTGGGATGTACTGGATTATAAAATTCCGTAAAACAACGTATATTTTAAAAATAGATATCACAGTAAAAGTCTGGTGGAAAAAAAGGAATTTTTGCTGGCTTTCTTGGGTCTGCCATGGATTTCCTGAGAATGAGCACAATAATTTAGCCTTCTGCATCCATTTGCCTTATCTTTAAACATTTAACATAATCCTTTTTCCTCCCCTGTTTCTTATAAATGCTTCTAAAGCCAGGATTATTCTTTAAATGGGCCTGTAGTCACTCGCAGGTTTGATGGTGCTCCTTTTTTCTCTAGATTACTGGCAGGATTTCCAACACTGCTGTCAGCCTTTTTGTTCTAAACCTCTCCCAATTCCTTATGATGACATGGCTGGCTTGAATTGTGCTTTAAAGCTATTTTAAATAAGCATAATCCCTTGTGTGGGGATCACAGAGGTGACACTATGCTGATTTTGGGGCTGACTGCAGCAGTGTGAATTTTGTGCTCGCAGTACAAGTGGCTGGTACTGCTTTTCTGCAGACCATGGATATTTTGCAATGTCAGCTCCACAGTGCAGGGCTCTGACAATGTGGCAGCCATTCCTGGGGTGCTGAGCTGATGGCTGAACCACAAACACACCTGTGTCACTCACCTGGAGGTGCAGGCTCCTGCCCAGTGTGTGCCAGCAGGAATGGGCTGGGTGAAAGGGCTTTGGCCAAGCTTGGTTCAGCACTTTGGGTTCAAACCATTCAGCCCAAGAGGTTCAAAGAGACAGCACAGCAATCTGAGATGACAGGAGACTTCCTGCTGTGGTCCCTTTGTAAGGATGTGCACGTTGATTTATCCCAAACAGAAGGACACTAGTCTGTGTGTATGTGATGAAATGCCTTTGATATCCTTTGATAGTGAATTACCTCCAGCAGTCTGGAATAGATTGAGGATGCAGCAATGAGAGGCAGCACAGCACAGGACATTTTGTTTGCTGTTTTTTCTTGTCAAACCTGACTACTTGGATCTTTTTTATCTTTGTGTGCACTTTGCTTATCGATGGAACTTCATTAGAGCATCAAAGAGTCCCTTGAGGAAATCCAAATTCCTGGGTTACTGAAACAGAGCCTTGTTGGCTGAGGTTCTTTTATTAGACAGGTGAATCTCCTGTGGGCTTGGAGTCCTGTGTAACAAAATCACCTTGCTTCCAAACAACTCGCTTCACTACCAACACAGAAGCATTATCTTTATCTGAATGTTTCATTAGAAGGCATCAGAAGGGGCCTTCTCCTTTGTGTGCTCATTGTCTGCCACAGCATAACATACTTTTTTCACTATTTTATTTTTCACTATTTTATTTTTCACTATTTTATTTTTCACTATTTTATTTTTCACCTCTTTTTTTCACTATTATATTTTTCACTTAAATTTTCCACTATTATTTTTTTCACTATATTTTTTTCACTATATTTTTTTCACTATATATTTTTTCACTATGTTTTTTTCACTATGTTTTTTTCACTATGTTTTTTTCACTATGTTTTTTTTCACTATGTTTTTTTCACTATTGTTTTTTTCACTATTGTTTTTTTTCACTATTGTTTTTTTTCACTATTGTTTTTTTCACTATTTTTTTTTCACTATTTTTTTTCACTATTGTTTTTTTCACTATTGTTTTTTCACTATTGTTTTTTTCACTATTGTTTTTTTCACTATGTTTTTTTTCACTGTTTTTTTTCACTATGTTTTTTTTCACTATGTTTTTTTTCACTATGTTTTTTTTCACTATGTTTTTTCACTGTATTTTTTCACTATATTTTTTCACTATGTTTTTTCACTATTTTTTTTCACTATATTTTTTTACTTTTTTTTTCACTTTTTTTTTTCACTTTTTTTTCACTTTTTTTCACTTTTTTTTACTTTTTTTCCACTTTTTTTTCACTTTTTTTCACTCTTTTTTCACTCTTTTTTTTCACTTTTTTTTTCACTTTTTTTTTCACTTTTTTTCACTTTTTTTTTTCACTATATTTTTTTCACTATTTTTTTCACTATTTTTTTTTCACTTATTTTTTTTCACTATTTTTTTTCACTTTTTTTTTTTCACTATTTTTTTTCACTTTTTTTTTTCACTATTTTTTTCACTTTTTTTCACTTTTTTTTCACTATTTTTTTTCACTATTTTTTTTTCACTATTTTTTTTCACTATTTTTTTTTCCACTATATTTTTTTTCACTATATTTTTTTTCACTATATTTTTTTCCACTATATTTTTTTTCACTATATTTTTTTTTCACTATTTTTTTTCACTATATTTTTTTTCACTATATTTTTTTCACTATGTTATTATTATTCACTTACCAACCCAAATGTTTGGAAGGAGAAAAGTGAATTCTCCGAGTACAGGTTGGAAGTTCGCTTGGCCTTGGGGGATGTGGGATCAGAATTTCCTGCCTGGATGTGAGTTGGAGATAGATGGAAATCTCCAGAGGTTTCACAGATCAGCAGCTGATGCTGTACCTGGATAACTGCTCAGGAGGTGCTCCAAGCCATCAATGAAAAAATGAAAGCTTGGGAAAACAGCCCCAGGGGAGCTCCTACAGACTTTGATTTGGCACTGAAAGCTTTTGGCCACCAGGAGGGTGATCTTGGCATGGTGGTGTAAAAACTCCAGGCTGGGCTTGAGCTGTGCTGAGGGCTTTGGTTGGTGCAGCTCCAGGAGGAAGCAGGAGCTGCTGGAAGGTGTCCACAACCCCAGCACTCTTCACTTGCACCTGCAGGTGAGGGAAGGAGGAGATGGAGATCCTCAAGCAGGTGAACAAACTGAGAATTACTGAAATATTTGCAGCTGAGCCTGGAGTCCTTACCTAGATGCAGATGTTGAGAACTTGTCCTGGGGAGACAGCTGAGCTGACCTGGTGCCAGAGCTGAGTGCTTGTGCCAAGGTGTTTCCCATTCAGAGTGATCTCAGGACAGCAATGCCACCTGGAGATTCCTGGTCATGCTTCAGTCACCTGCTCCATCAGAAGGAAGGAAAAAAGGGTGATCTGTAGCCAGACATTTTTGTGGTCTTCTTTTGTATTTCTTTCTGTATTTTCCTTAGGTATTTCCTCAGGGAAGCCAAGAGGCTGTGTCCTTATATATGTTGATTTAATATCTAGGTGAATATTTCCATATATTTCCCCCCAGTTACTGACCAGTTGAAACATCTCTTCATTTTGAGGTAGATACCAGGACACAAAGGGATTCCCAGCAAACTTGTTTCCCTGATTTCTTGGGATCTGTTCCATGTTCTGAGGTGAGCTAGCTTTGAGTTTGCTGCATGGATTAGTTTTAGATAAATTTGTCTGTAATATCTTGATAGTACAGACAAATATCTTGATATTATAGACAAATAATATCTTGATAGTACAGACAAATATCTTGATATTATAGACAAATAATATCTTGATAGTACAGACAAATATCTTGATATTATAGACAAATAATATCTTGATAGTACAGACAAATATCTTGATATTACAAATATCTTGATATTATAGACAAATATCTTGATATTGCAGATATATACAGATATCCTCTTCATATGTCTGAGGAGGGCTTGCATGACATCCAGATAGCACAGATTGTCCATTAAAAAAAGTGAGTTTAATAAGTTTCATGGTATAGCTACCAGTGAAACAAAAACAGGAGCTGCAACTTTACCTTGTGTTATTTCACACAACTTCACAACTTCAAAATCACTTTGAAAATAAAATGTTGCTTGTTTTTTGGCTGAAATTTGAAATCGAAGTCATCCATAGTTAGTGTGAATATTATAAAATGTTTAAAGGTATAAATAACAGATATATGTTACAAGTATATATTTCAGCAGAAATCTTTTTCAAGTGCAACAGATTTAATCTGCATCAAGAGGAAAGGGACTACAGAGAGCTAAAATCTTAGTTTTGTTCTATTAGGTGACTTCTATCAAGTTTCCTTTCCTTTCCCCATAGTTTTAGATTTAATTCCACCCCTGCCCACATCAGCCAAGTGAGACTACAAGTTTGGGTAAACATTTAATACAAAACCACTTATTTTTATCTACAGAAATTTTTGTATGCCATTCCTCTAAGAAATTTTCCCTCTGAGTGAGGGAATTAGCTGAACTGGCTATGGGCTTTGTTGGTTTTTTTTTCTGAAAAAGAACTTGTGGGCTGTTTGTGGTTTTCCATTTGTTTGTTTCCTGGCTCTAAGGCAACGCTTGCATCTTTATTGATCTTGGCCTTGGAGCCCTTGAATTTAGGGAGCCTGCAGGGCCCTTTCTGGATCCAGATTGCCAGTCCATTTCTCCTTTCACCAGAACTCCTGGATGGACCAGAGTTTAGCACAGCAAAATGCAGGAGAAGTTAAGCAATCAGAAGAGGGCTATCTTTGGGTTATAAAATAGTGTGCAGAGTTTGTTGACTTGTCTCTGATATATTTTTTTCTATATTTTTTTTATTTATTTATTTCTATTTTTTTTAATAATGAAATCTTGAATCATTTACTTCACTTTTAGAAATTGTTCTTTTCCAATTAAAAAAAATCAGTAGATCCCTTTGACCAATACAAATTCTTATTTACTTTCTCAGCCTCCATGTGCTGGGAAGAGTCTTTATGATATCTGTTTTTAAAATGACAAATAGAGCTTTATTTCTGCCATTTTAAACTTCTGGCAGTCAGGATGATGAGGAAGCTTGCATCTGTGTTAACAGAGTGTTGTTGTTGTTGTATCCTGATTTTTTTTTTTAAGAAATATTTAGATTTTACAAGGGCAGAACTAGACTGAGAGTCAATTTTGTGCTACTGCTATTCCTCAAGCAAGTGCATTCTTCCTTTTCCCTGTTTATTCATCTGAATGCTGGGTGCAAGAAAACTGCATCTCTCACAAAGTCTCTGAGGGTTTCTGATTTTATCGTTATATAATAAATAAATATATAAATCCAAGAAGTGATAGTGCATGACTTAAAGGCTGAGGGAAGTCCCTAAACTGTAACACCTTGCAGCTGACATGAGCTGCCAGCACTGGTGCACCCCAAAAAGAAGTTTTTTTCAAAGCCAGAGTTTCATGCTTCACTGTTCTTAGAAGAAAACTAGACTTGCAATTTTTCTAAAGTTCTTGAAATTAATGAAACATTGCAGCTGTTTGCAAACTGGATCCCATTTATGGGGCTGTTGGGCCAGTTGTCTTTGTCACATCATTTTCTTCTTGTTCTTGCTGCCATGAATAAGTAGGTTGAAGTTGTGCTGAGTGTAAAATCAGTTTTGAATTAAGCAATCCAGGTAAATAAATAACAATAAACTACAGAGAGGGAACCAAAACCGAGTCAGACATGATGTGATGAGTCAGTGAGTGCAGAACACATTTGTTTGAATTGCACAGAAATGTCAGTGTTTAAGCAGAAGTTGATGTGAAAGTGCATTGGGAGTCAGCAGAATTAGGAGTTTGGGTGTTTCTGTATTTCTAATAAGTGCTTGTAGACACTGTAAACATGAAGAAAGATCACTGTGCCTTTGAAAGAACATCTTCCTCAAAGTATTTTCAGCTACATTTGCACAAAGGCTGTTGCCATTTTTTGGTGTTGCTGTTTTGGCACCTCTGCACTAACAGCAGCCTCTCCTGCAGCTGGGAGCTCCCAGCACTGCAACTCCTAGGCTGGATTTGGATTTTTTTTAAACAGGGAAGAGTGAAATTCTTTGGAAAGAATAGAGTTCACTTTAGATTTAGATTGTTCACTTTAGGGGAAAAAAATATAATTCACTTTAGATTGTAATTGTGCAATTAGTTTTGAAATGAGAAACAAAGAAATTCAGGCTGCTGCAGTCAGATCAGGTGTCATGCATGTCCCTTTTTCTTGAAAGTTCATCACTGGCCACACATCATGGATCTTACAAATCATCTACTTTTTCAAGTTATTGGCTTGTAAATGTGCTCCTGTGAAAAGGTGTGATTAAATATAGCCCCTGCCCTGGGGCAATCAACAGGACTCCTGGATGAAGGGAAAATCAAACTAATGGTGAACAAGCCCCCAGCAATTTCCTGGTATGTCCCTTAAAAACAGACATGATTTTATTTCCTTCCTGAATATCAGGGTAATTGCACGTTTCTGCAAGGTCTGATCCAAATAATGCAGAGTTAAACATGAGCTCAGAGCAGAATTTGAAAGAAACCATAGTTCAGTGCAAGAGGCTGCAAGGTTTAATTTGGGCATCTTGTAGGAAAAGTGTGGGAACACAAATCCAGCCATTGCTCAGATGGATTATTGTGCCCTTCAGGATTAGTATTAGACCAAAGGGCTCTTTCTGAGCTTGATTAAATTCTGTCATCTATTAATTCTGTGTAGAGCAACCAAAAAAGTGTATTATTCCTTCTGGATTTTCAGAATGATATGCAGTTTAAAATATCAAACAGGGAAATATTATCACAGTTAAAATCATTTCAATACAGGCAAATAGAATTTTAAACACTTGATTTACAAATCAATATAATTTACAAATTTGATTTAAAAATGCTTTTCCACTAAGAAATGGTGAACACAATAACCACAGAATCTAAGTCTCCAGAACCTACATCAAACATAGAAGAGACTTCATTTGAACATGGATTTTGATTTAGAAAGAAAAATGCTATAAAAGCCAAATGTTTGCAGAGGCAGAATGTTCTTTGTGACTCACCTGCTCTTTATCAGAACAACCCTGACAGTGCCTGGCCATGGCAGTGTTATTTCTGTGAATTACCTGGCTGCCTTCTCTCTGTTCCCAGGGAAAAAAATCATCTCAAAGATAGTTTAAGAAACCAATATTGTCAAACTTCTCATGGAAATTGAGTGGGTTCTGAATATCTGGGAGTGTTTCAGGCATGGAGAGCTCATCTATCACTACTCTACTGAACTCTTGAGTAGACCACCCAACAACTGCTACTCACTTTTCAAGTCATCATATTTTTGCTGTATTTTTTGCTCTGTAGTGGTAGACAGTTTTCCCCTACTTTCTTGATGATCATAGAGACTAATTTGCATTTTGTCATTGTGTGTGAGGTAATATTTCTAAACTAAACACTGAAAATAAATATCCATTGCTTTGCCCTGGCAGAACAGCATTCCACCCTTACAAATATTTCTTCACATCTATTTTATCTTCAGCCATGTCAATCCTTGCTCTCAGAAATGTTTTATATTTCTGGAGGCTGCAGTTCATCTCAAAATCTCTGAGTGCTTTGGTCATTTAACTTTCCTTAACTGTTCTCTTTTAGTAAACTGGTCTCATGTTTCACTCTCCTTGCTGTTAGAAAGTTTTAATTTTGTGTCAACACTCAGCTGTCCTTCCTGGCAATTTTAGCTCATTTCTTGCTCTGTTAAGAAAAAAAAAAAGAAAAAATACTACTTTATTTTGTTGGGTTTTTTCTTTCTTGATACTTTTTTAATATTTTGGAGGCTGCAGTTCATCTTAAAAGCTCTTATATTTAAGTGCTTTGGTCACTTAACCATTGTCTTTTAGTAAACTGGTCCCATAGTTCACCTTTCTTACTGTTAGAAAGTTTTAATCTTGTGTCAACACTGAACTGTCCTTCCTGGCAATTCAAGCTCATTATTTCTTGCCCTATTACAAAAAGAACAAAGGAAAAATACTGGTTTTTTTTTTGGCTGGTTACTTTTTTAATATTCTTGGAGGCTGCAGTTCATCTCAAAGATCTCTCATATTTGAGTCCTTTGGTCATTTAACCTTTCCTTAACCATTATCTTTTAGTAAACTGGTCCAATCCTTCGTTCTCCTTGCTGTTAGAAAGTTTTAATTTTGTGTCAGCACTTACCTGTCCTTCCTGGCAGTTTAAGCTCATTATTTCTTGCTCAGTTACAAAAATAACAAATACTACCTGTTTGTTTGTTTGTTTTCTTTCTTTTTTATATTTTTGGAGGCTGCAGTTCATCTCAAAATCTCTCATATTTAATTGCTTTGGTTAAGGAAAAGTTAAGTGACCATTGTCTTTTAGTAAACTGGTCCCATAGTTCACCTTTCTTACTGTTAGAAAGTTTTAATCTTGTGTCAACACTGAACTGTCTTTCCTGGCAATTTTAGCTCATTTCTTGCACTGTTACAAAAAAAAAAAAAAAAAAAAAAAAAAAATCCACCTTTTTTATTTGTTAGTTTTTTTCTTTCTAGTTACTTTCTTATATTTCTGGAGGTTGCAGTTCATCTCAGAATCTCTCCTATTCCAGTGCTTTGGTCACTTAACCTTTCCCCAGGGCCCATCTGCAGCTGGTGGCACTGGAAGCCTCTTCCAGCATGGTTTCTCTGTGCCTGCTGGTGCTGCAGGTGCACAGAAGCCCTGGCAGGAAAGATCCAAGGCTGAATGGATGTGACGTGCTGACATCAATGAGCCAGGCTTCAAAACAGCTTCATAACCTGGAGAAAACACAGCCAGTCTATAAAAGCTGTGGGAGTAAAACCTCTCAGTGCTGCCTAATCCTTCCTCAAACACCCCCAGCAGCCCTGCTCAGCCTCCAGCTACTCATCACACCTCCAGCCTTGGCTCTGCCCTCAAGGAAGCAGACAAAATAACTCCAGGCAGCTCTAATTTCCTTGCTGGGAACCCTTTTGGATGTGTTTCCTTGTGCTCCTTTGGGCAGTGAGGGGCTCATTCTCTCTGGGTAAGACAAATGAGCACACAGCCCAGGTGCTGCCTTCCTTTGGGTGTCCTCTGGTGTCTTTATGTGCACCCCAGCCTGGTGTGACTGAGAGTTTGTCACCATCTTGCACCTAGCTGAGATCTGGAAACAAAACACCTCCACCTGCTGAGGAAAGGTGTTCCAGACCTCTTAATTCTTACCTGTGTTTTTCCTTGGAGTGTGCTGTTTTACACTCATTTTAATCCTGCATCCCAGGGGCCTGTCAGTAAAGGGTGTGGGTTTCCCCCACCCCAGCCACAAACCCTGCTGGCTGTATTGTCTGTGTGGTAAGATCATTGGACCAATCCAGCTGAAATTGTGTATTCAGCAACAAAACCAACAACAAATTTTCTGTACAACCTCTGCTTTGCAGAGGGCACCAGCACCATTGGAGGAATAAAGAATAAATTGGGGCTCGCACAGGACCAAGCATGCAGAGCAGCAGCCTGTGGCTTAACTGAGGTTAGTGACCAGCCTGGGAGCAATCTGACCATTTCTCATCTCAGCCTTGCCCCTCTCAGCAGAGCTGTTCAGTGTTTTAGGCTTCTGCCCCTCCAGTGTGTGTGAGCAGTGCTCTCAGTGTCACTGTGCTCCCATTCTATTAGCCAGGATGTCACTTTGTGCTGCCCATCCCAGCACTCCTGCATCACTGGTAGTGCTGTTCCAAATGTGCTTCTCCCCACAGCTCTGTGCCCTTAAAACTCGGTTTTATGGGTTGGTTCTTCCTAGCTTGTCCTTGTCTTAGGAGCTGATAACTGAGGCAGGTCTTTGGCATGAGCTACGCAGGCTCAGGAGCAACAGAAGCAGCAGCTTGGGAAGGGGACAATTCCACATTTGTACCCTTTTTGGACACCAGCACATGCACCAAACCTGAAGTGCCACATTTCAGCACAAGCACAAGAAGCACTGCACCCCTACACCAGCCTGGGTGCCTTGCACAGGGCTTGAAGTTCAGAGGTTCAAGCTTTGTTGAAGTTGGGTTTAACTGAGGGACCCTCCACAGGAGATGTGACCAAGCAAGCAGCTGAGGTCACACTTGAATTTTCAGCACAGCACCCTGGTCTCAAGGTGCTGGTTCCTTTTTGCATCCTTATTTCTGCAGCTGTGTGTTCTGGACCCCATGGGATGAACTTCCCAGGGAACTCTGTTGATGTTCCTGTGCTCCCTGTCTAACACAATGTACATGACATTTTTCATCCCTGCTTTCCAAACTGTTGCATTTCCCTAATCCCCTTCTGCTTGTACTGGTCACCAAACAAAACCACTCTCAATTTTTCTTATCAAAGTCCTTTTCCCATAAAACCTCATGTTGAAATATTCAACAACCTTAGGAAAACACGTGACTTCCCCTCCTCAGTTCCTGCCTGTCAGAATTTGGCTTCTCTCTTTAAAAGGAGACCTTTAGACCACTTGGAGTTTATCTACCATAAGCCCACGGATGAGGTTCCTCCCTGACCCTGCAGCTGATTGAGAAACTGTCACAAGGAGAGAGTTATGCACTTCAAGAAGGCATAAATCCTGGAGTTAATCATAATCAAACTGCAGAAGTTAGACAGGAATCAGTTAAAGGCACAAAACCAATCTAGCAGCCATTGCAGCTGCCCTTTTTGCAAATCCATCATTTGGAAAAGATAAGCATCCAAGGAAAAACAAATGCCTCTTGCTTGAATGCACCCAATTTCCAGTGCAGAGGTGGTTGCCTTGAAATCCCAGCTCTAATTTAATTTGCTTTATTCAAAACATTAATTAGAAGTGAGGATGGAGGAGGGAAGGGGTTGTCTGGAATTTTGGGGGGGTTCTGTTGGGCTTTTCTGGTATGTCTTTACCTTGGACTTTCTTTGGGGGTATTATGAGGTTTTTGGTTTTTTTGGTGGTTTTTGTTTGCTTACAAAGTTCTCTGTCTTGACCCAACAGAGTTTATCACAAGGGAAGGTTTTCCAGTCTTCTAAACATCAATTAGATATTGGACTGAGTGATCACAGAACTGGGATTAGAGGAGATGGGCAAAATTCAAACCTAAGTTATCATTTGTCAGCTGAAAGTCTAAATGTAAAATCTTCTTGACTCAGATTGAGGAATTTATAGGGATTTTTGCTGGAAGCTTTCCTCTGGTTGTTACTTAAGAGCAAGTGTAATGTGGCTTTAGACAAACAAAACTGCAGGAAACAAGTCTTGGCACAAAAATTATTTGCTGCTTGCCTGAAGTGGAGGCAGCCAAAGGGGTGGGAGTCCAGTTTCACAGGGAGACTAAACCCATTTCCTTTATGTATTTATTTTATGTTAGGGTTTAGTGGTTTTGGTTGGTTAATTGGGATGGGGGTTTGGGAGGTTCGGGTTTTTTCTCTGGTGAGGTTTGTTTGGTTTGGTTGTGTTTTATAATTGTGGAGAGAGACAAAAGGAGTCTGGAAGAAGAACAAGAACTCAAGAATGAAGGCTTCAACCTGTCTGCCTTATCCAGGGTGAATCACTGTACTGTTGTCTTCTCTGGCATATTTTTTAAACAGTTTTTTGGAAAAGTACAATTTGATGTAGTGCAGTGTAGCCTGGAGAGGAGGGCTGGGATCCAGTGTCCAAGGTAAATGAGTATTCCATGGAAACTTGGTGTGGGAGCATTTCCCAGTGGGTGTTAGCTGCTCACAGTGGATGAAAGGTCTGCAGCAGGAGACAGAGAGCAGCCCCCAGTAGGACTGGTGGTCCCCTCAGCCTCGTGGTGCATCAAAGCAATTCCTGTGACACCTTGACTTTTGTCCAGGAATTTTTTAGATTCCTAAAATCCAAAAAATTTAGATTTTAAAAACTTAAAAATCGAAATTTTAAGTTTTTAAAATCTAAAAACTTGCTTGTGCAGTGGAAGTGCCTTAAGCCCTGAATTTCTCTGCTGTTATTTTTCTTCTCTCTGCCTCTCATCCTGTCTCTGTGTTTTATTTAATTTGCTTTCGTGACTGGAAATTCCATTTTTCTTGATGCAACTTTGTGCCCGATACTGTTTCATGAAAAGTTTTGCTCTTCATGCATCAAGAGTTTGTGACAAAAGAAATAATTTTGTTAGAAACCCCCTGACCAGGCTGTAATTGGCACATAGAGCTGCATCCCAGAGCTCTTCTGTACAAGAGAAGAGAATGCATATTGCTGTGCTGGGCTCCTGATGGTCCTCAACTCTAATTAAAGATGCTTTGCCATCTGTGAAACAGCTCCAGCAAGCAATGTGAAAGCAACTCCAATTGTATTATAATCACTTCTAGCCCAAATATTTCCCTGATGCTGGCTCTTTTGTCTAATTTGGGAATGAAACCCTCTGTGCAAAGAGTTTTGGGCTGTGGCCCTTTCTGAAATCTCTGGGTGAGGGTTCTGTGCTGGTCAGATTAGGTGACCACACTGCTGCCTTCTGGTCTTGGGTCCAGGTAAAGGTTTATCATTTACCCTTTCCTTTTTCTCCTGCCACATTCCAAGTGTGAAATCCAGGTATGACACTGTGCAAGGGCTCTCTCTGGAACATCTTTGTCATCCCCCCCCTTTTTTTTTATATATATATATATTTTTCAGCTGTCACTTCCCAGAAACTCTCTGGAATAATAAGATGTGTAGTGGAGGTTTACTCTCCATGAGAGTATTCTCACTAAGGTGCTTCAGTTGGGTTTTATTTTGATTTTTAGTTTTATTTTTATCTTAAAAAAACCCCAAAATCCAACAAAACAGACTAAAGATCCCAAAACAGCTATGTCCCCAAACCTTGCTTGTGCCAGGTTTGCCAGAAAAGGTTTCACCTTTGGCTTGCACTGACAATGATCTCATTTTCTGGCTGTACAGTACATTGCAGGCAGAACTGAACAAGTAGATTAAAAAATTTGAAAGCACTTGTGACATCAAGGGATAGATTAAATCACCAAGACAATTGAATCATATTTTCTGGAGAAGATAACATTGCAAAATGATTCAACCCATAGGCCATTTTAACTGCCTTGTATTACTCTGACTTGGAACGAGAGTGTTAGAGAGTTCCATTCTGTTCTTTGCAGAATAAAATAAAGCACCACTAACCTCACTGGAAAATCAAAACCTTGAGCACCTTCATGCTGAGCTCAGCAAGCCAAAATATCAACACATTCTGTGAAACAAAACTCCAGGAGGTGATTCTGGTTGGTTCCTGTAGGAATAAATCCAAGAAAACACCCTAAAGGGTGACAGGGGCTGTATTTTCTTAGCCATTTAGGTGACTTTTCTAAAAACACTGAATATTCAGCATATTTAAGCATGTACACACCCAGCTGCTTGTCTGTGCACTGAAAAATTGGTGTTTTGATAAGTGACAGAAGAGCCATCCATATATTTCAAACCAAAATGACAAAATAACTTGGCATATTTTCCTAGCAGGATCACATGGTGTTAAAAATGTTTTATGGAGGAAACATTTTAGGCTATAAAATATTCTGTTTGTTTTTTTCTGCTTACTGAGATAACAGCAGAATATTTTGTCTGCATAACCAGTCCTTATGAGCTGCTGGAGATGTAATATTGATTCAAACTTCTTGGAACTTCAGCTCAAAAGAGAGATCATTTATCTTTGCATGGGAAGTTTCCAAGAAAGGAGAGGCAGTTTATTGGTTTTATTCTTTTTAATTTTTTCAGGGTTGTTTGTGCTTAGAATGTACTTTAAATCAGTATAGTATACAACAGTCAGTGTGTTGCATTTCTCTGGATTTATTTCCATCTATATGTTTATACCTCTAATTTAAACTGTTGGTGCTATTAACCACCAGCAATACAACTAATTGTTTTAAATTATGGTAAGACCTCAATGCCATTTGTGAGTATGATTTTGTTTCACTAGATGCTACATAAACAGGCTAAGGCAATCCATGAAAACCACAGATTCAGTATCCCACAGAACAATAAATTTTATTAAACAAGCAGATCAACATTACATAGGGACAGCAGGTTTTTTTTTTATTTGGTTCATTTAATTTGATTTGGTTTATTTAATTTGTTTAAACATTAAGTAAGTGGTGCTCAGTAAAAAATGGAGGGGGATTATTTGATTAGGAAAACAAACAACAGGAAAGATGAGAATGGAAGCAGTGGAGGGAATTCAGCAGGGAGAAGAGAAAGGGAAATAAGGCAAGGAGGGCTAAAGGGAAGTGTCAAAGAGAAAGTGGGGAGGAAATATATGGAATGAAAACTGTAGTAAAATTCCTGAGCACATCAAAACACATGATATTCCCAGGAGGTATTGTAGGGGTCAGTCTCCAGGTGAGTGAGGGATTTTCTATTCCATGTGAGGGATGAGACCAGCCTAAAGTGATCTTGACATCAGGAATCCAGAAGGAACTTAAATCCACTCCTCTTCCTCATGGCAGCTGAGCTCCTTGGTATCTGTAATTTTCCCTGGCAGGGGAAGCTGTGCTCACCTGTGGGAGAGCAGATCTGTTCTGTCACACCTCTCACTTCAGGGTCACTTTCCTGGCCTCTTTAATCAAGCACTGGCCACAGCAACATGAAAACTAGATGTGTCCTTTGGCAGTGACAGTGGTGCCATTACAGCTGGTGAATATCCATGGGAATATTTGGAAAAATTAGTTGTTCCCCTGTCCTGCTTTCAGGCCAGGCTGGAGTCTGCTCTTGCACATTGTTTTTTAATGAAGCTGAGCCCGTGCCATCTGCCAGCCTTCCAGATTCCTTGGGGAACTTGCATGTTGCTATTCACATAAACTGATTCATGATTTAGGTTTTATACTCACCTTGAGGCATTTCTTCCCTGATTCCAATGAGGACATAAGTTATCTCTTGCTGTAGTCACTGCCCCATCATTATTTTAGAGCCAAAGCCCAAAGGAAAAACAGTTCAGTACATTTCCTGTCATAAACCTGAAATCTGGAGCCAGCACCTTCAAATGCAAGAACAGGCCATTAAAAACTGCCCACAAACATGAAGGAACTGTTTTAATTTGTTGCCAAAAAGCAGTTTATCAGATTAAGATGGCTGACTGGCTTTCCTAATGTTTGTGCTGCAAACTTTTTCTGGTTCTGTGGTTTGCTGTGCAGGATGCCTTGGTGTCACTGGTTTGGGAGCCTGACCTTTCCTTAGGAGGAATAATTGGTTGTTGTTCTTATGAACAGAGCTTTGTTTTTTACTCTGCTACCTTTGATGCAAAAACTCCTTTTTTTTTACAATTCCTGGAGCAGAGTTATGGAACCTGCCCTCAGCTCCAGGGGAGGGTGTGGAGAATTCTCCTGCCAGCCACGACCTGGGCTGAACCCAAAGCAGGTCCAGGGAGGGGGTCCTGCCCCTCTGCTCTGCTGGGAACCCACCTGCAGGGCAGGGGTCCCTGCACTGGGAGGAGATGGAGCTGCTGGGGTGAGCCCAGAGGATGAGGGATGGAGCAGCTCTGCTGTGAGGAAAGGCTGATGGAACTGAGGTTCTTCAGCCTGGGGAATGGAGGATTTGGGCAAAGCCCAAAGGGGGCCTACAAGAGAGATGGAGAGGGACTTGCTGTAAGGGCACCCAGTGACAAGCCAAGGGGGATGGCTTCAAACTGACAGAGAAGGTTTAGATTGGGTATGAGGGAAAAAATCTTTACTGCAGGGATGATAAGGTCCTGGCAGAGGGTGCCCAGAGCAGCTGTGGCTGCCCCATCCCTGGCAGTGTCCAAGGCCAGGCTGGACAGGGCTTGGAGCAGCCTGGGATAGTGGGAGGTGTCCCTGCCCGTGGCAGGGGGTTGGAACTGGATCATCTTTAATGTCCTTTCCAACCCAAACCATTCTGTGCTTCCATGGCTTCTACCCCAGAGCTCTGGCATCTTTAGTAATTGTTTAGCTACTCCTACAACGTTGTAAAAATGAACTTTTGTGTGCAGAGGGCTCTGAGATGATGAGATGAAAGGTTCTGAACAAGTACAAACTGTAATTATTAGCTAGTGTTTAACAAGGTTTTATGATTATCACATTGTCTGTGTAAATAATATTTACCTTAGAGCTGGTACAGGGTCAGGTCTGGGCATCCCACGCTGCCTTTCTGCACTCCCACTGAATCTCATCTAGCAACATTTGAGATCTTTGTCTTCAGTCTGCTGCAGCTCAGTCCAAAACTCTGAAATGAGGCCACTTTGTTGAGAAAACATTGTTTACTTAAATCTTGGAAACAGTCAGGAAAGAACCACTTGATTTCAACAGCTGCTTTTACAAGGGTGTCTTGGCAAGAAGCAGTCATTTATTTAACCATCAGCACAGAATTAACAAGGGAAGGTACTCTGAAAAATTTCTTTATGCTCTCTAGAAATGCATATTTAAAAGGAAATCTCTAAGTTTGATGTGTCCATGTACTCTGTAATGCACAGTAAAGAAATCCATTTCTGGCTCAAATCAGCAATTCTGGGGTTTCTGAGGAGTTTTTCCTGTATTTATCTCCTCCCTTTTGTTGGTGTGTGAGCACCCCAGGACAGGCTCTATGGCTCATCACTGACAGTGGTCAGGCTATAATTGCTTTGCTGGAGGATTTTTGTTTGTGGTTCTTAGTGCCCCAATTATCATTGTGGATGCAATTCATGCACTTCACAATTTAAAGGAGTTATTTAAGGCAATAAATCTCAGCAGGTAACAGAGGTGCACTTTCAGTGACATGAATATTGTGATGCACCTCTCTGTTCCATCTCACACTCTAGGCTGTTGCTCCCTGCATTTATTTAAGATTTGTGTAGTAGTTTTGATGGCAATAATAATTCAGAATACCTTGTCAGAATGGACACAGAAATTTCTGCTTATGTCTGTAAGTTCATTTGAGCTTCTCTATAAACTACAGAAGCTGTTTTTTACTTCATTACTTAAGGAGAAAAGAGTTCTGTTTTAACTCAGCTGCACAAGGGTGAGAGAGAGAAAAAAATAATTATAAAAAGAAAAATAAAAGGGGTGATTTAAAAGCTTATAGAGTCAAAGAGAATTTGCTAGCTTTCAGTATTTCACAGAGCTTGCCATGAAGGTCAGCATTTGTCTTCCTCTTTGTTTGAAACCTGTCCAATTTCCATTCAGATGCAGCTGCTTCAAATGCCTTTTGTTCATGTACAGGTTTGAGCAACTCCAGAATATTGTAGAGGAGAAGGGAGGGGATGAGAGGAACTTCCTGACAAACCTGAAGGCCTTGTCACAGCTTGTCACAAAGCAAAAGGTGTGATGGCTTGTCAAGGCTGCCCCAGAACAGAGCATAGGCAGAGTTAAAGGAAGTAGAGATTAAAAAAACTTAAATAAAGCAGAGGTTTCTTAAACAAAGTTAAATAAAGCAGGGATTGATTCCAAGGATCTCCTCCATGGATGCACCTTGGGCAGCACCAGAGCCCAGCCAGGGCTGCCCCCAAGATGACCCAAAATGCCCGGCCGGGCACGGGGTCTGTCCCTGGGATCAGCTCTGCTCCATTCCCACCTTGCAGTTCATTGTCCCAGCCCAGCTTTAGCCCAGGCACTCCCACCCTGCTTGTTTTTCTCTCTCCAGCCCACGGGGTTTGTGCTCCTGGGCTGGGATTGGGATCATTTGTCCTTGGTGCCCAGCTGGAGCAGGAATTGTTTTGTCTCCCTGCTCTGTGCACAGAGCTCACCATCCCCTGATGTGAGCCCAGACCCACACACTAAAGCAGCACAGAACGTGAAAATATAAAATCTAAACCTGAGGCATCAGTTGTATTCCTGTGAAGGCCATCCCAAGGATGGGCAGAGCAGCAGTGTTCTCACTGGCTGGCACTGCCCAGAAGAGCTGTAAATGAATCCTTTTCTCTCCCTGGTGCCAGCCAGGTGCTGGATCTGTGACCATGGCATTTACACCTCAGCTCTGCTATAATATAAATCATCCCCTTTAAGTAGGGGATTATTTTGCTTTGATTATTATTTACTGATTATTCAAAAGGGGGGAATTTTTCTTTGGGTTTTTTGGTGTGCTCCTTGGTAGGGGATGTTGCTAGCTTGGGTATTTTGTTTTGGGGGGGGCAGTATTTTTGTTCACTTTTTGTTTAGAGGGGTGGAAATACAAGAAAACCAGCAGGCAAAGAGCAGTGTTTGAGTCTATCTTTGATTTCCATGCCCCTCATCCACTTAAGGAACTTTTTGTTCTCTATTTAAGGTCTTTTCCTTGAGCTTAAGGGTTGGCTCCAAGATTAAAAAAAACAAACAAACAAACCCCACCCACTATTTTTTTTATCTAAAGGCTTCTTGGAGAGTCATGCTAAGAGAGTTTATGAGCAGGTTCTGGCTGACTCACCACCAGAAGTTTCTTGTACTGAGAGGAAGTAAAGGGGGAAATTGATCAACATTTGTGCCCTTTTTTCTAAATCATTTTTTAGGTGATAGACATTGCTAGGCTTGGCTGAAATTTCTCTGCAAGTAGCTCCAGGAGCAGGGTCTGTAATAAAACAGGCTGGTATAAATCCCTGGAAGGCTGCTGATGTCCAGCAGTGCCAATGAGCTACACTTCGTGTGGCCTTACACACAGTTTACAATACCAAATACTCTGTGCCTCAAGCTTTACACTTGTGTCTCTCTCTCATAAATTGTGTGTAAAAGATGCTGGATTAACTAAGACACCTTGTGTAAATTAGGCAAAGGAGTGCTCTGCAGTTGTGTAGCCTTAACTGGCCCAAAAGCTACTGAAAAACCAGCTACCAAACTCTTGTCCAGATTCTCAGCCTCCCCAAGAGAGGGCTGTGTCAGCAGTGCTGTCCTTAGATTTGCTAATTGCTTTTCCATTTTTTTACAGGGAAGGCAGGTACTTTCAACTGTCTCAAAGTGATTTGTTGAAATAATCATTGTGCACATGCTTATCTGAAGGATATAATGCAATTTGCCTGAGTCAAATACTGGAATCATCTCCCCAGGGAGGTGGTGGAGTCACCATCCCTGGATGTGTTCAAAAAAAGACTGGATGTGGCACTTAGTGCCATGACCTAGTTGAGCTGTTAGAACATGGGTTGGACTCGATGCTCTTAAAGGTCCAACCTAGAAAAAAATTCTGTGATTCTGTGAAATGGAAGCATCCATCACTGGTGTGCAGCGTGCCCAAACTACCTGTGAGAGTCATTGATTTAATTGTTTGATCTCTCAGCCTTAATTTTCTGCCAGGTGGGTTTTCTGTGCTGACTTAAGATGGGCTTACAGCCAGATGTGGGATACAGAAAGCCACAATGATTTGGGTACTTTCAGACACGATTCCACCTGTCAGTTTTACAGTACTTAGATCCCAGCTCTGATTTCCCAAAGAAAACTTGGCATTGTGTGTGGTTACCAGTAGGGCAGAGCCAGAGCCATGATTCCCACCCTGCCGTGCTGATGGCAGCTTCCAGTCTGAGGCACCACATTCCCTTCCTTCTGGTCTCTGGAATTTTATCTATGGCAATGGATATTGATAATTTTCATTCAGCACTTGAACCCGGTCTTGGGAGGAGGTGGAAAGATGTCAGCAGGTGGTGGGGGAAGGCAGAGGCACCTGGCCCATCCTGGCTGCCCCGCTGGGGCTTTGAGGGCAGCTGTAGAACAAAGATGAGTGCGTGAAGTCACTCCATCAGCAAAGCAGCTGGAGATGCAGCAGATGTGAGGTTCTGAGGCATTCCATTAAACTTTCCACCCCTCAAGATCCTCCTCTTCTGCTGTGGGGGAGAGGGTGTGGTTTGAAAGAGTGGGCTCTACCTTCCTCCACAAATTTAATGAGCTAACGAGGTCCAGCACAGTGCTTAAAGCATCTGTGAGAAGAGGCAAGCACTGCGTTGGCTGAAATAATTTCTCTGCCTGGCATTGCATGTCCTAACTCTCCCAAATCATCTTCTTCAACTCCCAACCAAATAATCTTCTTCCAGCTTCTGTCAGACACCTTCCCTAAGCTTCCCCATTTGGTGCCATCTCTCCAGTGCCATCAATGGCCACTCTGCCCATGCTCTTTCTGGTTTTTGGCTCTGACAGCCTTCACAAATGAGAGTGCACAGCCACCAAGTGGTGCTTGGGATTTGGGAAGGGACTAGGAAGCAGCTCTGCATCCTCTTGGAAGAAATTTCCCTGTGGAAGGCTCTGCCTGCCAAGGCAGAGTTCTGCAGCACGAGCTGCTCCTCGTGCTTGGCCCAGGGCAGACACAGCATTCTGCAGCTCTCAAATGCTGCTCTGTAAAGAGGGTGTTTACTTTATATGAACCTAAGACACTTGAAAAAAGTTGATTTTAATCAATAAGTTCAAGGTTAGCTCGCTATCTTAGGGGATACAAGAATGGTTTACTTTATCCTACCTTTAAATGTTAAGGTTAGTTGGTGGAGCAAAGACAGGGCAGAAAGTAATGGAGTGTATATATAAAATGGGAATGGTGTCAGAGCCAATTTTCTTAAGCATTGTGAGTACTGCTGACGTAAAAGAAAATAATATTTTTTCATTGTTGTGGTCTTATGAGTGCCTGTGAACTTGTTGGAAAGTCAGAGATGAAGTTCAGGGTATTTTTGGGGATATGTACAAAGAATAGGTGCAGATTGTAATTTTCCTGTCTATAAATCACCACAATAGTCTTGACCCGGTGAAGTTTATTGAATCTAGAGCTATCTTTCATGTAAAATGCCATGCCTGTAGTCTACAGCTTTTAAGGATCTATTTTTTTCCTCCACTGTATATTGTAGAATTCTATCCTTTCCTAATATGGTGTTTGAGAGATGTTTTAAAAATAAATCATATTGACATTTGGATTTAATTATAAATTTCAAAGATAGGAACACATAGTTTATACAATATTTCAGCACCATGTTCATCTGAGCAGTACACTATGAAAACTTCTTATTAAATTTACTTTATTCAAGGATCACAAACACTTGGGGTTTAGGGAGTTTGTATATTGATATGGAGAGAGATCAAAACAGTTGTCAGCTGAAATCAAGAGCTGACTCTTCTGTGCAGGAATAAACCTGTGGGATCATCACAAGTTACTCAAGCCATGGAGTGAATGTAAATTAGCATTTCTTTACCCTTTATTAGAAGGTTTTGTGAAAGAAGAACTACAGAGGGTGGATGTAACACTGCTGGACTTGAGGAAAAAAGCACAGGGGCTGGATTAGCAGTATATTAGCTGGAGTTAATTAGCATATTAGCTGTGTTTCCTTCCCTTTATCTGGAATTGCAAAGCCAACTCTGCAGGGCCAAATTCATCCTGGGGCTCCCCAGCTCCAGCCTGGCACGGACCCTCTGGAGGGAGCCCAGTTTGGATGGTTTGGGTCTGAAGGTGCTGATGGAGCAGCTGAGAGCTGGATTTTCCTGCTGGGATAACGAGGAGAAGAGGGGAATGCAGGCTCTTCTCAGGGCTGTGTGATGGAAGGGTAAAAGCAATGAGCCCAACCATGTGAGAATATTGGAGGCTTCCAATCTGACATAAGAATAAACTTTTTGGGGGTGGTTAGACACTGCTACAGGGGCCTGTAGAGGTTACAAACTCTCTGTTCCTGGCAATAGACAAAACTAGGCAGAACAAGGAATCTGCTGCAGGAATCTTGGAGCAGCAGGCTGGATTAGGTGACCTCCAGCCATCCCTTCACATGCAGCTGCATGATTTTCTGCTTTCCAGCAAGCAATGAAAGGAAAATGAAAAGCAACAACTAATGCTCAGATCATTAAGAGTTTACAAAGACCAATTAGTGGTGGCATTCTAAGGTTTTTAGCAGCCATGTATTTCTGGTTTTGCACTGAAGAGTGTGCCTCTCAAAAACTGAGTGAGTGCTAGGGTGAGCTGGTGCTTGTCCAGGGTATCCTACAAATATTGTACAATCCAGCATGTTCCTGATGCTCAAAACTCTTAATTCATGACGTGTATTTTTCCTACCAGCCGTCAGTTGAGACATTTTTGTTTTCTTGTAGATATTTCTCCCACCTTCTCAAGCTCCTTTATACTTCAACTTTTTTCACCTCTTCACAGAGTGGCACCCCCTGTTTATAGCATTGTTCACTCTGATCATGCTTCTTCATGCAAGAGACTGCAATAGATTCAATAAAATGTTCTTGAAGTCAACCAAAATGATCTAGAAGAGCCTTGTGTCAGATCTCCCAAAATACTCTGATGGATGGGAATCTTCCAAAGCTATGGTCTCCAGGGCAGCTCTAATGACTCCCTGGATGTAATCCAATGCCTTGCAGGACTCTGAAGGATATTTTGTCTTCCTGATGTTACTGCTTCAACTGTTCAGAACCTAAAATACAGATGGATAAAAATATCCAAAAGGGAGAAGAAAAATGGGAATGGTGAAATAGCATATTCCATCCCCACTTTCTTGGAAGGAGTTGATGAGACTGAGGAAGTAGGAGATGGCTTGAGGCACTCAGGCAGCTGGACAGGGTGGATGTGGGACAGCTGGGAGTGCAGGTAGTGCTGGAAGTGCAGGTCATAATGCAGCCCATGTGGAGAAAATCCAATTTTTCTATTAGCTAGTGAAATTAATCAGGATAATTGGTTTCTTTTTAGGGTTGTTTATCTTTTCCTTTAATAATTTCGGTAATGATCACTCTCCTTCAAAACACAAAAAAGTTGTAGAAACACCTGCCAATGCACCAATAAATTTCTGTCTGTTGTTTATCTTGCAATCCTTTGGAAAATTTTAACCCAGTTGAAACCTTCTTTAACCCAAAATTTTCAGAAGAACCAACACCACCTGGGTGTGTGGTGTGATGGTTTCCATTCAGTGTGACTCTCCATTTTTCCTGCTTGCCTGGAAAGACAGAGCAGTACAGGGCAAGAGTGAAAATGAAACAAAAGAGCTGAAACCACTGTGAATAGAGGCTGAAGGGGCAGAGCAGAGCGAGTGTGCTTTGGGTGCTCTTCCAAGAAGGATGACAAATGGATCTGCCTCACCCGGGCCAGCTCCGTCAAAAACTCACTATAGAAAGCAAAGCAAAGTTAATTTTAATTTTGGGATGAAAAAAGAGCGTGTCTTCAGCTGCCAAAGTGGTGTTCTCAGGTGGCACTGGGTGTGCAGGCATGTGCAAAGCTTTAGCTGCCTCCTCCCTCACTGGTCCTTGGGCAGGAATACATGGCACTGCCAAGAGCCACTTGAAAATCCATTAAACATGAGTAAAACTGTCAGGCCCATTTCTTCTGCCTCTCTCTGTTCCGTAAGAAGCAAGAAAAAACACATTTGTTTTTAAAATACTGCCCTGCTTCCTTTGTTGCTAAGATGTTTTTGCTGTAGCTGGGCAGTTCTGCTGCTGTTACAGTCCTGGCTGTTTCAGCTCCTGCAGGGGAAAACCCTGAACAGAATAATCAGGACAAAAGCTTGTAGTCCAGGTTTCAGACCCAAAATTATTGTTTAAAGGACTCTGCATCTGCTCTCTCTGGAAAGCTGCAATAACTGGATCCTTCCTTCCACTCTCCTTTTCCTTTTTTCCTTTTTTCTTTTTTTTCCTTTTTTTTTCCTTTTTGTCTTCTTTTTTTTCTTTTTTCTTTTTTTCCTTTTTTTTTCTTTCTCCTTTCCTCTTTCTCCTTTCCTCTTTCTCCTTTCCTCTTTGTCCTTTCCTCTTTTCTCTCCTCTTTTCTCTCAACTTTTCTCTCTTCTCCCTCTTTTCCCTTTCTGGGTTGTTTTCTATTTTCTCCTTTTTTTTTTGGGGGGGGGGCGGTTGGGTTCTCTACTTCTTCTCTTCTTCTTCTCTTCTTCTTCTCTTCTTCTTCTCTTCTTCTCTACTTCTTCTCTACTTCTTCTCTTCTTCTTCTCTTCTTCTTCTCTTCTGCTTCTCTTCTTCTTCTCTTCTTCTTCTCTTCTTCTCTCTCTTCTTCTCTTCTTCTTCTCTTCTTCTTCTCTTCTTCTTTTCTTCTTCTCTTCTTCTTCTATTTTTTTTCCCCTATTTTGCTCATTTCCTACACACCCACTTCTCGATAGAATTCCCACTTTTAGGAATGCAAGATCTGTTGAAGCTGCCCCCTTTTCTGTCTCCAAGCACAGCCTGCCCTGCTCTCCCTGATGCTGCACACACACTGAGCACTGCTGGGATTCTGCAAGCACTAAAGAGCTGAGACCAGGATCCTCTCCAGAGCTTCCCTGGGACAGATATTCAGTCATGGCTTCTAAAACTGTGAATTTATGCACTTCTTACAATCATAGAGAGCTGAGTCAACTAACGTGGCTGGTGATGACCCCAGCAGGAGCAGATTTCAATTTCTGCAGGGTTTTTGCTCCTCCAGATCAGAGCAGTTAAACTTCTGTATTATAGGAAACTCTCTTTTCCTTAGGACACTAATTTTTTTAGAAACAGGGAAGGATTTTTTTCTCCTCAGGAAGTTGTTTGCAGCTCTGTCAGGCCTTTGATTTGCATGGGATATCTGTGGCATGTAAATCACAGAGCAGCTGCTCAAATTCCCACTGGTTTGTTTCTCTTCACATCTCGTTAAGGACAGAGGAAACACAAAATTCATCGTTAATCTAATTAAATTAATTCAATTCTAAACAGTCTAATTAAAGACTTATTAGTCAAATAACAATGCTGCTAATACTTCTGGTTGCAATTACATGCAGTTAATGTACAAAAAACTCTGTGGTATTTATCTTTTTCTGGCATGCTACCCTTACCCTTTCACCACCCCTCTGGGTCCAAGGCTTAAAAATTTTAACTTTGGCAAAGGTGCAGGGCTTGGCAAGTGATGAGCATCCCAAGCCCTTCACCAGGAGGAAGCTGGTTTTTATTTTATTTTTTTTTTTCCAGTTTCCATATGTGACCATTTTAATGTTTGTCAACATTCTCTGTAGCTTGTTTTTGACTTCACTGATCTGCAGGTTTCACGTTGCATTCAGATTTACCACATCTGTTCTATATGGATTGAGTACTTGTTCTTTTTTTAGCCCCTAAAATAATGTTTGCCCAGTCCTTTACCTCACTGTGGCAGAGTGGTTTATAGCCCTGGAATCATCCTGGCTCCTATTGCTGGCTCCTGTCACACTTTTTGCTGTAACTGATTCAAGACCATTTTAGCAAAGGCCCAGAGGCTTTTTCTCTGTATTTCCACCTGGGAAGACTGGTGCTCTGAGGGGAGACCATCTCATTTTAGTAGAATATTGTATATTATACTAAATGCATATAATATTTAGAATAATGGCCATACACTTCAGTGTAGTATTCTGTGTGTTTGGCATGCCTGCAGGGAGAGGTGAAGGTAAAGGAGATGCCCAGGTGCCATCTGGGAAGTAATACCTCATTCCTCCCTTCTGCATGGAGATGGGAAAGTAAGGCATCCTTTATTTTTGTCTCTTTTTTCCCATTTCTACTTTTTCTGTGATGCTGCTATTCATAGAAACTCCATTGCTCCCAAATCTGTGAAGTGCTTTCTGATAGGACACTGGATTTCAAAGAGGATTCTTCTGGACTCCTCAGGGTTTGCAAAGGAAATATTTGGAACAGATTGAAAGTTGGGGACAGCCAGAGGAGCTATCAAAATTGCCACTACATTTGGAAGTAAGCTTCTTCAGTAAAAACCTTTTTAACAAAATTACCAATTTATGTTCATGTACCTTTCAATGTTAGAGACACTGAACTGTCCTTCCCTAGGACACAAGGTCCTCTCTGAAAAATTATTTATTATGAATATTATGATTCATTTTTATTTATGAACACAGTCAAAAGGGCATGTTGTATCGTGAGAGAGGTGGATATGACCTTTCTTTTACTTAGCTTGACTCTTACACCCTCCACAGACAAGCAGGATCCAATTCTGGATATTTCAGTGATATTTGGGTGCTGTAATGCTGGGCCAGCCCAGCCCAAGCACTTGTGCCTTGCACATAGAAAAGTACATTTTTACCCTGTTTCTACCTGGTTTCTTTTTAATGTTTTAAATTTAGGCTTTTTATCACTATGCTGTCATAATGACTGCAGCCTGGAAAGTAAAGCACTTCACCTGGCTCCTTCCAGGTGCTGGAAAACTCATGCAGCTTTCTTAGTCTACTGTGTTTATGGAGCACTTTGAAACAAGAACTGTCTCCAAGAATGATCCTTTTTAAGAAATATATTTATCAGGAGCCTGGAAATGTCTTTTCTTGAGGAATAAGTCAACCAGCAGAGAGGGAATTGTGGAAGAAGTGAAGAACAGATACCTGTCTGTAAATCTGGTGCCTTGACTCAATAGAAAAAGATGGCTCTGCTGAGGAATTTCAGTGTAAAAAACTAATTTATAGGACTGAATTAAAACCATATCTCATGTTTTGAAACTAAGGCAGCTAGACAAAGGGTGGAAAATTTGGGAAATGGTGTGCATGTTCAAACCAGTCCTAGTTAGTTTTTACTAGCAGTTTGAGACATGTGACAGGTTATGGGGAATTAGAGGGCACTGAAAGACCTCCAGAATGGTAACTTCAAACAGCCTCTTTTCTCTTTGGTTATCAGCCCATGTAGGTGTTTTATAAATAGCAAAGACAGATTGTCAGATACTTGCAATAGGAGAGGGCAGGGGCAGCACAGGGAAGCAATGAGTTATGTGAGATGCCAATCGTATTTCCATCAACACAAAATGACTCATGATTCATAAAAGCCTCCTTTATACTGGAATACATTGTTTAGAATTTTGTTTAAAAATTAAACAGAATGTCTAGCGTTTCAGCAGCTTTAACTTGCTGGCTGGATTTCTGATGGACATTCTAGAAATAAAACATTTATTTCAAACCTTGAGTTCTCCTCAGAGGAGCCCATGGGCAGTTTTGGTGGGATATTGCTTTTCAGAGCAGTCATATTAATTTGCCAGCTGAACAAGGCTTTTGCAAGCAAAGCAATGAGTAAGAAATGTGCTTTGAGCTGGCAAGTCAGAATAAGGCACCTTGTGGAAACAAACATGCAAAAGAAAAAGCTCTCTGCAAAATGCAAAGCTAAATTGATGCCAAGATTGCTGTTCTGAATAGCAGTGTACAGCAGCACAGTGGGATTTCAGGCAATTCACCACCTGTGAGTAATCCTCTAAATAAAGGTATAAATTTCACAGTAAATCTTTCTGCAAGGCTCTCTAAGCCCTGAGCATTAACAGGAAAACAGACAGTGCACAATTCAGAGGGGAAGAAGGAAGGTTAGGAGATAATCCCTCTGCCACTTTCTTGTCACACAGGCTACTCACACCAATTTACATGGAAGAACCAGTTTCTTTTCTGCTGAATTTACCTCCACAATCCAGAGTGCAGCACAGGCACTGGAGGGCAGGTTTGTCACTGTCATATTTTCTGAAAATCCCCTTGCCTGGGATTCTTCTCCTGGGAAGCTGAGAAGCCTCAGAGAAAAAAGAAAACAATATTATCTTCTTTGTTTCTCCTGTGTTTTGCTGCTTTGGGATGTGATTGGAGATTTTTTTAATCCAACAGGTGAATTGTTTTTACTTAGTGGCCAATTATGGCCCAGCTGTGTGGAGGCTCTGGAGAGAGTCACAATTTTTTTGTTAGTATCTTTCAGCTTTCTGTCTGCACCCTTTCTCTATTCTTTAGTATTCTTTAGGATAGCATTTTCTATATAATATAATACCATAAAATAATAAATGAGCCTTCTAAGAACATGGAGTCAGATTCTCAATTTCCTCCTCTGTCTGAGGAACCCCGAAAATACCACAGGGCTTAACTAGACACTGGGGAAAAGGAAAGTCCTGTCTGGAAAAGCCTTCCAACCCTTTATTACTCAATTCTGCTGGCAGGGGTGGAGGCTCCCAGTGTTTTAGGAGCAGCAGAGCCAGGCTGGAGCCAAGAGAGGCAGAAGGTGGGCACATCATGCAGGGATTGCTGACAGACTGCTTCAGCACAGTGACAGAAGAGCACACCCCAGTGACATTTCTCTACTTGACACGTGTATGGATATGTGAGAATTGTGTTTGCAGGGTGCCCCATGGCAGGAAGGAATCATGGATCTGACTCCGTGCTCTTAGGAGGCTAATTTATTATTTTATGATAAAATGTTATGTTATATTAAAGAATACTATACTAAACTATAATAAAGAATACAGAAAGGATACTTATAGAAAGGTAAAAAGATAATAATAAAAACTTGTGACTCTTTCCAGAGCCTCGGCACAGCTTGGCCCTGATTGGCCATTGAGTCAAAACAATTCCCATGAAACCAATGAAACAATCACCTGTTGGATAAACGATCTCCAAACACATTCCAAAGGGGCAAAACACAGGAGAAGCTAATCAGATTACTATTGTTTTTCTTTTTCTTTGAGGCTTCTCAGTTTCCCAGGAGTAAAATCCTGGGCGAAGGGATTTTTCCAGAGAATGTGACTGTGACATATGAGTGCTTCATCATTTGCTTTTTAAAGTTTGATTCAGCCAGCACAAAGCATAAAGCTGATGTCTCCCAGCTTTAGTAATGGATGTGGCCACATTTCTCTTCACAGAGAAAAGCAATGCACAATTTCCCAAGGATATTTCTGGGAATCACAGCGAGGAACCTCAGAAAAAGAAAAACAATTCTTATCTCAATTGCTGCTCCTCTTGCTGTGCACAAGTGGAATACATTGCAGAAGATTGTTTATCTGAAGAGAATTAGTGATTAGACTCTGGTGTGAGTGTTTTAATTCACTGACCAATTGAATCCATGAGTGTGTCAGGACTGTTGGCTGACACTCACCAGATTCTGCTCAGTTGAATGGAGCCGAGTACAAATTCAGTGTAATGTAGTGTAATGTAGTACAATAAGGCAATTAATCAGCCTTTGGATATCAATAGAGTCCTCCTTGTCATTCCTGCCCTCCTTTGGGCTCTCCTTGTTTCCAATAGCTGTACCCATAGTGGGCTCTCCCTGGCCAGGTGGCTCCTTGTGCTCCCCTCAGCTCCCATCCCTGCCCACGTGCCCGTGCCCAGGCTCCCCCAGACAAGGTGGCTGCAGGCTGGCCATGAGCATGAGCTTCCCCCTGAAGGCAGGCCAAGCTCTGGCTGCCAGGGTAAGCCTTTGAGGGAGCCCCAGCCGTGCCAGGGAACGTGCCAGGAGCAGGGAGGTAAGGATGACTGTGGCCCAGCTCTCAGCCTGTGGCCTCATTCTGTTTACTGGAATAGACAGAGCACGCAGCCAAAGAGGTCAGGAAGAGAGCAGAGCACTGAATGTTTTCAGCACACTGGGGACATTTGCCCTGCTGGCCTTGGCAATGGTTTCTCATGCACCACTTCTGTGCATATGCTCATTGCCTTCCCTGCCTTGCCTTCCCCTCCTTCCCCTGCCTGCTTCCACCTTTTCGTGCCTGGCTGGGTCTGATGGTGCAGCAGAAAGCTGCAATTATATTTCATCTTTATTGGGTCTTGTAATGATCCAAATAATTGCTTGAGTTTTAATCTGCTTTGTGCAGGCTGAGCACTTCTGGTCACGTTTGGAAAGAAGGACTAAGGCTCTGCCACCCTTTAAAAACCACCATTTTCCCAGGAATGCACAGGACTGCACAAGGCTGCTTGCTGCCCTGCCAAGGAGCCTGCAATAGGCTCTGTACTGCTGTGAACTTCTGCAGAAATCCCAGAGTTTGATTTTTGAGTTGGTGTGGTTCCAAGGGAATACAGAGCTCTAATCCAGGCCACCCTGTGCTGCACACCACTGACTTTCCCACTCATGCTCCCTCTGGGGTGCAAACACAAGCTGTGGGCAAAAGTGACCTTGTAAAGTGGAGTGAATATTATAAGTAACAATACTAGGAGTGAGTAGTTTCTCCAGTGAGTGTGGCAGCAGTGTGGGTAGTTACATCATCAGAGAAAAGGCAGTAGTAGAAAGGATGGGTCTACTATAGGGATGATTAAGGTGGTTTCTCTCTGGTTTATATAGATGAGTTAACAAAGTGAATAAAAAATGCTCCCCCAATGATCTATGAGTTCATGCCCTGCTGCCTTCCAGCAAGGCAAGAGCTCCCCAGGGCCTGAAGGAGGCTGGATAATCACTGAAGTGTTTGAAAACTTCCCCAACACTAATTTTGTCTGCTTGTGATGGTGGAAACCTGGTGGAGCAGTGAAAATTGCTTTCAGGGTTTCCTGAAACAAACCTTAAAGGTGAGAATGCAGCTCGATTTGGGCCAGCAATCCTCTGGGCACAGATGGGTTAAGCCATGCAGCCCATCAGCATCAATTAGAGGAACTTCAATTAGTGTAGGGTGTGCATGTTTGGAGCTTATTCCACTTCTTTTTACAGCTTAAAGAAAGATTCACTAAAACAGAAATGGTTTTCTCAAGAGAACGTGGTGCTGACTTGTCTTTCCCTGTAAAAATCCAGGACAGGGATCTGAAAAGGCAGAAAACATCCCCAAAACCATGGATATAAAACTATGCAAAAGGGAGGAGGAGTGCAACTCCAGACTCCAGCACAGGAGAGCTGACTCTGCTTTTACAGTGAGATCAAGGACAAATTGTCTGCTGGCTTTGAATCAAACACTGCCTCAAAACTAAGATAATGGGAAAATTTCCTTTTTATTTGACTTTATTTTTTTTTAAGTGTTTTTTATCTTGCTAGTTTAAAAAGTCTGTGCCTCTGTTCTGAGAAGGGTTTTTTTTTTTCCAGGATCAGAGATATCTTGCATTCCTCAAGTGCAATTCATTCCCTATAAAACTCTCTATGTTCCATATCAACCATTAATGTTTCCAGATTGTAAACCTGACAGGTTTAACAGATTTATTCTTGTTTTCTATTAGTGTGAGGCTAAGACTGTGAGGTTAACATTTAGCATGCTGTGGAGACTGAGCAGCTCTTTCTGTGTCCATGATTTTGCTCTTTGATGAAACTAAACTGGCAAAATAAACCAGGAAAAGCAACTCGTGGCTGAGGTCTAAACAGCTGGGGTTTTGACAATCAATGCAAGAAATAAAGATAGAAAATATAAAATATATTAATACTTTCTTAATCATTTTGAGTTGGTTTGGTTTTTGGGATTTTTTTTTTGGTTTGTTTTTTTTAAGTGTCCTGTAACAAAATATGGTGCTGACTGGGGGCAAATTAAATCCTTTTCACTTGCCTGATGAGAAGCTCTGGTTGTACCTATAAAGGCATTAGCTAAACTTCCCTTGAACAACAAAGGAAGTATTTTGTTTGCATGTTTAATTTCTGCTTAGTAATCAAGACTGTTTTAAGTAGTTACAGGAAGCTGTGTTTTGATTCTCAGCAGATAAACAAACTGGGTTTTTATATAAAGCTTATGTCTAGAAAGCAAACACAAAATCTGATTCATTGTTCCAGTGTGGGAAAAACACAACTTACTATGAAAAAGAAATCACACTAAGGGATTGATCTATTTATTTATCTATTTTATTTCAATCATAGAATATAGAATGGTTTGGATTAGAAGGGACCTTAAAGATCATCTGGTTCCAGCACCCCTGTGGTAGGCAGGGTGACCAAGCTGCTCAACAAACATGCAAATGAACCCATAACTAGAAATACATTTTCTATAACACTCAAAAAAAGGTGATTGTCTGATACTGGGAGTATATCAAAGAGATTTGTAAAAATGTAAGAACTTGACTTAAACCTCAAAATTAATTTAGTGCATTTAATTGCACCTCCCCAGGCATAACTGGAGATGTGGAAGTGATGCTGTGAATAGACAGGAAATAAGGAATTGAAATAAATTTGCAGTAAAATTCTATAGCCAAGCTGACCTTTGTTGATGGAAATAATTTGGTAGAGCTGAAAAACAGTAAGGTGGATCCAAGTGGTCTCACATTTGGATCCCAGGATTGCAGTTTGGGTTCACATCTAACATCAGTCAGTAGGCACATCCTGCACTCAACAGCAGGACCCCTTGCACCACTTCAGCCTAAATCTTTATTTCCATAAACAAAAGAATTATTCCTGCTTAAAGACTGTTGGCTTTGCCAGATAAGGCCAAACAAGACCATATTTATCTGGCTAAGAATTGGTAATGTTTTCATTATGCTTTGAGGGGATCCTAGGTCAGCAAAATATGATAATTTTATTTTTCCCCCAGAAAGTCCATAGCATGTTTCTGCAGATTGTGTTTGATTGGGTTCAGCACTGCCACGAGCTGACAGTAAAGATTTCTGGTCTGGTGCCATTTAATGCTCACTGCAGAAGTGTCTCAGGACTCTTACAGGCCATGGAGCTGCTACCCTACCAAGCAGTGTATTTGTGTTCCTGGGGGAAGGAGAAAGCTGCAGGTTTACTTGTATTGGATTACTTGACATGGTTCAAAGGTCAGTTCATGGGAAAACATCAGAGAAAATCTCCACAAAGTGATTCTTCTTCTCCTTCTTTTCCACCGGCTGGGAGAAAACAAAAAAAAAAAACAAACAAACAAACAAACAAAAAACCCACAAAAAAACAAACAAAAAACCCCAAATAACAAAACAAAACAAAACCCAAAAAACCAAAAACAAACAAACAAACAAACAAAAAACAAAAACAAAAACAAAAACAAAAAAAAAAAAGAGAGAGAGAGGAGAATTTCCAGGCAGCTGCACCCTTGTGTTTAGGGCAGGTTCTGGTTTACCTGTATTGAACAGCTCGTTGTCCTTCCAGTTTCTCCTGTGTTTTTCTCATCTACATGGATTTCAGTAGTTTTGCTGCTTTTGTAGCTAACTTAAGGATTATTCATCATAACTATTAGCTTTCATGGGGTCTCTTTGCCCTCAATTTAATGCATAAAATAAAATCGGTTTACTGCAATTTTTAAGCCTTCGTGAGAATTCGCCAATTTTTCAGTAGCAGCACCAGTGTTTTGCTGAGTAATAAATGCCATTTTTTGTTTGAGTGGCACCTGGAAGTAACTGCACTAAGAAACTGCTCTTGCTATCTGCATTTTGTATCAGCTGAAAAGTTGACACAAGATTCATTTCACTTCCAGGAGTTATTATGAACACATCCTTTGTGGAAGAGATTGAAATATTTCAAATTAACATGTGAAATATTAGGTGGAGGAATATTAACAAGATAGAAGATGATTCTTTACTCTTACAGGTGTGTGAAATATAAAGTACATATGTGAACAAGGTAAAAAAAAAAATCTTAGTTTTGTGTGCAACATTGACTTAGAGCAGAGCCACAGGGAAAGAACTTTTTTTTTTCATCTTTTTCTTTCATATGAACTGGCAGCACTTTTAAAACAGCTCTTTCACGTCAGCCCTGTACATAATTGTTCTGCTTTGGCTGGCAAGTATTATTTGCTGAAATACCACTTCTTATCTTCCATCTCTTTGCTGGCTCTTGTCCACTTTTCAGCTACTCCTCTGCATCCTCTGACTGGCTGGTTTCTTTGAGAGATGATTTATAGTGCTGCAGATTGTCTTGTATGCTGCCTGCTTTGGGTTTATTGTGGTTTGCTTGTTTGGTTTTTTTTTTTAAGTGGATGTCCCAGTGTTGTTTTAGCAAGGAGCATTCAGACTTTTTGAGAATATCTGTGAAGATGGCTCTCAGTGTGCTGTAACTACATTGCATTCATGAAGGGATATTTATAATTTACTTCAGAGACATAGTTCTTAAGACATTAATAAAGATTTTCTTCTTATGTGACAGAGGAGTTTCCATGCTTACATTTCAAACTCAATCCCTTGCTGCTTTCATTGCTGCCATTCTGTAATTGTTCAGTGACTCTAAGAACAAGAAACATTCCCTACTTTCTTTTGCAGGAAATGCTACAGAATGCTGTCTCCATGAGGACAGTAAGGGATTGTAGCAATTTTTCTCCTTTATTTGAAAAAAGCTGGTTTTAATAACAACCTGGAATTACCCATGTATAGTCCATCAAGGCTTTTATGATCTTCAAAACAGGGAATGCTTTTTGTTCCAGTGACTTTTGTGAAGTCACATACCAGAGTGATGAGCAGAAGAAACCCTAGAGAGGCAGGAAGTCAGATGTCCTATAAGGTTAAATTCTTTTCTTCTCTGCCTTGACTTTTTCTGTAGAACACACCACGATGTGCCATTAGCTCCAACTCACACTTTTAAGAGGAAGCAGAAATTTGCAGCATTTACATTCTCTAGAAAAATCCCTTTGCTTAGGATTTTTCTCTTAGGAAGCTGAGAAGCTTCAGAGTAAAGGAAAACAATTCTTATTGAATTTGCTTCTCTTCTGTTTTACTCGTGTGGAATGTGTTTGGAGATTGTTTACCCACAAGTAAACAAGTCTGATTGGATTCTGGGGTGAATTGTTTTAACTCTGGCCAATTAGGGCCAAGCTGTGTCAAGGCTCTAGAAAGAGTAATGAGTTGTCATTATTATCTTTTTTAGCATTAAGTAGCCTTTCTGTATTCTTTAGTATAGTTAGTATAGTATTCTTTAATATAATATAGTACTAAAGTAATAAATTAGCCTTCTAAAAACATAAAGTCACATACATCATTCCTACCTTTGTTGGGGCATTCCCTACAAACACAAGAGAAATTATTATTATTTCAGGCTGCATGATTCCTGTCCCTTGTTCTAATTTCAGGTTTTACATGTGTTGTTAAGCTCAACAAGACAATTTCTGTTGTGAGACCTCAATGCAGCTTGATCAGGGAGCATTAGGAAACATGATGATGGTTATTTGGTTAGCCACCAATTTCCTTTCTCATGCTCTCAGTCTCAGATTACTGAGCTTTCATCTGGCATTCTCAGACATGCTCACTAATTGTCCTGCAGCAGACAAATGGAGAGCACGTTTTACAAGTTGTGTGGGACACACTAATGTCAGTTCATATGTTGCCTGGAAACAGACCTAATTTGTGTTTAGGATTACTTAATTAACTTCTTAATTGTAAAGAAGAGAGAATTGAAGCATGCAGTCCAAAGTCCAGTCAATGCAAAACTCATGAGGCTGCCTTGAATTTTGGCTCAAACACCCACTGCTCTGCTCATCAACTGTATCGTGGCTGTAACATAAGAGATGAGAATTAAAAGGAGCTTGGATGCAGTTGGAGGAGGCTGAGTGGAGGGGGAGGATGTTGTTAGGGACAGCAGACAGATGGAAATGCATTTGTGGAGAGCGTTGTTCAACATGTGTCATGCAGATTACAGGAATGTTGACTCAAGTGAATGTTGTCAGTCTTCCCAACAGGTTAAGCACGAAGGGTCTTTGGAAGAACTAAATGTGGTAATGGGATCTCCAGAGCCTTTTCATGGCTTTTTTGGGATGCAGATTGCAGGAAATATGAAATGTTTGATGCACTCAATGCTCGATTTTCACTCAAGAGACAGAAGGATGTACAGGAGTTGGAAAGGCAATGTCTGAAAGTGAGTCATGGCTCCCTCTCTGTAAACCTGTAGAAACACATGGTGTGGAAGGGCAGCTGATGTTTGAGCTAATGGAGGTGGGTGTCTGGGGCTGAGGCCTCTGGAACCCAAAGATGTTGATCCAGGAAGAGCCCCTCATTCATTTGCCATCAACCCAGGGTGAATTTCCATCCAAGAGGAGAAACAGAAATACAAAAATACAACAAAATTGTCAGATTTAAGGGAAAGCAACTGAAACCTGAGTGTACAATCAAGCTGCATCAGGCTGCTTGTGCAAGATAAGGTGGGGCTGTCAGTGGTTCTTCAACCTCATTTAGAGATACAGGAAGTCCACAAAACCTTAAATGTGTGCTGTCTGCTCTAATATCCACTCAAACAACTTTAGAGGAGCTGGAAATAACCATAATCGTGTCTCCTTTACTCTAGTTGTGTTTGCCAGACCAGGTTTGGGGTGAAATGAGATGGTTTAATGTAAAAAAATCAAATTTTGGCCATAAGTAAGAAGAAAGGATCAAAATACAAAAAGTCATTGATAAAATGAGCAGTGAACTGATGACCCAGATCCAGTATATATCATTTTAATAGAGGTGAAAGAAGCTGAAAAAAGACTTTTCACACACAGTGATGTGGAAATAGTGGTCCAAGCTATATCATCATTTCCAAATCACTGCAGCCACACTGCCAGCCCTTGGGGGATCTAGGAAGCCAGGGTTGTGTGATTCCTTTTCCCTTTGCACAGTTAATATTGAGTGAGACCAGGTACCCTGCTGATCTTGCACAGCTTAACTGAGATATCAGATGCTAATTCATGGCATTGCTTAATTTGCCCAGTTAAAAATAAATAAATAAATAAAAAGGATGGGGGGATATTATATGAAAGGATCCATGTACAGCCTTGGCAGTCTGGAGCCAAACATGATCCCATAATCATAATGGAGGGTGTTTCACACCATTTTACTCCTAACTGTGTGAAAATGGGAAAGATGGCAAAAAGTACTGAAAAGTACTTCCCAAAAGTACCCAAAAGTGCTTTTGGATAAAAGCACTAAAAATTATAAAAGTAATGAATGTCTGGTGCAGGTGATGAAAACTACAGAGATGAGGGTCAGGAATCAATGGACACAAAGCTGTGCTTTCATCAAAGATGATTTTAGAGATAGGTAATAAGAATTTATTTTTTTTTTTGCCTTTAAACAACACATGTTTAAAGCAATACTCCATAAGTTAACATAGCCCATAAACACAACTGTAAGAAAAACCAGGAGAAAATGAGAGGAACTTCGTGATTACAAATCCATAAAGTAAGAGGAACTTCTTGATTGCAAATCCATAAAATAAGAGGAACTTCATGATTCCAAATATTGGTGACAAAATTAAGAACCATGAGCAAACTAAAGCTGTGTCCACAGTTTTCTGGGACTGGAGAGGGAGCCCAGAGCAAAGGGAGGTGTTTTCTGCCCTGCTTTGGAGACCTGACTGAGCAATGGCTCTGAGCCTTCTGTGCTCCTCCTGTAGGTGTGGGGATTTCTTCTTGCTTGGTCTACGTGGAACACTCAGCAGGAATGAAAGCCCTGGCAGGGAGAGCTGAGCTGCCTTGTCTGAAGCTGAACCATCTCTGTATTTGTCTTCCAAAGTGTTTTATGGAGAGCTGGGACTTTACTGACCATGAATGCTTTGAAAGACCAGCTTCAACAAAAGCTGTGGACTTCAACCAGCCTGCATTGGTAGGAGCCAAAGGTTTGCATTTGCTCTGCTGCATGGAATTCTCTACTGCCATAAGCTGACCAGAATGGAAAAAAGATAAAATTTGGAATATTCAAAGACTACATGAATTTTTTTTTTCAGCATCTATATGACACATCTATTTGTAGGCTGGACACCACCTCTTTTCACACCAGAATTGTGGTGTCACACTGAATCCCTTCTGAATTGTCACAGAAGGGAGGCTCAGATCCTCTGCAGTGATGATGTGGTGGATTTGATTCACAGACTGACAGACTAAAGGTGCTTCATGCACCAGAGCTCAAGCAAAAAATCCTCAGGATGTTTATTGAGTGTTATTTACCAGACTTGGTTTATAACATTAATAAATCCATGTAACTCATTGGATTTTTTTTTTTTTTTGAAATTATGTGCTGTGGAAATACTAAGGTATTTCAGAAAGATTTCTTTTACTTCAGTGCAATCTGTCCCTAACTCAGCTTTTACAGACTTTTATGTGGTAGTTACCTTACAGCCTTACAGCCCATTAGTTCTTCAGAAAAGCTGATCCAGGTTTTGTAATATTTTTTTTTTTTCCCCCAGATGATTTTTACAAGCCAGAAGTTTCTCTAAAATCTCTTTCTTGACTCATTATTTCCTGGCAATTCTAAGCTGATGCTTTGTTTTCTCTTCCAAGAGCCTGGAATGCCATAATATTTCTCATTCAGTTTTTGAGGAAGAGTTGTCTGGTTGTCGTGTAAAAGTTTGTGTCCAGTTCCAAAAATTCATAATAACTTTATTTAATATTTTGTCACACCAGTGTTTCACCTAAAACAATCTATCCAGTGTTTTTGTAGCAGTGATGGCATGGAGATTTTAGGGAAGTAAGGTGTGTGAGGATATATTGCCTCCTTTTTTACAATTGGCTTCTCTTAAAAGAAAAGAAAAGAAAAGAAAAGAAAAGAAAAGAGTGTTTCTTCACACAGGGCTGTCTTGTGCAGTTATCCCCCAGTAACTGGAAGAATATATTTTTAATAAAATGTTTTAGAAGACTGCCAAGTCATTCCTGAGAGCCAGCTCCTGTCTGAAGCTCTCTTTTCACCTGTTTGTTGCCCTTCTGAACCCTTTGGAGTATTGAACAACTTCTTTTCTATTTGCTTTAATTCTGTGTGAGTGGTGCCTTACATACTGTAAGAATTAACATCAGGACACAGGAATGAACCCAAAGCCCAGCATGTCCAAGACACACATTTTAATTTAATCACACCTCCCTAAAACCCCTTCTCCCACCCACTGCTTCAAGCAATTCTGGCCATCTCTGGTCTGTAACACACATCTCACTGTCAAGCCTTGAGCCTGCAGGCTGGACTCAGTGTCTGCTGAATATCTAGATTGAATCAGGAGAACTGGCCTTGTTCACTATCAAATAAAACGAAAGTCCTGAATCCAAGATGTTTTACCATGTTACTTTGCCAGTAAAATAAAAGTGCAATTTTTTCTCATGGATCCACACCAGGGGAGAGGTGTTAATCTTTGCTGTAAAGGACATTTACAATATGGGAATGCTGCACTAGGATAGCTTTCAGCTTCTTTTCCCCTGGGCTTTGGCTTTGAAACTCCAAATGACAAGATATTGAAAAGAACACTGTAACTTTAAAACATCCTCAAAGAAATGCACTGTCTTAAAACCAAACCCAATACAAAATATTCTGCCTCTCACAGTCTCTCCTTTGCAAAAAAAAAAAAAAAAAAAAAGAAAGCTCTGGAAAAATCAAAAAGAAAAATACTTTCCTCTATCCATTTCAGGCTACAAACTCCACAACCCTTTTGCTTTTTATTTTGGTTAGCAGCTTGGACTCCCTTACTGCATAACTAACCTGAACAAATATTGTGCCTTAGATCATTTCAAGGGAGCAAATTCCAAAACAAGCAAAGAAACAATAGACAACATTTTTTTTTTTTCCTCAAAGAAAAGAAGTAGGTAATTAATTATCCACCTAAGGAGGAGAGCTAATCATTTATGGGTGTTTTTTGATTAACCATTGTACAATTTATATAGATTTTTAAGTCTGGAAGGAAAAAAACAAACCATGCACAGTAGTTTTGAGCTACCTCCAGCCCTACTGTGCTGTGCACACAGTGTAATAATATCCTTAGCAAAACAAGGAATGGTTTATGCAGCCCCATGCTGCACGGGAGCCCTGTAAATACAGGAATTTAATAATGCACAAGTGTCACAAGTGCTTTGGAGAGGGTATGACATACTTTTTGTTACTTTTGCTACCAGGAACAAAGCTTTGTGGTCAGTGCAAATATTCATCCATAGAGCTGTAGCTGGTGTTGAGCAATATTGAATTTTAGAAGGCTGGTTGGAGTCCAGCCCCTCTCCTATCTCTGCAGAGCCGGGAGCAGGGAGGGTCCTGGCAGCACTTCCAGCGTGGGGATTCTTCCTGACTCCTTCAAACACAGCAAAGGCCTCTGGCTTTCATACTTCCTTTGAGAGGGAAGGGAAATAAAACCCAAAATCTGATTAGCTTTGGCTGTGGTGGGCAGATTCCCTGGTAGCTCTGAGGCAGAGCTCCTCTGAAGGAGAAGGGAAAGGTGCCTTCCCTGGGGACAGCTGCCTGCACACCCTGCAGCTTCTGCACAGAATTCCCCCAGCCTGGGACTGGATATGCCTAGGTGTTTCTTGTGTGTGGTGGCAGTTTATGAGTCTTTTTGTCACTTTTTACATTCTTGAGAGATTTTCTGGGAAGTAATAATAATAATGGCACTTGAAAAGATCCTGAGAGTAAAAATATCGAGCGTTGTCCGAGGGGAAAAGAACTCTGTGAGGATAAATAGTGGTATTATTATTAGCAGTAAAATAATAATAATAATAATAATAATAATAATAATAATAATAATAATAATAATAATAATAATAATACCACCTTTAACCTACTTCTGTATGTCTGTACACAAAAGAATTGCTCTGCTATCTCCCAGCAGCATTCTGAATAGATTTAAAAGGATTTCAGGGCCTCAACCATAAATATCATGGAAGTGTTTATATTGCAAGCATGTTCTTATACCTATTGCAGAACAGCAATCCAAACTCTGCCTCTGTGGAAAAACTGCTTGATGCCTTCCAGAAGGAATCTGTTGGTAACTGATTACAATATATGCATTTAAACAATGTGGAATAGAAGGTGTTTTCAAAAGAAAAGGTGGGTTTGGAGATGTTTTTAAAGATGGAGTGTATAGTTTTCATGTATGGACTTCCTGGAACACATGTTCCTGTCTTCCTGTAAATTCACACAGAGCTCAGCCTGATGATCTGTTATTCCACTTAATGCCTTTATCCCTTCCATGTGCCAGAATGGTTTCATTACTGCATAAATGGACACCTGTTCCAAATTATTTCTAGTGGCCTTAATTAGGCTTATTTCAAATTTTAATTATTATTTTGCAGCCTTTGTTTAGAATCAGATTCTGGACACAAGTTTGTCAGAAGTTGCAGGGATTGCAATCAAAGTTCCATGCACTCCCAGCTGCTGTGGCAGCTGTAAACAATATGCTCTACTCCTATAACATTCTTCAAGTTGCAATAAATTTGTTTCTCTGCCTGCCTTAGTGACATAAGTGCTTGAAGTTAAAATTTTAAAGCAGCCACCTCTTCTGAAATTATAGTCACAAATTGGTGTAATAACTACCTTCTTAAAGGTCAAAGAGTGCAGCCAAAACCAGCTAATCTGTTCACTAAAGGGAAGCATGGACACATCAATATAAACTGTTAAAACACATTATCAGTTATTTTCTTAAGTAGTTAGTTGTTTTTTTTAAAATTTCCTTTAAAAACACCAGGCAGAAAAATCATCCTGCCTACTTTTCACTGGTAGTCGTGTATGACAGGGGGAACATCTTCAAAAAGCTGTGAAATCCATAAATGCTGACAGAAAAGAGGATTATTTTAGCACTGGTCATTCATTTAGTCAGCCTGACCTTGCTGTTGAGCACAGCTTCCTTGCCAGAGCTAAGAGCAAATTTGGAATGGAAATCATGGAGGTCCTGCTCTCCTTATCCCTTCAGCTGCAAGGAAAACTGTTTGTATTGACAATATTGCCTCTCTCGTCATGCATCTGCTGCTCCCTGCCCAGCAGCCCCTGCACAGACTGTGGAAACTCAACTTTCAACCCTCCAAAGGTTGGAGAGCTGCTGTGCCAGGACAGGACAGCCCCTGCAGGCCTTGGTGCTCTTTCCATCCCTCTTTGTGTTCCTCTGCTTCCCTGTGTCCATCCCTGCTGGTGAGGGAGAAGGAGAGGCTTGGATCACAGCACAGCCCTCACCTCAGGCAGCAGGAATGTGGCTTTCCAAGTTCAGCCAAGTATGAGCTACCAAGACCCAGCACCCTTTTAAACTGTGAACTTTGGGCCAGCAGCACCTTATTGCACAGCAGTGCTCAGCAAACACAGCCCTGCTCCTTCCTGGGAAAAAGAATCAGCACCCAGAGCTCCTGAGGCTTGGCCACTGGGATGGAGCCAGCAGGGTTTTTATCTGTACCCCTTCTAAACCCCACAATTGTATTCAATGTTTCTTGTTCACACCAGTCCATACCCTTCCTCAGCTAAGTCACAGAGTGCTTCAGTGTTTCTTTAAGCTCTCTGACCAGGAGGAATTCATGGGAGTGAGGATGACCATGGGGTCACCATGGGTGACCATGGCAACCTGCATGTGCTGAAGGTCCCCAATTCATTACTTTCTCTGGATTATCACTATTTAGCACTCAGTAATAGGTCACAGACATTTCAAATCCAAATGACTGCTTGGTAAGCAAGAATTCTACTGGACTGTGAGTTCATTTCACTTACAAATTCTGAGTAAAACCTGCAACCAAGAATTTTATTTTTTTTTTTTTTTAGGATGTGGTGCTACAGCAACTTTCCAAAACACCACAGAAAAGTTACTACTGAGAAAAAAAAATGTGCTTGGGAGTTAAAACACCCTGTGGTTAAACACATTTAGTGTGAGACATGGTCAGCATCAGCTTGGGGGCAGCAGTAATGTATTCATTCATGAGTTTGGTTGTACTTTTGCTTGGCCTTCTGGTTTTTAATCCCTTTAAAATGAATACATGGTGCTGTCCAGCAAAGAGCATTTGCTACATTTTGCATTTGTTTATTCTGATTTGAATCAAGGAGGACAAGTTAAAGAGCCTTTTGTTCAGAGCATATGGTGATTTAAACTTCTGTATTCCAGGACTTGTGCATCTTCCTTGCTATTCCTTACCTACCTTACTATTCCTTCCTTACCTTCCTATTACTAAAGGCACAGTGTGCCTTTAGTTTATAAATTAATACCTTTCCATTTTTATCTGATATCTGTCACTTTGGGTTTTTCAGCTGTAAAGAATATATTTTACACATAGGATTTTTATAACCATGGCATTTTTAACCTTAGATTACAGAGAATTCTCAAAAACAAACATTTCCTCTGTGCATTACAGCTAAAAATGCCTCGATTTCAACTGCTGCCAGCAAACTATTCCATCTTTAACAAAGGTTTTACCTAGTGCTGACAGCAATTACAGTGTTACAGCTCTTAGGTACATGCCAGGACTTGGAGCTCTCCGACAAATCCCAGCTGTGCTGTCACTGGAGATGTTTAATTTCAGATTTTGTTGTTGTTGTTGTTTCACTCAGGGTGACACAGCTGACCAGGTTATGTTTTCCATGGTAATTTGACTAAATAAAAATGAGATCAAAGCCTTTTGCTGCCTTCTCAAGATGCTGTAAACGGCAGCAGAAGCACGGAGTGGAACAGATGGGAGCTCTCCTTGCTTGGCAGGTGAGTGGTTCCTCTGCAAGGGGAGTGCTGCCAGCTCAGCTCTGTGGCACTGCAGCACAGAGGAGTGGAAAGGGCAGAGGATGGATTCCTGCCAGCCTGGGAAAACAACGAGGAGGAATGACCTGCTCCTGCTCCAGAAAATAAAGGGATCTGCTACAGAGGGAAGGATGTCAGAAAAAAATGTCTGAAGGTGTCAGAGTCGCTGAGAAAAAAATGTGATGCACTATTTCTAGTAAGATTTTCACTGAGAGATATTTGACTGTGCTGTGTTGAATTATTAGCTTGCTAAATTTACCTTGCTTTCAGATAACAGTGTTACACAAAAATCCATCCTGTTTGGAGAAGAAAAAAGTAAGGTTTCTTGTAAATGTATTGGTTTTATGAACAGCATTTTCCTTTTAAGTTCACTCTGGTTTTATTTTAAATTTTATGGAGTAACAACAAGTCTCTGTGTGGGTTTGTTTCCCACAAGCCTTGTTACAAAAGTGATTAAACACAGGGGCACTGCAGTTCAGTTCCCACCTGTTAAAGTTTAATCTTTAGCCACTTAGTTGTTCTGTGACATGCTTTGGACTACTAATGCTGTAAAGCCACATGGCATCTCTTAAAATTAATTTGTAACAAGCTAATAGAATACATCTGAAACACCAGGTAGAAGCTGTTAATGTGACTAATTACTGCCTCGGGCTCAGCTCAGTTGAAGGCTGGGAGAGTTTGTGGTTGGACCTTGCTGGTTTGCAGGATGCTCTGGGGAATTGAGAGCTTCAGATAAGGCTGCTTCCTATGGCATTTCTTATTTAAAAAAAAAAAAACCACAATGAAAACTCAACAAATCTATTAACAACTTGTGATACAAAAGACCAGTGGGGTCCAAAATCCCGAGGAAGGAATTGCAGTTCAGGACCAAGCTGCTAGGCAGGATCCATTACAAAGGGCCCTGGATAGGTATTCAAAGTGAATTCCAGGGAAGATTGTGGTAGCAGCATTGGATTCTGGATAATCAGAATCTTAAAATAACTCATAAAAAACCAAGCAAATTACAATGGCACCTTTATAACAGCAAAGATATTGTGTCCAAGGTATTGGGCAGTATCAACTGCAGTGAGCTGATGTGTGCTGAGCTGAAGGCTTAGAGATGCTGTGCAACATGCACCATTTAAAAATGTGCATCTTTTTCTTGGGCTGAAAATTCTATTTATTTTGGGACTTGAGAATATAATTTAGTGTTCTGTTTTTAAAGCCTGGAGATATTGGGATGGAAGTTCTGCCTTCCAGAGTGCTCCAAATGAAAGCAAATTTTAGGGTTTTTTTCCCTATTTAGAAGGACATAGTATGGAGGCTTATTTCAATGGGTCTATATTGATATTTGCTCCCAGAGTATCAAGTCTGGGGACTGCATGACATGGTGGAGCTCCTGCATGGCCCTGGTGCCAACCTGGAGCAGATACCATGCCTAGGCAGCTGGAATGTTTGCTTTAGTTGCATTTCCAAAGCTTGGTCCAGAATAACTACAAATGTGCACACACATGTGCCAAATCTACAGGAGGCTGAAAGAACAGCCTGGCAGCCTGACTGCTTTTGCAGCAGGGTTATTTTGTGGCCTTTTTCTTTTTTTTTTTTTTTTGTCTGGTTGCTCTTAATAATTTTTGTTCTGTGAACTACTCCAAGATAATCCTACTATCAAAATCATGGCATTTGAGTATTTTTGAATTTGCCAAGAGCCTGGTACCCATAGAGGCACCACTGGGAGTTGTTTGTTTGATGGTGCCTGCAGCAGGGTGAACAGCTTCTTTTAAAGATGTGCCCAAATATTCAAGGCCCCTTGGGGATGAAAGAGCAAAAATTGCTGGGGACAAATATAGAACTTCTTATCAGAACTCTGAATCACACTCTGGCCCCAAAGGAGTAGAGAAACCCTGATGGTCTGGCTCCAAGAGAGATGTTTTGGGTAAGGGCTGTGCTCAGATGGGTTCTCTGTAGCTGGAGGTTTCTTGTGAATAGAATTGAGAGGTGCTGCTGCCTGACACCAGGGAAACTGGACAGGGAGGTTGTTCAGTGGGACATGCTCCTCTCTTTGGTTTGTTTGCTGCAGTAAAGCTTGGTTACTCAGCTGCACTCCATCTTGTGCAGTTAGACATAAACAGGGATGTGAAAACCAAGGCACAAGAACACAGTATGTGAAAGGACACAGTCTAAAATTCAGACACAAAAGGAAGAGTGATAGGATGCTCCCCAAGATGCCAGTGCAGAGCTGTTCTTGCTGGAGAAGACAGGAAAAAAATCCAAGTTGTGCAGTGAGTCTGGTGCAGCAGCCAGCCAGGCCAGCTGAGCCTGCATTGCCAATTATCATCCACAGGACAGAGAATTATTATTGCTTAAACACCTTAAATAAACTGCAAGCAAGGTGGCACCAGTGCCAGGAAATGGTCCATGGAGTATTTCTGACAGACTCACCACTCTGATGAGCCTGGTGCACCCTGAGCAGCCCAAAGCATACAGATAATGCCCAGTAAAAGCATTCAGCACAGGGCTGGCTGCTGGCTCCATCTGAGCTGGTGCTGCAGAATCACTGCAGCATCCTGGTGGCACCAGCAGAACTGCCTGGTCCCTGAGCAGGACAGTGCTGGGTGAGAATCCACATCATCTGTGACCTAGAAACAACATTTTTCCACCCAGCCTCAGAAAACATGAAAGCAGAGCTCTTAAGGCAAAGGACAGCAACCAGTGCTTCCAGAAGAAATGAGGAATATTAAAATGGACTTTTTTATGCTCTGTCTCAGCTTGAGAAAGGATCTTGCTGTGCTCTTTTTGCTGTTTTCTGGGGTTTTCTTCAGTTTTGGTTTGTGGTTGGGGTTTTTTTGAAGACACAGCCCAAGATGTTATTAGTGGAAATACAGGGCTCAGTTTCTAAGAGAAGCAGAGACCCTGCTAAACACTCAATAAACTGGAGTCTTGTGCTGTTGTCTGCTGCCACACTTTACTATTTGCAGAGTCATGGCAAAATGTTGAGAAATACAAATTATATTAGTGACAGATGGAATTGTTTCTGTTTAAGGACAGATGCTTTTTATACAGCTTTTATTTAAAACCATGGATTTTTTGAAAATTTTTAAAATTTTTTAATGGAAATTTAGAACAGCAAATTAGCACTTTCCTCATTAACATGTGTTTTTCTCAGACTAATCTAATTTTCAAGAACTTCATACATTTATGCAACATTCCATGTAACTAAATTAATTACATAGCCAGCTTTTTTATGATTTTCAAATACCATTTGTGGAAAACAAAACACTTCCTGAAATACCTCCAAAAATCCTTGGACATAATTTTCTTACAGATGCTTAAGTCTCCCCATCCCTTCTGACAACAAAGACATCACAGCAAAATTCTTAATGAAAAATTTTTCATTTTTAATGCAAATTTTTAATTTTGTTGTAGTTTCTATAAGAGGACAGAAGGAAGGTGTGAAGGAAGCTCACTCCACCACTGAGATAGGAGCAGTGGGATGATAAATAAAATAAATATATGGATTTATCATAGTCGTTGCCTGGGCTTCATCTCCCCAGACACTCCCTGTGCCACGAGGCAGTGCCTGTCCCTTGGAGCTTGGGCTCCAGCACCCACATGGAATTCTGGTGGCTGCCAGCTCCCAGTGCCACAGCAGAGGGCAGCCAGATGCAAATGCCAACTTTGAAGGTGCTGTGCTGCACCAGAAAGGAAAATTAAGTGAAGGAAACATTTCAGATAAACTGAAAAAAAATATATTTTTAAGAAGTTTCCTCTTGGTTTTCCTTAAAATTTATTTTTAAAAAATACTTTCACCGCAGAGAAATGTTCTGTTTTGGGGATATAACATTTTTCTTTATGGGGTTACTCAGGAAAGCATTTCTGTCTGGCTCTTAAAATGCTCTTTTTTCAAAAATGTAATTGTGTCTCTGGTACATGAGAGTCCAGGAACAGGGTTCAGGGAGCACAGTTATTTCTTACCACCCCTGCAGGAGAAGAAAGATGCTTTTCTGAATTTTAGTTGACATGAACTTTACAGATGAGAAGCCCAAGATCAGACTGAGAAACTGCTGGCAAACTTTGTTAGAATGGGAAGGTGGCTAGGTGTTCTTTCTTGATTCTTTATGATAAATGTGGGTTTATGTTGTTGGCTTTTTGAAATTTTTAATTTAATATATAAACCACAAGCTTTGCCTGGCTAAGCTGAATTTCAGTGAGATCAGCCACCTCTGTCTTTCAGGGAAAAAAACCCCAATTCCACTCTCTAGATCTAACTAGGAGGACCCAATCAAGGGCTAATATTAAATTTAACTTTCCACCACCAGGCAAGCAAAAATCAACACAGCTGTGCCATGAAAATCACCTCAGTTGTGAAGGCCAAGTTCACCTCTGTGTGGACAGAAACTCATCTCCCTGTGACTGTCAGAGGTTCCAGCAGAACCCAGTTTTAAGATGCACCATCAGGGTGATTTGCAATACGTATGTAGTGTTTAAATGATCACAAATATATAAAAGATGAAGCATGCATACAGAAGATAAAACCCACAGCCAGTTAGTTCAGCTGGGCTGCCTGAAAGCCAAACATTTGCAAAGGCTTGTATGGTACAGGCCAGGCATTTCAGAGCACAGTAAATGAAAATTGGATTTCTAGGTTTGGAATTGCCATCTCTCATCCCATTGCCTTGACTGTCAGGGGTGTAAGGAGCAGGTGCTGCAGCTGATGCAGCCTCAGCAGTAAATTAAGTTAAGTTAAAAAGTTAAAAACCCACAGGTGAGATGGAAGGGAATGGCAGTAATTGCCAGAGAGAAAGGTGAGACAGGGGATGGTGGTCACTGGATGTGTTTTCTGGGAGGAGGAGTGGTTTTGCTTTCTCTTTCCCTCTTTCCCTTCCAGCTCTCCACTTCTGATGGCAGAAGACACTGGATTTTTAAGAATAAATGTTGGCCAACAAGCCATGCCTAGTACAAGACAGAGGGAGGTGGCTTGGGTTCCACAGTGACCCTTGGGCACTGATCCAGCTCTGGCTCCACAGGTGAGCACCCTCTGCTCACAGCAGGAACATGGAAACCTGATAGTTTCATCAGCTGCCATCACTTTCTCCTTGGGAACAGCTGCTGCTGGTGAAGTGTCTGCAGGCTGCAGACAGTGAAATCTGGGACCATTTTGTGCCACTATTTCCCTGTTGTTCAAGCTCAGGAGGAAGCTCCAGCTGAGCTCCTTGCACTCCTTGGACCAGGTAGTCTGTGCAGCAGCCCAGGTGCCATACAGATGGTGAGTTTGATCTTTTACTGGGAGCTCTCATAACCCTGATGGTATTTTTAGAGCTCTTGTCTTCCCTCTGATCTCGAGAGGATGTTATTTTATCTCTTCTTTAAGAGACTAAATGCCAAACCAGTGTGGAGTGCTTTCATTCTTGTGCCTTGTAAGAGAGATTGTAGAGAAGGGTTTTCCAGAGGACTTCAGCTCTTATTCCTTGGTATACTATACTCAGGCTCTTTATGGAGGATACATTTTATTTTTTCTTGCACTTACACATTGGGACAGCTCCAAGGCCATTAGAATGTTTTTAATTCCAGAGTGATTGAGGTATTTTTCCATCTATGTTGAATACTGTGTCTTTTGTCTGAGAATCTGACTGATGTAGCCCTTTCTGCTTGGGAATATTAAATATACTTGGAAGCACACAGGTTGTTATTAGCTGAGGTTTTTTCTCATCATTGTCATTAGATTTGCTAACTCTGAGGTTTTCAGCAAAGTCTGAGATGTTGGTCTTGCTCTTAAGGCTCTTAGATAATTTGATTATTGATTGATCTTTTCACACCAGTTTTATTTACAAATGCCAAAGTTGAAATTTCTTAAATTGGAGAGGTCCTATGAGCATCCATGGACTTTGCAAAATTGCTTCTGGTCTCGTGGACTTGTTTTCACTCAAGACATCATCAGCATACTTGGGGGGGATATTTTCTGCTGTCTGTCTACAGGAATATCAAATGTGCCCAGAGCCCAGCATAAATGCTTGCAAGTCTTCCATGGAACATGAATAAGACAAAGAAATCATTGTAAATTAAAATGTGCAAAACAAATTGTGCTTCTCAGTGCAACTGCAGCTATGCTTACCATTCTGCTATGGAGCAATCTCTTCCTCATTGTGGAGAATAATCAATATTTACAAGACAAAGTCAAGAAGCAGTGAATTTAGTGATACAGGATGAGGTTTCTCATGAGTGGCCTTTTCTTTGCAAAGAACAGCTCTATGTCACTTTTGTCAGTCTTTGAGTTATAAAGAACAAATTGGAAAAATCTGTGTGGCAGAAAGTGCCTTTGAAGTGCACAGCTTCAGTTTACTTTTTTTTTCCTTTTTGTTTGCAAGCTCAAAAACAAAATTCTAAATCATGCCATAATTCCCTTTTCTGTTATATAGAAAAAAGAGGATTAAAGGTTATGAACTTTTTTGGCTGTTAATTAAAGGAAGCAGACAGATATAGTCTGAGTTCTGAGCTGACATATGTGTGTGTTTACAAGCTTGGAGCTGCTCTCCACCTATGAAATGGGATGGCAAGGAACCCTAAAATCAACCATCACCCCCAGGCCTTGTAGATCATTGGATCAGGCTCTGATCTACACAAAACTTAAATATAAAGGCCTGCAACAGGATCCAGGAAAAAAGTTCTGTGCAAAGTTCAGTGGGACTTAATTGTCAGCTTTGATCATGGGGTAGAGGATTTATTCTTTTTCTTCATCTCTTAGATAAGTGCACTTTCAGAAAGCTCAGTGCCTGTGTTCTGGATGTGAGCAGGGCCTATTTCACTCTGCAGCTGGAGTGGAATTATTCCAGGGGGAACTCTGGTCTGGTTTTTGGATAAGCTCAAAAGGACACAGGCTCAACCCAGTGGCATTTCTCTGTACGTCTGCAACACGTCTGACCATCACACCCAAATGCTCCTGGAACTTTAGGGCAAGCTTTAGGTTTGACCTTGATTTCACAGAAAAGTAACAAAAGAAAAGGGGAGACAAGAGCAGCTGCTTCTTTCTCTCAAAGCCAGCCCCAGGTGGAGTGGTTTTGGATCAGAGCTGGGTGTGGTTCTGCACAGCAGGGCAGAAATGCCACCTGCTCCTCTCAGGTGTGAGATGCTGTTACTCTGATGGACTGCCTCCTCCAAGAGAGTTGGTGCTAGGAAAGGAGGGGCAAATGGGAGATGTGAGAGAGGCTGAGGGGTGGTTTGAGTAGTGAGAATATCCTGGGAAGGAAAGACATCAGCTCAGACATCAGCAGGGACAGGAACAGCAAACAGGAGCCAAGGAAAGGAGCCTCTGTTACTGGGGACAGTGGGCTCCAAAAAATGACAATTTCTCTGGCCCCCCTGTGGAGCAGAAAATAAAGTGGAGATTGAGCTGCCAGGAAAGAAGGAACAGTGGGGCAAAAACCTGCAGGATCCTGCAATGCCAGAGACCAGGAGGTGCTGCTGGGAGTGGGACAGGGCAAGAGGATGGGGAGAAATGTTGCATGTTAACTGGGAGAGTGAAAGAGCCAGAGGTGTGGAGCACCCAGCACCTCTGGGGAGGGGGAAAGAGACTTTATCATCAGAGTTGGTTTGGACAGATGGGGAGTGTGGGGGAGAGGTTTGGGAGGAAGGCAAGAAACCTCTCTGGCATGCTGCAAGCTCAGCCTACAGAAGCTACAGAGTGTGTGACCCTCTTGTTAACTTCATTTCACAATGTTCCCTGCATGCTTTGTGTGGCTTCCAAGAAATGCATGACATCAGAAATCTTAATAAAAACCACCTGCTCGGTGCATTTTATGTTCAACTCTGTTAAACTTTCCTAGTTCAAAATATCCTGTGCTATCTGGAACTGGAGGACAATTACTGTTCTCTAAATCTGCTGAGCTTTGGTAAATGAGTTCTTTCCTTAAGGAGTCAAAATGTGAATTTATATGCTTTTGGAAAATCACCTTTCAGCTGTTCAAGTTTGTAGGCTGATAAAAACAGCTGTCAAAATTAATTTCTGATCCTCCTCTTGAACCTAGTCTGCTTCCATCCTTGTTCATGGCCTGTGTTTCAGGAATGAGGAGCTGACTGCTGTGCACCAGGGAAATGTGGGGTGGAAATGGCCCAGGTCTGGTGGGAGCTGTGCTCAGCACAGCCCAGGAAAGCTCTTTGAGCTTCAGGTTTGCCTGGACCCTTTCGAGTCAGACAAGGAGCAATGTTGATATTTCCTTGTGCTTTCCTCAGCACAAGGGAAGAGCTGGTGTGGGCCAGAGGAAATTAATATCAGCAGTTAAACTAGCTCTTCATTAAAAAATAAAAGTAGCATTAGAAATAATTGCTTGGCTTTCCACTTTTGTGATCCAAAAATTCTCAGGCTGTGGTTTTCCTGTCTGTTAAATATTAGATTTAAATATTAGATTAGTATCTCCCAAGACAAAACAACAAAACCATTCTTCTCTGGGCTACTTTGGAAAGTTTATCCCAGACTTGGTTCAGCTGTGGCAGAGGTTCCCAACAGCCTCAGTAGTAAAGAAATGGGTGTAGTGGCCTTTTTGAGGAGTCTGGGCTTGCACCCCAGAGCCCCAGCCAGAAATCAGCTCCTTCCCCTGGCTCCCTGCTCTCCAGTTCATCCCTCCCTGGTGGCACTGAAGAACACTTCCCTGGAAGAGATTTCTTGTTTTCAGGGAACTTAGCCATTTGCAGGAGGTTTTGAACCTCTTTTTGCTTTATCAAAAAAAAGAAAAAAAAAAAGCCAGGCACAAGGGCAGCTCCTGAAAACTTATTTTAGGCCAGGAAAGGGGTCATGACCCCGAGGCTCTGCTGTTTAAATCAGCAGAGCTTCTTAGGGGTGTGTGTAGGATTTAGGAAAGGGCACAGGCTCTGCTGGCTGTGTCACAAGTTTTCCAGAGTGCTTTTTCTGAGCAAGCCAGAAAAAGATTTGCCTGAAGGGACACATGAATATGGGGCACATGAATGGCTTTTTAGCACAAAAGTTCTGGGGTTTCTAAGGGACAAAAGGACCAACATGTGGGCACCATAAGGGGCTGGAGGAGGGAAGGTGGCATGAGGTTGGCTTCTGTGCACCCTCAGTGAGATCTGCAGGGTTGGGGGGAGGTTGGAAGATCTTCTGAGACCTCTTGAAATCTGCTGCCAGAGCTCAGGGTCTCAGCATTGAAATCCTGACATCCCTGTGCCAAGGAAACCTGGGGCTCAGCCTGGAAATAAGGACAAGTCCCCCATGGTTTCCTTGGAATTGCCTGAAGTGAGGGGACAGAGAAGGTCTTCTCCCTGATTAAGGGTTTCTCATTGAAGTCTTTTGGAAAGAAATGGAGTAAATTCACCTTTAATTACACTCAACAGTTTATAATCAATAATGTTCTCCTTTGCTGCCTTCGTGCAAATCTTCAAATCTTTGACTCTTCTGAGGATGGACAGTGAGGGCATTACTAGATCTAGTGAGAAAAAAATATTGTAAATAAATCTCTACACATAAAAGCCCCAGGCCTCTCTGGACACATACTTTTAAATCTATTTATTCACCTTTTCCCCTCTGTTTTCATATTTAGATAGGGATGGCTGTGGTGTAAAGCAGAGCTATATATTTTTGTCTGTTAGGACATGAGAAAGGGCACAGTGCTCTCTGTTTCAGCAGCTGTGCTGAGGCCAGTGTGCTGACTGTATTTATTTATCAGTGGCTTGTTTGGGTTAGACTATTTTTTCCCCTGCTGTATGTGCTGCTGCAATTGCTGGACATGCTTTCCTTTTCTTACATCAACAAAGAAATTGGCCCAAGAGAATTTCATGCATTACTCCCTTCTGGCCTCTGACTTGTCCAGGTAAAGATTTCTTCCTACGTGTTTCTTCCACCTCATCTAGCTCTGAATGCCTCCTCTTGCCATGTCAGATAGCAGGAATATATTCCATGTGTTCTCTGAGGACACCAGCCATAGCCCTCAGAAATAATTTGCTTCTTCTCTAACCCAGAAGCCATTGAAGAAATGAAATCTGGATGAATGATGAAAACATGTTGCAGTCAGAGAACAACTGTAGATTCTTTTTGACAGCAACTCTGGTTTCTAATGCTTCCTTAATTTTCACTTCCACACATCTGAAGTTGTGATTAATCCAATGAAATATTCAAAGCTGCCCCAGTAAATCTGACTTTCCCAAGCAGGATTTATCTTAAAGCCTCATAAAGCACTCTGACAATCAGATCTGAACTTTCTTTTGTGATGCAGATAAGCATCACATCTGTAACCTTCATGTTTCCAGGAGTTCTGGAGGAAGAATTTTCATCCACTGGAAAACAGCATCTTTCTCTGCAGGAGCTTATTCATACCAGGAACAACTGTATTTTTTCCAAACAATAACAAAAATGTGTTTCTTGCCTGTGGATTAAGAAAAATCTCAAGATGAAGACCAGCTTCCCTGCTCCCTTCCTGTTCAAATTGTGCAATTGGCCTGAAAAACTGGGTTTTTTCTTCCCTTTTTCTGAGCCATTCTGATGCTCTGTGGTGTAATGGGCTTTCCTTAAAAAACAGAAGCTGTGAAATGCTGGTTCTCCCTATTCCAGCTGTTCAGGAATACAGATAAAAGAAATGTCATGAATATCACAATAAATCCTGAAAGCTACAAAAACAATGGGAGGGGGAAGAGTGATCAGAAACTGTGCAGCAATGCACAGATGGAAAAAATACCCTGGGGGCTCCTGCAGCTTTTGGTGGCTTCTCTTTTGGAGCCTGTCCTGTGACAGCTCCTGGCACTGGGTGGAGGGAGCAGGGAGAAGGAAATTCACCCTACAACCACAGGGTATTCCCTGCCTCACCCTGCTTTTAGGTCCCCAGAGGTAAAAGGGGGGATGAAAATCACCAATTAGTGTATGTGAATATCTAGCAGATACTAGTGGGTCTTAAGATGATGAAATTATGCTAATTTTTCAAGAATGGGCATAACAGTCCCTAAAATTCCTCATGAATCTTGTAGCCCTGTTTTTGTTCTGGGTTTAAGTTTGCACAGCAAGTGCAAACTTAACCCAGATCTTCTACTTGCCATGGGGCTTGAGTGACTTCTGTCACTGGGGCTCTGATTGCCCTGTATTTGTTCATAACAGGTTTTTATTTTTAAAAGGGACAAGCATCCACAGAAATGTTTCAGAGACAGCAGAATTGTCAAAACATTCTTGTGACCTTATTAAGATGAAGAGAATTTAAGTTTGAGAAGAGGAAAAGCTTGTGATCAGGCAGCTTCTGTTACAATAATAACAAAAGAAAACAGAAAATCACTGTCAGCTTGGTTATTTTGGGAGTCTTTGTCCTGCCCACTGGTGCTTCTTTATTTCATGATAGGATACAACCTAACTAAAATATAGAAGCATCAAAACTAAAGAAAGTTTGTGCCAGCTGTGGCTCTGCTGGAGCAGGGATCCTGCCCAAGGGGGGAGTTTTCCTCTGCAGCTCCAGGGCTGCTGGAGCTGGGCCTGCTCTCCCTCTGGGAATGCAGGGCAGCAGAAAGCTGCTCCTCTGGGAATGCAGGGGGCAAAGGCTGCTGGGCTGTTCCCAGGGCAGATTGCATCCAGGTAGGAATGCTTGGCTCCTCCCCTGGGCAGAGCATCTCCCCATGGGATGGTGGGATTGGATCAGCCCTGCAGGGACACTCCCTGGCTCATTAACTGAAGTTAATCAATAATTAATGGCCCATGGACAGCAGAGATCTCCTGGAGGGAGGATTGGCTGTGGGGGAGGTAAAGCAAACTGCCCCAAGAACAGAGAGAACTGCCCCATGTCTCACAGACAGGAACAGAATTCACTCCCCCAGCCTGAGACAACAAAGGTGCAGGGACACAGGTGGCCTTGTGCCACCACCTAAAGCACAGACACACTCCTGCATCCTGCCATCCTTGGGCTGAGTTTTGGCTGAAATGGTTTTTTTGGCATGCCATCACACCAGGGACAGGTTTTGTGAGCAGGGATTTCCTCTTGCCCTCGCCCTCATCATTCTTTTGTGTACTCAGGGCAAGCACAGCACGCTGAGAAACAACAACGAAAACTGGAAGTTATTTTAATTCAGTGGCAGACACTGATGGAGAGGAAGGCAAATGGAAATAAGGCCCAGGGAACTGGAGGGAACTATTCTTACTCTCCATGTCCCTGCCATTGAAGCTGGATTTCCCTAGATGCTGGATCACATCTCAAGCCAGAGTATTTGAACTCTGTTTCCCTGACATCAGCCTGGTCCCACTGCCCTGACTCAGGAAAGTTTAGGGTTTGGCTCACTGCTCTATCCCAGCCCTCAATTTAACAGAGGCTTTTCCTCTTCTAAAATTTGCTTGAGTGTTGGTGTGGAGATGCTTTGGACAGAAGGGTTTCTGACAGACCTCGAGTCTGCTGCCCAATTTGTTCTCTTTTTGAGGGAGCTTTACAAATTTGAGTTACAACATTTCTACAAAGTCCTTGAAGTGTTATTTCATGCATTTTCTTACTTTTCAAGGGGAAGGAGCAGCTGTGGCTCAACCACAAAACCAAAGGTATTTGTTTAAAAAACATATAATAGGTTTTCTGCAATCCATATCCACATTCAGTGAGTGTGCAATGTGTTTTCCAGGCTCTTTGCAAGGTTGGTGATGTGTGATGGAAGCTCAAGCTGTAAATGAAATTCATTCCTGAAAGAATAGGTGACAAGGCAGTGTAAGATTTAATTCCCACTGCATGAATCACTTCATTTGCACATGTCTCTTTGCACTTGATTGGACATCCTGATATTTTAAATGCATTACAAATTTAATCAAAAGCATCAAATAAGACACACAACATTGAAATTGCATCCAGGAAAACATCTGGGACTAGGGAGGGGGAATTATTCTTGCATAAAGACTAGAGATTCTGTACTTTCATAAATTAATAGGATAAACAAAGGCATATTGAAGCTCCTCAGGAGATGATGTAGAAGGTCAGCTCTTGGCATTTCCAGATTGCAAACCCCTGCATTGATCTGAACAGATTTGTGTATTTAAATAACTCCTGGGGTGACTCCACTGGACCTTCCCTCTGCAGGCTGTTACTGGTGCTGAAATGAGCTCAGGGGGACTCATCCCATCTGCAAAGGGGTTCAGAGTGGTGTCACCAGCTTTGGGGGGCTGGAGGTTCAGTCCTGCACAGTTCATTCTCACAGGTAAATCCACTTTACCCTTTGGAGAACTCCAGAAAGGAACAAGGCCCTGAGGTGAGGTTGATAATGAAGTGATTGTTTTACTGTCCAGATAAAATCCCCTGCAGGGATCTGAAGCTCTATTCTTTAACTTCCTGCACAGCTCACAACCTTCCTCGTGTTTATGAAATGTGTTCTCTCCTCTTGAAACCAAACACCAAAACACCTCTTCTTCCTCTCCAGGTTTGCTCCATATGGAAAACATCACAGACTAGGACAAAAGCAAGAAAGGTTAGAAGATAGAAAAGTTGAAAATTCTATTTAGGTGACTAGATAATTTCAAATATTTCACAAAGGGCCCTCTGTACCCCCCACTCTGTTACAGTGACTTCTCTACTGATTTTTTTTCCCCCACACAATTTTAAATAGAGACTGAAAAGATTAAAATAAATCAGAGAAGCCTAATGAATATATATAATTTTCTTACTGTGTGTGGAATCTGCACGGTTCCATTTATGTGTTGGGATACCATTAGAACAAAACTTTTAAGGTGAAAACATCAAAAATCTCATCTTTGGCATTGTCTAATGAAATCCCAGGTGTGCAGTGCATGTTGAGAGAAATAATTTGACAAGTTTCTATCAAAGAAAGGTGCTGAGTTTACTTGCAGCAGGTCAGATAAGAATTTTCACTCACTGCTTATGGAGCAGGTTATCATGCTGTAAGAGAGTGATATAAAACTTAAATATTCCTAAGTAACTTCTTGAATTCTAAAAAAAAAGACAAACCCAAGATGTCTGCCAACAGATTTGTCTTAAATTCTTCTGCTCGAGGCCTTTTCTTGATCTTTTCCACTCTTCTCTCAGCTGAGGTGTCAATACTGAAGTGTGAGTAAGGAGGCAAACACTGGGCACTGAACAGGTCTAGGTCAGGAGGGACCAGGGTCAGTTTCTTGTCCCCTGGGCTCGTGCTGTCTGAAATCCAGGATGAAGAAATATTGTAATTTACAGAATAATAATTCCATAGGTTAATGAATTTTTTCATTACCGTAATTCACGTAGCAGAAAAGACCTTGGCTTTGTGTAAGACCTGCTCAGCAACAGCAGAATAATTCTATTTATCAATCTTGTTTTAAACACAAATCCAAAACACAGTCCCTGTGTTAATTGTGTTAATTGTGTTAATTTCCTGTGAAGGAAATTACCTCTGTCCCACTCAAAACAGGCACAGAGATATGTTTTGAAATAGCTCAGTCCTTCATTTTCTTTGCTGTAACAATATTCAAACCTTTTGCATTCAGCTCTGATGGTACACCAAGTATAACATTAAAAGTTTATTATTTTTACCTTGGTTTGTTTTGCACAGAGGAGCAAACAGACAAAAATCCCGGGCTGAGTTTCCATCAGGTGGGAAGTTTCCCATCTTTTTTGGTCTTTTAATTTTTAAATTTGAACATGAATGAGAGAGTTCTATCAGTATCTGAACTAAGTGTCCAAAATCTGAACAGGATTTGAACAATTTATGGACAAGTTCTGCTGCTCTGATCTGACACATGACTGAGGGACAACATTTTGCTTGTCTTCCTCTTATGTTGAGGAAAAAAACCATTGGAAGCTCCTCTGTTTATAAATAAAACTGGAAGGAAATTGGCCTGAATGAATAAATTGATCAGATGCATCACTTTCCATTATGCAGACAAAACAAATAGCTGTGTTTTGTGAAAAAAAAAACCTGTCCAATTACCAGCTACAGAATGCAAAAATGCTCTTGGATAAATGGGCAAGTTCCCAGCACCTGTGGGAAGCTTGGTGGCTGCAAATCTGAATCTTTCTCTGGTTGTGTGCTGACCTCCTGCTCCTTGGGTACTGAGCAGCTTGGATGGTAAATGTCTTCCAAATCTTGAGGTATTTATTGAAATTTACTCTCTAATAATGTCATTGAAACGGGAGCTGTATAAAAAGCTGCTGTTTTCATGGTGCAGAGGCAGTGGGGATCATCAGTGCCACTGTCAGACTCACTTTAGTGCTTTCTGAAGGTTTGAAAGCACTAAAATGACCTGGGAGTGTCACCTTCTTTTATTTAAACAGATGGGGGGTGGGGGGAGGCAAACACCAGCAAGAATTTCACTGACTTTGTGCTTAAGGATGCCCAGAAAATTTTGGCTGAAAATGTCCAAACACCTTCAGCCTGAGGCACAGCCTGAGCCTGGAGGGTTTGAGTCTCAGTGGCTTCAGCTTTTTATGAGTTTCCTGGACTTCAAACAAGGCCATATAAATCAGAAGTGTTATGCAATCTTAATAATAGGTTAAGTTACCAATCTGCTCACAACAAACCAGTCAGCATAACTGAAATTCCTAGGTGTGCTGTGGTTATTAAAAATTAGTGTTCTGTGACTTGCTGCTGGCCTTCCAGCAGAAATGTATTGGGGAAAAAAAAAAGTAATGCTTTTGCTCTTTAAACTTGATTTTCTTCAATTTTTCTCCAAACCTTAATGGATCATGTATTGTGAAAAAAAGTTTTAGTTGTACTTGGCTTTTTATTCCACCCCTGTAAGTGACTGGTTTCTTGTAAGTGTTGGTTTCTGTAGAATTTAAATAAATACAAAGATTCATGGAATTGCTTGGGATGGGGAGGGACTTGAAAGAGGATCCCATTCCAGCTCTCCTGACACAGGGACATTTTCACTGTCCCAGGCTGCTCAGAGCCCCATCCAGCCTGGCCTTGAACACTTCAGGGATTAGCCAGGATGAAACCAGTGAACAGAGACTGTTTTTTCACCCAGGTCAGATGGCATTGCTCTGGTTCTATGAAAGGTGTTTAAAAATGGCCCAGGTGTTTAAAAATAGCTGCTGTGAATAATTCAGGGCTATAATCTGTAGAATTTACTATCTACAGGCACAAGTCTCCAGTGCCTTTTTTCATTCTGAGGGTGCAGATGGAATTCCCCAATAAATCAGCCACTGAGACGAAGTTTTTCTTCTGAAAAACAATTTCTGAATTAGCCAAAAGAGGCCCAGAGAACTGGAAAACTGAAATAATGGCTGCTCCAGCAGCAGCAGGGCCTGGGTTCAGCTGGATGGTCCTGAGCTGGTCTCATGGGCTGGCACTGAGGTGCCAATGAGTGCTCACTGCTCTGTGTGTCGGGGCTGCATTTGTCCTACAGCTCAATTAATTATCATTAAACTGGATTAAAAGAGCACTGAAAGAAGTTTATTGGATTTTGAGCGATTTAAGCAGATGAATTCAAGCTCAGGTTCTCCCCCAGGCTTGGAATTCTACTGAGAGCTCAGTTAAAATGACAGATTTGACTGCTGTAAATTGGGGTGACCCAGCCAGGCTGAGCACCCCCAAAGAAAGGTTTTCCTTCAGCAAGGGCAGGGATGGAGCACATCCCTGTAAAGTACCACTGAAATCTTGGAGAGTTTCCTTTTGGAGAAGGATGAAGCAGCCCTGACTCAGAGGCTGCTCAGGAAAATGTGGTTTTAGTCCTGAGCCCTGCATGCTCAGCTGCTGTACTTTGCTTTCTTGTTTCCCTCTGTTCCCATGGGTACATCACAGTTTTTCTTTTTTCCTTCATCTTGGGTTCAGTAGGGATATTCTGGGCCTTTTCCTGAACTTACCTGCTGTCAGTACAGTGTTCAAAGAAACTGTAGGAAACTTTGATATGGCCCTTTTTCAATAAATCAATAGTCTTAACATGTTAACCTTTCTAAATTCATTTTCAAGACCCTCATTTTCACAAAGAGTAAAATTCAGTGAGGCTTCTCTGAATATCAGGAGATGTAAAATAATTTCCAGGTTGTGCTGCTGCTCTGCTGTGAGCAGGTGTCTGCTCTCTCACTGGTGATAACAGCTGTGCTCAAATACCTGGAAATCTAGATGAGAAGTATCACAGTCAGGATAAAATGTGGCATGGCAAGAACGTGCTGCAATGTTTAATAAACAGTTCTCAAATGGTTGAAAGGTAGTGCTTGTAGTACTGGGAATATGTTTTTACCACATACTCACTCTGGGCTTTTTTTCTTTTTTTTTTTTTTTTTTTTTTTTAAATAGGTCTTATTTTGCTCTGAGTTTTGCTGATATCTCCCGTGTGTTTCGGGTCAGTTGGGGCATGTCTCACTTTTTATATTCACAGCCTGTTTGTGAACCAAAATAAAGAAATGAAGCTACTGTCACAAAGGCCCAGAATTTATATCAGAGGCTGATGACATTCTCAACAATCTACAGAAACATTTTGTAAATCACTTCCCCCTAGGTGATGAAAGGTTTCAGGGATTAAAAGTTAATACAAGGTGTATAATTCCATTTCCAGTCTTGCAGTTCCTCCTATAGTAATATTAAACTGATTATTCTTTGAATTTTAAGCTTCTTGGCCTATTTCTGAGTGGTGCTGGATGCCCACTGCTTCCAAGGAAATGAGAGTTGTGAATTCCCTCTCTGCACTAAATGTCTGGAGCACCAAGCTTTGTGAGGTATCTGTGCATGAACTAAAAATCACAACAGCAAGTATGATAAGCTGGTCTACATATTTTGGTTTATTCCAGTTAGGATAATTTGATTCAGTTTTGTCACTTCTTATTTAATGCAGACGTCTCTGTTACGTGGCTGAACCACCTATCACTGTCTGTCAAATTGGCAGAATAACAATAACTAAAAATAAGAATAACAATAACTAAAAATAACTAAAGTATTTTATTCTGTTCCTGGGTGTTTTCACAACTGAAAGCAGATGCAGTCTGAGGTATTAGGCCTGAATTCACAGAATCACAGAACAGCCTGGGCTGGAAGGGAGCCTAAAAATCATCTCATTCCAACCCTGCCATGGCCAGGGACACCTTCCCCTGTCCCAGGGTGCCCATCCAGCCTGGCCTTGGACCCTGCCAGGGATGAGACAGCCACAGCTGCTCTGAATAACCAGTTCCTGTGCCTCATTTTCCTCACAGTAAAGAATTTCTTCCTAATATCCAGTCTAAACCCACCCTCTGTCAGTTTGAAGCCATTCCCCCTTGTCCTGTCATTCCATTTTGGAGAAATTCCCACTCTGTCTTTCCTGCAGGCTCCTTTCAGGTACTGGAAGGCCACTATTGAGTCCTTTCCTATTTGTGGTACTTCTGGGTGAATCTTGGTAGAGGAGAACAATTTTTTTTTGGTGTTCTTTCCTTAAATTGCACCCCCTGTGTGGAATTGTGAGATTTTTGTTTGCAAATTACTGACAAAAAAGAGATTTTATTGTAATGGATAACAAACTATTGTCATGCAAGACACTTTGGTTTACCAGGAGTGAGTAGAATTTCATTTTCAAAGCTTGACTTTATCCCTTCCAGAACTGCTGTTTGAATGGCAAAGGTTTTAACTTTGAAGCTGAACTTTCCCTTAGAATACAGCAGACCTGGGTTCCACATGTGTCATGCTCATTGTGCTTTGTTTAAATCTGGTCTAAGTTTGGGGAAGCTTTTAGAAGCAGATAAAAATCAATCAAGTTCTGCACAGATTTAGTTTTCATTGCTCAGATAAATTCTCTGCTGAGAAATACTGCTGTGGGAGTTCCAGAAAACCACTAGAAGAGTTAACTGACCTCATAATTGTATTTCTTTGTAGGTAGTACTGATGTGTGTGATAATTCAATTAGAAGGTAAAATAGTTTTCACTTTGTACATAGAAATGATCTTCCTTGCATGTGTAGTTTGAGAGTTTAGTTAAAATAATGAAAAATCAGTTCTGTGAAGGGAAATAAGGTTATTATTCTTTCAAATAAGAGCTGGAGGAAAAGTTCTACACTAAAGTGTCATGTGTTATTTGATGACAGGGCATTTTTAAGGTTTTGGTAGTCTTCAGTAGTCTTCAAAGATCCTTGATATTTTTCCTGTAATTTAATCAGTTTCTGCACAGAGTCAGAAAGGCAGGACTGGGGAATTGGGGTAAGCAAGGCACAGGTGAGGGACTCTGGACCTGCTGAGCCTTTAAGCAGAAAAATATATTCAAAAACTGGACCTGTAGAGAAACAGCAAAAAGAATATGGAAATCATAACCTCTGGTGCCTTGTGCCATTTAGAATTTATCTTCTTGAGCAACCTGGTGCCCTTTCAGTTGAACTGGCCAAATTTCAAATGTGTGTCCTACCTTGCAGGTTTGTTTGAGGCTCTGACCAAAGACTAAACCTGTGACTCAGCTGTAACTTTGCACAGACCCCACTGAGGCTCTTCTGTGTTAACAGAAGGAGATCCTGGCACTGCACCTTGGCTATGTTCTTTTGTGGAGGCGCTCTGAACATCTGAGTTGGGTTGGAAAGGCCAGGAATTCTCACTTTTTTCCAAGTCTGGCCAAGGTATTTTCCAGGGTGGAGAACAGAGTATGTTTTATTGTGGCAAGGAGAGGTGGTATTGCCTAGATGAGTACCTTTGCCTCCTTTAGCAGAGCTGCAGTGGGGACTGCTGGTGGTTCATATCCAGGAAGGAGCCTCCCTCTAGCTGAGTCCCTGGGAGCTGCACTAACCTTTGTCTGCTGGAGACAGCTATTTGCACATCTGATGTGCCTTTAAAACGCCAATCAACACGTTGTTTTGTAGCTTTTTAATGCTCAGGAGGTCACAGGGAATGAATGAACCTATTTGTAATTCTGGCTGGGGTTGGTCTCATTCAGCTGAAGGAGCATAACCTGCAGCTCTCTCTCGTTGTTCCCAGGAATTCACACATCCATTGTGCAGCCAAAACCAGATGATGCCCCTTGGAATGATGCTTGCTTGGAGTGTTGGTTGCACTCTGTCAGCTTGTGGGCTGCTCCTCCACTCTTCCATGCACCTGCCCTGGTGGGATCCCAGCCCTGGATCCCAGCTCAGGCACAGCCTGTGCACAGAGGCTTTGGTCCTGTCACTGGGATGCCTTCATGGGACCCACAGCTGTGGGACAAGCCCAGGTTGAGTCTCCACAGCATCTGCTGGGCAGTGAGGGCCCAGATGAGGACGTGCAGGAGCTCAGGGCTGGCGTTTGCTCTCTGTCAGGGAAATCTGCTCTGGGCTAACACGCTGAATGCACGGTGCCTATTGAACTTTCACTGAATATTAACTTGGCAAACACACTTAGCAAAAGGTGGTGGTGCCAGCCCAGCTATTGATTGTGAGGTGGATCTGCTGCAGTTAGCAGTGCCAGTTCTGCCTGAGGGCAATGCCAGCTGGGTGCCCTGATCGTGTCATGGTGATGAGGACTTGTGGACTGCTCTTTGTCTGATGTCAGCTGGGACATTTCCTTCATTTGCCTTTTGAGATAAAGCCATCTTTTCCTGCTCTGGTGGTAATTGTTAGCAACTTGCTATTGAATCTGGTTTATGTTGTGCTTTTTTCCTTTTATTAATTTTTTTTTGTTTGTTTGAACTGTTCTACAATGCCGATAGATTAAAGGTCAAGTTTGGCAGTCTCTCTCCATAAACTCTGGAGAAAGCCTTTCTGATATCAAAGGGATTGTTTGGGTGTATCTAGTGGGAGAATTGGCTCCTGTACTCTTGCTCAAGAGAAGTCAAAAGGTTGAAGTCCACCTAAAGATTCATGTTATCATCAGAAATGCAAATAAAGGAGATGGGAGTCACGAGGCTGGATGAAGGATGATGGGTCAGCATCTTGGACACTCCCAGGTGATGGCATGTGGAAATCCCCAAAGGAACTCTCAGGCATTGATCTAGGGCTACCATAAATCCCTTAATTCAGAGCACTCTCTGCAGTGAATGGCACCACAGCAGAGTGATGTTTTATTCAGATATTTCTTGACCTTCAGCCTGGAGAGGGCAGGTGAGACATCCTCTGTTTGTACCCCAATTTGCCATGCAAGTCATGCACTCTTTTCCCCTGAAGTCATTCCTTTGAGTGCAGTCCACTAATTTCCATTTTAGCATCACCGGGCATTCAGTGTCCCATTTCATGGCATTGCTTTGCTGAAGAGTATTAACTCTGCAATAATTAATTAATTAATTAGACCTTACCTACATAATGCAATAACAGTAGACCTCACATATTCCCTGATTCTTCTTCTTCTCAAAGGAGCTGTGGCTTGGAATGAGCAGATCTGCATTTTTTGAAGTTTGCAGAGGTTTATTTTTAAATGACACTTCAGGGCACTTCAGGCTTCTAATTTGCATTTCTCTGCTTTGCTGTGATCAGGACTTGGAGGAGCAGGGAAGCAACCTTTGAGAGCTGGTTCACCTGCACAGCTGGCAATAAATGCTGTGTGTCAGTAAGCATTATGGACCTGATAAGAGCCTGTGACTTGAGCTGTATGGAAAAGTGAAATGAACTCACGCTCCTGCTGATCAGGATGTGCAAGGTCAGGACAAACTACTGAAATATTGGATTGCAAATACGCTCTTGGCAGTAAAAGTCCCAACTCAGTACAGCTTGGTCATTACAGGGAAGCACAGAGCTGTGCAATAAAACCAGCACTGTGTTTGAAATTAGCTCCTAAGAAAGGGTTATAAATCTGAAGGAAGTTTAAAAGTAATTTTTTTTCCCTAATATTTTTCATTAGTGTTCTGTAGTTCTCATTCCTGTGCCCTTTTGATTGTGCATTTCACCTCAGGAACAGTCACAGCTGAGGGAGGGGGGAGTCCAGCTGAAGCCCAAAAGATCAATGAAAGGGATGGAGAGGCAATTCCCTTTTCTTTTTTGTGTGTGTGTGTTGGTGTCTTTTTTCAATCCAAGAGATGAATGTGAAAGCAATACAGACTGGGAAGATAAAAAGCTGGGGTTTGAGAGAAAGAGCTACTTCCCATAAGGACATTAAACCTGTGAATGTGCTCTCAGTGAAACTGCTGGAAGCCAAGAATGGAGTAGAAGTAAGTTGGGTTTTTTTTTTGTGAAGCTGCAGCATGATAAAAGCAGGATAGTGGACTTAAAATTGGAAAAAGAAAATAAAAGCAAGCCAGGGGTTAGGTTATATCCTGTCCATAAATTTCATGTGTTCTTATAGCCATTTTTAAATCCTTTTAATTCCAGTAAAACAATAGTCCAAAGGACTGAAGACTTTTCCACATAAGTGGAAACTTCACTGAAATTAAGAGAGCTTTGGTATGAATTCTTCCTGGATGAGTAATCATATTTGATCATTTCATTAGACTCCAGGAGGAAGCAAAAATGGTGAGTCTGTTTGTTCTCTCATCCACCAAAGATGGTGGCCTGATCCTGTTTCAGTGGACAGCCTAAAACTGATTTATGCTCTCAGATATCTGAATGAAAGGCCCTGGCTTTGCTGCAGTTCCTTTAGTTCCTGGATGCTTGCTGCTTTCCTACTGGCTGCCAAAAATGGAACACTTGATTAGCAGTGACTGTACAGATAGCTGAAGAAATTACAATTTAAAAAAAGAGAGTGACAGCTCTAGCCAGGCTTGGGACACAGAGCAGCAGAGCTCCCTTGATTTAGGACTTGAATGGCCCAGGGTGGAATTTGTTCCTTCTTTACCCCACAATGCTACGTGTCAAAAGGACATTGAAAAAGGAAATGAAGCAGAGGAAAACCAAATAAACTTAATTCCCAATGCTCTTTAGGCACAGCTGCAGCAGTCCTTGTGCACTACTGTTAATTAGCTGCAGGCACTTCACCTCTCCCATCTGCTCCTTAAGAATGAGGGTTTGAGTTGGCTTTGCTGAGAGATGGACTCCCAGCTCCTCCAGGAAGGAGGCTTGGTGTTCTCCCAGCCCAAAGGTTAAGGCTCTAATCCACCCCCTGGAGCTAAAAAGGCGCTGCTAAACCTTTCCCACTCCTTGCAGAATGTAATTGTTAGGATATTTTGAAATGAGTAAAGGTTACAGTTAAAGGCTTCCATTCACACATCTTCCCTATTGGCTTGGCTGCTGCCATTGTTCTGATTTTGAGATGACAGAGATTCTGTACAACCATCTCATTCTCATGACACTGCTGCTATTCACAGCTTGGGGAAGCACCATCCTCATCCTCCTCCTCTCTGGCATGGTTACAGCAGTTACTGAACTTGAACTCTGTCAATCCTCCATCAAAATCCATCCAGGGTGCTAAAAGTGCCTCAGCTACCAACAAAGGGCAAGCATTGCATGAACATGTGTATATATATATGATATTATATCTATTTAAATTCCATTGCATGAACATGTGTATATATATATATGATATTATATCTATTTAAATTCCATTGCATGAACATGTGTATATATATTATAGTATATCTATTTATAGTCCATTGCATGAACATGTGTTATATATATATGATATTATATCTATTTATATTCCATTGCATGAACATGTGTGTATATATGTTATAGTATATCTATTTTTATTCCATTGCATGAACATGTGTGTATATATATGATATTATATCTATTTAAATTCCATTGCATGAACATGTGTATATATAGATATGATATTATATCTATTTAAATTCCATTGCATGAACATGTGTATATATATGATATTATATCTATTTATATTCCATTGCATGAACATGTGTGCACATGTTGGCTTCCCTATGGCTGGTACTTTGAAAACCAGATTTATGAGGTCAATCAAAAGAAATTTCAGAAGAAATTCCTTTATTCTCACATCATCACGCTGGTTTTCTGAGCACCTCTGGGCTTGATTTTTATGTAAGAGCTTTTCTCCCTTGCTGATCTGTTCAGGTTTTCTCTCTGTTATGCCACAGCAGAAAGGATACAAAGAAAGTTCTTGATTCACTTAACTGAGGCTAAATCAAGTGTGGTTTGGCCACGTTCATTTTAGGTCTCCATTATCATGATGGGCCTGGCCTTTTTATTTAGCTAAATTGCTCTGTGGTTTGAGTGGTGAGGAAAGAGCCCTGATGTGTTTGTACCATCCAGCTTTTCAACACCATCCTCTACATTTCTCAAAAGAGCACACTTGGAAAGAAAAATCCCTTTTTCCACGAGATTTTAGGGAAATTTTTCCAAGAGCAGGCACCTTACCAGAGCAGGAGCTGAAGTTTTTTTTTGTCTTCTTGAAGAACTAATTGCAGCTTCAAAGTATAGTTTCATCAAATATTTAATGAAACCCTATAGTTGTTTATACAAGAGGATAGAACTGTGTAGTTTAAGTCAAAATTGTGCAAAGCTGAGCCAAAATATGTCCCCAACTTGCAGCTCTGAACCTTCTTGTCTCGAGGCTGTCTTCAAGCAGAAGCCATCAAGTTCAATCCTGTAATTTTTACTGATTATATAGCTCATGGATTTTCCAGCCTGATCTTTACTGAATTCAGTGTGCCCACCAGGCTCCCATGGCCCACTTCCTACACAGGTAACGTTGGCAGATGTTTAATTAGCTGGACTGAGCCATTAAGGACATTTTCTCTCCTGTGGAACAAGGCTGGTGAGCTGACCCCGTGAGTCAGGCAGTTGTCATTGGTGTGTGGGGGATTTCAAACCCCTCTTTGAGCCCAAACCCGTGCCTGGGAAGGAGAGTGAAATCCCCAGTGAGGCTGCAAAGGAGAATCAAAGCTCCTGAGGGCTCAGGCCTGACCTGTTCACTGGGGAGGCAGCAGCAGGAGATCAAAATCTACCAGGCAGTTCAGACAAAAGCTCAGCAGCCCCCAAATTCCACAGCCTTGTGCATCAAACCCAGAACCACACTTTGGCCAAGGGCTGGCTCCTAACGAGCCAAAACTCTTGTTGCTCTTCTTCCACACCCCCATCCTGCCTTCTGATGGATTTGTTAGAAGATGGAGTGTCATCCTAAACACAAAGACAGTTGGAAAATAGGTTGGGTTCTGCTCTTCAGTTCTGACAAAGAAAAATCAGACCTTAATTTCTCTTGGATATGAGTAGGGGGTTTTGCTAGTTAGGGAATACACTGACACAGAAACAGCCAGGAGTCTCTGTATAAAATTGCCTTTTAGGCATAATTCACCACTGGTTTTTTAAAGATGTGTTTTAAATACTCTGAGGTTTAGTCAAAATGACAGAAAACTTGAATATGTGTATCCTTGTTGGTCCAAGAACAAGACATTTCCATCCAAGACAGCACAGATAACATGATATCTTTTATTGAAACAAGAATATTAATCTAATCTTTATATAGTAATACATCCAGAAGCAGAACTGCTGGGCCTTTGAGCCTGAACTTTTTAAAATATTCTTGTTCCAATAAGAAGTATCACATTATCTACCTTGTCTACTTAAATGCATGTTTTAAATGATGGATTAGTGGCTATTTTGGGTGCATTTTTACTCTGTTGTTATCTTGAGTCTCACTTCACTTAGGCAACTGTTTTCAAAGCTATAAACCTGTAGTCTTTATAAGCCAAACTCAATCATGATCTCTTTTTTTCTCTATGCTTTGGTCACACTTTCAAATAGTTTACACAGTCCCAGAGTGTTGTATTGATGTGTTCTTGATTTGGTTTTATTGTATTTTACTTTATTTTTGTCAGCAAGAGAAAATACTTTCAAGAAAAGAGGACAGCTTTTAATGACTTTTATGCAGAAAGACCAGGTAAAAATAACTATGAGCTCCCATAAAATGATTATTTCTGGAAATGTGATATCTGTGGAGACTCCACAATCATTTCAGTGTAAAGATTGTGTTAGCAATCACTGCCTCTATCAAACACTGCATGATTGATAACATTTGTGGATCCCAATCCTTTAATTGCGATTTTTTGATTGTTTGATTGATCAAAATATTTTGGTTTTTGAGACTAGGAGTAAAACAGGAGTAACTGTGGCAGAAGGGATTCCTTGCCTCATCCCCTGGTCCTTTTACATGGTGTATTCCCAGGGATCATTGCAGGGCAATGCTGAAATGCAGCTCCTGACCTCTGATCCCCACTGAAGTAAGAGTGCTGCCTACTGCACAGAAATGTACTAAAACCAGCAGATTTCTCCCTGAAAATCTAGCTGAGAAATGTTAAATGTGCAGGGCAACACTTAATTTTGCCATTTGATAGGGGAATGAAAAGTTAAACAGAGAACTTTTCCACCTGCACCAGTTTGGGTTCAGAGGGAGTTGGAAGAAAGGACACAAGCCCATCCCCGTTGCACCAACAAGGAAATCCTGAGCTGATCTCCCTTGGTAGCTTTTCCCAAGGTTTCCCCAGGGGAGGATTTGGGAACTGCTGCCAGGCCTCCCTCCGAGCTGGGGGCTGTCCCAGAGATGTGCAGGGCAGAGCATCTCCCTGCCAAGCCTGACCACTCTGTGGGCTGTGGCAGCTGGCTCTGGCCCTTCTGGGGAAATGAAGTTTGCAATGAGATTTCATCACTGGCCACAAAAGGCATAAAAACCCTGCTGGGGGAATGGCAGAAGGCTGCCAGGTTTCACTGGGGCCTTTACAAGGTGCTTTGTTTGGTTTTTTTCATCTGAAGTTTTCTGGGTGCTTCAGAAATGTGATGTCTCCTCTGGAAAATACTGAGAGGGTTTAAGAGCTGCTTTCCTGATAAAGAAATTAAAAATTGTGATGTCTGAGTACATACTGTGTTGACTGGGCTATGATATGGGGTTGGACAAAGACAATATGCAGATAGATTTCCTTCATTTCCCCATTTTTTCCCAAATTCCAGTTAAAATAGTAGCCCACTCTCTGGAAGCACAATTTCTCCCAGAGCCTTGTATAACTGGAGAGCTCAGCACAGTGCATGCCTTTGCTTTTTGGAAATGGACTCCTGAAGTATTTATTTTTTTAAAAAAGTTTTTAAAAGGTTTTTAAAAATGCTCGGATAGCAAGAGGTGTGTACATCTATAGCAGTACTTTCTGTTAAATTCTGAGCTAGAAATTAATCTTTGACACCTTCAGGAGGTGCTTTGGCTTTGTGATAAATCAGAGTAAGCTCTGTAGGTTATCAGCACATATCCAGTGCAGGAGCCAGTGCCAGGAACCAAAGAACAACTGAAGCTGTCAGGAGTACAGGAAGCCAGCAGCAAGGTTGAAACCACAGGAGAAAACATTAGGGACAATCCTAAAGTTGCCATGTCTGGCACAGATCTGTTAAGCACAGTGTGAGAGCTTGAACTGGAGCTAGGAGGAACCCAAAATGGGTCAGATGAGAGGGATGTCAGTGCTCAGGTGCAGCATCCCTGCTCAGCTGTCAAATGCTCCTGTGGAGGAAGGGGATCCCAGCAGCTGAGCAAGGAGCCAAGGCTGGGAGGTGTAAGGAGAAACAGCATCTGCCACAGAATTGCTGCTTTTGTGGTTTCCATCCAGGCTGCTCTCTTTTGGGCTTTAGATGAGGAACTTTGGGGGCCACCTGTGGGAAGTGAGCAGACCCTGCTGCCGCTGGACTGAGTGTCACATCCTCTGTGACACTGGGGAGGGCAGTCTGTAAACTCAGCTACTTCACCTACATTTATCCTGGCTCCTCTCAGTTATCCATTCCTAGATAAATTCTCCCAAACCTGCTGCCAAAACTGGAAGGTGCTGGTCACTTTTTGCAAGGCTGCCTGAATGACTCACCTCATTTCTCAGATTACTGATAAAGCAGGGAGTGGAATTAAAAAAAATCCAGTAGGACTGAAAGCTTTTGGCAATCTGAACTGTCATTTTGAGGCACAACTACTTCTGGCCAAGGTGGGTCTGTGAAACACGAGGCTGAACTCATGCTGAGGTGTCTTGGGTTGGATTAGAGGGATTCAGGTGGATGAACAAAGTCCTGCCTGTAGGCATGAATGAAAAACCTGGCTCAGGCTCCCCACTCCTGGCTGCACAAGTTCTTCCCTCTGAAGGGAGGGCACTAATGTCAGTTTGCTGGAAAGCAAAACAAAGGGCAAAAGGCTGCTCTAGTCTTGCAGTGAGTGTCCAGAATTTAAAAAATTTACTAGGGTAAGGATAGATAAATGGAGCTCATTGATCAGAGTTTGTAGGTTGTTGGTGTAATAATTATATATATATATATATATATATATAATATATATATATAATTTATATATAATTTTATCATGTATAGAATTAAAAAAATTTACTAGGATAAGGATAAATAGATGGAGCTCATTGATCAGAGTTTGTAGGTTGCTGGTGTCATGAATTTTATATATATATATATATATAATTTATATATAATTTTTATCATATATATATTATATATTTTTATATATTTTTATTTGGGACAGAGGTCCCAAAGCAGTACATTCTTCAGTCACAATGCTTAGAAATCCTGTCAGAAAGTTGGCCAAGGGAATTTGGGCTATGATACAAATGTGGAAGTGGTGGAACCTAGAACTGTGCAAAAGATATCCAGATGTAGCAAGGTTTGGATATTTTGTTTGTGGAACAAGGTTTTATGGTGAACTCGATGTTCCTGGAGGTCTTTTCCAACCCAAATGATTCTCCTGATTCTCTGATTGAATTATGCAGATCAGTGGTTCACATCCAGCCCAGTTCTTTTGGAGTTGGATTTTAGTTTTCCTGTGAAGTCTCTGGATCTTTGTGAACGAGGTTTGCTAACCTCCCTTTGTTGTAGATATGTCCAAGTATCAACAATTCTGTAACAAGCAGCATTTCCTACAAAGAAGACAATAAGAAAATAGACTAATTCAAGTTCCTAATTAAAGCTTGTGCAAGAACAGCATTGAAAAGAATTCAGACATTTGTCTCTTATAGAGATTCTTGTTGGCCACCATTGTAATGGAGTGCTGATCTAGGACAGGAAAACTCTGTCCCTGGGTGTTGTTCATTTCTTACAAATGAACAAATGAACAGTCTTGAACAACAATACTTTTTAAGCTGGCACCTTTCTCAGGCATTGGAATCAACTTAGTAAATCTGGGGGAAAAAATTAAGTTTGGCACTTAGTAAAATTACATGCAAAGAAATTATAAAGGGGGCATCTTCCCAGATGGGTTTTCCCAAACTCCAATCAGTTTTTGTCTCTTTGTTTATTGAACATTTCAATACCTTCCTCTGCCATCATAAATCCATTTTATGCATTGGAGACAATTATGAGCACGGTGCTGTGGTTTTGGCAGAGGTTAGGTTCAGGATTTGGGAAGCATGGTTCATTTTGTCTGTCTGCATCTGTTATACCAGAGTACCTTCCTCCCCTCTTGTAGCAAAGCTCATCATGTGGAGAGGCACTGGTTTAAATCCTGTGGGGACAGAGGTCATTGCTTCAGCAAGGGGGGATTGAGATCTCAGTTTTTCACTCTCCACCCGCAATTCCACACTCAAATATGTGCCCTGAGAGTTTCCTACACCAGATATGTTCTCCTTTTCTCCATAAGAGTCAGCCAAGTGACCACTCTAATAATTCAGGCTGAAAGGGAAACAATAAAAACTGATGGACCAGACAGAGATGAGAAGAGACAAGGAATTTTCTTTCACACCACAACCAAGAAAGAGAAGATTTTCTTTCACAGGAAAGAAAATTTTCTTTCACACCACAACCAGGAAAGAGAAGATTGGCTCTTTCCTTCAAATCATTTAAATTCAGCAGGTCGCCTTTAAAGCAATTTCAGGAAAAACACTCTCTGGGCAAAAATCTTGTGTTAATTTTGCACCCAGGTTCTACCAGGTTCAACACAAAGGCTTGGCCTGCTCAGAAGGTGCAGCTCAGACATGATCTGCAGCAGAACAGCAGGAGCTGAACGTTCTCCTGGGCAGGAGGGGAAGGAGAACCCAAGGGAGGACCACGAGGTGAGGGGGTGTGAAGGAGGAAAGTGGATGTGCTCAGCTGGAAGGAATGACAAAAGGCATGTCTTGGCCCAGCTGGAGGGTCATTCAGGGCCATTTTTTTGGGGCATTTTGGAAGAAAAGACCATGGCTGAGAGACATTAAAATCTGTTTGGAGGGTGTGTTTAAAAACAAGGTTGTTTTTGGAACCAAAGCTGAACTTTAGGAATCTAGAATTAAAGGAATAGAGGTGGAGTGCAGGGAGAAGTTAGAGAAATGTTCAGCCCTTGTCCTGTGGTCAGGCTGACTTTGTCAACACCTTGTTTTCAACACAACTACTAGTAATTTGAGTCATTTATACAATTTGCTCTTGATGTGTGCATACTTTGGAAGAGAAAAGCATTTTTGGTGGTTCAACTATTTGGTTAACTTCTATTAATTATTATTAACTATTCTATCAACTATTAACTATTCTATTAGCTAATAATTTTTCCTAGGTATGGCCTGATTCTTTTTTTTTTTTCCTGCATTAGTTACAAATCTCCCCTTAAAATTTAAGTACAAAACCCAATAGAGATCATTGTAGGCATTGCACTGCAATCATCTCCTGTAGCACCAAAACCCTCAATGAAATAGAGGCAGTAAAGGAAGGGAACAGCATAATTATTTTGATCTGTGGTTCCTGTTTCTATGACTGACCAGCAGGACCACAAGAAAATCCTTTAACTTTTCTTGCTGCAGTGACAAGACAATTTTAATACTTTTACTGAATTTCATTTGGCTTAATAAGTTTCTGTAAAGTGCTTTGATCAGTTTGTTTAAATACAAGGCATGACTGAAGCAAGGCCTTCTTTTGATTCTGTATTTTTAGTGCTGAGATAAATGCTGATAGAACACAAAAAAAAAAAGAGAGATATAGGAGAAACCTGGAAAAATGTTTTACACATTCCCTGTATGCTTTATCTTCCTTATTTTTCCCCAAGGGAAGAAAAGTATAATGGCAAAAAGTAGGATATTTAGTCAGTTTTTTTACAGAGGAGAAAAGCAAAATTGCTGACTGAAAAGTAGGACAATTCTACCAAAAGTAGGGCAGCTTACTGCACGTTAAGTACCTTTGGATTATGTGCATTGTATCAGGCTTGCTTTGCACACACAATCAGTTCAAAGTGGGGCTCCCCACATGAGTTCACAGAGGAAGATTTATCTCAGCAGATAAAGCTGCAGCAGCACATCCAACGGGGTCACAGCACACCCGCCAAGAAAAGGATCTGGAGAGCAGCTAGAACTGCCTGAGCTCATGTGGAAAAGGAAAATGTCACTGCTGCTTAGGCTTGAGATCAAATCAGATGGGAAAAGTGGTGCTGGAGCAGGTCACAGAGATTAAAATGCTAAAATTCGTGCTTGGAATGACTGCACAGCCTGTGAAGCTTTAGTGCCTTTAAGGGTGAGATCATTGCAATGTCAGCAAAGGGTGGAAAAGGCAATGGAGAGGTTTTTAAATGGATTTTTCTCATAAAGGGTTAATGGAGAAATGACTTTTGGGGGTTCAGGTGAAATGACTTTTGGGGGTTCAGGTGAAATGACTTTTGGGGGTTCAGGTGGCACTTGGAGGGCAGCACTACCCTTGTCCAGAGGCAATGGCTCTGCAGTGTATGATGTGTGGGCTGGTTTTTACATTCCACCAGGCAGGGAGTGGCAGCCCTTGGGCTGTGTCCTCTCAAAGTACAGGTCCAGGTAAAACATTCCTGGCTGGACCTTTAAAGGAGCCCTGCTCCACAGGACAACCTAGAGCTGAGGTTGGCTTCTTACACTTGGAGGGTTAGCAGGGCACCCTGAGGCTCGAGGCAGAAACCCAGCATGATCTGAAGACTGATTTCCTGACACAACTCCTCAGACATTTTATCCTGTTCCAATTGAAAACTGGCTTACACAGACATATCTGTGATTTTATTCATCTGAAACATGATTTGACAGTCAAAAGGTACGTGGGAGAGTGGAGGTGAGGGCATGCTAGGATGGTGTAACTTGGTGTAACTGCAGTGCACTACTCCTTTCTGTCAAAATAAATGGGTGTATTTGCAAGCAGGGCCTGCTTGGCCTGTCTGTCTGAACCAGTGGCCTTCCAGTTTTGTTTGTGTACAGTCAAAATGATGCTTCTGTTGGCAAGAAGGAGGGGCCAGTGCTCCTTTACAAGGTTAGCTACAGATATCATTTTAAAGGTGAAATTTCCCTCCATCTGTGTCAGAAACAAATGTCAGCACCCAAGGCACATTGTTCCCTTTTTTTCCCACAATGATTATCTGCATCCTTCTGCAAGTGAAAAATTATCACCATGCTATTTGGTTTGGGTTTTTTTAAATTAAGTTGTTCTAACCCTTATCCTGTTCCTTTAGAGTTGATTTCTATCCACAGTACCTCCCTTGTGCAGTAAGTAACTTCCACTTCTTGTGATTTTGCAAACATGAATGCATTCATTAGGTCTTGATTAGGTGCTAGAAGGCCCAGCCACAACTATTTAGTGAGGCAGAATAAACAACTCCATTTCTGTATCTGTGCAGCTTCATCAGTGCTAAGGACTTCTACAGATACATTGAAATCATCTCTGATTTGAGTCAAGGTTACATAAATTAAAGCTTATTTAAGAATAAGGAGTGTTCTTTCTGGCCAGCCCAGATTTCCCAATCCACAGTGATACAAACTGTCAATACATACAATATTTCTTCTGCTGAGTGTGATATAAATTATTGCTGGTCTCTGAGTGATTTTTGCCCAACTGAATTCACTGCAGTGAGCAGAGATTCAGCTTTAAGGGAAGTTGATGGTGTGAGGAAATTAAAGAGCCATGGACAACAGCTCTGGTGAAGATTTGGGATACAGTTATTAAAATAGTCAGAGAAGTAGGAGATTTCTGCAAGCTGAAGTGTCAGGTATATATAAATAAATAAATAAATATTTCAGACTAGACACCTCAGACTTCAAATCAGACAGCATCCTATAATGACTTTGTCTGTTTTGACTTTGGTATGATGAGGATTTTCAGGGAAAAGAGGGAAGCTCATCATGCATTTGCTGAGTAAAGAGCTCCCAACCATCCTTTCACAATCCCAGTATCAGACCCTTCTAACCAAAGAGTTGAGCCATCTTTTCACTGATTGTGATGACCATGGCTGGAGCTGTCTCCCCTGACTGAGGAGTCCCCGAGGCACTGAAGGGGCGCAATCATTTCTCTGGAGCCTCTGGGAATCTTTTCTTCAGCAGGTGCTCCCCACTCTGTCATGAGTGTCCATTAACCTTGTACTTCTCTCCTTCCATGTTTTTGTTCTTAAAGGGGTTCCTTTCTCCAGTTCATGGGAGAGGTGTGCATATTCCCATCCCGGAGGTGTCCAAGGCCAGGCTGGATGGGGCTCTGAGCAGCCTGGTCTGGTGGAAGGTGGCCCTGGCCATGAAAGGGGACTGGAACTCGATGAACCCCTTCAACCCAGACCATTCTATGGTTATGACCTTACTGGTTCTGGTTCTTATTGACCTTACTGGTTCTGGTTCTTATTGACCTTACTGGTTCTGGTTCTTATTGACCTTACTGGTTCTGGTTCCTATTGACCTTACTGGTTATGGTTCTTATTGACCTTACTGGTAATGGTTCTTATTGACCTTACTGGTTCTGGTTCTTATTGACCTTACTGGTTCTGGTTCTTATTGACCTTACTGGTTATGGTTCTTATTGACCTTACTGGTTCTGGTTCTTATTGACCTTACTGGTTCTGGTTCTTATTGACCTTACTGGTTATGGTTCTTATTGATCTTACTGGTTAGGGTTCCTATTGACCTTACGGGTTATGGTTCTTATTGATCTTACTGGTTATGGTTCTTATTGACCTTACTGGTTCTGGTTCTTATTGACCTTACTGGTTATGGTTCTTATTGACCTTACTGGTTATGGCTGATTATGGTTCTTATTTCTAAGAATAAAAACCACTGCCAAACATGAACATCTCAAACAGGTGCAAGGATGCTTTGCTTTTTCTCAGCACAAGGCAGAGGTTGCTAGTACAGTGAGGAAAGCTCATTATACAGAATAAAAGTGGGATCTGTTGACAGGAACTGCAGTTTGAGTGCTAGCAAATGTACCTTTATTCCATTTTCCTCCCAGTCTCTTTGCTTTCACATGACTGTTGTTCAGGATTTCACTTTCAAATAAATATTTGGCACTTATATCCAAAAAGACAAACAAATAGGCAGAGAAAAATTTGCCTGAGTAAGCGAACACTCCTATTCAAAATTCTGTGGCTAGATGAACGGATAAGTGACAACAGTGATGAATAAATAGTGCCTGGGCCTGCCAAAACCCAGCATTAGGAAGTATAAACAAAGCAGCACAGAAAACAGATGGATTCATTTTGAGTTTTATCCTTTTTCAGTCAAGAGATGCTAATGAGGCCACTTCACTTTGTGCCGTGACCCTGGCATGGTGTGTGCCAGCACCAGTGAGGGGATGGACTGGAGCAGCTGCCTTCCCCAGGGCCAAGCCATTACTGCCAAAACTGCAGAAAAACCCAGAGCTTCCTGCTGAATGATGGCTGAAGAGACCAAGCACCATCCCAGCCCCGTCACTCCAGGTATTTGTGAGAATCTGCACTGGGTTCATGGCAGAAACAGAAACCTGGGGATTTGCTTGCTGGAGCTGGGTGGGGGAGAGGAGGGGTTGGTGCTGAGATGAACTGAAATCTGGTGAGGTTTTACAGGCATGGGCTGTAAAACCTCATGGGCTGCTCCCTAAATCAGCCTCGTTTGCTTTGAGGGTGGCCAGGGCTCGGTGGGTACCCGAGGCAGGTGCAGCCTGCTTGGCCATTGGCACCGGTGCCATGTGGCAACTCCTTCCTGAGGAAATCAGCCTTTGTCTGTTCCTCCTGCAGCCCAAGGAACAAGGGCTGCCGTGGAAAATGTAACCTTCAGGGGTTTCAGTTCCAAATTGGTTAAAACAAATTCTGACTATAACAAGGTTATGCCTGAAATAAAACTCCGAATTTGAAAATTATGTCTGTTTGGCAAGCTCTGGTGCACATACCCAAAATATAAAATGTCTGGAGAAAAAGCCAAGAAAAAGCATGTCTTTGTCTGCACATGTGGATTTGGATACTGTTTCTAGAAGGAAATTATAAGAGAAATAACATCTCCCAATGACAATTGCCTATTCTTAAAGTTCTCAGGGGAAATTTCTAGCAGCGAGTGTCAATTTTCCTGTGGTTTCATCCTCCCTGAGCCCGCTGCTCCTCTGCAGATTCTCCTGCCTGTGCTGCACCTCCCTGTCTTTATCTCCTTCTTCCTTGAGCCTTTGACACTGTTTCCTTTTAGGAGAGTTGTTCCCCTCTTTTACCCCACAGCTTTCTCCTTGCTTCATTGGCAGCTCAAACATATTTATTTCTATTTTAAAAAGCCATTATACAACACTGATGTGTCTAACCCGTGCTGCTAACAGATGAAATGGCTTCTGCTAGAACTACTTAAAGTCACTTTTCACCCATATTTTCCTTCCAGGCATTGTGAAAACTGCTTCTGGTCTTTGGTCCTGTTTGGGGAGTTCACAAGTGACCCAGGTGTAATGACAGCACTGGTGGGATCTGTGCTGGGACACCTGGAGCTGGAATGTGTCTCACAGGTTGGAAAAAGTGCTCTATAGCTCCATGAAAGGTAAAGGGAATACAGAATTGTAAGATTATTTTAAAGGGAAGCCAGGAAAAAAAACACAGCTGTGACTTCTCAGCGAGCAGGGAATTTAATTCATAAAGCAAATGTGTTTGAAAACAAAAACTGTGATGCTCCCTGCTTTCTGATTCATTTTTCATGTCATACAACTCACCTTTGGTACACTCCAAAAGGGTTTTCATGAAGTGAGGTATTCATGTGTACACACACATATATATTTGAGGTGTAATTTCCCTGCAGTAACTTTGTATTTATATATATTTGAGGTATAATTTCCCTGCAGGAACTTTGTATTCCTGCATGAAGCTAAATGAAGAATCGACCCCAAATCTTTGCACAAGAGCAGGAAGCCTAATGGCCCTTCTGTGCTTAGATATATTTGCTGGAAGGAGTTTAATAACATAATAATGTTGCTGCCTTCCGCTGGCATTTCTTAGGTTATCTGTCATCTGCTTGATTGGAAAACATTCCCAAAAGAGTTCTGGCATTTTAGTCCATTTCCTAATCCAATAGTTTCATTACTTATGTAATTTTCCTCGTCCTGTGGGGGAAGGCCATGTATATTATTGTTCATTCCATGCAGGTTTGGAAATCAAAATCACATCACAGTCCCATTTCCCATCCTGGCCTGTCCTTGGTTCCCTTTTATCTGGAGATTTGGAGGATGCCAGCATGCCTGGGCTCTCTTACCAAGGAAGTTGTGTTATCAGCATGGAGGGGTGGATAGTTGGCTTGTAAGTAAAGTAAAACTGAGTTAATAGAAGAAATACCAATTGATGATTTTCCAGGGGATTCATAGCAAGGAAGAAGACCAGGCTGTTAGCATGGGAACAGACTGGAAAAGATATATGGACATTTCTGTAAGTTAGACTGTGTGTATAAGTAGGTGTGTTATTAAATTTTCATAAAACTTTCATCAATTATATTGTCATTAACTATTTTGTACTAATGACTATAATAAGTTATTGTGAGGTAGTTAATCACTTAAATACAAGATCACACAATCACTTTTGTTAATCACTTAACAAAAGATCACACTTTGTTAAGAGTATACAAGCTGGAGAACATGCAGAATAAAAACTTTTTTCTTCTTAGACCCTGATCACGTGTGTATGTCACATCCGACCTAACAGTGACATATCAAATAAATCAAATTTTTAATGACCAGTGGAGGCTTTAGGAGGTTGCAGAAGAGCCAAGCACCACGTTCACCACCCCAGCTGCTGAGTTCCCCTGACTGCTGGTATAATTTGGTTGCACTAATCAGCCACAAGATGATAACAGTCATGTAAGGCAAGCAATTCCTAACTTTCCTGGGATAGTCCAACCACAGGGACTATTCCTAATTTAAAGGAGCTGTAACTGCCAGTATATATATGTATTTTTCTTAAACATCCCTAACTACAGTCATGAAGTGAAATAATAAATTGTATTCCCTCTTGTTCTCCTGCAGGGACTGTGCCTAAGCCTGGAATTACTGACATCTGTGTAGCATTTCAGTGGTAAATTACAGCTGGGACATGCTAACCCCAAAGTGTGAGTAAGAGCTGCTCCTAAATGATTGGAAACTTCTTGGCAATTTTCTGTTGAGTTATAATAATTAGCTCAGTCTTCATTCTCTTTTGATAGCTGTGTAAAATTTGTGCTATTTCCTTAGCAGCAGAGTTGATTGTTTAATCAGCAAGAAGAATGGTTTTTCTGGTGAAGATTAGATCTCAGCTAAGCCTCATTTTGTGCTAATTGTCTCATTGACAACTTCCTCTCCTTCTCCCCTTCCCCCATATAAGCAGGGGAGTGGTGGAAACCTGGAATTAATATTTCCATGGAGATGATGTCATTTCCTGAGTTGCTCCAAAATAATCTGAGTTTCAAAACTCCCGTACCTACTAATTTGAGGAAAAGTATAATAAATAATACAAATATATTAATGGCTAAAACATATTATCTCATTTTAGATAGCTTGTGCCCAGTTCTCTAATAATGTATTTGTCCTTGCATAACAACAGGCTAAGCACAAAAATACAATGGTGAAACTCAAAATTTGTGCTATTTATCTCTGCTGCCAGTAAATAAGATTAGAGTAACTGTTTACACATCTGTTTAAAGCTACTGTCCTTGAAACCAATTGATATAAGAATGAATAATGAGTTTTCATTTGTGAGATGGTGGGCAAATTGTAAAGAGGTTAGAAATTAACTTTATTTCTCAAAATGAATGGGGGGTTCCATGTCATAACTATCCAAGGGAAAGTAAAATTAAAGCTTTTTTAGACAAGGGCTGAAAATTTAAGTAGCACTCTAAGACTGACATGCTGCAGTGAATTTGGCCTTTGACTGCCATATTTTGTACTGCTGGAGTAAAAGTAATTATGGGATAGCTCAGTTCACCATGGAAAACACAAGTTTGAATAATTCTGTGCTGCTTTCCAGGAGCAAGATGAAATAAATGGGCCATGGGGCAGATGAACGAGACTTTTATGGCTTTGTTAAGAGTGTCAATTGCTTAATTGAGAAACCATAGTGAAATTCAGAAAAATTCCTACAAATCATCATCCTCCATTGATGACTTCTGAATTCTGGAAGTCTGGAAAGCTTCTGAAACTTGTCAACAAATGCTATTTCGTAAGTGTGAACTAGAATTTGAGGTATAACAGTTAGAAGAAATTGAAAAGAGAAGCTGTTTGTAGGAGATGATCCTTGCTATATGTTTTATATATAAAAGATATATAATTCTATATGTGCAAGGACAGTGCTTAGGGGAGTGGTTGAGTGGTGGATTTGGTGGTTTAAGGTTTGTGGCTGGACTTGATGATCTTAAGGGACTTGTCCAATCTAAAACATTCTGATTCTCTAAAATAAGTCTTGCTGAAATTTAGATGTATTTCCAAAATGCTGGGAGTTTATACAGGCTCCAGTGGTTTAAGATTATGTTATATGCAGGTCAAAAACATTGTTTCTTCTTATTCTGCTTATTCCATTGAGCATTTATGTTCTGCTTTACTCACCTTTAACTCTTTCTAAGTGGTTTTCAATAAGTTGTATTGCAAGTGTCAGCTTCAAAAAGTCTTTGACTCCTAACTGACAAATCTGTGCCCTTTGGGGAATACAGAAGAAATAATATTCTAAAAATGGGAAATATCATTAGCTATGCAATTTTGTTTCATAGTTTTTCTTTACCTTTGTTCAGCTCTTTTCTTGAATTTTTTTTCGCCTATGCTTCCAAATATGTTAGAAGCTAATAATAATAATAATAATAATGTAACATTTCAGCATATGTGGCAGTTTAAGGACACTAATGATGTTGATTCTGTCCAGAAAAATCAACTTTACGTGTGCTTAATTCTCATATTAATTATTTTCTTATTCTGTAAATTTTCTTATTCTGCAAATGCTTAATTCTCATATTAATTAAGTATTTTCTTATTCTATAGATGCCTTTTTAGAAGAGAGAGAATTTAGAGTTAATTCAGTAGGTCTGAGAACACTGATGGAGTCTTGATTTTAGCACTGGTTTCCAGCTACATTATAATTGTAATTGTACATTTGTAGGTATTTTATCTTTCCAAAACACACCAGAAATAACTCCAGTACTTTTCTAGCAGTAGTAATTCTTCTGTGCTTACTTGCTTTTAATTTCAACACTTGCTCCCTCTCTGGGAATAATCACAAACACCAGAATTGTACAAGATTTCTACAATTAGGAGTCCCCTCCCTTCTAGATCATGAGTTTAAATATTAATGGAAGCAGTTTCAAAATCAGCTCCTGGTTGCCTGTTGGAAGATCCCCTATGGAGCTGGTATGAAGGGTGGGCAGAGGAGAAGAGTTGAGTTAAAAGTCTTTGAGGACTTCCCAGAAATTAAATTTACAGAGTCAGCATTGAACTTGGATTTCTCTTATAGAAAACATTGACATTAAAATGCATAGAAAGTGAAATGCAGTTTGATAGATCAGCACGAGAATTGTGTTCTCATTTAGAAGAAAGCAACAGTCCAATGTCTTGGTCTTCTTGAAGCAGCAATAAAGTTCTAAATCTATTATTATCCTCAAATACTCAGAAACTTTGATGGAAGTTTCCCCAGTCATGAAGTCAAATAGCACCAGTTGTGAACAGAAGCCTGAATAATGTGAAAGATTTGGAATAACCAAACCTGATCACAAATCATACAATTATCAGCTCATTCATCCTAAAAAACACCTGGGTTTAAGATCAAAAATATGGATGATGCAAGCCATCAGTGTGGTTTGTTTTGTTTTGTGGAAGTCTTGCAGTCCTTGCTGCTCCATCTCCAATGTGGGAAATGCTTTACTCTCCCTGAAATTGTGGCTGGAATGAGTTTCCATCCTTAATCTCTCAATGCAAATAGATCAACACACATTTCTGTATGTCTGTGTTTACACATCCATCTATCTATCCATCTACAGGTATGTAAATATTTTTATTTTAATCCCTCAAGCATGCAGTTCAGTCAGCCTGCCCATGCATTGAAGTGCTGTATTTGCAAGGCAGGGAACTAAATATGCAGAGAATATGTTCAAAATTGAATGGCCTATATAAGTTTTGTTTTATGCTGAGCTGGATATGAAAAAATATCTCTTTCATATAAAATATTAAGAGACAAAAGAGCAACAGTGGCCATGGAACTGAACAGCTTGTTTTATTTCAAATAGCCTGGAGCAACATCTTTCTCCCCCACTTCTACCCATCCTTTCATTCTCAAAACTGATTCTAAAATAGGCAGTGTCAGTGTTCAAAGTGTTGGACAGTTATTTTTACATAACTGTTGTGTGCAAGATCATTGTTATTATCTCACTAACATGAATTTGTGTGTGTATATTTTTATCAGTTCTCAAATGTGAAAAAAATAATGTTATGATATTCCACTTAAGTGGGAATATATTTCAATTGTTCATGATCAGTGAATGATAACAGCTGATACTATAAGCAAACAGACCATATATTATTTACTTTTTGTCAAAAATTTTCAGAATCACATGTCATATCTTAATTTGAGGGGAAAAAATTAGCCATTGGATGAAAGTTCCTTCACTTTTATTAATAAAGATTCATAAGTAGACTGATTTAAAGCTTGGTGGGCATGTGTGCTCCAAATATTGTGCTTAGAAACATTTTCTCCATGGAAAGTGCAGGACACACAGGTGGGTTTGATCAGCTACAAGTATCTATAATTAGAATATCTAATTATATGCTGCTTAAATGGGAATATATTTCAATTGTTCACGATCAGTGAATGATAACAGCTGATACTATAGGTAAAAGATCATGTATTATTTACTTCTTGTCAAAAATTTTCAGAATCATAACTCTTACCTTAATTTGAGGGAAAAAATTAGCCATTGGATGAAAAATCCTTGAGTTTTATTAATAAATTAAGACTCATACATAGACTGATTTAAAGCTTGGTGGGCATGTGTGCTCCAAATATTGTGCTTAGAAACATTTTCTCCATGCAAAGTGCAGGACACACAGGTGGGTTTGATCAGCTACAAGTATCTATAATTAGAATATCTAATTATATTCCACTTAAGTGGGAATATATTTCAATTGTTCATGATCGTGATACTATAAGTAAACAGATAATTTATTATTTATTCTGTGTCAAACACTTTCAGAATCATAACTCTTATCTTACTTTTAGGGGAAAATGTTAGCCATGGGATGAAAGTTCCTTCACTTTATTAAATTAAGACTCATACATAGACTGATTTAAAGCCTGGTGGGCATGTGTGCTTCAAGTATTGTGCTTAGAAACCTTTTCTGCATGGAAAGTGCAGGACACACAGGTGGGATTGACCAGCTCCAGTTACCTAAAGAGAGAATTTGACTTGAAATCTTCAGATGATTTCTCTTAGAATATTCCCTGCAGTCCCAGTCCAAGAGCAGAAATGTGTGAGCAAGCAGTAACTGTACCTGTGACCACAAATGCAGGATGCAGCTAAATCTCCTTTTCCCTCTGTGCCTCTGCAGTCTGGCATAATAAGGAAACTCAGAAATATTTCATGGAGTGCTGTGATGCAAGAACTATTTTTGTATCCTGAATGGATTTTAATGGCTTTGGAACAGAAGTGCTCCTTGTCTGTCTCCTGTGCACACAAAAATTCTGCATGTTACCAGAGTGAGATAAGAATCCTGAATATTTAATGAGGAGGTGCTACTGGCAACTCAAAAAAAAGCCAAAGAGGCTGCACAGGACTATTCTACACAGAATTTTTTGCCATCTTTCTCCATCCTGTTCAGTATTTCAGCCTTGCTCTCTAACCTCTTTAAAATAGCCTTTCTTATTTTAAAGTGGGCTGAGCATGACTCTGGTGATGTTGGCATTGAACTCATAGTTGGTTTTTCGTGGGATGTTTTATTATTTTGTTTTGGAGTTTTGTTTTTTGGGTTTTTTTTAATCTTGAAAGGCAGGTTTCACTCTGACAGTAAATTCCACCCTGGTGGTTAAAAGAGGGTGAGTTCTTTCACCTTTTAAGACAGAGTTTGCTGGGGCTTTTTCACTTTAGTTGGTGGTTGTTGTTTTTTTTTGGGTTTGTGTTTATTGGGGTTTTTAAATTGTTTTTTGGGAGAAGGGGGTTTGGATGTTTGGGCTTTGTTGTTTTTTTCTTTTTCTTTGCTAATGATATTTCCATATTTTCTGAAAACAGTGCTGCTTTGTAGCCTGGATCTCTATCTGTTCATTTTTATTTTCACAGAGTTTCCTTTTTTTCTTTTGCATTTTTATTAAAATTAAGATCCCAGATACCATCAGGTCTCCAGGAATATCTCCATTTCAGTCTCAGAGGTGATGACATCCAAGCACTGGCTGGGAACCTCTGCTCCCATCAGTATACACCATCAGGTGATTTTTTTTTTTCTTTTGGGGGAAATTTGTTTGTTTGTTTCCCTTCCTTTTTTCACTTCCTGGGTCTTGAACCGAAGTTGATGAAGCACTGTAAATCCCACTTTGTGTTATACAGCACTAAGCCAGACAAAAATTGCAACAATATGAACCAAACCTGTCCCAAAAAAATGAAAGAAAAAAAAAAATAAAGACATTTGAGAAGTTTTGCACTTTGTCTCCTGATCCTGACATCAGCAGCAGAGGTCCTGTTAGAGCACCATAAAGCATTCTCTAAGCCAGAAGTCATTCTCTTTTTTAATTAAAAATCTTTGACCCCATATTATTTTTCCTATAGCAATAATCTGCTATTCTATTGCCTTTATATATCCAAAGTTTGAGTTCTGAAAAACAGAGTGAAGCATAAATTCTATGCAAGCAAAGAAAGCCTGGCCAAAAAGCAGTCTTGGAATGTTTTTTGTAAATGTTTTCTGATGTTTAAGATGACAAACAAGGAAGGCAGCAGGATCTGTCTCGTGAAGGGCACTGAGGTTTAGATGGCATCCTGGGCATTTGTGCATCTTCTTGGCTGAATCCCCTTCTAAAAAGTGAATATTGAGGGGGTTGCTCCTGCCCTTAGAGCCCCTCTGGAGAGGACCATAACTTTGAGCCCTGATTTCAGAAGCTGCACTGCAAGAGCAGCCTGCCCCAGCTGCAGAGTGCTCTGCTCCTTTATGGGGGTGCCTGAGACCCTCTCCCAGCTGCAGGAGGGCAGGGAGAGGGAGCAGGGACTGACACACACAGTGCAGCCTGGCTTCTCACAACCAAGCTCAGCACTGCAGGATTCAAAGTGCTGCCTTAAGTTTTACCTTTTCTATTTTTCAGGTTCTGTGCTGCTTTAGTGTGTGGGTCTGAGCTTCATATCATGGGATGGTGAGCTCTGTGCACAGAGCAGGGAGACAAAACAATTCCTGCTCCAGCTGGGCACCAAGCACAAAGTGTTGTAAATCAAAGGTGACTCTGACAAAGGGGAGAGATGCATCTGATTCCATGGATATCAGAGAGCTAATTAATTACTTTATTATACTGTACTATATGCATTTCATCTAAACTGAATCTGCCAAGCACTCACTCTGCTCACACTGCCCAGAATCCCATGACTGTCAGTGACAGTCCTGACACACACACACCTGGAAATAAAACACAGGCCAAGGAAATAAAACATCCTCACTTTGGGTAAAAAACCTCCATGTTGCATTCTACTTTGGCACAACACAGGCACAGCAAGTGATAAGAATTGTGTTTTCCCTTTCTCTGAGGTTCAGAGAATGTGAATCTAAGAAATCCTTGGGAAGATTTGTGCCTGGCTTTTCTCTATGAAGAGAAATGTGGCAGCAACAAATGAGCCCAATCTCAGCCCAGGAGCACAAACCCCGTGGGCTGGAGAGAGAAAAACAAGCAGGGTGGGAGTGCCTGGGCTAAAGCTGGGCTGGGACAATGAACTGCAAGGTGGGAATGGAGCAGAGCTGATCCCAGGGAGAGACCCCGTGCCCGGCCGGGCATTTTGGGGCCATTTTGGGTCATCTTGGGGGCAGCCCTGGCTGGGCTCTGGTGCTGCCCAAGGTGGGTCCATGGAGGAGATCCTTGGAATCAATCCCTGCTTTATTCTGGACCTCTATTCCCTGTTCTAGGGCAGCCTTCCCAAGGCATCCAGAGGGCCTGAGCTGGTCCCTGCATTGCTGCCTGGAGGAACACTGTGTGCTCTCCCCCAGCTGGTCGAGGATTGACTGGAGATCAACCCCCAGGACCAAGGTACCCTTGGATTCTCTCTCCTGCCATGTCAGCAGTGGGATGCCCGCTGTCCTTCCATGCCTGGCATGTTCCAAGCTGCAGGAGCACCCCGTGGTGCCCAGCCCTGGGTGGGACTGTCTGTGACAGCAGCTGTGCACAGGGACATGCTGTGTCTGAGTTTGGTGACTGTTCCAAATCTGGGTCCAACAATATTTGCTCGGGCACGGAGAAAGTCTGGGAATTTGATCTTGGCATGTGCCTGCAGCCAAAAATACAGTGCAGCAAGTGGGCATGGCTGAAATTCACCCCTGTTATCCCAAATGTCACTCTGAAGGTTCTCAGAGACTTTCAGGCTCCCAGTAGACTCAGTTGTGCCAGTGGTGTCTGAATGTAAGGAGCTGGACCTGTCAGGAGCAAGTCCCAGCCAGCACATTAATTCACTGGCTGCACAGATGGGATTCTTTAAAAGATCTTTGTAATAGAGATTTTTGGGATTTAGACTTTGAGTTACCACCCTCTGCAGTACCTGTTTGTGTCCCATTAAACACATCTGTGAGCATGGCTAGGAATGCAATTAAATTGCTATTTAATTAAATAAATCAATTGTTACTGGAGGGGTGCTTTGTTGTCACTCAGGAAAACCTATTCACGAGTGGGAAACAGTCTCTGGTTTCTCAGTGCTTTAGCAAAAGTCCCCTCAGTTTTTCTGTGAGATAATGAAACAAAGGCATCCAGAGTGTGGGTGTAAACTGACATTTTGTTTGTTCAAGGAACAACTTGCACCCAGGCTGGCCCTCAATCCACAGTTATCTCTTCAAAGATTTCCTTTGTACATTGAAATGATATCAGATGCCAAATTCAGCTTTTTAAACCATACCTAGAGTGAATAGCTAGTAGCTTCCTGATTCACCACTGCTGCCTGCTTTGAGCTTTGCAGGTAACTTCATTTTTGAGACTGAAGTGCCTATTTTCATTTTATTTTATTTATTTTTTAATCAATGGTGTTTAGATCAGTATCTGCTGCCTATGAGACTTGTTTGGGTTAAGATTTCATTACGAATTTGAAATGCCCCAGATTCATTTCGGTGGTTGTCTTAAAATACCTCTGATAGACTTGAGCAATTTATGATTCTATTTCAGAGCCAGCTGCTGACTACAGAGTCAAATCAAAACCACCTCACAATTCACAGCTTTGTTTGGCTTAAGGGTTAAATCCAGTTCACAGAAAGGAAGGGCTGAACTCTCCACCCCAAGATTTGCTCATCTCTTTTGCAGCTGTAAAATACTGGAGTGCAATTATTATTATTAGCAATCTAAATGAAAATGTTGCTTTTCTCCTGTACAGGAACCTGTTTTAACTAGTAAGTCCTTCTGTAACTATTGTGGGGGTGCTGTATTGCTAAAATATTCAAATGTTGATGACATTACCAGGAGCTCTCTGGGAGGGATAAGGAATCATGCTACAATCATAAAAAGATCTCAGTTTAAAGCAACTAAATGCAGATACATGGGAAAAGGGGAACTAAAATGTTTGGGATTTGCCCAGATATTCTTTATTTCGTCAGTCTTTGTGGAGCAACTTCACAGTTGTTTCACATTCCCAAAGAGCAACTTAAATCTGATTCAATATACACCTGTGAAAAGCAGATTTCATTTAATAAAAATGTGCTAATTTATTCTTTTACTCAATCAAAATGCAGCCTTGGTTGTTATTGGCTTTTTTTTCTTATTAATTAAGAGATAAACTTAAAATAAAGAAAGATATCTACGTAATTTTCAGATTTTTAAGTAAGGCTAGACAATCCCCTAAGTTTATTTCAGAAATGATTATCCAGGCAGTGCCAGTTAACAAAGCCTGATCCTGAAAGGACTTCAATCCATGGTGGTTATTGGTTGTTCACTTACTTACAAATCTTCTCTTAATCAATCATTCAGGTTTTTCTGGTCCTTAATCCTTAATGGTCCTTAATGAAATGTTCTTCACTGGCTTTTGCCAACTTCCTGAAACTGAAGAAAACAGCAGAAAGATCCCTCAAATAAACCTTGGTAGTCACTAACAGCACTGGTAGATAGCCCTTGATTAATGAGGCTGTACTAAGCCTGTAAACCATGCAAATGGGGTGTTCAGGGGCTTGTCTCTCTCTCTCTGAGCTCTCCTCTGCCCTTCTGTGCATGGCAGCCTGGCTGAAGGAGCTGCATTTCAGCTCTTGGTGAGAGCAGCTGCCCTCGGGGAATGGTCCCTCCATTTCTCCTTCCTCAGTCAATGGTTCCTCCAAAAAACTCCTCCAGAGTGGCTCATCAGTGAAAGGATCTGGGGGAAGGCACAGGAGACAACAGCTTGTAAGGCCATCCCCAAAACCTTCCTTCCCATCTCTGGGATGAAGGGATGCCTGGACAGGGACGTGGTGCCCCTGAGAGCCCAGCTCTGGGAACCCTCCAGTCCAAACTCAGGGGGCTGCCCCAGTGGGATAGAAGGGATGGATGGTTCCATGGCACAGGCACTTCCACTGGCATTGCCTGGGGACCAGCAGAGACCAGAAAACTCCTTTTCCACATTAGAGTGAAAGGATTGAGCTCTGACAGAGCCCCAACCGCCCAGGCAGGAACAGTCCCTGTGCCTGTCACTGCTGTGTCACCCAGGCACTTTCTTTCATTCTGAGGATTCATTATTTAAATCTCAAAATGCCTCTCTGAAACTCAGCAGAGATATTGCTGCTTTCAATAATACATGTGCAACAATGCTGCCCTCCCTCCTTCAGACCTCTTTGAAATCAAGCACTGCAGCCAGTGACATGGTGACAGTTTTCTACGAATTAATGAAAAAGAAGTTGGAAGTGGTTGACCAAGATTTATTTATTATTCTTAAACTGATGGTGTATCCATGTTGCTCTTTTGAAAGGAAAATTAGGAGGAGGAACTGAAAAAAAAGCTCTTGAAATGTATGATTTAGAATTTATTCTGTACCTCAACCTACAGGGCACAATTGTAAGAATCAAGGTTTCTGGTTTGAGGTGAAAATTCTTGCTCTAAATTGTAAGATTGTTATTCTGGTATTGCTTAACATGCTGAGAGGAAGTGAAAATGGATGTTTCCAGTACTGGGAAAACATTAAGTCCAAAGTTGGTCACCTCGTAGATAAAGGCTAACTATTATTTAGTCCCCTTTGTTTAAAAAGAAAATTATTAATTGTCTTGGCACTGAAACCCTAAGACACAAAACATTAACATTCCTGCTGAATATTGCAACCCCCTTTATGATAAAAATCTGAAATGCAAAATCTTCATGCTCCAAGCACAGAAGTGACACCTAATCTTTCTGAAACACTCTGGAACGTGCTGAGTTGGAAATAGGAGTCCTCTGAGTCTCATACCCCATTTGCATGCACTCCTGTTTCACAACCCTGTTTCCTTCAGCACCTCAGCCTTCCCCAGGAATTCTGTGAGATTTGCCTGTCTGTGGCAACAGCCCCAGGCAAGGAGAGGGCACGGAGCTGCCAGCAGCAGAGGGCTGGCACTGGCCAGCCAAGGGTTGGCATGGCCATGCCAGCTCAAACCCAAGCACTTCCTCTCACTGCCTTCCTGCCCCCTGAGCCAGCCAACCAAAGATGGAATTTCTGCATTCCTGGAACACCTGGTGGAGGCTCTCAATGCTCACAATTATCCCCCCAGCCCTCTGCAGGTGCAGGGCAGGTTCTCTGAGAACACAGCTCTACAGTGGGTAGGTTCATCTATAAATCTCAGTGAAACACATGCCACAGGATTTCAAATGTGTTTATATTTTTATAATTTTTGCTGAGAAAGCAAGAGCAGTTGGAATAATGTTTCATTATAAGGTTGTGAAGCCTCAGGCAAAATCTCCAGCTCTTGGAAAATGCAGGGCTTTCTTTTGCAATAAAAACCTTCATGTCAGCATTCTAAGCTGCAGGATCACTTATGCCTTTTCAATCTACATCACTGTTTGTACCCCTTCTCTCAGCACAGGCTTTCACTTCTCAGGCATTTGTCTTCACCCACTAGTGCTGCTATAGGACACGAAATAAAATGGACACTGGAACTTCTAAGGTAAAAAGAAGAAAGTTTAATTTCTGACTTCAATATTTATAGATTGTGACAGTGGATTGGAGGATGGCAGTGCCACCTCTCCAATGACACTGGACAAACTAACAGCCTATCAAATTTTTCCTCCTCCAGAAAGGAATTCAAAACAACAACTATTTACATAAAACTGCTTGAGAAAGTTTGTTAAAGGATGTAAACATCAGAAGGCTCAGAAGAACAGGGTGACACAGCACCAGCCGACCCCTCGCTGTCCTCACCTGGCAGGGCAGCTCCAGCAGCACCTTGCCCTGTGTGCCCTGGCTGCCAGCTGCTGCTGTGGAGCAGGCTGGCTGTCAGAGAGGCTCTGAGCTGTGGGAGCCACGGGCTGCTCCTCCTTTGGCTCTGCTCGCCTTGCTGCACAGATGGTGAGAAACGGCACGCGCCGCCCACTTGTCTTGCTGTGCCTCCCTCCATATGGTTCTTGTGCTGGACCTGCAAACAAATTGGGGCACTTGGTGGGACTAGGAAATTAATTTCATTAAGCTCAGCAAAGATGCTGTTAAAGTTCCTGTGTTCTTGCCCTGGTGTGAATGGCTGGGTGAGTCAGGTCAGGCTGAGATGGGAATTGGCAGGTCCCTTGATTTTACTGGGCTCAAACCCACCTGTGCTGTGCCTAAAGCTTACTCTGTGGTGTGTCTGTCAGCCACTTCAGCATACAGGTGAGTTCCTCATTTCCCCAGGAAAATCATCTCGTGACAGGTGTGAGAACGTGCAGCATTAATATCTGTACACGTACACTGCAATATATCTGTACATGTACATTCCATAATATCTGTAAATATTCACTGCACAATATCTGTACATGTACATTCCATAATATCTGTAAATATTCACTGCACAATATCTGTACATGTACATTTCATAATATCTGTACATTTCATCACATCTGTACCTGTACACTGCACAATATCTGTACATGTACATTCCATAATATCTGTAAATATTCACTGCATATCTGTACATGTACATTCCATAATATCTGTACCTGTACACTGCACAATATCTGTACATGTACATTTCCTAGTATCTGTATATGTATATTCCATAATATCTGTACATGTGCATTTCATAATAACTGTAAATGTTCACTGCATAATATCTTTACGTGTACATTTCATAATAATTCTACCTGTACATTTCATAATATCTGTACATGTATATTTCATATTATCTGTACATTTCATATTATCTGTACATGTACACTGCGTAATATGTGTACATTTCATAATATCTGTATGTCTACATTCCATAATATCTGTACATTTCATCACATCTGTACCTGTACACTGCACAATATCTGTACATGTACATTCCATAATATCTGTAAATATTCACTGCATAATATCTGTACATGTACATTTCATAGTATCTGTAAATATTCACTGCATAATATCTGTACATGTACATTTCATAGTATCTGTAAATATTCACTGCATAATATCTGTACATGTACATTCCATAATATATGTAAATATTCACTGCACAATATCTGTACATGTACATTCCATAATATATGTAAATATTCACTGCACAATATCTGTACATGTACATTTCATAATATCTGTACATTTCATCACATCTGTACCTGTACACTGCACAATATCTGTACATGTACATTCCATAATATCTGTAAATATTCACTGCATAATATCTGTACATTTACATTTCATAATATCTGTACATGTATATTCCATAATATCTGTACCTGTACACTGCATAATATCTGTACATGTACATTTCATAGCATCTGTAAATATTCACTGCACAATATCTGTACATGTACATTTCATAGTATCTGTACATGTATATTCCATAATATCTGTACATGTACATTCCATATTATCTGTAAATGTTCACTGCATAATATCTGTACATGTATCTCCCATAATATCTGCACATTCCATAATATCTGTCAATGTTCTGATACTGCACAGGATCACACAGCCTTGGAAAAGGATAATGCCACTTGCTGCATTTGGTGGTGGCAGGGGAGGTAGTATTAAAGCAACCTGATATGAAAATGGATGAATGATTTATATTTTGGTGATAGATTTTGTTGTATCCTCTTTGTGCTTAAGAGGAGCTATTAAAAATGTCAAGATTTCAGGATCTAGGATGACATCTCAAAGGGAGCCTGTAAAGGTTCACCAGTCTAATTTTCATTTAAGGTTTAGCTCCCCCTGAGTCTCAGTGCCAAAGGCCAGAATTATTTCACAGATTTTTTTGATATATTTGTTTTTCAGTTAGCCACTTGGGAAATCCCCAAGAAGGAGCTGCAACACGAGGGAATTTCTGTGTGGTGGGGTGGAGCAGGGCTGTCCAGGCTGCTGAAGGTGCTAGAACACTGATTTAGGGCTCAGCTGCATGGCTAAAATGCAGCCCAGTATGGAAATGGGCTGGTGGAATTCCTGAAGAGGCACCACCAGTTCCTGCTGAGAGCTTCTGCTGCCCAGCACACGGGGCAAGAATGTGTATTGTGGCTTCTAGCCATGTGAAGGTCTGGCTGTACAGCTCACAGAGCTGTGGGATCTGGCAACCAGGAAAAGGAGGGATATTCATGATGGAGACACCTGTCCCTGCTCCAGTGGTTACTTTATGTATTTTAAATATTTTTTTAAAATCTTATTTTCAACATTTACACTATAAATCTTCTATGAACCAGCCTCTGGAACAGGGGCTGGGATCCAGGTGTGTCTGCCCCTCACTGAATGTTCCTACCACAAGGCTGTGGTGTCACACTCACTGCTTCTCCCTTTTCACCACAGATATTCTTTATTTATTTATACAAAGTGAAACAGATTCACCAGCAAGGCTGGCAAGATGAACAAAATATTCCATGGGCAGGAGCTGAAAGCCCAGTGGAAGAATGAGAGGAATTTGCCACCCAGCCCTCCATCCTTGGTGAGTGCTGAATTTGGGAAGCTGCTCCATGTGCTCACCACATGCCTCTGGGATTTTTTTTTCCTCAGGTGACACAGGTGGAGGAACTGTGCCTGAGAATCCTTCCAGGCATGACTTAGACACGGAAAATTCAGCTCTGCTGACACTGCATGACTCCTGGAGGAGCCCAGAAGTGAAACTTTAGCACCTGGTTTCTACTAGAAGCAGAGCACTGTAGAGGTGGCTGGAGAATTTTTGGATGCAGGCACATTAAGGTAAACAATCTTTGAAAATCCCACTTATTTCATCTTTGGATGCTTATCTAACTACAATAATTAGATTCCAAATCACATTTGTTTCTTGAATATTAAGGCTTTGTATTCCATTTTTTTTTCACTCTAAAAGAAACTTCCTAACATGGCTCAGAGAGGGATTGTCATTAATAAGTTATTAATGAGCCTGTACTTTTGATTGTGTGCATTGCATGTCAAGTGAGAATTGTTTCAATGAAATTAATTTTTTTTTTGGCTAATCAGTAGAACAAGTATTCATTCTTAGCTTCCCTCTACTCTCAGAGATTTGCCCATTTTCCTTAGAAGACACTAGCTAAAATTCACTTTCAGCCTACATTGCTGTTTCTCAGCTGTTTAAGCAGAACTCATTTTTCAGTCTTACTAGGAAAAGATGCTTTGAAAATATCTGTCCCACTTCCTAGGAAAAAAAGTTACACACTTATACCCATACTAATAAATCTCAAAATCAGAAAGCAGAAAACTGAGTGTGCTTACAGAACTGCTTAAAAATGAGAGTAATTTGCTGACATTTTTGGGTTGGCTCTAGAACACAAGATGAAATGGAACTGAAACCAAAGATATTCAGGTTAGTAAATATCTTCATTTTTGTGCAGTCCCCCAGAACTGTAACAAAGCAGATTATGTGAAAGAGCATTGAAATTCCTGTTGGAGGAACTTGTGACTTCCTTGTATTTCTACAGAATATTTCTAAGAATTAGGGGAAAAAACCCAAAACAACAAAACCACCAGATAAAAAAAAAGAGACTGAGAGAATATTTGGTGTTTAGGGACCAAGGAGCTGGATAGTCCAGTCAAATGGAGACTTATGAGAAACAGGGACCCATCCTGCAGCAATTTATGTATCCACTCAAATTTGTTGAGGGAGAAGTTTTTTAAGTGTATATTCAAAAAAAATAAAAAAGAAAAAAAGGAATAGTGGGAGAGTTAAACTTAACTCAGAGATCAGAAAACTAAATGCCATTTGAAGCACAAAATAACCAGAGGCTTCTGTGCAGATTTGAACCAGCCAGTGTACTTATAATTATTACTTTTACAAGAAGTTGAATATTTGCTTTCAAAGCCAGTACTTCAGGTGGCTTCAAAATTATAACATACAGAATTTCTAGAAGTTATTTTTTCCTGCACCTAAATTTATGAGATAAATTTATGGCATAATTATCGAATGCTAGCAAAAATAAACCAAATTTTGAGACAGTCATCGAAGTATTACAAAAGTTGGAATATTAAAAAAAAACCAAAATCCCAGAGTGCTTGTAATCATGTTGCTATAGGACACTTCTTTCAAAATAAGGTCTCTGCTAAAAGTGTGTTTTGCAACCCAGAGCACAGGTTTTCCCCAGACCAGGATTCACTACTGCAGCAAAAACCTCTGCATAATGTGAATTCTCAGTTGCAATGAAATGGAATCACTCTGCAAATGAGATCCCCTCCATGGGCATCCTCAAAATAATTTCCATTTCTTGTATTTTACAAGAGGCTGGAGAGACAGACCAAGGAGAAATGCCTTCAAACTGACAGAGAGTAGGTTTAGATTGGGAATTAGGAAAGAATCCTTCCCTGTGAGGGTGGGGAGGCCCTGGCACAGAGAAGCTGTGGCTGCCCCAGCCCTGGAAATTTTCCAGACCAGGCTGGATGAGGCTGTGAACAACCTGGAACAGTGGAAAGTGTCCCTGCCCATGGCAGGGGGTTGGAATGGAATGAACTTTAGGATCCCTTCCAACCCAAACTATTCCATGATTCTACTGAGAAAAGACACATAGACAAAAAAAATGTATATAAAAGTTACAAGAGATAAGCTATAAAAGGCTCCAGTCAGACTCTTTCCTCTCCAGAATCAGAATTTTACTCTTTAGCATGATCATTCATACAAGCTAAAAGTAATCAGTTCAGTTGTTAACAATTCTTACTTTGAAATAGAAAGTTTGGACTTTCTTAAATGCCTCTAGTGGAAGTATAACAGACTTACAGAGACTGAAAACTCATTTCTGTGCCTGGAAAAAATCTGAACCAGCCTATTCTTTACAGTGCAGGAGGCTTCTAATTGTTTTCCTAATAGAGTAATTGGAATTCTTTCTATGCACACCACAATGGAAATTTTCATAAATTAATACATTTGGTTTGTCATCAAGTGGATGTTCTCCACAATATAGGACTTAATTTTTATTCATTGCATACCTCAGTAATGTATTTTACATTCTCCTTATGAAGAAAGCCTTGGATTGGTGAGTTAAATGAGACACATGCAGTGTGGGTGTTGTGAGTGTGCCTGCACTCAACTCCAAAATGATATTATTTACTGCTTCTTTGCTGAAAATGGTATAAAAATAAGCTAATTCACATGGTAAGTATGTTTTAATGCCACATTTACTATTAAAATCATTGAATCAGCAAGATAACTCACTTTTTTTTTTACTACCCATTACTCTGGATGCTTAATGAGTTATATGAAAAATTTATAATTTTCAAAACTTTCGACTGACTTTTATGTGATAGTCTGTGAAATGCCACTGAAGTCAGTAAAATGCTCATATTTGTAAATAAGCATATTTTGAAGTGCTCCAGTAAACAGATCTATAAATGTACTGGTCATTACCTAAACTACTGAGGATTTTAATGACTTAGAAATGCTGTAAAATAATTTGAGATCCTAACACGGAAAACCAGCACTAAAGTCCAGAACATTACCACCATGTGTAGGTTTTAATCACAGTACATTTCACAAATTAGGAAATTTAACTTTACTCAGTCAATTAATATTCAGTAGCATTATAAAAATTCATATAGACTTATCCACATGCAAAGTCAGAAGAAGCTGAGGAAAGTTTAATGACAAGGAATGAGAGAAAAGAAATTAAGAAAACATGTAAGAATAAATACCATAAGTATAGACCAAGAGAGGTAAAGCTGAAAATGTATGAGCAGGAGACCTCATGCCACACCCCATGGCACTCTTCAGTAGGACATGGTGCAGAGTTTACTTCATTTTCACTATTGCTCCTTTACCCCCAGAAGAGCAGCTCACTTCAGCTCAGTCCCAGCACCTCTGCAGGATTTGGGACTTTTGTTGTGTTGTCACTGTTTTAGAGGGCACAGAGTGTGGAACCTGTGATGGGAAGTGGCCCCAGATGTTTCTGGTGGTTGCCCAGAGCAGCTGTGACCACAGAGCTGCAGTAGCATGAGAAGAGATTGCAGGGAGGTGTGGAGAAACCAAACACAAAACAAGAGCTGGTTGTGTGATCTGGATAGCTGTGACAGATCTCACATTTCCATTGAGAGATCCCTCCCCTCTCCTCAGTGGTCAGGGAAATCTTTGTTTCTCCCTTTGCATGGAGAATTGTGTTTGGTGTGGATGCCTCATGCAGAGTCCCCTGAGAGGATCAGGTAAAAGTGCTGTTACTAATGACAGGTAAAATTCACTTCATCTTCTTCACCAGGGACTAAGGATGAAGTGATTCTGAGACAGATGATTATGTCCAAAAATTCTTTACACCTTTTTTCCCTATCCATTTCCTGCTCTTTGTTGTCCAGAGCAAATTCCTTTTATTTTTTTTTTTTTTCAGTTAAAGCCAGCTCAGCTTTTTTAACTAGCTTGATGTTCACCTTTATTTTCTGACACTTTTCTGTGACATAACCCATGAAACTTCCTGGGTTTGTTTCCTTTGCAGTCTCCAAGAAGTCTCTACATCACTATGGAAGATTGTGCTGCAAATAGAAAGTAGAAGGGGTAATTTCTGGTTTCCACTGGAGCGTGACCTGCTGCAGTTTCTCTGGTGAATGACTGATACAGTGACCTCATCATATGGAGTGGTTCCTATTTTCTTTGGGTTGTTATAGACACCTATTCATCAAAAGGAGGCTGAGCCTGCAAGTGCCAAAAAAATGCAGCACCAGAACTTCAGGGAAGTCTTGAGCTGTTGACTATTTGCAGGGTAGAGAGTAAGAGAAATCCCCAGAATTTCTCTTCTCTAGAGAAGGAAGACAGAATTTTTAGGTGACTATATGCTCAACATACTGTTTAAGGAGTACCTGTCAGCTCTAGACAGCCTAATCCAGTGCAATCAAATCCTGCAGAATGAAATAACACAAACACCCTCCTGCCTTTCCCCTTCTTCTGTGTGTCCCTGCACAGGGAATCTCCTCCATGGTCATTATTCCTCATCCTTCTGTGTGTCCCTGCACAGGGAATCTCCTCAGTGGTCATTATTCCTCATCTTTCTGTGTGTCCCTGCACAGGGAATCTCCTCCATGGTCATTATTCCTCATCTTTCTGTGTGTCCCTGCACAGGGAATCTCCTCCAGGGTCATTATTCCTCATCTTTCTGTGTGTCCCTGCACAGGGAATCTCCTCCATGGTCATTATTCCTCATCTTTCTGTGTGTCCCTGCACAGGGAATCTCCTCAGTGGTCATTATTCCTCATCTTTCTGTGTGTCCCTGCACAGGGAATCTCCTCAGTGGTCATTATTTCTCATCTTCTGTGCAATTCCTGCTCTCTTTGGTTCATCACCCACCATGCTTTCCCACTTGGTAGTGATTTTGATGAACTGTAAAATTAAATTACTGCTTTTTATGAAAGATCTTTACAACTTAGGTGCCTGAAACACCCTTATGTAGCAGATGAATAACTGACAATTACATTGTTTCATTCAGAAACATGCAGAAGTAGTATTTTTATCAAATCCCACGTGGTAGAGGCCACAGCAAAGTTCATCTTTCCATGCACTGATCAATACATGAGAATAATTTGTGCCTTGACTTCCATCATGCTACCTAATGCAGGATGTGAGAATGGATATACCAAAAAAAGGACTCTTAATGTGACTTTCTTGTGTCAACTTCAGTGCAGAAAGTGACCTTGGGGAAGTCTGGTCTGTTTCATGTGAGACTGGAAAGAACCTAAAATGTGTCCAGCCAAAAAAAAAACCAAAAAAACCCAACCTGCTACTTTTAATCTAAACAGAATAATTAATGTTTTAGCTTAAGGAATTAAAAGAACATAGTCAATTATCTGCTCTGATTTATGTATTATAATTCTAAATGGGGTGGCAGCCAAAAAGTTAAGGTAGGGAGTGTTTATTCCTCTAGTCCTTCTTTTTTTCATTATTTTATTTGAAGTGTCAACATTTCTGGTATCAGGAGGTGTAAGTATAAAGTAACAAAGTGGAGATAAATTAAGTTGTAAGCAAATGCTACTTGGCAGGGAGTATTGGGTCAAAAGTCTGATCTATCTGATTTGCAACTGCTGCAGTGTTGCAATATCCATTTATTTGCATTTTGTTCTGATGCATCTAGACTTAGAAACACCTGAAAGATGCATATTTTTATTAAAAAAAAAAAGTGAAAAAGAGCAGTTATTAATATTTGGGTACTGGTTCTGTCTCTGGGAGGTTGATGTTTAGGGTAGATGGAACCAGCTATGTTTTTCTAGATGTGTATGGCAACCTGCTGATTGCTGTCTCACCAGAATAAACTCCAAACCTTTCCAGCTGTTCTTAATCTGGCCCCTTAACCTTTAAAAAAACCAGAGGCTTTCCATTCCTCGGAGCCAAACTTTGCTAACAATATCTAGGTTGTTTTTAAACCAAGCTTCAAACATAAAAATGACTAATAAATCCATATTCCATAATAGTTAGGCTGGAAAACTATTATTTTAAGACAGGCTCAGTTTTTATGACCCATTTCTAATAAAAATCCCAAGTATGCCTCACTAATGCTACCATTTCAGATACTCAGATCCCGGATGATAGGCATGATATCCAGATAGATGCAGCAATAAATATGTAAAGGCTATAAATCTGTCTCAAATTAGTGATTTGTAGATGTGCAAGGGGGAAGAGGGCTGGGAAATTCTGTTTTCTAATCTGTTCGTTTCCTGACTCTTAATGCCCTGTCACTTCACAGCTGGTGATTGTATTTTTCCGTGGTTTGTATTATTAAGTGCTAAATACATTACTCCGCGCTCCTCGGGGTTTTGCACAGACTTTGTCCGCAGCTGATTCCACTCGTGTGAAGACCGATTCTGGGCAGCCCAGGGGCAGGGTCAGAGTCTGCCCGGAGCAGAGAACGCGGCAGGTTTTGAGGAAGGAAACAGCGGCTTTTGGATGGAGCTACAGCCTGGAAACCCATAACGCATCGGAGCCCGCTGGCTTTGGGATTCCAGCTCGGGCTTCCTATTAAAACAACAACACAACCCGTAATAATCACTCATAAACATCCATCTTCCTGACTCTTTTACGGCCTCGTAATTGCCCCCACCCTGACAGGCGGATTTATGCCCTGGCTGCCAGCGGCCGCTGCCGGGGAGCTCCGCCGGGGCAGGGCCGGGCTGCCCTTCCCCGGGAGCCGCTCCGGCGGCTTCGGAAGCGGCAAAGCCCCCGTTTTTTCCCTCCGCCTCCTCGGGTATCGGCTCCAGCAGCCCGCTCCGCTGCTCGGCTTTGGCCGCTGGCTCGGTGCAGTTTGCTCCGGGGCTTGGGGCAGCCTCCTCTCCCGGCCGGGGGCAGCGCTTTGCCCGGGTAAAGCTCAAGCACTATCCCTGCAGCGCTCAGGAGGGAAATCCTCTCCTTGTCGCTCGTCCTCTTTTACTCTTCCCAAGCAGGCTTACGTTCAAGTTTCTCCCGCAGGTCTCTTTCTCGCCATCTCGGCAGGACTTCGCAACTTCTGCCGCGTTCCGCTGGCCTTTTATTTGCCCGTTTTTTTAAGCCTTGGGCTTTATTCTTTTTTTTTTTCCTCCCTGTCATTTCTCATTCCCCGCAATCCACAACGACCGGGAGGCTCCTTCCCTTTGCCCGCGGGGCACGGGCCGGACTCTGCGGCGGGCAGCGCCGTTCCGCCCCCGCCGGGAGCGCCTGCAAGGCAAAGGATGGCCTAGAAATTAAGCAGAATTTCCGAGGTGGTACATCTGCTTCTCCCCCCTGCCCATTTTCTTACACCGCTTAGGATTTCTCCGTATCTCTCCCAGTCCTGTACTTTCAAAAAGGAATTTTAATTTACCGCCCCAAGCCCGCGGTGTTGGCGGAGAGGCGCGGCGCTCCGCAGCCCCGCGGGGCTCTCGGGAGGGGGCGGCCGGGGGCGAGCGCGGCGCTCCGCAGGAAATGCCGGCGCTGCCGCGGCGGGGAGCGACCCCGGCCCGCCGCCCCCCGGCCAGCGGGCGCTGACCGCAGGGTCGCTCCCGGACTCTGCCCGGCTGCGAATAACCCCGGGGTGCGCAGGGGAGCCCACCGAGGCCATGGAGGAGCGGAGCCCAGCGGCAGCGGCGGAGCGAGGGGCGCCCGCCCCGCCCGCGCCGCTGCCGCCGCCGCGGGAGCCCTGGCGCCGCCGGAAACTTTGCTCGGCGCTGAGCGCCGGCTCCCTCTCGGTGCTGCCGGCCCTGGCGGTGAGGCTGGCGTGGGGGGAGCGGCGCTGGGGCTGGGTGCCGCCCGGCACGGTGCCCCTCTGCCTGGCCGGCGCCTCCTCGGGCGCGGGGCGCTGCCCGGTGCGGGGCGGCGTGCGGCCGCGGGCGGCGGCGCTGCTGCTGCTGCTGCTGCTGGCCGCCTGCTGCGGGGGGGAAGCGGTGGCGCAGACGGCGCTGGCGGCGGGGGAGGAGGAGGAGGAGGAGGAGGATCACTTGCTCTCCCTCGCCGCCACGGGGGTGGTGCTGAGCTGCCTGGCCGCCGTGACATGGCTGGTGCTGAAGCTGAGGCAGGGCGTCCTCATGCTCGCCGTGACTAGCGCGGCCAAGACCACGTCCCTCGTCGCCTTGGAGAGGGTCCCGGCGTCCTGGCGGCCCTACCTGGCCTACCTGCTGGGGCTGCTGGGCATCCTTCTGGCCGGCTACGCCGACCGGCTCTGGCCCCCGCGGCGGGCCGCCCCGCTGGCCGAGCCTCCCGCCGCCCCCCCGGCCGCGGACGAAGCCCCGGTGCTCAGGCGGCGGCGGCGGTCCAGCTCCATGATCTCCCCCGAGATGTCGGGCGGCGGAGGCAGCGCCAACAAGACCCACCGGAGGACCTCGCTGCCCTGCATTCCCCGGGAGCAGGTAGGGTAGGAGCTGCGGGGAGACGGGTCCCAAACTTTGCCGGGGGTCCCGGCGGCGGCGGAGGAGCCGCTCCGGGCCGGAGAGGCCGCGCACGGTGCGGGCTTTCCCCGGCGCTCCGCGGCGCGGACAGCCCCGGGACGCCTCGGGACGGGACCGGGGGGAGCCGGGCTGAAGCCGGGCTCTCTGGACCAGGCAGAGGGCTCGGAGTGTGCTTTTCCCTTACTGCTGTGGCCAGCGCTGGTTTTTCCTAAAGCTGGCAGAGGCAGGGCTGGGGTGGACGGTGCCCGCTCGGCTCTCGGAGCCGGTGGGAACCTGCCCTGAGCGCAGCCCTCGGGTTTCCCAGCATCACTTCGGAACCCCGCTGTTTCAAAGCTGTAGTTTCCTAGAAAGGTATCTCCGCCTTTTAAAACTTGCTTTAAGCTGCAAAGGGGTGTGTGTGCGTGAGCCCAGCGGCTCGTCCGCGGTGGGAGAAGTCCCTTATCGGGGCGGTAGCCGAGGCTCGTCTTTGCACTTTGCCTTCCCAAGGCTGTTCCCGTGCCTGTAATCAATCGCTCCGGCTGTGCCCTGGCTCTGGGAACCGGTGCGAGGCACACGCGATTTATCTCAACTTTGTTTCCTCTGCGAGGCTGTGATTGGAATGGCTGAGTGAGAACTTTATTACCAGAGATGCGTTCATTTCAATGCACACCTCAAAAAAACTGGAGAAAGAAGCGCTCAGGCACCGGTATCTCACTGCACAGCTGTGTAGAGCCCGGACACGGACACAAAGTGGGCTTGGTTCTGCGCTTGAAGTGTTTCTCAGTTGTTTTGAGATTTAAGATTGCCCCACAAAAATATCACTTGACACTTGGGTGTCTTGAAAGTCAGCGCAACCCCTGCTGAGCAGCGGAAAGGGAAACCTGGGGGGAAAATAAGTATCAAAGTGTGTTAAGTTTTCTTTTTCAACTAGTGTTGAAAAGGATTCTGTGCGCTGTGATCAAGTGAAGCGTGTTGTCAAACACCTAAGGTTTTCTTTCAGGCGGCTTTCTGGATAAGCAGCAAAGTATTTTCCAAGTAATGGCTGTATCTGACTATATGGTGTGGGTGGCTGGTTTGTTTCTGGAAATTGTTTGATTACATCCCTTTGTGGTTGGTATTGACATTTCTTAGAAGAGGGCCTGACAACCTTATATACTTGAGACTTGTTTTACAACAAACGTACTTATTTATTTAACAGTTTTGTTTAGGTAAAGTAAATATTTACCACAGACAAATACAGGGTGAAAAAGTACAAAACTGACCGAGTTCTGACTTGAACAGGAACTGAGAGGCAACGGTGTCAGAGTAATTTGTACAATAAGGCACGGAATTAAAGCTGTTTATGCTTACTTGGTTAAGCTAGGCATTTCTGGTGCTTTCTTACAATAATCATTTGTAAGGTCTTAAACGTATTTCCCACTTAGTTTCACACTTCCAATAAATGCAGCCTTTTAGTTAACATCTCTAAATGAAATCATTTGGAGACAGGACCCAGTGACCATGGTCCTTGTCTTCTCTCATGGAGGGACTTCAAATCTCCTGCATGTACCAGGGGGTTGAACTGGTGATGGATAACAGGGTAGACTCCTTTTCCCTCCCTGATGGTGCATTACCTGGGGACAGTGGCCAGCTTTGCCCCGAGTAATTCCCACTTCCAGGCTGTGGAGCTGGGCTGGAGTTATCTGGTGACTGTTCCGTTCACCCGCTGCAGGATTTTGGCAAATTTCTCTTTCTTTGTTTCTCACAGTTAATCAATAGTGAGATCTGGTATTGCTTGTGTCTCTGTGTGATTAGAAATGGGTGATTACTTTGGAGTTTGGGGAGACTTTCTGTATTTAGTTTTTTTTAGCACAATGTGGCTGTGTGTATGTGTACTTCTCTCACTAAAAGCTGTTCTCTTAAATGCTAGCATGAGAGAAAAATGAAAAAGCTGAAACTAAGCTCTGTAAGGACCTCGAAGAAGTGATGACCTCGAGAAGTGATTTTTTGCTATAAACATAAACTATGTTTTGCTACAAACACAGTTTATGCTTATAGCAAAAAATCAGCTCCCTGTAGACTTAAAGAAAGTATAGGTAAATGTTGTTCTTCTGGACAGTTTTAAAATATAACATGTTAAAAATAGACATGAGGGCTTTGAAAGAAAACCAGGCCTTCTCTTTCCCCCCTGTTTTTAAAAAACATGCCCTGAATGTTTCTGGTCTTGTTTGTACATCTGTGAGCTGCCAATAGTTTTCATCAGGAAATAGATCCACTTTATTGCTTTGAAACACGTACTTGAATTTAGTGAGTAACATTAGGCAAAGTTTTAGAGATCTTTCCCATCACCTCCCGTGTAACCCTTCCTATTGCTGAGCACTTAACTGAGCTTTTATTTTTCCAAAATTTGATTCCCTTCATATCTGACTGTTTCTGTTAATATGAGATTTCGTAAAAGTTGGAATTTCTGAATTTTTCTTTTTTAGTCACACACATCTCAATTTTAATCTGAATTCTTCCTTACTAGAATTTGAAGGTGAATCTATGTGGCACTGTAAAGGACAGGAATTGCAAACTGACAAAATGGATATGGTATTAACACACCTTGTGTTAGCATCTTATCGGTTCCAAAGAGAATTTGAAAAGAAAAACTTCCATTAAAAATGCCACCCTCCAGAATTCAAATGGTACCATGATGCAACCCTGTGTTCTTGCTAAAAGTGCTCTTTCCCCATCCTCAGTTGAATTCTGTGCTTTTTGTGGTTGCTTTTTGTATATGTTCTCTCTCTTTGCCAGCTTTGGCAAAGTCTTTGGATTAAAAGCTTCCAGCCTGGTGTGAGTGTGGATCTCACCGAGGAGCGTGTGCCTGATCTTGCTCCCAGCTGTGTTGTCTCCCTGTGATTTCATCAAGGCTGGCTGAGGATGCTCAGCTCCTCCAGGGCTCACTCAGTCAGATTTGAAAGAGGATGCAGAGCAAAATTGTGAATGGATGGATAAGACAGGGAATGAATGAATGAAGAAATGCCTTTTTTTTCCTTTTTTTTTTTCAGTAAATGCAAAAGCGCCACCAAGAAGATGGCTTTTGGAGTTTTTTCTCCAGGTTTTTGGAAACATTTTATCTCTTCCTAAAAGTGCAGAGAGGAGGTTGGTGGGGGTAGGGAGGGGAGCAGAAATGTGTTCTATGTGTTGTTTTTCCCCATTAAAATACTGTAATGCCCATGTGCTCTTGTGCCTCTGGTTGATGTGTTAATCTCGACATACAGCAGTGCAAGGGGATGATTGTGCCTTGGTGGGTAGATTGCTGCAAATTGTAGCTGGGCAAATCTAAACCATGCTGGAGACTCCTGATTTTGCTTTTGAGCTTTGCTTGTTTGTTTTGTTTAGGGCAGCTTTCAGCTACCTTGGATTTATTACAAGTGTGTGTTATTTGCAGCTGCTGCAAACAGTTTGATTTGCTTTTGCAGGATTGTTTTTTTTTTACCTTAGTCAGAAGACTGTAGGGGTTCAGCACACAGTCTGAAGGACTTCCTGGGCCCCTAACTAGAGGGTGACACAGCCCTGTGTGGGAGAAGGTGCTGAGTCCTGGTGGAGGAGCTTCTCCCCTGTCCCCAGCTGCCAGGCCAGCAGCTCCACGCACAAACTCCTGCCCGTGCTCTCTGCCTCCTAGGGCAGACAGCTTTTCTATCCATTTCCTTCTGTATTCCTCTTTTTCTTTGTATTCCTCTTTTCCTTATGTATTTCTGTTTTGCCCTCCTTCTGGGCAGTAGGAGAAGTAGAAAGCTCTTTCCCTTCCCGAGGGACATCTGAGGGTCTGTCACTTATTTTCTCTTGGTTTGAGACTTGTTTTATTCTGCTGCATCTTTCCCATCCCTTTTCTCCTTGTTAAAGAGTTATTTTTTCAGGCTGGTAGCCTTGGTGCCAGACTTGTCTATCCTCCCTCAGCAGCAGCATTGGGGTTTTTTTTGCTCAATTGACTGTTTTTCATGGGGTTCTGGGTGGTAACTCTGCCTGTTCCCAGCCCTGGCCTGGGAAAGTTGTGTGCAGGACTGTCGTTATCACTGCCTGTCTGTGGAGTTGAGAAGACAATCCTGTAACAGTTCACATGGCCAAAGATATCTCTGCAGTGATAAGATCTAAGAAACAGAGGAGAAAAAGAAATATATTTGTCAGTTTTTCCTTTTTTTTTTTTTTCCAAGGGAAAAATTAAGGCTTTATCCCTCCTCATTGTTTGATAGTGACAGCTTTGGTAGTGCCAGGAATATGTTGCTTCTTCCCCTTTGCTGGTTCTTCCTCATTTTACCTTAAAAATTCGAGAAACGTACCCTTATATTATAACAAATTTTTATTAATATGGTTCTTGTGCTCTGGCCTGAAAATGGGAGCGATCTGGGTGCAACATAAGAGAAATTTAAAATTTTAGAGGGGACTGGCAGATTGAATTTAGGTACTGAACTTTGTGTCCAACAGACATGTGAGGTTTTATACACCATATACCTCCTGCTAATAAGGTTTATTGAGCTGTAATTACTCCGATAAGATTTAATGGCATTGCCATTTAAGTCACTAAAAACTAAGGAATACTGAGGAGTTATGTCATCTGGTGACTTGCTGAAACACAACCATGTAAAATATTAAAGAAGGGCTTCAGGAAAAATCACCCAGGGATTCCAGACATAATGCTTTATTTTCTTTTGCATTACTTCATTTATGCAAACCTGCTCCACTTGGGTTTTCTTTGTTTCTCTTTCAGCCTGACAAAAAATGTTAAAACTGCTGCTGAAACTCTCACCAAGGCCTTAGAATCTATTTTTATCAATTGGTTAAATCAAGAAATGTTTATTATGGTATATTGGCAAAAAAAGTAAAGTACAGTAGTGACTTTCTGCTCTTTCTGCCTGAAGTGTGAAAATGCAAAGCTGGGGGACTGAAAGAAATCCTGTGTACTCTGGGTTGTCATGTTAATTAAATAAACAGCCAGAACAGTGACCCTGTGTATGAAATGTGTTTTGAGAAGCTTGTTGGGGGTTGGAGGGGAAAAACAGTGACACATGATGTTTTGGACGTTAACTGTGACATTTGTGTGAATTTCTCCTGATCTGCTGTTGGTATTCTCACATTCCAGCTGTTCTTTGTGGGAGACTGAGGCATGGCTGTGTGTTGCAAATAGAAGGAATGGTGCTTGGGCTTTTTTCTTTAAAAAGTAATAATCTCTTTTCTTTAAAAAGTAATGATAAAGAAATAATCTCAGCCTGGAAGTGAAAAGGTTTGTGGGGTTCTGGTGCCTGCAAACCGCAGGGCTTGGAATGGGGTGAGCTGGCTGCATCCTAAATGATCTGAGAATGAAAAGAACACTGCTGCAATTAAAGCTCTGAGCCAGTTCTGTGATTTACCTGGGCAGTCTGATGGGAGGTGTACACCTTGTAGCGTGTCCCTTGACAGATAAGGAAAGAACTGTACCTGTTCAGATAACAAAGTGGAAGCCTTGCTTTACTTTGTGCAGGCATTTTTAATTATTTTTTTCCTCTGCTTGGTTTTGAAGAAGTTTTTTTCTGAACTACCAAATGCTTTCCTCAAAGTCTCTTCTGTGTTAGTCAGGGTGTCACTCAAAGAAACACCTCTCACTTGGACTATGTAGTTTTTCAGGTTTCAGGAGGAAGGTGGTGGGGTTGGTTTTTCTTTTTTTTCTTTTTTTCCCTTTTTTTTTTTGGTTGGTTTGGTTTTTTTTGTTTGTGTGTGTCTGTGGGGGTTTTTTTGTGTTCAAGTTGTCTCGCTCTAAGTCCTGCTGCGAGTTTTGCTTTAAGCCCTGCTGCAAGTGGTGGCATCAGTTCTTTATATTGTGAGTACTGAAAAGAAATGAAATGCAATATCTGTCTGAGTTTTAAGTTGTGGGTGGAATGTCAGCTCTTTTCATTCCGAGCTGCTTTTGGAGATTCACTGGGGCTGTGAGGAGAGGATGTGCTCTACCCCTTTGTCAAGCTTTGGCTTCTTTTGTTTCTTTATTTATTTTATTTATTTTTAATGAAGGCTTTGAGCTGCTTTTGGAGATACTCTGGGGCTGCAGGGAGAGGATGTGCTCTACCCCTTTGGCAAGCTTTGGCTTCTTTTATCTATTTATCTATTTATCTACTCTATTTATCTATTTATCTATTTATTTATTTTTTTATTCTGAAGGGTTTGAGTCGCTTTGCCTTCTTTTATGTATGTATGTATGTATGTATTTATGTACTTATTTATTTATTTATAATGAAGGGTTTGAGCCGCTTTTCTCCTCCCTCTGTGTGGGTGCCTGTCATTGTCGCGAGTCCCTCGTGGCGGTGATGATGATGATGATGATGGTGATGATGGTGATGGTGATGAAGGCGGCTCCGGTCCCTCCGGCAGCGGGCGGGCGGTGCCGGCGCTGGCGGGCGCGGCCCCCTAGAGGGCACGAGAGCCAAACCGGGCACGGAACATCGTCCACAAAATCTGTCCGTGGTCCTTAACTCTGCCCGAGCCGGATTTGCCCCGCGGCTGCCGCCCCGGGGCTGGCACTGCCCGGGCTGCTCCCCGTGGGTCCCTCCCTGGTGCAGAACATCCTGGCTCTGTGTGAGAATTTATAAATGAAACGGGAAAAATCCTGAAAAGCAGGATGTCCCCCTGTGCTCTGCCCTGCCGAGGCCACAGCTGGAGCTGGCTGTCCCGTTCTGGGCTCCTCAGAGCAAGAAGGACAAGGAACTGCTGGGGAGGGTTCAGCACAGGGCTGTGAGGATGAGGAGGGACTGGAGCATCTCTCCTGGGGGGAAAGGCTGGGAGAGCTGGGCCTGTTTAGCCTGGAGAAAAGATGATGGAGAGGGATCCTATCAGTGCACCCAGTGTCTGAAGGGTGAGTGACAAGAGCACAGGGCCAGGGCAGGGGGCACAAACTGAAACACCCCCAGCTCCCCCTGAGCGTGGGCAACAAGCACTGAGCACTGAACAGGCTGCCCAGAGAGGCTGGGGAAACTCCTCTGGGGAGATTCCAAACCTGCCTGGCCACCAGCTGTGTGTCCTGCTCTAGGTGAGCCTGCTTCAACAGTGTTGGAATAGAACATCTCCAGAGGGGCCTTCCAAGCCCAGCCTTTCTGTGATTCTGTGGGATGTGCTGATGGGACAAATGGTCCTTCAGTGCTGGGATGGATGGAGGGATGGAGGGATGGATGGATGGATGGATGGATGGATGGATGGATGGATGGATGGATGGATGGATGGATGGATGGATGGATGGATGGATGGATGGATGGATGTTTTCATAGTGCCACCTCAAGGGCTGCTGAGCAAAAGAGAAAATATGTAGCACAGGGAAGATGCTGGTGGGTGTAAGAGTTTGGTCAGTGAAATGGCATTGTTCATTTTTGAACCTGTCAAGAACAGGATTTTGTGTCAGCTGGTGACTGGAAATGTGCTGGTCACTGCAAATATTTTGTGTGTGGGAGGTTTTAAAATGAAATTGGGTTAGTGAAGGCATGGTATGGGCTGGTGCATCAAGTTTGGGTCAGACTCACAGAACCATTAGGGTCCACAGGTAGCCCAAACTTCTCAGCCTCATCTAAGAAGGGTCTGAAATTGTACATAAAACCAGATCTGACTGAGGGGTATTGACAACATATTTGCCTAAAAATAAAAGAATAGAAAGGAATTTGGAAGAAACAAACCAAACCCATCCCCAAACCTCCAAACAAACTCCCCACAAACCTTTTATTTTTAAGGTGTTATGAAGAAGTCTGGTTGTGTAAGATAAAAATAGACACTGACCATGGGAAATACGTGCATGTCACAAGGTATGAATGAAGCTCTTCTAGCTCAGACATTTGTATTTATTAGTTATTGAAGTGTAAGTTTCTGATGCCAGACAGTTTGAGGATTGAAAAACTGTTTTGTTTTTTTTTAATCTGATACTAGTTAGGAAAAGTGTTCCTAGTTGCTCACTCTGTGTGCTTTAGTGACTGCACTGCTTTATCTGGACCTCTCACTGCACAACTCTCTGTATTTTTACTGCAATTCACTACTGAAAAAAAATTAGGGAGAAGATATTTATGAGCATCAATACAGTTCAAGGCTCTCCTCCTGCCCCTGCACAAGGCTGGAAAATTACAAAACCTCCACATATCAGAAATAGCTCAGAGCATAGCTGAGGCCTCCTTGGCTAACACCCCCAACCCACCAGTGAAATATGTGGGGTTCAAGTGGTTTATTTGACTTTTGTATTTTGTAGATTGCTGGAGCTGGCTTTGTTTTGTACTAAGATTTATGCTTTGGTTTGAATTTTAAAGTAAAATAAAATTATATTCTGCGTCATTTTGTTGGTTTGGTTTTTTTTTTAAACGGGATTTTTGTCTGCCTAACTCTGTAGGAGTGGTGCTTTTCAAATATTCTCATGATGCTTTTTCTGATGGCTGCTGAAGTCCTGAGGCACTCCCTGCTGACAGTTTAAAAAAAGCAACCCTTCCTCTCAGACTGGTTGGTCCTCTTAGAAAGATCTCAGCTTCATTAAAAGCTGTGTGAAATACAAATATGATGATGCCTGCTGGAAAGCTGTCACTGTGTTTTGAGGATCAAGACACTGAGGGTTGCTGGGTTGATTTTTTCTTTTAAAGAAGCTTCTTGTTCCTGGTTGTCTTAGAGTAAATTGTAATACTGTAGGGGATCAGTTATTACTGAACTTCAAAACTGAGCATTGCTTTATCTGAGCAGCATCCTTCTGACTGATTTCTGAGTAAATTTGTCCAGAAGCACAGCTGTGAAATGAATTCCAGACAGGGAAAGAATTGAGTATTTGAGTGGTGAAGGTTAATTGTTTTTTGAACTTTTGCACTCCCAGCAGGTTGATGATTCCTTGCTGGCATCTCTGTGTGCTGGAGCTGCTGCCAGGCTTCAGTAACTATTGCTTGACTTGTGACTCTTTAGAGTTTAAATATTTCTTCTTTCTTGATTTGCAAGTGTGTGGCAAGTTGTGCAAATTATTTGTTAGCTATTTGTAAACACTTGAGTAGTGATTTTGATCAACAAATAACCATTTATGTCTTACAAATTATACTTTCCAGTGTTAAATTACTCCTCAGCCCTGGACTACTTTGAGTCTCTTCCACTTTTGCTGTATGGTTTTTAATAAACCCATTCGTGTTTAATGCCATAAAGGAGAGGCAGAGCATTCATCTGTTTTGGTACTGATGGTCCATGAAAACACTGATTCTTGGCAAATACATACAGCCCAAATTTGCCTTGAAATGTGGCTGTGGGGCTGCAGAGGCTGGAGTGGGGCTGTGTGCTGCAGAAGCACCCTCAGGAGCCTTTCTGTTTGCTCCTGAGCAGCAGAGGCTCAGGGCTGTGAGAGCCACATCCAGGCAAGTTTTACTCCACTTTGTGGGCAGAAATCCAGCCATGCTCTCCCAAGCTTTCTGTGCCTGCAGAGTAAAACTTGTGACACCTTGTCTGTGCTCGACTACTGACTCTCAGGTGAGATGGCAGCAGTGGAAAGGTGCAGAGCTGTGTGGGAAAGTGCAGATTAAAAAGGGCTGCACAGCCTTAGGTACTGTCTACCCTCACCTCTGTGAAGGCAGTTTCAAGTGCTTTTGAGAGTATTTTTTCTTTTTTTCTTGTTTTTTTTCTTCTCTTTCCCTTCCTGGCTTCTCTTCCCCTTTTCTCCTTTTCTTTCTTTCCTACTGAAGCCTGTTTGAGCTCACCAGCTGACAGATCTAACTGGGAATTCCTTGCAGAGTAGACTCTGCTGCTTCATTTCCTCTACAAACCCACCCCTCAATGCAGCTACCACTATTTCTGTATTGGGAATGCTGAAGTCCTTCCCCCAAAACTCTCTTTTGAAAGGCAAGAACCTGTTGGATGCTGCACTGAATTCTCTGGTGCATTTCTCTTCAGCTGTACTGGGGGTGCTAACCATAGGTTACCCTTGGCAAAGTCTGATCACTGTATTTTGTGTTGATGAGGAGCTTCAATGTGTTTGGGTGCATCTATAATTGCAAGATAACTGGGAAAATATGCTTAATGTGGCTGGAGTTGGAATCTGTCACTGGGATTGTTCCAGGAATGCTTGTGCTGAAATGCAGTCTGCCTCTTGTGAGGCAATGGATACCCTCACCTTCTCACTCAGTGATAGTTGAAAATTCCTGTTGAACAAGTGAAGGTTTGTTAAAAACGCTATTTTTCTTAAATTCTCCTTGTAAAAGTTAGTGATCATCTCCTCCTGCCTCTGCTGTTTTCAGCCCTCCCAGGGTTACAGGGTACTCCTTCCAGTTCAGTCCTTAGTGCAGAAGGAGCTGTGTTCACATCCTAAAATCCAAAGAGAGCTTCTTACTTTATTTTTTTTTTAACAGCTAACGATTCTTTTTCTTATTTTAAAGAAAGAAATTCAAAGCTAACATTTTATTAGTTGTGCTGCTGAAAATGTCACCTGACACCTTGGAGCATGTTTTTATAGATGTGTGCACACACATATAGACATGTATGTATATGTTCATATATGTATGTATATACACAATTGGTATTGTGCAGGTGAGAGGGATGGAATTCTGTGCTTGACTGACAGCACAGTCAGCAAGCCTGAGTTACAAATGACAGGGTTCTTTCTGGAGATTAAATCATATTTCCTGATGTTTCCACAGGCAGGCTCGTTTATCAATATGCCAGCTTTACTAACTATTGCTTGACTTGTGACTCTTCATAGTTGAAATATTTCTTCTTCTTTCTTGATTTGCAAATGTTTGCCAAGTTGTGCAATTATCTGTAAACGCCTGAGTAGTGATTTTGATCAACAAATAACCACTTATGTCTTACAAGTGATACTTGGCAGTGTTAAACTTGGAGATTGGGGCCACAAGTCTGTTCTAGAGGTGAGAGCCATAAAGGTGCTTCCCAGGGTGTCCCTGGGCTGGCTTGCTGGGATGTGGAGCACAGGGCTGGCTGGGCAGGAGGAGCTGTGCAGGTCCCAGTGGAGCCACTCCTGGGGCACAAAGAAGGGTTTGTGTGTAGTCACAGAGTCAGTGGTGGTTGGGATGGGCTGTGCCCAATCATCCCCAATTGGCTCCAGGTGTGCAGGACAGGTGAGCAGCATTGAGGGGAACGAGCCCTGGAGTGCCCAGGGGCACTGACCAAGCCCAGAGGGCACAGAGGGCACACAGGGCACTGCAGCAGCAGCAGGGCATCAAAGGCTGGGCTGGGGGACAAGGAGGGCAGAAGCTGCAGCCTGCTGGAGTGGAGTGATGGTACTGTGTGTGGGATGGAGCCTTCTGATGAGGTAAGATGTTCCTTTGTTTGGTTGAAGCCTTCTGAAGCTCTGTGGTGACACTCTGTGTATTATGGCCATCTCAGCTGTGACATGTGCTGTGACAGTCGTTCAGTGTGGTGCTCTCACTGTATGATAAGAGCAGTTGAAATAAATAGGTGACTTGTATTTTTACAGGTAAGCATGATGAGCTTTACCTGGTAAAACTCTCTTAGGTGTAGTGGATATGTTGTTTTTGCTGTGTGCCTGTTCTGTGTGAAGCTGTGGACTAGTTTATGTTTGTTATTTATTAAAACAGTTCCCTGAAATTTGCTGCATTTCTGTTGATTCTGAATTTTGTACCAGCTGAAATGTTTCAAGATAATTCATATGCCATTACTGAGGGTTTGTTTTATTTTAAGACCAGCTTAATGTGTCTGCAAGTGCCATTCTTAAATGCAGTCCTAATTGTCTACTGATTACCCAAAACTGCGAATGAATAAACATTTTCTAATAAAGGATTTAATGCTGTACTTCATGTGAGGGATGGAACTGTGTGGCTGGTTTGGAAGCTAGGAGGGGGATAAGGGTGCAAAGGGAACCTGAACCTGCAGAGAGTTGCAGAGCATTCATCTTTGCTGTGACTTGTGGAGAAGCAAAACGCCTTTAGGAGCAGGCAGGTGTGTCTGTAGGTGTGAACATTCTCATCATTCTCGGCAGCATGGGCTCTGTTTGTGCCTCATTACAGAGACCTCAGTAAGAAATCTGCTCAGTGACAAAGAGAAATATTGCCTGTGCTTTATTGGGACTGCAAAGTGACTTCTGGGCCATGGAATCCAGATGGTGACCCCTGCCAAGCCTGCTGTGTTTGTGTCAAGCAGGGTCACAGAGGAGCACGGGGTAGCAGTGCCACAATGGGATGGGCTGGGGTGCCAGCACTCAGTCACATATTCCAGCTTCAGTTCCTCTCCAGGATCCAAGCCTGTCGTTTCCTCTTGGCCAGGCACCTTTGGAATCAGGGCCAGCTCCGAGGAAATGCGAGGAACTGGGGCTTAGCTGAAACTGCCCCAGTCTAAAGCTGCCTTTCTGCATCTGCTGTGGTGAGACAGAGATGGCAAACACAAACGCTTCTTGGAGAGCTCCTGAGCATTTTTAAGTGAAGCAGTAAAGACAGATTGTGTATCCCCTTCCTCTCAAAGCTATCCAATCTTTATTTCAGCTTTCTCTTCTGCTGTGTGTGGTGTATAAATCTAATCCTGAAATGTGTGATGTTCTTATTCAGGGCTGATGGATAGGATGAACTTCTGATAATAGTGACTGAGGCACAGTTTCAATGGTTTTTATTCCAACATTTTAGCTGCCATCATCCTCAGATCTAGAATTTTCTTTTCCTTTTGCATTATGCATAGATGAAAAAGAAGCTCCTTAAGATGAACCTTGAGACTTCCTGACTGTGATCTGCCACTTGAGAAGACTTTTTGAAAACCCCAAATTTTAAATTCTGGATATTTATCATATTGGCATGCCTGGACATGGTGTCATGGTTAGACCTTTGGATTTTATTTTTGTTTTGTAAACTGCAGTTTATCTGTGTTTAAAAAATGGTAAAGTTCTTCCAGCTGCAATAATATGTGCTTATTTCATGTTCTGATCTGCTTTATATATATTGTCTTGTCTCAAATGAAAGTGGTAACGTGATGCTGAGAAAAACATTGATTTTTAAGGTGAAGTCACTGTATTGCAAAATTTACTGATAGGCACTTAAAAAACCCCAGCCCAAAAAAATCCTCAGATGTGATGAAACAGCTTCCTTTGCTGTCATTCAGTGCACTCATGAGAACTTGGCCTGGGGGGCTCTGGCTCTTTTATTCAGTTAAGGTTTTTAGGACTGAGATGAAAGTAACAATCAGATTGTCTTAATCATTTATAATAGCAGGTTAAGGAGATGAGAACTTTAGGGAGAAACTTGATAGCCCAGGGAGTATCTTTGCTGTGATCTTAATGCATTGCTATCTAAACCAGTGAGTCAGTGCTTGTCAGCATAATTATGTCATACACTGTCCTTTGGATGCTTGGATCTGCAAGTGCAGATGGTTTTAATGAAATTTTAGCTATCTAACTTCTCAGCTGTATGCAGGTTTGTTTTCTTTTTCCATGTGTTTATTTAATAAAAAGCAAACTTAAAAGAAAGGTCATGGTATTGATGGCTGCATGCTTTGAGTTAACAGCTTCCTCAGTGCCACTCTTCTGAATGGTCAAAAGGGTTTTCTTCATCTAGGAATATTTACATCAATGAGCTGATTTTTCCTGCCTCATTTCCTATCTTCTAGTCCAGCAAATCTGATCCCCCTTTCCTCTCTTATGAAAGACAGGCCAAACAACACAAGGATGGGCTTTGGGCACTTGATTCTGCTTCTACCTGTTAGGAAAAAAGAATTACATTTGTTTGATGCTTGTCTGAGTGACCACCCGAGAATTAGTGCAGTTCTGTCTGGTGAGATTTATTTTTCTTTTCCTCTAGCTCATCTCATGCCTTCCCTTCAACCAGCATCATCTGGAGATTTTTATTCTGTTTCTTTGCTTTTGGTTTTGATTTTTTTTTAGGTGTGTGTATGTTTGAACCAGAGAGATGCACTCATGGGTGTCAGTCTGTGGAGGTGCTACCTCAGATTTTGAGGGATGACAGAGTTACCTGGCTCTAAATGCAGAAGCTTGAATGCAAAAACTCACTGATGCCTTGGGGGAAATTTCCATACATCAGAGGCAGGTTTGCTCTGGTCACAGGATGTGCAATGAGCATGGGAAGGCAGTTTCAGATGGGCACAGGTCAGATTTCCCACTGTGTCTGCCCTAAGAACATTTATGAACTGCAGAAAGATGCTCACTGCTTTTCCATTTAACACCAAATCAAGAAATGCATTTAGGTGATTACTGCTGTTATTTCACCTCCCCCCTCTTAACCCTAATGCTGGATCTATTAATTGTTTAATCCTTTGGCCCTCCACAGGGTTCTGGTGGCCTTTCACCTCCTGGGTCTGTTTGTTCCGAGCCATGGCTGGTGTGGCTCGGGTGACATCACAAACATTTGTGTTGGCAGTCCTTCCTCCTGGAGGGCTCTGAAGTCTGACAGTGGTGAGGATGACTAAGTAGAGACAGATTTATGTGGAAATCTTATTAATACCCATAAAAGAGGGAATGAAGGCATAAGAAATTTGGCTCCAAAAAACCAACCAAAAAATGCTCTGTTCTTAGAAATATTTGGCATAGCTCCATCATGCCTTTTGTGGGAACTGGTTCTTTGTCTGGCCTAATCTAGACTTCTTTGCTTTTTTTCTTTTTTTTTTTTTCAGAAGATTACTGAAGACTTCCACTTTTCCCAAACTTTCTCACAGTAGAAAAAAAAATTAATTTTCACTTTGGTAATGCACAAATCAGTGAATTATTTCAAAGATAATGAAACACAGATGTCTCCCCTTGTTTCTCAGCAAAGATTTAATGGTAGCCTTGCTGTGAGATCTTTCACTGCCTCCAAATGTCCATAGATGTTACACGGTGCTCATAATCAAACTGGTTCACTAAGAAGGGGAAATAATTTTCCTTTACAGTCTGTTAAGGCTGGAAAGGAGCTGTATCAGAGATGTGAAATCATAATTCAGTTTCTTTCATAACATGTTTGATACTAGCCTTGGGAGAGGAGTTTCTGATGCCCAGTGTGTGCCAAGGCTCTTGTCTGTGCAGTAAGATTTCCTGCCTAGAAAACCCATCTTCATTTATGGCATAATCCACAGTATACACAGAGGTGTTTCATAAATAAAATTACCTTTATGTGCTCATTGCATGTGAGTAGAGCTTTTTGTCCTGGGAATAATTTCCGATATATTCCTGTTGAATCTGTAATTGAAAAAAGTTCTGGTTTGCTTTTAGCTCTTACTGTGATGACCCAGGCATTTGGTTCATTGGGATGTTGTGTTTTAGATCTTTAACTGATCCATGCACGTGTCTTGTACTTTTTCCATGTGTGTGTTATTTTTCCCAGCAAGCATGATATTCCAAGCTCACTCCTGATGTGACCACACACTGCTTTGAAATAGGAAGCAATAAATTAGTTTTTAGGGCTGCCTTATGAGCCAGACCTTATTCTTTATTTGTTTACCTCTGCTTTTTGGATGTGTGCAGTTTTTAGGCCTGCTGTTAGCACTGCTACCAAAATTATTAGCATTTCAGAAGATCAAAGCAGCAACAAAGCCAAGAAGAAAATAGGAAAAAATTCTTAGAAAAAAGATGATTTATATCTCCTTATGTTTTCCAAGGTAAAAATCTTCACCAAGAGCTGTTGCTTACATCCTGGAGAGACAGCTCACCTCTACTGTTCTTAGGCTGTCCCTCATCTGGAGGCAGTGGAAAGAATTCTGCATAGAGGGAATTGATATCCTGCAAATGGCTTGTGGGCCAGGAAGGGAAATTGCTGTCTTGGATTTGAATCCCTGGCTGTGCCCCTGTGATGACAGCAGTGTGCTCCTCAGGTTCCTGAGATGGAATAGTTCTTTTTGTGAAGTCTTGGTAAGGTTTCAGAGCTTCCATCCTCACCAGTGCTCGACTTCTGCTCCTGAATTTTTTTGTTATTTGTGAGAGCAGTAGTGCTGCAAGAAGACATTTCCTCAGGCCAGCAGGTTTTATGTGGCTTTGTCAGATGCTTCCACACAGAGCTGCCAGCACTGAAGTCTTTTATTTCTTTGGGGGTTGAACATTAAGTGGCAATTCAGTATCCCCTCTGCTAATCTTGCTTAGCATTTGCATTGGTCTTCTTACTTTTAGGACACCCTGCAGACTGCTGCCTTGGCCTTCTGAGGTGTCATGTATTCAATTTGTGCTGAGCTGGATGGCCACTAAGGGCATTTGGCATCTCCCAGGAATGAAAATGCTGACAGATTAATCCTGTGTTGACTTATATATTAAATAGTGTTGTGGGAGAGCCACAGAAATCACTGTTATCCTTGCTTGGGTCAGAGACATGCACTGAAATTGTTAGCTCTGACCTGCTGCCTTCTGAGTTAGGCTTGTCCTGGATCTCTGTGGGATTCTTGGAAGCTGAGAGGGAGGGAAAGTGAGAGCTTTTTGTGTTTGGTTTAGTATATCTTGTTGACCTTTCTTGAGGTAAATGAAATAGTCAGGAGAGGTGAATTAGCTCCATGTTCTTCTGTCCCTTCTTCTTCTAACCTGAGACCAGCTGGCTTGGGCTGCTGCAAATGATATCCAAATGTGTTTGGATACAATTCTTTTTGAAGGGAAGTGTGGTTCTCAGTGTTCCCCTTTTGCCATCACATCCAGTCTTGGCTGGATGAAGCCTGGAAGTCCAGAGTTCCCCTGGAATTCTCCTCCTCCTTTACAGCTCCTCCCTGCTTTTTATAAGCAAACAACATTCTGTGAGAGGCCTGGAGGGTGGAAATGGCTATGAACAAAACCCATCTATTTTCTGATATGTCAGAAGATATGAGAAAAGAATAGGGTGCTCCATGTCTGCTGGTAGCTGATTTCTTTTCATCCTTTTTACTTTGTAGAGGAAAAAAGCTTGGTTGGGTACTGGGGAAAACTTTTTTATGAATAGTAGTAGTAAAGTTCTACAACAAACTATGTAGGGGGGAATTTGATCTGTGTACATGGAGGGTTCTTTCAGAATAGTGTTTTAGATATTTTTCCAAGTGGGTCTAGATGCTTCTTCTTGGACAAAACCATAGTTGTTGCTGAAAATTTTCCCTGTTTGTTTTGTAGAGGAAAAGAGCTTGGTTGGATATTGGGGTAAAACTTTTTTCTGAATAGTAGTAAGGTTCTGCAACAAGCTATGTAGGGTAATGTAATCTCTGTGCATGGAGGGTTCTTTCAGAATAGTGTTTTAGATATTTTTCCAAGTGGGTCCAGATGCTTCTTCTTAGAGAAAACCTTAGTTGTTGCTGCCAGTTTTTCCTGCACCTGCCTGTGCCCCCAGCTGCTGGCCACGCTCCCTGTGCAGTGCCAGTTGTTCTGTTTGGGGCAGACCCAACCAAAGCCCCGTTTATGTTCCAGTCAGTGCCCAAAGTGGAGTGTTAATCCCACTCCAGAGCCCAGGTGCCTGCCCTCAGAGGGGATTACTGCAGATCAGATCACATTTCTTGTGTCTCTTCTACTGTTGCCCTTCTCTGATTCAGGAGGTGCTGTGTTATTTAGTTTGTATTGCCAAGTCATGATTGGTGGCAGGCTCTTTTTATCCCCCCTCTTTTCTTCCCTGTAAATGATCATGTTCAAGTTCCAGGTAGGCTCCTAATTGCTCTTCATTTTGGCCTGGCTCCAAGCTGATTTATCAAGTCCACTTGTTAACTTAATGCTTTTATGGCTGCCAGGAGAGTGCTACATGGCCTAAGTGAGCTGGAGTGGCTGGGATTTGTTAGAGTTTGTGTGCAGGGAGGTTTCCTAGCAGCCAGATAAGGGACAGCAGCACCCTGTTGTCACCCTGGCTCACGGGAGGGAGCAGCAAAGGGCTCGGGAGAGAGCTCCTGTGGGAGGGAGAGCTTTGGGATGGGGGTGTAGGGTACAGCAAGTTCTGTGCCATGCCCTGTCAGAGCCCAGGACATTGCTCTGGCTGCCCTGGGTGATTCCAGACCCTGGCAGGGGCTCAGAGACCTTGGCACGGAGTCAGAGACACCTGTGCCTTTGATTTTAGCCCATGGAAACAATTCCCAACTTTGCCTGAGGAGTTACAAGCCACAAGGGTTTGAGTAGAATGACAGTGAATTTGTCACAGGGTGAAAAAGTCGAATTTTGGGGATTTAGAATGGGGGTTCAGGAGGCAAGATGGAGGATTCTGGGCATGTCCTGTCTTTCTCCTTCTTGTCCTCCATCTCCTGCTGTGATGGTGGCACTTCTGGATTGGTTTACAGCAGACACAGACTGTCTAACATAGGTGATAGATATTGGGAAATTATTGTGAATAAAGCACAGGTGGTTTTTAGTATAAAAAGCCAACAGCACCCCAAGGGCAGGGACTGTGCCACAGCCCGACCTGCTGGACAGACTCAGCAGGACAGAAATACAATGTATTGGATAAGGGAAAATAACCTTAAAATCCAGAGCTGAGGAATCCTGACTTCTTCTTCAAGCACAGGGCTGGGAAAAAAGACCTTCAATACCTTGGGAGCCATTCCAACAACTCAGAACCCGAGATATGCCCTGCTGCCCAGCTGAGTAGTTCTCATCTGCTTGGGTTTTAATGCTTCCTGTCACTCCATGTTGGTTTGTTGTTGGTTTATTTATTTATTTTTAATTGTCATTTCGCTCTGAACTAACTGGATTGCTGTTTAAAATCTCAGCATGGCAGCTGTAAAATTGCCTAATCAAGTGCAGGAGATAATCTTTGCTAGGGGAGACCTTTGAATGCACTGACTGTCAGCAGGAATAGGGCAGATGTCTCCAGGTGACTTTGTGGGAAGGGAGCCTTCTTTTCAAAACTCTTTCTACCCTGCTTTGTTAAGGACTGAGGAACTGGTTAGTGGGAGCTGTCATAAAAGTCCTCTTTTATGGTTGTGCTAAATCCTCTTAAAGAAAGCAAACAACTCTCTCATTAATGCTGCTCTGCTCAGCATAGAAATAAAGCAGCTGTTGTGACTGTCAGAGGCTTTAAGGAAGACTTGAAATTGGAAAGAATTTCCACTTGATCAGTTGATGAAACTCAGTGGGCTATGGCAGTGCATTCTTATCTCCATTTTTTTCCTTGGAGTCTGAGAAATATGTTGAATTTGGGCCTGAGAACTAGCTCAGAGTTGCATTTTAAGGGGGTAGGTGACACCTGGGGGAGATAATCTTAGTTCTTGTTGCAGCTTTTCATAGTTTTCCTGTAAGTCAAATGATTAAAAATATGTGAGGTTTGGTGTATCAAACTTGAAGAATAAATCCCTTCCTTCCTATGCTGGATTCCAACATTCAGCAGTGGAAATATTGAAAAATGTTAGTTGGAACTGATGCTGACCATATTGGTGGCCTAAAATACTTGGTTAAAACTACTTCCAGAGCCTTTTATAGCTTTGAAATTGCAGAACTGAATAGCTCTGAATTATACTAAAGCTTCTTCAGATGTCTTACCTTCTTTCTCTTGAACTGGGGAAGCAGAAAAGAAAAAAAAAAAACAACAGAATCAAATAAAAAATGCTTTTTTGTTCTGGCATTTCCACTTGTGAGCCTGCAGTGGGTGCAGGCATTGCTTGAGTTACCTCCTGATCATCTCTGTGTTTCTGCAAGCGTGGGGTTTGTGAAGTGCAGGACATCCCTGGGCTCACCTGGGGGAGAGCAGGATCACCCTCTGAGCTCAGCAGTGCCAGTGCAAATGCAAATTTCAGGAGCAGAACAATGTTACAAAGGGAACTTGATGGCAAACCACAAGGGTTTATGTATAGAATAAGTATATATGAGTGGTTTTAATTGATGTGTGGGTACATGCAGGCCTATTAATAGATGGAAATAAGGAGAGGGGAAAGAGGAAATAAAGCAGCACAGCTGTGATTTATCAAGATTGACGTGAAAGCAAATATTATTTTAGTAATCAGAGGAAATTCTTTGTAAAGCATGTACAAGAAAGGTATTTTAACCCACCTCAACGATTTCCTGCCCAGCTACATCCAAAGAAAATCAGACAGACTTCTTCCCCTGCCTCCCACAAAGGGTCACTTGAAAATTATTATTTCTCCCCTCCTCCATTTCTCTTCATGTTGGGCTTTTTGTTTGCTTCAGATGCTTTTCTTTTCCTCTTGTCAAATGGTTCTTTAAGGGATTTTTTACCTGGCATGTAAAACCATGTATAAAAAGTGCAGCTGTGGGGTGGGGAAAGGATTCAGTTTGGTGTTTAACTGTAAGAAGTGCTGAAGCTGAAGGCCATTGATGTTCCCTCAATGTAAGGCTGGGAAAATTTGGTGTTCCTGCTTGGTGTGCTCCATTGGGTAGAGAAGGAGGAGGAGGTGCCCTCAGTCTGGGTTGGCCACAGAATCATGGAATGGTTTGGATTGGAAGGGACCTAAAGATCACCCAGTTCCAATCCCATCACCATGGGCAGGGACACCTTCCACTATCCCAGCTTGGTCAGAGCCCCATCCAGGGGAATCTACAGCCTCTTTAGGGAACCTGTTCAGTGCCTCAGCACCAATTTTTGGGAGAAGTCACAGCTTTTGTGCAGCTGCTCGAAGGAGGCAGAAGGAATTGCCTTGCCCTGTGTGTATCACAACTGTTTCCAGCTCTCAAACATCTGAAATCCTAACAACATCTTGGGAGAAAAATGGTCAAGCACCAGGAGGAACCAGAGACATGGAGATAAGTGGTTTAGGTGAAAGAACCTGGAAATGCTTGGTGAACCCAGGGGTTGAGTTTGTCTCCTAAAATGTTGCAGGTTCATCTTGCCAGACTTCATCTGCCTGAGGGCAGCACTTCACTTAACACTGGGAGTCCTTAAACCTCTCTAGCATTCAATTATTTTTGTCTTTGTTTTTAGAAAGGATTTTTTTTTGAACTCTGTTCAATACCACTCCTGCTTCGGTTGCCTGTCAGAAATGCAGCCAGAAGCCTTTTTGAGGTGGAAATTAAAAGAAAAACAGAAGATTTAAAAAAAGGAAAATGCTACTTAATTGGATGCTGTGCTTTCTGCTACCCAGAGAAGTTTCCCATTTCTCACTGGCAAAAAGACTTTGAATGCCTTGTGCTCATAAGTCTTCCCTCTCGATGTGTATCTCAAACCACAAACACACCATTTGTCTGCAGGGAATTATATTAATAATTTGAAGAGTGACTAGAAATAAAAACAAATCTGGTTAACATCATCCATGACCTGACTTGATTAAAAATAATTTCTCCTTTGAAAAACTATTTCAAATGCTGTTTCTGAATGAAAGTTTAGGTAATAACAGTGGCTGATAATACAGGACAGAAAAGGATTTGCAAGAAGCATAACCTTGAGCTCCCTTCTAGCCTGTACTGAGCACATAGATTGGAAAAGAATGATAGATGAGGACTAAATAAAGGATTTCTGGCTGTGGCTTTTCATATTTTCCTTCTGTGATCTTAATACTTAATGATGAGATTTATGTTTTCAAACATGGCTTTAATATAAATATATTGTAGAAGGCTAAATTGTGGAGGGAAGGGGAAAAAGTGAGGGACTGTTTCTGCAGTGTTGAAATGCAGCTTTAGCATTTCAGGAGCCGGAGGTTTCTGCAGGAGTTTGTGCTTGAGGGGCATTTTCTGCTGTGCCACAGGTGATCTGGTCTGGTGGGGAGCCCAAGGCATTTCTTTGAGCAATTGAAAGCACATTTCAAAGGTGCTGCTGGGCCCCTGGTTTGAGATCCAGCTATCTGTGCATTTCCCTGCCCAGTACTGCTGCATCACTCTGTGCCCACCATCCCCCCTGGGGAGATGTGTGCTGACTGCCCTGCTTCAGGAAACAGCAGAGGGATTTCAGGCTGTATTTATCCCAGGAAGACTGAACAGGTTGTCTTGCTGTCTGTTAGCTCTGAAGCCCTGGAGTGCCCCCCTGCTTGTCTCAGGTTATCAGGTCAGGCAGAGCTGCTGTCTGTCCTGGCAGTGTTGTCCTGCTGGCACTCTCACCCTTCCCTGCAGGAAGGAAATGCCTGTGGGCTCGCTCAAGGTGCTGCACTTGTGCCTGGGGCTCTCACAGAGCACCTTCAGTTGCCTTTTCCTGAGCTGTGTGCCTGAGCTGGTGCTATTCCCACCATTCCCAGAGGATTTAGCAGCTTGGTGTGTGGGTGCTGTGCTCCTCTGGGGTGGCTGGGAGCAGGAATCTCTGCACAAGCAGTGACTGTGGCTGCAGAGGTAACACCTAGTTCACTCACCTCAGTTCACTTGGAAGCACGTGGTAAATAAATTTCGTGAAATTACTGGATTTTACCCAAAACATTGCATACAAAGAAGTGTTTTATATTCCAGGTGTTTTTAATTGCCTCTGTATTTATAAATGTGACATTTAATCAAAGTAATTCTGAATAGATTTTTTGACCAAAACTGAAATTTATTTGGAAGGTTTGCACTGGGGAAAGTACTAGTACAACTTTATACTTCTTGATAGAAATTATTTATTTCAAGAACATTTTATAAGCATATTACTAGATTTTTACAGAGTTGAAATGTAGGAAAAGGAAGAGGAATAAAGTAGCAATGCAAGGTGGTCAATAAAAGAATTGAAATTGATAAAGAAAGCTAGTCTATATCCTGAATTAATCTGTGTTGCTCAAAGAACAAGTGATTTGTAGTTCATGTTTATAAGAACTTCAACATGACTTATTTCATTCAGTTTCTTTGAGATGCAAAAATCAAGCAGCTTCTTTTTTTTTCCCTGCTGGGTTATTGCAAGAGATTCATTAACTCCCATCAGAGATTGATTACTGCTGGTCTTTCTGCCTTGTATTTAAAAGTTAAAAATAAGAGCTTAATTTACGAATTGAAAAAGGGATTTGTGTGATTTCAGTGTCTGCACCTTCTGAAAGACTGTCTTGACTATTCAGTAACGTGCCAAGTGTGTCAAACTCTGTAATCACAAACTGGAGATTGCTGCAACAAAATGGGAAAAGGTCTGTGAAATGAATACAGCTGCTGACGTTTGCTGACAGTGGGAGATCAGCTATATTTTTAAAATACCAAAAAAAAAGAGGTACTTTATCAAGACCAGGCATTGGGAGATGGTCCTGTAGAGTCTGGAAAATGGGCATTGGAGCAGGAGTAGGGATTGTGACTGCCAAAAAAATGAATTAGCAACTCCATCTGCATTCTTCTCAGGGTGGCAGGTTTCTGGGAGCTGGGGGGCCCTGCATGGTTTTATCACAAAGCTGTGATGGGCTCAGGCTCCTGGTTGTGCTTGTTTAATCTCTTTGTGCAGTTAAAGATGCTGGTACATGTATTGTGTCTTTGAACAAAGCTAACTCTTAACTTTTCTTCTTGATTTAATAACTTGGATGTTTTTGGGTATGTATGTGTGCTTGGGAGCTCTGTCTTAAAAATGAGCACTTTGTTAAAGACTGCCACTATGTGGATTCTGTTAGCAGGGGGTGTTGCTGTGTATTGGATGGGTTTTGGATGTGATTTGGATGGGTTTTACTATCAAGGAAAAATAATTGAGCTCGGTCAAACGGACAGTTTGGCCAAAATTTTTTTGAAATCAAGAAAATCCATCTCTGTGTCTCAAAACTTATTCTTGTAATGGTTGCATGTGTGATTTAATTAAAGATGATTCCTGTGCCAGTGCTGTTTGACAGTCCCAAATGGCAGAACCCATAAATCATTGTTTGAGTGGCCACCCCAAATGCCAGAACAGCTACAGGCATTCACTGCCCAGCTTTTGCTGGTCATTGATCCTGCAGCTTTGTGGTTTGCTGTACTTGGTTTCTCCTGGGCTGGCACACCTGGGATAGGACACGTGTTGCTTCTTGGACTGCTCTGTGATAAGGAGGAGTAAATCTGTGTGAGGGCAGTAAATCTGTACATTGTCTTTGAGCACGTGGCTGTTGGTTTTTTTGCTTGCTCTCGCTGCCATGGCAATAAATAAATAAATAAATAAATGCTGCTTTTAACACTGCCTAAACTTGAGGTTGGGGAAGAGCTGTTCACACCTAACTTGTTGTTAGAGTTTGCTGGTTTCTTCAGCACAGCTCTGCCTGACAGCTGTGCACTGCACTGTGCTTTTATTCTGTGTTTCTCTAGTGCAGACCAGCCCATGTCAGCAGCTCCAAAGGCAGAGGAGTCTGTCCAGATGGGTCCAGCAGCCTCGTTAAGCAAGGGGCAATTTGTTGGTAGAGAGCTCCAGGTGAAGTGGACTTAGACCTCATTCCCAGTCTGTACCAGTTTGTTCCAGTGCTGTCCAGCACTGCTTTTGTGTTCATCACCACGGCTTTGCCACTTTGCCCATCTTTGCTGGCACTCCCCAGTGGGGTTGGCAGGGCCCTTTGGGCAGCTTGGCTCCTCTGGCACTCAGACCCCAGGATGTGATAGGTGTGCCTGGGTGAGGCTGGCACATCACTCACTGACTGCTTTCAGCTGAGTGTTTTCATCGGTGTGACTTGTGGTACCTGTTCCTTATTTGTGGGTTTGCAGGACAAAAGAAAACCTGACTTGAGTGTTCAGGTCACAAGCCCAAGGATGCTCTGGCAGGGTTTTATGTTTGGAGCCTTGGGTGGCAGATACAGCCTCCCAAGAGTTCTCACTTTTCTTTCTTTCCTTCTCACTCCTCCTGTTTGGAAGAAGTTTTTCAATAGAAATACATAAAGCAGGGGCTTTTGGTTTTGGGCTTTTTTGTATGAAAACTGTGACTTTCCTTGGTTTGCCAGTGTTTGTCCCTTCCTTGCCACTCGCCGTCATCACCCTCTCTCCCAAAGACAAATGCAGAAGTTTCTTTGAAACAGATGAAACTGAAAAACAGATGAAATAAAAACCTTTCAGCGAGGATTTTCTGTGCACTTGAACTAAGCAGTAACTCTGGTTTTGTGCCTTCCAGAAGGCTTGTTGCTGTGTTGTTTCATGCCTGGGATGGCTGAGGGTGAGGTCTGTGGAGCTGCTGTGAAAGGGCTGTGCGTGATAAGAGTGGGAGGCACAGTGTCATAATTAATGCTGTCAGAAAGTGTTTTTTTTAAATGTGAGTAGTGCTGTATTTCCAGCATATTGTATTCATTTTCCTTTTATTGTGGTCTGACAGTACACCCTGAGCTCAAACCAATTTCTTACCCTGAAAAGGCTCTCAAGTCAAATCTGGCTGTGGGACTTTAGGCCTGAAGGAGTTTAAGGCTGCTTCACAGCTGGAAAAAGTTATTTTTTCCATTAAAACAGGAATTAACTGGCTTTAAGGGACTTATGATCTTTTTTATCTTAAGAAAACTCTTCAGTAATAAGAAGAGCTTAGATTGTGATGGTCTGCTAATCAAAATGAAGATGTTCTGGTTTATGGTGTTTCCATAGCATTTGGGTGTAATGAAATTCAGTGTTAACAGAAACAGGATCAATTTTCCTTAATGATTGTCACGGAAAAAATTCAGAATTAACTGCATATGTGAACACTTTGGAATCCTTTAGTGAGTTTTACTGATTAATGGCATGTTTTAAATTTGATTGCAATAGCAAATTGCTTGGAGGGATCATGAGTACAGGATTTCCTGTCTGCAGCTTTTTGGGAGCAATGTGTATGTTGGCAATCAAACAACCCTGTAACCTTTAGGTTTGTTCGTCCTTATAAAGTTTGTTGTGTGTAACTCCCTTATGTGACATCTCAGCATCTCTCCAGGTGACACCAAATTCAGGTAACAAACACATCCAGTTGGAAACACTTCTGATTTTATAAATACCTGTAAACATGATGTGTGGACATGCATTTTGTACTTTGCAGGTAATAATATTTAATTATTTTGGTGTGCATCCAGACACAGGGCCCTTTCACCTTGTGTGCTTTGATATTTGTGTGCTGTCTTTTCCTCTCTCTTGAGTTTCATTGCATGTTGCATGATAAACACAGCCTCCAGGGGAGCTGCAGGTTGGACATCAGGAGGAATTCTTGATGGAAAGGGTTGGCAAGCATTGAAATGGGCTGTCCAGGGAGGTGATGGAGTCACCAGCCCTGGAGGTGTTCAGGAAATGACAATGGTCATGGTCTCATTCACAGAATGTTTCGTTTTTGGACTCCATGAGCTTGGAGGTGCTGTCCAGCCTAAATGATTCTGTGATTGTTTGGTTAATTGTTTGTATGGGGACAAGGACATTAATATGCAGAACAGACTGAGGTTGGAACCTTTGCACGAGCTATTTTATCACGAGAGGGTGGATTTGTCTGGTGAGAAACATGCACTGGTGAGCCCAGAGCATCTACATGGGCATCCCCAAGTTGAACCACTAGCCTGTTATCCTGGGGAAATTTCCTCTGACTGTGAAGAACCCATGGGTGTTTGAAAGCCCTGACTGGGAACCAGATTTATCCATTTCTGTTACCTCCTCAAGGAAAGCTTTTAGATCCTTACCTTCAAGTGTTCAGTAGCATGGATTTTGAAGCAGCTTGGTGGTTTGTCTGTTTTTAAAGTTGGCAGATTTTCATTCTGTAACCCTAAGATTGTAGTATGTACATGTGCTTGGATGGAAGGATTATTGTTCTTTTTCGTCTTGCTAGCCACCTGTGTATAAATGCAGGCTTAATTTTGGGGGTTTGTGAACATTTTGATACCTGAACTCTGTTTTCAGCTAAAGGAAAATTAGGATCTTTTTAATACTTGATAATTGGGATGCATTCATGTGTTCCCAAACACAAGTACTACATGTTCTTTTTTTCTGATCTTCCTGCTGTTATTTTGATTCATGTGATACAGGTTTTCAGTAGAATGCTGCAGATGTTTATTTCTAGACCCAGTGTTGTAGTGTGAGGTTCTCATTCTCTACACCTGCAAGACCTTTCTTGGGACAGATAGAAATGCTGTTGAAAACAGAAATGTAATTTTTTGGTGCTGAAAGATAACTTGGTTGCAGCTGCTGGACTTGCACGTGTTGAACCATGCAAGTGCAGCACTTGGGAAGGCAGAGGCATGGTAAGGGTGAGTGTGTTCCCATCCCTGCCAGGTTAGCTTGCAGTCAGTTATGTTCAGGTTTGCAGTTCAGCAGGACTTTGTGCCCACTGATGCTTTTTTCAGGCAGTTTTAATGTACACTTTGGTGATGGAGGTATGAGTTTCTGAGGGTTAGTGTGGCTATTGACACCCTGATGGAAATTGTTGTTTGCTCCTTTTCTCCTGGAGGAGATGGGCAAAGGAGGCTTTTATGTGCCACCAAGCCTGTCCCTGAGGCCACAGGAGCTAAGGTCACTCCTGGAACTTTGCCTTGGGTGTTGCAGTTGGTATTTCAGCTGGGAATGGAACCTGTCCCTATTGCTGCTGTTCTCCTGAGGCAGGGACTGAGAGTGTGCAGGTGCACGAACAAATTTCCAAGCAACTCTGGAAGTATAGTTGGGTTGTTACAGGAACTCTGTGAGCCAGAGGAGGAAGAAAATATACACTAGCAGTAGAGGAGAGTTCTGAAAGAACCCAGATTGTACACCCAAACATGGTGGCTGTGATATTTATGAGTTCTCAGACTGAGCCCCTGTGCTGGTTTGGGCTGGCATGTAGAGTTTGAATTCTCTTCTGAGTAGCTGGTGTGATTTGTGTTTGGGATTTGTGCTGGAAGCACAGCTGATAACACAGGGATGCTTTCCTTCTTGCTAAGCAGGATTTACACAAGGCCTTTTCTTCTTCTCATCCCACCCCAGCAGCGAGGAGGCTGAGGGTGCACAAGGAGCTGGGAGGGGACAGAGCCAGGACAGACCTGACCCCAGGGAGGGGACAGAGCCAGGACAGACCTGACCCCAGGGAGGGGACAGAGCCGGGACAGACCTGACCCCAGGGAGGGGACAGAGCCAGGACAGACCTGACCCCAGGGAGGGGACAGAGCCAGGACAGACATGACCCCAGGGAGGGGACAGAGCCGGGACAGACCTGAGCCCAGGGAGGGGACAGAACCAGGACAGACCTGAGCCCAGGGAGGGGACAGAGCCAGGACAGACCTGAGCCCAGGGAGGGGACAGAGCCGGGACAGACCTGAGCCCAGGGAGGGGACATAGCCAGGACAGACCTGAGCCCAGGGAGGGGACAGAGCCGGGACAGACCTGAGCCCAGGGAGGGGACAGAGCCGGGACAGACCTGAGCCCAGGGAGGGGACAGAGCCGGGACAGACCTGAGCCCAGGGAGGGGACAGAGCCGGGACAGACCTGAGCCCAGGAGGGGACAGAGCCAGGACAGACCTGAGCCCAGGAGGGGACAGAGCCAGGACAGACCTGAGCCCAGCTGACCAAAGGGATGTCCCAGACCATATGGATCATGCTCAGCTAGGAGGAAGGAGGGGGATGTTTGCAGTGATGGTTTTTGTCTTCCCAAGACACTGTTACGTGTGATGGAGCCCTGCTGTCCTGGGGGTGTTGAACACCTGCCTGTCACTGATGTGGGGAGTGAGCTCCTTGTTTTGTTTTGTTTGCATGTGTAGTGTTTGCTTTACCTCTTCAAATGTCATTGTCTCAACCCAGGAGTTTTCTCACTTTTCTCATTCACTTGCCCATCTCAGCAGGGGACAGTGAGTGAATGGGGCTGACTGGGCTTAAACCAAACCAGTCCTTTTGAGCACCAAACCTATCCCAGCCAAAACCAGCACAGCCCCTGAGCTGGTTTTCCCAAGGAAAGAGTGGCAGAAGCTGCTTGGAGCCAACCTGCTTGGCTAACTTGCCTGGTGGATGCTTCTCTCCCACACTTTTTTCTCCCCTCCATGGTCTGCTGTCACAGGTTTTCCCACATGAAGAACAGCTCTTGGTTGGAGTCAGGCCTGCTGTAGTGCTGCTCCTTTGATGCCAACAGTGTTGCAGGACTCTGAGACTGGTTCTGGATTTCCCCTGTTGCTCAGCACTCTCCAGAATCCATCCTGTTGTTCACCCAAATCCGTGAACTTGGTGCTGTGAAAGGTCCTGCTCTCTCTGGCTGGTGAATGCACTTTGGTGCTCGGGCCAGATGGAAAGAATAGGGGAATAGAAATGGAGCTCTTTATACCTCTGCCATCATTTTCTTCTCTCCTCTGTAAAGGAAAGACAGAGAATGTGCTGTTTGGTTGTCTAAATTACTTGCTCGAGTTTTATGCTGCTTTGGAATACCAGCACTCCTGGCTTTATGTTAACCCCCTTTGTGGGGTTTACACAAATTTCTGCTCAGCAACTGTCCTGGCTGTGTGCTTTTGCTGCCTTTGCCAAATTACTGTTTTCAGAACAGTTTCCCACACACGTACAGTAGCTGACCAAATGTGAATAGCTGTGTTAGGCATAAAATAGGGTTTGTAAAATGCAAAGTTGTAGGTAAATGTCTTTCTGTTTTCACCCTTCTTTTACTGCCTGACCTGTAAATTCTGACTTGTCAGGTACTCAAAAAGCAAGATTCCACTCAGGTATTGAAATTATAGTGGTAGATAAAATGTAATTGCAAAGAAAACATGCAATTTTCCAGCTATGTTCCTGCTAAAGCAGGCTGCTTTATTTTTCACTGTATTATGTGTTTGACTACAAGACACTAATTTTATGTGCAGTACACTGTAGTGGAAGATTTCATTAGCTGTCATAATTCTTCCTAGCTTAAAAGCATTCTGATCTCAGCTGTTATTAACAGGGAGAGATGGTGTGGGTGTTTCTCAGGGTAGCTGATGCTCTCTGTGCTTGTGAGCTTGCACACAAGAATAATGCTGGACAACCACTGTCTCTTTGCTAAAATCTGTTCCCCTATGCAGATTTGCTCCGTTTTGTGTCTTCTATGAAATATGAGCATTTATATTTTGTTACTTTCTGGGCTCAGAAAGGACATTCCTCCTTTGCTCACTACACGTTCAGCTGTTCATTAATCTCTCCAGGATTCCCTAATGCCTGGTCAACTGTGTTAAGGAATTTCTGGGAAGGGAATTATCAAATATCTTTGTGAACCTATGGTTGCAGTGTTGGAGGTGCCAGCTCTGTAGCAGGCTGTGGTTGGGATAAAAAAGAGTTTAAATATTTCACGTGTTTGGTTTAAAAAAAGTTGACAGATGCAGGGATCTGTTGGTCTAACTCTTAATTCTTGCAAATGCATTAAATAAGAAATTCAAGTAGGAGTAGATCTGCTTAATACATGAGTGTGGCCAGAGTCAGCCACAGTGACATCGGTGCCAACTGATCAAAGGAAGGGGTTTGAGATTCAGTAGGACAGGAGTGTAAGACATAGTGACTCATAAAAATCCTGTAGAGTTTATTATTTTGGGTGTTGCTAAGCATTAAGTTCTAGAGAACGTATGTGTGACTAATATTTGATTTGGGGAAGATTTGCTAAGCCAACCAGAAAGAAGTAAAGCAAATTTATAATCTCACGTGTCTTTAAACAAGGCTTCAAGTGATGACAAAAATAGGATGGATGTTATTGCAAGGAGAATTGGTTACTGTCTTTTTAGATGCATAGTTTCCATAAAAGCTGGTGTTCTGATTGGCCAGACTTGCTCCAGGACCTGTCCTTGAAGTGAAATTTTAAATGAGCTTGCTTGCAGGAAGGAATCAATGAGTGCTCCTCCAGAAATGCTCCAGACTTGCAGTTTGTCTTCACACCTACCTCTCCAAGCAGCAGTGCACACTGGCTGACTTCCAAGTCAGCTGTGCTTTTTTTTATTTTCCTCCTTGGAGTAGCAGTTTCAGGTATCAAGGACTGCTATGGGCCTAAGAGAAAGCCCTGGCATTTCCCACACTTTTCCATCTGGTTTCCTTGCCATTGGCTGTCGCGTGAGAGGTTGATACTGCTACACCCAGCCCTGCACAGTTGTGCTGGTGCTGGATGTATTCCAGCTTGTTGAAGGAAATATTATTCTTTTTATCCCTTCCCTGAGGGCAAAAGTCCTTCCATGGTCCATTTAATTACTGCAGGTTATTGTGATTGAAATTTCCACTATAGCAGCGTGTGCCAGGGACTGTGGTTTGTTCTGAAGCCTGACCCTACACTTGCTGATTCTGCTGGTGTGTTTGGTTGGTCAGGAAGCCATTTCCCCCCATTTCCCCCCCATTTTCCCCCTTCCACTTTTACCAGCATAATTCTGTCAACAGAAGCCCAGGTGCAGCTGTGATTATTCCAAGCATGAAAGTCCTCTTGGTGCTGTTGCTAATCCTCCTGCAGAGCCTCGTGCCAAAGTAAGCTGTGTCTTGGCTAGGTGATGGCATTGACTGGTATGGCAAAAGCAAGGCATCAGATCCTGCCCAAGGCCCCCGAGCAGGCACCCAGCTCTTTCCCAGTGCGTGGATAAGATGACTGCAGAGTGTGCTGACTTTATTATTGGAGCCAGTCCTTGAACAGCCATTCCCAGCTGGCCAAAGTGACACAGGAGGGCTGCAGGACCCCCCCAGCTGATGTAGGAAAGATTGTGGTGGAGATGACTGCAGAGTGTGCTCCAGCCTGACTTTATTATTGGAGCCAGTCCTTGAGCAGCCATTCCCAGCTGGCCAAAGTGACACAGGAGGGCTGCAGGACCCCCCCAGCTGATGTAGGAAAGATTGTGGTGGGCACATCGCAGCTTGTACAAGTTCAGTCTGCGTCTGGCTGTCCCTGGGCAGGTTGGGAGCAGGAGGCCAGCCTGCTGAGGAGGCTGTGGAGGAGAGGTTTGTCCCCCAGAGCTGTGCCTGCTGCAGGGTTGGCAGGACGGGGTGGCTCTGCTGGGCTGGCACTGTCCTGGGCTCACGTTATCGGTTCCTGAGCGAGCGAGTCACGTCTAGACAGGGCTGGAACAATAGACCATAAATCACGCTGGGAGCTTGCCAGCCTTGCCCAGGAAACCTGGGGCTCTGTGCAAGGCAAATGTCCCCCAGCTTAATCACAACAAAGCTGTGTCCCCCAGGGCCTCCCGGTGCCCACGGAATCTCAGCTGGTCACTGCTTGGAAGGAAGTTGAATGTTTTTAATGTTTGCATCAAGTAAATGACTTCTTATTGAATGTTGGGAATTTGAATTTTGCAAGAGTGGATTGATAAAGGAGAGGGATGCATTGAGGGCTCCAGCACCTTCATTTGCTATTGCAATACTGGCATCCCTCCGTTTTTCAGTGCAGTGCCAATAATCTGCACACAGAGGTCAGGTCTGTGGCAGGTAGCTGGTGCATTTCCTTCCTTACTCTTACATGCAATACATGTCACAGGGCTCTTTTCCCCTCTCCTTAATCTAAAATCCAAACCCAAGCTGGTTGTTATTGCCAAGAGTCCTGAAAAATGTTTTGGAAAGAGAATTCACTTTTCTAGCACTTGTATGTAATAAAGCCTTGTTAGTAATGAATAAGAAACAATCTGAAGTTCTGTAAACTGTAATTTATATTTTTTTGTTTTGTTAGTTTGTTTTTAATTTAAAAACCTGTTTAATTTCAAACCTCATTATTGCAGGCCTTACAAATATCTTGTGGGTTAGAAAAGAAGAAAACTTTTAGCCGACTGTTTTTCTAGTTAATAAAAGAATCTTTGTTTTGGGTGATAGTCTAAATAATTTTATAATTATGTTTTTCTGTTGGAGTTGAAAATATGACTTGTGTAGTTCACCTCTGCTGGAAAAATGACAGAGCTCTTTAGGCTCTTCTGCTCTGATTCATCCTTCTTTCACACATCCCTAAAAGGTTTTGAAATCTGATAAGGATTCAGGCCCTCTTTGTACCAGTAAACAATTGCAAATAATAGAGCCATGTGTTTGTGTGGACTTTTTTTTTATTCTTCCCAGCTGTCTTTGATCTCATTGTGGCTTTTGGCAAGAGAAGCATCAGTGCAGTGTGCCCTGGACCCCATGCCATCCCTACAGATTTCTGGAGACCAGCACAGGAGAGGGGAGGAAGGCCATCCCAGCCATCTCTCTCCCAGCACAGCTCTTTGTTACCTCTTTGTGATGTATTCATTTTATCTGCTTTTCTGCTGGTCTCTTTGTAGAAATCTACAGCTTTGAGGAGGATGAGTTTCTTCCCAAGTGCAGAAGGTTTGGATGAGGTGTAGGACCCTGCTGTCCCTTTGATGGGGACTTTAGCTGGAACTTTCAGATTTCTTGTAATCTTGTTGTAAATCCTCCAAACAGAAGTCTCCTCTCCCCACAGACAATTTCTTTTCTTTCTGCTGTACCATTATTGAGTCCATTCAGCTGCTCCAGTGCTGCTGTAGGATTCCCTTATTCCCCCTTCCTTTTTGGGATCCCTGTGCCATACATAATGTTCCCGTGGAAGTGACCTCAAGAAAAAGATGATGTCTCACCTGTAGTCTGTTGTGTGGCAAGTGCTGATTAAGACCTCAAGCTCTAATTACTATTATGTTTGTACATCTGCTTGCTAAAGTGCAATTCTCTCTGTGTATTCAACTTTTTTCCCCCCCAGTTTTTCTGGAAATAAATTATAAATGACTTTCCAAGTTAAAATATCTACATTTTTATAATTTTTCCTCTCATCTCTGTGCCAAGTGTATCTTGGCTCTACCCAGAGACCTGATTAAAAATATTAAAACACACTTACCAGTGTGCAGTGGCTACATTTATAGCATCTGACTTGAATGTTTGTTTCATAGTCTGGGTTGTAACAATCTGATTCTCAGACTGCCATTGACGTCAATTTAATAGGAAAATTCAAATGAACCTCTATTAGATTTTCACTATTAAGTTAACAATAAAAACTTTCTGCAGATGCCTTACGCAGACAAGGCTGCTAACAGAAATATTACATTAATAAAAATCAGACTTCCAGAAACAGAGAATAACTAAAAAACCCAACCATTTTGTTTTCCATTTTCTAGCTCACAAAAATATTTGCTTTTTAATTGCACTAGTGGTTTAGATGTTAAGAATTGGGAGAAGACAGCTCATGACCATTTGTGGTCGTGTTGCAAATCCCTTGGCTTTTACAGAGCTGGGGAGCCCTTCCAAAATTGTGTGTTTGACCAATTTCATTGCTCTCAAATTCATCTTTCCCCCTGGGGTTCCGTGGCACACCACCTTTGCCAGCTCTTTCTTACCTGCCCAGTCCAGCTGCTCACAAGGTGCTGGTAGAACCAGGAAAACTCTGGAGGCACCAGCTTGGGTCAGGAGCACATCTGTCAGGGGTCACAACATCTGCCAAGGCTTGCCCCACCTGGAGCTGTTGGTAGTTCCTGCCTTGAGGGCTCTGCAGTGCCTGGCAGCAGATGATGGAGGGAGGAAATAACACTCTTGTACATCTACAGTGGGTGTTTTCTGGCAGTCCAGGCTGTGCTTAAATTTAAGCCTTGCCTGTGCTTAAATCAGGAAATCCAGGCATGGACTTCCCATGAAGAGCATTTTGCCTCCCCTGCAGCACCAGAAAGGGATAACAGCAGGGAGAACAACATCCCTACAGCCTTGAGCAGGGTTAACAAAGCCTTTGCATGCATGAGCAGTTCTGAGGTGGGGGAAGCAAGGGAGCCAGTCCTGGTCTCAGCAGGGACAGTAGAGGGGTCCCTTCCTGAGCTTTAGGAACATCTGAGCTGCTGTGGAGGGGATGGACCTGGCTGGCACCCCCAGGGTGGCTCCAGACCCTCTGAAGTGCCCCAGATGTGCTCATTCCAGGCTGTTGAGGAGCACATCCAGGGCAGGCAGCTTGGTGCAGCTGCAGGATGAGCTCCAGAGCCCGAGACAAGAGGCTGTGAACTACCAACCCCTTTGGTAATGAAGGGCATGGGGACCTGTGGCACATCCAGGTGGCTGGACACTCACAGCAGGAGCCAGGGACTCCAGAGGAAGATCCCAGAATTCAGCTGTGAGTGGATAAAAGCCCAGCAGTTCCTTTGTTTGGATTCCCTCTCCAAGACACCACCTTGAGCTGTTTCTCTGCTACTGTGCCATGAATAAACTGCTTGAAGGATCCAGAGGTCTGAGCCTCTGCTCTGGGAAACCTGTTCTGCCTGTGTGGAGGTGCAGAGGGGCTTTCATCCCAGCTCAGGGGGCGTGAGGGTGATTCCAGAGTGGCTCCTGGATTCCTGGTCAAGGAATTTTCCCTAACAACCGAGTAGTGCCATGCTGGCACCAGCTGTTTTCATGGTAGGCTTTGATTTTGAATCTTCTCCATCCTGCAACCAAACACGAGCCCAGCCTGTCCTGCCTGTGGAACTGAGGCTCTGTGTTCACCAGTGTATTTCCTTTTTAGTTTCATCTTGTCTCTGGCCAGCTGAAATAACAAGGCTTTTAAGACACAGCCACGTTGTGCTCCCATGGTTTAAGGGTTTGTGTTACTCTAGCAGTGTTTAGCAGGTATGCTGCACAAATGGGCACAAAGAGTTGCATGAAGGGTTTTGTCAGGAACTTTCAGTACATTCTATGGGCAAATGAAGGGTGCTTTCTATTTGCCCTCCCTCCACCCCCCTGGGATTTTGTGAGGTGTGTTTTGGATCAATGTAGACTCACTTAAACACAGTTATTTTACTTGTCTGCCACTGAGATGACAATGTTGCACTGAAATGTTTGACAGGCTGAAGTAGCTGACAATTATTTCCCATGTGCAGTGTTTATCTCCTGGTGCTCGCTGTGACAGCTCAGAAGTGACACCGACATTCAGTGTGTGAATCTCACTGTTCCTCCCATCAGCTGTCCTGCTAGCCTGCAACTTTTTAAAAACACTCTGTGGCTTTTCCACCCCAACAGAGGCCCTCTGTTCCAAGTCATGCTAGGTAACTCTGTGTTTCCTCACCCTCTTCCATCCCCTGGCAGGGCAGTGTCCAAAAGTGCAGAAAAGGGGTGGGGACCAGGGGGTTTTATATCAGTAAAAATTGAAAATACTGTTCTTGATTTCAGCCACATCAGGCTGCTGGTGGGAAAGGTCATACCTATTTCCCAGAGTAGCTGAAAGGACCAACAGCATCTGTTCATGTGACTTGGGGATGCTCTGGGGAGCCCTGCCAGAGAAGCTGTGTGCTCGTTTGTTTGTATTTTGTTTGCAGATTCCCACCAAGAGAATGGCAAGCCATGAAGAACAGTGTCCTAACCTAAAACACCTTGGGCCTTGAAAGAGTTTTAAAGCTTTACAAATGTATAATCATCAATACTTCATCTTCTGATGATTTCTTTAGGTAGTCACGTGGTCATACTCTAATTTGTCCTCTGTTCATGTAAGGATGACTTAGAAAAACTAGCTTTTTTCTAGGAAGCCAATATGTGTGTTGGAGAGGCACTTGGAATATAAACTGGGCACACAATTACTGGGGAGGCTCTGAATGCTTCCTAGGCAAGTGATAAGTCGTGTATTTAAAGATACAAATATCAAAAGGCAGATAGTTTGATGGCAGGTGGGCAGAGTTGCTTTTTGTTTGTTATATTATGCCTTGAAAAAATAAATCCCTAAGACTGAAAGCCTTTTCTCCTGTTTACTGCTTACAGTGAAGTGCAGACTGATCTGTTTCCAAGTGGGTTTGGCTTTCTGATTTCCATGGTTCAGCACAGTGCTTTGCATTACAAAGTCAAAGGCAGCTGTAAGACGTTCAGTATCTCTGTTTCCTCTTACAAAGTTAATTCTTTGAATTTTTGGCAAATTGACTGTTCATTTGTCAGTGTCACCTTAATCTGCAAAACAGATAGTGAGCAGCTCAGTCTACTTTTTCTCCTCTTTGTTTAAAGAAGTAGACAAAATAAAATAAAATTTGCTGAGATCTTTTCTGATTTTCCAGAATACAAATGTTGTTTTCTGTGTCTATAAGATTACATTTCTGCAGTGAAAGGAATTTGTGAAGTCTGTAGGCATTGCCATGGTGAGATTTTCCTTTATACTGATGTTTAGGTAAAGTGCAAAATGCAGGGTCTCTTATTAGTGAGCCAGACGCCTATTTCAGATGTGGCTGTGGATTTAACTTACTGTGCTTGCCCTAACAGCCTCTTCTAGGTCTGAATTATTCCAACTAGAAAAAAAAATATTCTTAAGAAATCCTGCAGCTTTTTGGACTGAAAATTCCCTTCCCTCCTATTAGCAGCTGAGATTTGTTTTTCTGTTTAACTAGCTGGATCTTTTGTTCATGAGAATTGGCATCCTGCAGTGGCATGGTGTGTGTCCAGCAGTGAATTGTGATGTCAGGGCAGAGACAGCAGTGTGATTTATTATCAGACTGGCCAACTGGTGAGCTCTGTGAGGCTCAGGCAGCCCACACAGCAGGTTCAGGGATGGGTGACCTTGGGCTTCCCTCTCCTCCTGCAGAAGTGAAACTTGGGGTAGGGCCAGGCTGGGAGGTCTGGCATGGTCCAAAGCATGTGTGGCCTCGTGGCCCTGTCTGGGTCTGGCCACTGGCCTGCATGGGTGGCTCTGGTCAAGCCCAGCTGATACCATAGGTGTTTTTTATCAGCAAGTGATTTTACTAATGGCTTTTTACTTTTGCAGCCTGGGCAATAATAGAGCTGCAACTTGTTAATATTATTTGCAGTGAGCATAGTGACAACACAGTGTTTCTCTTCTTTTCCTAATGCAGCCAGCTGACTGCACTGCTGCATCAGTTTGGGGCAGAAATGTGGCTTGTGGCTGCCAGAATTGGCCAGTTCAGCCTCCCCAGCTGGGATGGCTGGTGCTGCCTGAGCCCCCTGGGAGCTGGGGGTGAAGGCTGCTGCTGGCAGTGTGCCTGGGCAGGGGTGACCTCTGTCTCTGCAGAAATGGGTCCCCCTTTGCTCTCAGCTCCCTGACAGTCTGGGACTTGTTTTGCCTAAGCAGGGAGCCAGAGTGATGCCAGCTCTGCTGTCAAAACCAGCTGGGTGTGAGGTGATGCTACATGGAAGCTTTGAAGAGCCAAATGCGTAGCACTCAGACTGTTTGAGGTAATCAGCAGCTCTGTTACCCTGGGTAATCCCAGTAAAACAACACCTACCATCACAAAGGTGGTTCTGCTTTTTTTATTCCATGTTTTTCAGGACAGCAGCATGCCTGCAGTAATGCCTAGGTGGTCTCTGTGTGTGTGAGGTGATGTCAGCAGCTTGGGGAATTAGCTCTGCTGAAGTTTACATCTGCTGACTCATCTGTTTAAAGAAGTTGATTCTTGATTTTCAGAGGGTAATAATTTTTCTCCCCTCATGCAACAGCTGAGGAGAAAGAGCTGGTTATGAGGTTTAGCAGGGGCTGCCACAGTCCAGGGTTTCCTTGCAGTCTTTGAACTCACTGCATATTTTAATGGCTGCAATATACAGAAAGCCTCAGTTTCATGGTTCTTCTTGGACCTTGTCCAGCTTCTGCTGTGAAAGTACAATTCAGCAGAAGCCCTTTCAGAATATTTACTTATTTATAGTATCCAAGAGTTCGGCATGTGGTGTCCTGGATCTCCAGAAGAGTCCTAGCAGTGGTGCCTTGGCACTAATGAATGATGATATCTCTCTTTGGGGTTTTTTCCACTGGTTTTTTTTTTTTTTTTCATTGGGTTAAAAGTTAAAGCCCCCTCTGCTTTCCTGCTCTTAAAAATCCAGTTTTGCTGCTCTTCTCTCCCTCCCCTCAAGTCCCCTTTGGGAACAAGAAGGAATGGTGTCTCTGGCAAGGAAACAGGTAAGGTTTGGTTGGTAAGTGGAACTGATTTAATTAAATCTCCTTTTCAGCCTCATAATGGAGTCATTCAAGAAGGCAGAGGAGTAGGAATGTGGCTTCTGAGTCTTTTTTTCTCTCCTTTCTCTTTCCATTTTCCGTCCCTGCAGTCAGTGAAAGAAAAACAGCTTTCTAAACATCCCTTTTTTCTGATGATTTAAAAAATAGGCTATGTTAAAATCAAAATCTAATTTTTATTAACTCATCTTTGCATTCCTGAAAACCCTAGAGCAGCTTTGATGAGTATTTGCTCTAGACACATGCCAGTATAAGAGTGAGAATTCCAGATCTGTCTCACGCCACCTGAAACCTCACAAACATTGAGCAACACAAACTTAATGCCACAGAAGTCTGTTTTCCATCCTAATTAGCTCATGGTCTTGTATGACTAGTTTTACTCTGCCAGCTCACTTTGGTTTTGTTATCTTGACAATTGATGGCAATACTAGCATTGCTCAGAAAAACTGGATTTGGAATTTTGTCGCAATGTGAGTTGTGTTTTTTATTTTTTGTTTTTGGAGCCAAAGTATTTTGCAAGACTCATCAGTTTTGCTATTTTTGTTCAGGGGAAAATGATAGAGAGCTCTGAAGAAACTCAGAGAGAGGGTGTGTGCACGTGAGTGTGCAGATGCATGGAAAGCTGTTCAGGGAATGGCTTCAGATGTGAAGACTTGGTTCAGCTTCCTGGTCTGCATGGTATAGAGCAATGCAGGATGGAAAACTACTCTCTGACCTTTGAATTGGGTGGAGTGAAAATTCAATCAGTGCTTTCTTACTGCTAGGAGATTGCTCTGACTAATGGTTTGCTTGCTTGAGCTGGAAAGCAGGGATTTTTTGATTTTCAGAATGCAGTTGTCACCCCAGGATCAGCTGGAAATGTTGGGCACAAGCCTGGTCTTTCAACAGAAGGGGTGATTTGTGTGAATAAATCTGAAGGAACCAGCAGTGGAGCAGGATGGTTGTTGGTGGTATTTCTGCAGAGCCAAAGGACATCTGTGTGCCCTGAGACATGGGCACACTGAGCTGGCTTCCTTACTAGGAGCAACAATTTTCTCCAGCTGAGCAAAACAAACCCTGGCTGACTCCCTGGCTGTATCCTGGCTATTTGAGCTAGTGGTGTGGCTTTGGAAGAGCAACCCCTGAGTCTGTAAAATTGTGTATTTAGCTGCCTGTTGGTGCATGCCCACCTCCAGAGGAGGAGGATGAATGCCAGTGTCTCATGGTGTCAGGCTTGTTGGGAAACACCCCTTCCCACTTAGTTTGCTGCTGTTGTGGTTGTGCACTGTGGCCCTGGGAAGGCAGAGAGCTGCCCTGCCTGAGTGTGGGAAATGGGTTTGTAGAGAATTTCTAGGGTTTGACAGAAGGTTTATACAGTTCTGTGTGTGTAGGTAAGTTCTGAGATAAGAGATGTCAATTTAGAAATGTTATGGAATAGGGCAGATAACGTTGAGAGAGAAATGGAGTTAGAAAAAAAAAGTTTTAAAGGATGGTTTTGTAAATAAGATTAGGTACTTTGGAGAAATAGAATTATGAAAGATGTATTGTAGTAAGATTTATGAGGGGTAGTTTCAAATGATTGGTTTTAAGATTTTTACAATATGGTGTGGTAAAAAGCTGATAGGTTAAGAAATGTTTGTAGTGTTTTGTAATGAAGAAATAGTTGAGTTTTGATTGTAATAGTGTGAATTATATTTGTAGTGTTTTATTTTTTTATGAGATTGAAAATGGAATAAAAGTTTTTAAAACTTTTTTCTAACTCCATTTCTCTGTACAATATCTATCCTATTCCATAACATTTCTAAATCAACATTTATCTCAAAATTTACATACAAATACATAATTCATAAACCTTCTAAAAAACCCTAAAAACTCTCTACAAATCCATTTCCCACACCTATGGAGTGCTCTGAGTTCCATGGGCTCTCTGACTTGATGCACTTTAAAAAGCTCTTTGGATGTGCTGTGTCTCTGCTCCATCAGCCTGCTCTACCTCATCCTTTTCCTGGATTTGCTGAGAATTTTAGACTTTCTGTGCTGGAAGGCACAGACCCACAAGAAAATACTATATTTGACCTAAAATCATAGAGAAAACTTCCAAATTTAATTAATAATGCTAAAATATGAGGGTATAGTTTCAATAAAAGTATGTAGTATCACTAAGTAAAAAACTTAGAGTTGAAAGTGTTAAACTATAATAATATATATAAAACTAAAATAGAAGTTTTAAAAGTGTCTAAGTATCTAATCCTCTTTCTTTATAAGTTTAAGTAATATTTTATAATTCAACAAAAAAAGTCTGCATTGCAAACTTCAAATAATTAGTTATGAAGTTAAAAGAAAAAATAATTTAAGTGCCATTTCTCAATTAGATAGTTTTACCTTAAAAAACCTTATTAAAGAAAAATAGTATTTTATAGCTTGTTAGTAAAATACTACAAAACTCACTACTTGTAAAACTATAACATAGGTTAAAAATTAAACATCTAAATCAATCTAAACACAAACTATCATCTCAAGTACATTCAATCCCAACCTCAACACAAAAGCAAAACCAAAAACCAACACTGGGCATCTTTTAATGCCAGAATAATTGTCAGTTCACTTGTTGCCTTCCCATGCCCAGAGTGCAGGAATGGGCACAGGCTCCAGGCAGGGATGAGGAGGGCAGAGCAGAGCAGAACAGCTTGTTCTCTGCTCCTGAGCAAGGGCCATGATTTACTCACTGTCTGCACCTCCTAATGGGCTGTGCTCTTACCCACAGAGCTCTTCAAAGAGAACTGCTTGTGTTCAGGTGGGTGTCCAGCACAGGGACAGAGCCCAGGACACTCCTCTGGCTGCCCTGGAGGAGTTGAGACCCTGGCAGGGGGTTCAGAGACCTTGGCACAGAGTCAGAAACACCTGTGCCTTGGATTTTAGCCCATGGAAATAATTCCCTGCTTTGTGCGAGGAGTTACAAGTCCCAAAAGTTGGACTATAATGATAGTGAATTTGTCACAGGGTGAAAAAGTAGAATTTTGGGGTTTTAGAGTGGGAGTTCAGGAAGCAAAATGAAGGAGTCTGGGCGTGTCCTGTCCTCCTTCTTCTTGTCCTCCATCTTCTGCTGTGATGGTGGCACTTTTGGATTGGCTTAGGGTAGAGACAGACTGTCTAACATAAGCATTGGAAAATTATTTATAATAAAGTACACATGATTTTTAGTATAAAAAAATAACACCACCCCGAAGGCAGTCAGTATACCTCAACCTGACCTGCTGAACAGACCTCTGCAAGTCCAAAAAGAATGCATTAGATGAGAAAAAATAAACATTCTTGAAAACCAAAACTGAAGAATCTTGATTTCTTCAGTTGTGAGGCTGAAAAAAAGACTTTTTAATACCTCAGGAGCCATTTCAGCAACACAAACCCCGAAAGCACAGTAGGCTGAATGTTGGCTTTGTAAGAATTTGGACTCCAAGTGTGATCATCTCTGTGCAGGTCCTCTGGCAGCATCAGGTTGGTTGTTTAGAATTGTCGTGGATCGGCGATTTCCTCAAAATCTTTATTTCCTCAGCACCAACGAGTCAATGCATGTTCCCTGTGTGTTCCTGCTCCCATGTTGTGCAATACAGGGCTTTTCTTTCCTTGGGGAAATGGCCCTGACTCTGTAACCAGAGACTCTCTAATTGCTGTAGAACAGCTGTGCTCAACACGGCAAGGACTTTGTTTGCTTCCACATTATTTATTCATGTATTCTTTTTCTTTTTCCAGCCCCCTTGCCCTCAAGTAATGGTGCTTTCTTTTTGTTCTTTTACATTTTTTTTCTTGAGGCTCCTTTGATGGAGAATTCAGCCTTTCCTACAAAACACCACATTCAGGGGTTTTATGACTCATTTGTAGCTGGAATACCTACTGGGGCAGTACAAGAGCCTTGGATGCAATAAAATGAATCACCATGACAAGTTCTACGTAAGAGCTGTTTGGTAAATGTACTGATACAAGAGAAAGCCAAATGAAACAATTCCTTGCTTTCTTCCTTTGACTCGAGCAGTTCTTGCCCTGAAGATGAAAGGAATTGATTGTTAATTCCTTAGACATGTTAAAAAAATTGAGGCTGCATCAAGAGTAGGTGCTGCTTGCATTGTGCTGTGGTGTTGCAATCAATGTAGAAAAGGCTGAGCTTGATCAGTGCCTTTACCAAGGTCTACGTTGACAATAAATTTTTTGGGGAAGTGTTCTTGTGGGTGAAATGAACAGGATATTTTTAATAACTTCTCATTAGTGGGTTTGTACTGGTAGGAGACAGGGAGACAGGGCTCCATTTCATTTCAGATGTCTTTTCCAGCTGTGGTCAGTAGCATTTGATACTGCAGAGGAGGGAGAGGAAACCTCGCAGCAGATTGGGTGGAAAATGGGTGGAATTTGACTTGAAGCAGCTCTGTGAACTGAGCAGCTCCTCTGGAGCCAGCCAGGCTCTCTGGGCTTGCAGCATAGCAGTGAAATGGCAATGCACCTCTCTGCCCTCTTCTCCAGTGCTTAACCCCTTTAGCCAGCACAGTGCTCTGAGGGAATTCTGGTCAATGTCTCCATCACTATTACACAGCTGTAGTTTCCTTTACTCAGCAAGAATTATTTTTTAATTAACTGCATGTAATCTGTGTTTCAGTAGTGGGAGTTTAACTGAAAACTTAATTTGGCCAAGTGTGTTTATGCATAGCTTAATATAATAATACACACACACACACACGTGTGCTCTCTTCCTTGCTCTTCATTCTGTCTCATCTTCTTCACCAATGATCCTGTGTTGCTCACTGGGCTTCAGTCCTGTAACCTGAGAGCCCTGAAGCTGGGAACTGCTTAGGAAAAAATATTTTTCCTTTTCTCCATGAAAGCATAAAAAAGTTAGAGCTGGACAAAGTGTATCTCAGCTTCTTTCATAACATCTATGAAGAAAATGAGTTCTGACAGGTACTTGAGTCTTCTGGTGGAGGGGATACAGGTGGTTGGTGCTGGTGTGGTGCTGGTGTAGTCATCTGGTGCTACTAAAATATACATTTGCATCACAAAGCTGCTCCCCTGCTTCTGCAAAACCAAATAAACCACGTGAACCAGGTGATGAGACTGAAAGCATAGTCTGAAAATAGTTTGAAATCACCATTAAAAAGTAATGGAGCAATTTTTAAGGCAGTGTGTTGGGTGTTTTCTTTCTCCCTTTGCATTAATGGTGTTGATACTGCAGATAAGGCATTCTAGTGAATTCCCAGAAGAATGCCCACGGAGAATGAAGGATATTCTGTGTTTGTCCAGGCTTTCATTTATTGTTGGCATTGATGAGGTACAAAGCTGATGACAGACTGTGGCCTGGTTCCTTTGTTCTGAGGCTGTGTAAATGTTTTGTTACCTTTCCATATTTTATCTAAGAAGTCTTGTAGCAGATCTGTCTCTTCCCTCTCATCTCCTGCACGGTGGTCTAAACTAACCCTTGAAATAATTTTACATCTTATATGCACGGAAGAGGAATGACTTTGGACTCATCAAATATGATCACCTTCAGTAAAGCTACAGGAAGAATGGGCCCTCTAATCTGTCACTTTATTGAGGAATAACTATATTCTGAAAAAAAAAGTCATTGGAGAGAAAGTGCTGCAGAATAAAAACCCAAAGGAGTAAGCAGTTAGGAAACTTTTTCTATCTTTTTTTAAAAGATAGAAAGTATTTTTTTTTCTCCTTTTCTGGTTTCTGAGCCTTTAATAAACCCACAAGTCATGGTTTTAAGCTTTTTCTTTTTATTTATTTTTATTTCTCCACCAGCATGAGAACTTGAGTTATCTTTTAAAATAAACAAAACAAAAATTCTGCAACTGAGATCTCTGGATTCTCTCAGAGTCCTACAGTTCCAGCAGCTGGAGCTTTAGGAAAAATATGAAGCTTGTAATAATAGTCACTCCACCCAAATGGGTTAAAGTTTGGACTTCCATGGGATTGCACATTTCAATTAAATGCAAGTTACAGTAATGGGAGCAAGGTCCTGAGGTGAATTCCCATTGCACATGTTTATTCACATGGACAAAAATTCAGCTGAGGGAGTGCAGAGGAAGTGGGCAGAATTAGGATGTGTGATTTTGAGGAAATTCATTCTTTGGTGGTTGTTCCTTCCTTTCTTCTTAGTGGCTCTGCTTTTACATCTGTCTTGTACCTCTGATTCACCCCATGGCCTTTCCTTGCTTTTAGAAATAGAGAATTTCACAAGTTCCCTAGCTGCTGAACTTCAAGGATCTTTTCTTTCTTTGTATGTTCTACCTTCTGCAAATCAAAGATGTTCTTATGATCTTCAGGGAGTGGGGTGGGACTTGGTGCCCAAAGGGTCGGCAGAGTTGATGGGGTTGGGGAAGGAAATTGGAAAATATTCTCTTGCTGCAGTGGTTCAGGTTCCCTTGTGTGTCTCCTGAGGCAGATGTTTGGTGTGTTTCTCTCAGGGTTTTTGGTTTGTGTCAGGAGCAGCTGGGGAGTTCCAGGATATCTTCTGATGAGCACACTTGTGCAAACAAGTTCCCCTTCAGTCCATAACTCACAGCTCCTCTGTCCCCCTCAGTGTCACCAGGCACTTCCAGAAGGTGGCTCGTCTCTCTTGAACATCTTTTGGAGTAGGAACAACAAAGGCTCAGCACACTTTTCTGTAAGGAGAAGAATTGTTTAGGCCTGTGATACCTTGGGCAACATTTTGGCTAACGGTAGAAAAGCAGGACAAAGCTGGTCCCAAGCACAGTGTAGCATTCCTGCCTCTCTTGCTGGAGTGAGGAGCTGCTGTGCTTCAGGCTCTCCCTTCTTCAGTCCTTAATGTCTCACAGAAACTCAAGGAGGCTGGCACAAACTCTGGGGTGGATGGGGATTGGATCTGTGGCACGAACTGGGCTGGAATTGTGTGATGGAGTTGGTGCATTTAATGTGCTCTGACATGGAGGTGTTGGGACAGACACCTGTAACTTTGCAGTCTTTTTTTCACTTGGAAATTCAGTAGAATTTGTGTACTTGAAGCGAGTTCCTTCCTCCTGCTAATGTGTAGGTGCTCTTCCTAACATCTGAAGAAGCATCATGCTTGTAATGAATACTCCAAATATTAAAAAATCAGACCCAATCAAGAACAACTTTTGTGATTCCAATGTAGATGGGCAAATAGGGTCATTTGCAAGAGTCCTTCTATCCAAACCCTTGTGGAGTTTGTATGGGTTTGTGACTTCCATTTTTTCTTTGCCATCTACCTTTTTGTGTGACAGATGCCTCAGAAGAATTTCCATTCCCTTGAGACAGACTATCTGCATAGTTGCTGAAAAATAATCTTGTCCATAAAGCTGCTTGTCCTTGTGGGAAAAGAATTTTCTATTTGGTTTGTTGTTTTGATTGCATTAATTTTGGTTTTTTGGGGTTTTTTTCATAAGTGTTTCCTTAGCGTGGAAAATGAAAAGTTGTTTTGTAGTTCAGAATTTGTCCATATTCAACCTTTTAAAAGAGATGTCTCAGCTCTTGGCATTTGTACTTTTTAATAAAATGAACGAAAAAAGTCTACATGTTGATATCTTTAAATATTGCATGACTGAACTTGCTGTGGGTTTCCTACAAATCCCAGCAGATATCAGAGCTGTAGATTAATCCAAGGGAGATGCTGATGAGCACAACTTGTTTACCCTCTCTGGTGCTCTGGATTTGGGACTTAAAATACTCAGCAATGCCAGCAAATACCCCACAGTTGCTCTTGAAGCTGCTCCTGCTGCTCTGCCTGTGCTCCTGGCCTTTCCACTTCCCTGTTTCCAAGACCTGCCAGGAATAGCACATTTTATATGATGCCAAATTTATAAATTCCTCAGACCACTCGGTCTGGGAGGAATGCACTAATGGTGTGGCTGAGTTTTAATCTGGGATGTTTTTAATTTTCAGACCACGTTAATTTATTTTGATCTGAAAATTACAAGATTCACTTCAGTTCTCCATTTTATTGCTTCTTTTAATACTTCTTATTTGCCTTTTTTTTTTTTTTCCTTAAACAATCAGGTCTTTCCAGTGTGCAGTCACACCTTCTTTTTCTATCTTTGATAACTGATGGAGGAGCTGTGTGTTTCAGTAGACTGTGAATCCCCTTGAGATGGTAAGATCAATGTGTGTATTCTGCTTGGTTTGTGTTACATATGACTTTTATGCCAGCAGCTGTTTATTAAACATCCAGCTAGGGCTACCCTCCAGATTGTTAGCAGCTATTCAGAAATGCTGTGTTCTGTGGGATGCAGTTTTAGGGCTTTTACTGTTTTATGGCCCCCTACTCACTGGAAAATAAGGTAGACTCCAAGCTGAGGGAGTGATGGAGCACCCTGTGGTATTTTTGTTTTTCTTTGACATAAAGTCTGGTTTTGGAAATTTCCTTTTTGTTTGTTCAAAGACTTTTATTTTACACTAATGCCACAGACACTTGTTATCACTGCTGTACGAGCTTCTCGTGCTGAGCAACTGACTGAAATTGGTGTTTTCAGCCCTAGCTGCTTGCCCAGCCTCAAACTGAATGGGAGATATCAATTGTCTGAGTGCCTCTCCTGAGTTCCCAGGAAAGAATTTCCATTTCTGGATAAGATTTTGGTCACACTGGAGTTCTTCATCCTCCTCTTACAGAGCTGTTGTCTGCATTAACTCGTTTCATACAAATATGTTTCGGATTTAATAATGTAATTATTGGGTTTTAATTATGATTTCTTCCTAGTGGCTGTCTTTTCTTCCCACCTGCTGTAACAGGGAAATCTGTAACTGTGACAGAGCCTCCCTGGCTATGCCAGCCACTCATTACCTGGACTTAGGAGAGGCTTCTTAAAGTAGCTGTAAGTCCAGCAGCTCCACAGAAAGGGCTGTGAACAAATCTTTGCTTCCTGCTGGATTTTTGTGCTGCCTTAGTTTTATCACAGGTGGAGTTGCTGGGGTCTTCCCCCCTCCCCCCAACTCTTTCAATAGGCCCTTTTCCAGCTCTTGATATAGCCTCAGCTCTGTTTAAGTTATTTCTTAGAAGATCTCGTGCTGTTTTTAGCCTCCACAGACTCCTGACTGGTTGTTGATGTAGAGGCTGCCTGCTGGGTGCCAGTCCAGGCTTCCCTTTGGCTGGTGCACAGAGACAAGCCCTGCTTTGTTCAGTCCTTTTCCAAACCTCCCCACCAGTATGGTGGGCAGATGGCAGAAACACCAGCCCTGTGTCAGTGAAACCACTCTGCTTGCTGGGGGGAGCTGGAGGGATGGAGAGCCCGTGGCCTGAGGGCAAAACTCAGATTATTTTCCTCTCTAATCACATATCCTGTTTTGTAATGATTCTGGTGGAGAGGCCACTATAATAGGTGAGCAGAACAATGCTGCCCGTGCTTTTGTCCTGCAGAAACTGCCTGTTTACAATACATGGCAGGTTTAGTACAGCACACTGTGACCTTGCACGTTGGGCAATTATTTCAGTGCCTCCATGGCGCCTGGTAAATGCATTTCTGTTCTCCTTGGGTCCTGTGCATGGGCTCATTCCTTCAAATCTGCATCAGATGACAGCACAAAGCAAGAAACACACCACTGGCAGTGGGGCAGGACAGCCAGGACATTTGGAAAAGCTCTTCAGCCTCATGCTCGTCTCAGTTGCAGTTGTCCATCTGCCAGTTTGTACCTCTGGGAGGTGGGGGAGGTTTCCAGGTCATTTTTCTCCCTGGAGAAGTTTTAGAAGCTTGTCATTGTATATTGGGTTTGTATAGAAATACATAAACATTGCAGCAGAGGTGATAAGAAGGGATATGCAAGTTACAGCCCCTTTTTTCAGAGATTTCAGGCCAATCCCTGGCCTCTGGAGGCTGGGAGCATATGTGTCTCAAGAATTGGCTCAAGCAAGGACTGAATTCCTTGAGTGCTTGCTGGAGAACTCATGAAAATGAGCATCACTCGACAGTGTTAAAGCAATACCAGCCTTAAATGTGCTAGGAAAAAAAACCAGTCAGGTTTTGTGTGGCAGGGCTGCTTCATGACCCCTCTTGGGAGAGGCTGCTGCCCTTCTAAACTGAGAAATTGCAGAAGGGTTTCTTTATCCCAGGACCTCAAATTTCTGGTGCCTAAGTCACAGTCTGCTACCCCAGGGCAAATTCCTGGCCATCCAGAAGCAGGATGATTTGGGTGACACTTTACTGAGACCTGCTGTACAAACAATTGTTTGGACTGTGTGATTCTTTTTCCTCGACTCTTCCTTCTCTTTAGGCATCTAGATATGAAAGGTGAAACTGGATCAAGGCCACAGGGCTAACAAATCCTAAGTCAGTAAATTTCTCTGTTGTACCACTGCCTCTATTATTTTTTTCTCCTTAACTAAGTTAAATGAGGGTGAAATCAAACAGGAAAAGATGCTGTTGTAATTTATTATCTTCCTGAAGACAAGCATGGAATAGTCTTATCCCCCTCTTCCCATGCTCAGGAAAAAAGAAAACAGAGCAGAAAGGTTTGGGTGAAGTCAGCAGAATTGTTTCACCTCCTGCATTGTGTGTGCTCCTCTGTATGGAACTTCATGCTGTATTACAGCAATTTACACTGTGGCAGAAAGCGTTCAGAAGGCCTGTTTGGAGTAAATGTTTAACTTTTGATGAATGCTGTATTGTTCTAGCCAAACAGCAGTACAAACATGTCACCTTTTGGTGCCTTTCCAGCGCGCACACCTCGTTCCTCTGCGCTGCTTTCGTTGAACTTGAACGAAGTCAGGGTACATTAGGTGCTCATCTGAAAGGCACAGGATTCAGCCAGCACTCTGCAGAGCCAGGTCCATCCTTGGTGGAAGATTTCAGTGCCCATGGAGGAATGAACTTGTCCTGTTACACATCTCTTCTTGCTGGCTGTGCTGGAGAATGAGTCCATGTCTCTGGGACCATCTCTTTGTCCGGGATGAGTAGAGATGCCATCATATTGTTTTCTCTTCTGTCCAGAGAGGACCAGAAGCTGGATTGTCTGGGTGATGCTGCTCACTGAAATACAGCTCTGGTGGGCAGAGGCTGAGGTGGGCTGTGTAGAACTGGGAGCATCCCTGAAGGTGTGGGGAAGAGCTCTGCTCGAGTAGGTCAGCAGAACTGAGTTGCAGTTGAGACAGGGAAAGCCAGGATGCTTCAGAGACCATAAAATAGAGCTACTGTTTCAGGGAAGGGAGAATGTTTGGTCTAGCCAGTGGTTGCCTCTAAAAATACTTCAAATATCATTTGAGTCAAAACCAGGGCAGACTATATGCATATTTACCAAAAGGAGAAAATGAACCACCAGGCATCTTGCCTTTCAGAACATTTCACTATAGGTGAAAAACATTGTTATTCTCCATGTCTGTCAAAATTTCCCATGGCAAAACTTGATTGGAATAAGCAACTGTGAGCCCAAAAGTACATCTAGACCTGGAAGCAAATGTGTGAGGGTAGCTCTGATGCAGAGGTTTCTGCTGTCTTCTTTTCCCTTCTGCTGTCAGGCTGTTGCTTCCTGTTTTCTGGAAGGAGATTGAGGAACAAAGCATGTTCACGAGCCATGGGAACTGCCTAGAGCAAACAGCTCGATTGTGAGGCACCAAAATGAGTGTTCATGAAAAAGGACAGGTCTGTGCTTTAAGCCAGAGCTATTTGGTGTGATCAAGCAATGCCCTTGAATAGGGAAAAAAACCATTCCTGACTGAGCACCCTGCACTCATGGCAGAATTGAGCCTGAAAAGAGGGCTTGGATGCGCTGAAAACATGACAGCAAAGATCAGAGCCTTCACCATATTCACCCAGTACAAGGAAGCAATGGAAGGAAAATAATTATGGAATTTCCAGCAAGACCAAATCTTAGTGACTTAGGGATTTTTCTTGTTCTTCGAGCCGATGAAACAGTGCTTCAAGGTGATTGGTTTTTTTCCAAGGTAGTAAGTGTGGTTTTTGTAAAATGACAAATTTCATCAGGACCAAAATAGTTTTTAAACAAAACTGCAAAGTTGTCTAGAAGAGTTTTACCTTTTGGTCAAGAAGTTAAAGCAAGCACAACCTTTTACAGCTCGTGTTTTCCTGGGAATTTGGTGGTGAATAGCCCACGTTAGTAATCCAAACCCTACACTTCTGCAGCAGTGTAAATACCACTAGAACAGGGCACTCTTTTAAGTTGGGACATTTTTATTTTTGGCTTTTCCTCCTCATGAAAGCAAGGCTGTGTAAGCATCAGTAACAGGCATATGATTACAGTAAAATGAGAAATTTCTCATGCTCCTTGCTGTTCTTGAATCAGCTGCTGGAGGATGGAAGGGGGAGTGGATTTATCCAGCTGTTGCATCACCAGCATGTGGCTGCTGCAGGTAGTGTGAGTGCACAGCCTGAAAGCATTCTCCACCTGAATTTGTGTAGGGATTTGCTAAGCTATTGAGGTACTGGAAGCTTTCTTCCTAATGTAATTAATCATTACATTGTTTAGGAATTCTAATTTATGGGTCTCTCTTTCTTAGTCTGTTGTGTCCTTTCTACACTTCATGTTTGCACCACCCACCCTGATATCCTTATTCCTTCTTCTGAACTATTAATGTATTAGCACATTAGCCATTACAGAACTGCTCTTTTCTTTAGAAGCAAAAGAGCAGCACAGCAGATGATGATCCTTCTCAGTATAAAGTTGTTGTAATGCTCTACAGAGTAAACAAAATATATCATAAAATACTTTCTGGGACCATCTGTTCATTTGGGAGGAGATGATCATCTCCATGAAAACTTCAGAACCAGAGGGATTATATACCTGCAAGAAAGGGTGTCAGTAGGAAAAAGGTATTATATGCTGAAGCTACAAGTAATAAACTTGTGTATTTTCTAGTTCAGTATTTTCTAGTCCAGATCAGTACTGGTCTGGCCACAGTCATTGTTTTCCTGGCCAGGGCTGGAGCAGAGTGACCAGGTTCCACTCCTTGGGAATTCCCAGCAGATCAAGCTCCTCGTTTCCATACTGAGTTAATGAAAGCCACTCCTTGTTTTGTAGTGGGAGTGCACCTGTGGTTGTGTAAAAAGGAAGTGTGTACGTGTGAAAGAGTTAGGGCTCAAATCTGGGGAAAGACATCTCCAGGAACCTGGGATGTGCTGCCAGACCTGCTGGTCTACCCCTCACTGCAAATGCCAGATGTCAGTCTTAGATCTTGTCTTTATTAACAAAAAGCTGCCTGCACCTAAACAACAACCCAGACAGCTGACCCTCCCCTCTGCAGTAACCCACCTCAGCAAGGGGAATAAAGTGCTTGTGCCCATCCATCCTCTCCAAGGAGAACTGGGACAAGCAGTGATGGATTTACTTCCTTAACAGACTTATGGGAAGCACTCAGGTGATGTACCTGGTGTAGGAGCCTATTTCTGAAACTTGCCTTTATTCTTAAAAGTACTGATGTTTCTAATTGTTCACCAAATTTCACTGCCTGAAAGTTGCACACTTCTCTAGTGTGCAAGCTGGGAAATGTGTTTTTGGGGAAGCCGGACTGGGCCTTTAATAATTTTTCTAGCTGAAAGAGCAGCAGTGAAACTGCAGCTTGGCCTCACATACGTGGTTTCTGCAATTAAGGGCTGCAGCTGCTCTACTTTTTTTGTCTGTGTGACGCAAATCAAAGCGCAGCAATGGTATTGCCTGAGGGAAGAGAGAAAGCTACTTGCTCGCTTCCCCATGCTGATAACTAAGCAGTGATGACAAGAAACTGGGGCAAAGGAAAGTTCAAAGCAGAATCTGAATATTATAAATGACTGGAGAAACACAGGTGCCTCTTCCTCGGCACAAAGGGGAAAGAGAACTGTGCGAATGTCAGACGAAATAATCAGCTCCCCAAGGGAGGAAAAGATGTTGGGCTGTAAAATTTCTGTGGCTCAAAGGGATTCTGACATGGGAGCAAGCTGGGGTCTGTATGCTATCAAACATGTTAGAGGCAGCCCCATTTTAAATGGGATTAATTTTCACCTGGGCACTTCAACCAACAGAAACCTTGATTGTCTCACCTTCTGATATGAGCCCCCTCTCACATGTGTTCTGATGTCTACCTGGATGGTGAGATCTGATTCACTACCCTCCTTTCATCACAGGAAATTGCAAGGGAACAGAAATATTAAGAGAATGATCAGCATTATTTGTCTGAGGTCGTGCAGCAAGCAGAGGAGAGAGTTTGGATGTCCTGATGTCTGGAATCACAACCTGCTTTCTGCATTAGCTTCTAAAATTATTCGTGTAGCCATCCCTGGTTTGTGTATTTGTTCCCTTTGAATTTCATAAGTGTTTATTAAAGATAAATTTTGCAGGTTTGGTGTGAAACTAACCTGAGACAACAGTTTACTTTAGGTGTAGGCACAGAGTCAGTGTGATTGGGATGGGCTGTGCCCAATCATCCCCAATTGGCTCCAGGTGTGCAGGACAGGTGAGCAGCATTAAGGGAACGAGCCCTGGAGTGCCCAGGGGCACTGACCAACCCCAGAGGGCACAGAGGGCACACAGGAAGCTGCAGCCTGCTGAAGAGGTATGGTGTTGAAGTTCTCTGAAATTGCATATTCTGTGTATGGTGGCTGTCTCAACTTTGATATGTGCTGTTGTGACATTTAGGCATCACCTAGACAGTGAATGCAGAGTTCTGCCAGGTGAGCTGGAGAAGCCCTTTCTGCTGGGTGTTGCTGTCTGTGTGCCCCAGCCCTGGCAGCTTCCTGGCAGGCCAGGAGTGGCAGGGCTTAGGGCATCCAAGGCTCTGCTTTCGTTTTCTTACAGCTTGGCCGTTTTGGGGGAGTTTGTGAGAGGGACACAGAATGACACCTGCAGTCCTGTATCCCCTCCAAACTGTGAAATTCATGATTTGAAATAAGACTCACAAGAAAGCAGGTTTTAGTTTCCTCAGGGGTCGAATAATGTGTTTTTCTGTCATCTGCACATCAAGCATTCAATCCATATCCCTAATCTCAGTAATGCCTAATCTCAGGCACAAAATGAAGAATCAAACATTGCACATGCAAATTTCAGTGAGCTGTGTTATGGAAAGTGTTGGACACCTTAAACTGATGCTTCCAGTCCTGCCTGTGCTACAGTTTGGACTTGTTGCCTGTGAGTCAAGTACAGACTAGAGGATTTGCTTCTTTCTTCTTACCTGCACCAGTAAATCCCACATGCTACCATGGAAAATAAATCCACGTCTATTGCAAGGCTGCAATTTAAGATTTCTCTCTCTTTTTTTTTTTTTTTTCCTTTTATTTTTTCAGCCAAGGCAGAAATAGATTTCAGGATTGAACAATTACCATCAGGCTGACTAGTTTACAACACTTGACTTAAAATAAGGAAATAGTTTAGAAATATGTTTATATGTTTGCTACTAGCAATTTTATTGGTAATAAAGAGGCTTGTTGAGTTCTTTGCTGGAAATGGATTTATTATCTTGGGATTTTTGGCTGGAAGCTAAGGAAGTGCAAGTGCTTCATAATGGTACCTTTTGAGCAAGACCCACAAAATACTCAGGAGCTTTTCAGTCACCTGGACATTATTGGGTAGCCCACAAATGACCGACCCACACTTGGAGTTATTTTTCAGTCCTACAGCATTATAAATTTTGACCTGTGGGGTCCCTTCTCTGTAAATGCAATTCCATCAAGTTGGTGCTCTGGATGCTCCAGTTCCTCATTTTGTTAGGTGTTGGCTAAATGTCTAATATAATACAAGCATATTTTCACAGGTCTTCTAATGGAATTTTTATTTAAAATGACATTTTATCTAATGTCATTTTAGGGTGATAAGGGAACGTTCCTTTCCATTTGACCCAGTTGTAACCATAATGGCAAGGGAAGTTAAGATTGGAGTTCTGCTTTTTTTGGGACTCCATTTCTTCATGAGGACAATGTAGAGCTTCAAAATCTGGTGTATACTGAATATTTATTGATGATTTGTAATATTTGTTTCCCAGTCATTCTGCTGTCTTCAAATTAGTAAGGAAGTGAATGCTCACTTACTTTATTATGTCAAATCAATATTAATATTGATCTAATAGTAATAAACTAATAACTCCTGCTGTAAAATACTTGAATATGAACTTCAAGAGGAATATTAAAATTTATTAGTCATTCCTTAAAGCTGATTGATATGCTAGGGGGTTTCATAGAAATAAAAACCTAGATGGGGATGCATGCAGTGCTAGCCTGATTTCAATAAATTTAAAACTTTTTTCCTGCTGTTAATAGTTAGGATAATTGGGTCTTAAAGACTTTCAACAGAGTCTGATGCTGACTCTCTTTCTTTATTACTTCCTGCTTCTAATCACCCTTGAACTGGATTCATCTCTGCCACAGACATTTCATTTAGCACAAAATTCCTTGCCACTATTTGTAGAATTTTCCTTCATCAGCAAAGAAACTCTTTGTGGTTGTCTTTTTTTGTGCTTGGCCTTGTGAAGTGTGACTGAATGTGCATTTCTGGAAGGACACGTGTGCTTTCCACTCCTCCATGGAGAAAAGGTTGTGTCCCTGTGTCAGCTGCAGCTCCAGGGTGTGATGACCACGTGCAGCTTTAGATTTCAGCTCTGTACAAATATTGGGCTGCTGTTAGATTCTGCAGCTTGTCTTGAGTGACATCTTTTATTTATTTAAAAAAAAAAAAACCAACCTTTTTGAGTTGGTAACTTCCCTATTTTTTAAAGATAAGACCCTGGCTTCTAAGTAATTGAAATTCTACTCCAGAGTGTTTTCTGATGCATGGATGAGAACTTGGACAAACCAGGATTTGGCCACTGGTTGTGAAAATGCTTGAATTACCTGCAGACTGTAATACTGTAATCTTGTCCCCTGGGTCACTCACTGGACAAGGCAAGGTCAGATTTGTAGGAGAAATATTCCCATGCTTGCAGTTCAGACTTGCTTTCAACAAATATAAAGACAATTGAAATGTATTACAAAATTGGTGCTAATTTTATGGGGTTTGAAATAAAGGCCTGTCAAAAGGAAACATTCCTTATCTTCTCCCTCCTCCTCTGACTGAATGACACCTGTAAATAGGAAGTGCAATAAAACTGTTCCTGTAACTTGCAAGGAAAAGGAAGAATCATTTTCTGACTCTGAACATCACTGAAATGAGTCTGGATTAGGCTGTTGAGTGCAGGGATGGGGCCAGGTGCTGCTCTAGGGTGTGGCAATCAGGCAACACTGCCAAAAACTGCTGAGCATCAGCTGCTCCTCAGATGCCATCCTCTGGCAGGGAGGACAACAGCTGGAAAGAAAAATGTTGTAGAAGCTGTCAGTGCAGCCTTGACCTTACCTGGGCCGTGTTTTCATCCAGAGGGTGTGGCTGTGGGGATTTGGGACAGTCCTTAGGGCTTGCAGCAAAGGCAGCTGTTCCTGGCTCTGCTGTGGTGTCCTCAGGTTGGATATCCAAGCAGTTGCACTGGCAGCACAATGGATAGTTGTGTTCTTGTGTCTCATGTAGGATTTTTCCTATATCAGGCATTTCAGTACTCAGCAGCTCTTCAGTTTAAGAGCAGCAGGGAGAATTTGAATGCTAAAATGCCCTGTTTTCTAAATCTAAATCTGTTTCTGTATGTCTTCAAAATAACTTTTCTTTTTCTCTGTTTTTATGTGAACTTCAGCTCAACTTGTTTTTTAAATTACTTTCAATATTTGGCATTTAACTTCCTTTTTTTTTTTTTTTTTTTTTTTTTGTTTTGTTGGTTTGCTTTTCCTTCTTGGATAAACTCATGGGCAAGAGCTTAGAATTCCACTCCATTCTTTTTACCTAATGTTAAAATACTATTACAGAAGTAACTAGCATTATCTTTTGGTCCCATATTTGTTGTTTTACACTTGAAACAGCATTCTTGGCCCTTCAGCCTCTTTACCAAAATGGCTTGGTGGACTGGTTATGGAATAATTGATGAATTTTTACCTGCCTGTGGGAGACTGGGGCTTGGGGTAGCTGGAAAGAAACAGGCAGGATTCCTAACTGCTCTATTCTTTTTAAATTATTAATATATTACATCTTGCATAAGCACTGAGCATGGGAGGAAAGATGTTTCAACTGGAATGTTTTTTGGCTTCTTTTTGTTCCTAGTGACAGCTCTTTATTGGCCTAAGGGGATTTAAAAAATCCTGTTATTCAATTCTATATTGGTATTAACCTAGTTCTGTTTTGTCCTTACAAACTAGTATCAAAAATACCCAGCTGTATTCAGAGAGTGGATTTTGGGAGCCCTTCTTTGCTTGCTTTGCACAGCTCTGGTGCCTTTAGAGGGCCAGGGCCAGTGGGTCTGGGAATGCAGGCTCACCTTGTCTTGGGAAGAGATTGTTTGGGTTTGGGGCAGTGCTTAATGAATTTTGGAAGCAGTTCTGCCATTGTCCATGTCAGTCACACTAGTGTTTGTACTTAGCTGAAAGGAAAGGGGGCTTGGTAAACTATAGATTGAGGTAAACAAGAAATACAAGCCATGCTGCCAGAATCCAACAGCAAGATTTTCACTTTCCTTCAGTACAGCAGGAAAAGTATTCATCTCTGACTTACGTGTCTCTATAAACTCAAAGTGAAGTAGTAGATTTATTAAGCTTAAAATAAGAATTAAAAGGAACTGTGGTGCAGAAAATGTGCTGCAATGTGTTTCTCCCCCCCCACCAGCCCCCCCAAATTTGTTGATTTTAAATGCATCCACAGAGCTATATAGCTTGTTTGCAGTTCCTCATAATTACCAAATGAGCTCTGCAGAGGAGCAGACAAGGGTAATCAGACAGTCAATTATTTACTGCTTCTTCTGCTTGCATTTGCATCTATTTTCATTTCCATTATTACAAGGAGTTTGAGAGGGTTTGCAAAGCGTGGAGGCTGAATGAGAGGTAAGAATTTCATTTGGCTCTCGTTTCTGATTGCCTCCAAAGAAGTTTTTTTTAATGTTTGCTCCCAGCTGTGCATTTGAGTGTGGGACAGAGAGAGGCAGGCAGAATTCCTCCTGCTGGTTCCCACCTCAGCCAGCGCCCAGCTCTGGAGTGCACTGACAGTTTTATTGCCTGTCCCTTTTTTTTGCCTGTCCCATGCCAGCCCCTGTGACACGGTGGCTCACAGGAGTGAGTGAGCACACATGGCTTTTGCAGGATGATGATAAATTGGTGCACAGTTGGGCCGTGATGGCTTCAGAGGTTACGTGTTGCCCATCAGTGCCCCGGGGCTGTTGGTGTTGTGTGTCAGTGGGGTGCAGCTGAATGCCATATGTCACCAAGACCAATGTCCTCACTCTTCCTCCTTCTAATGGGCACGGCAGACACCACACACTTGGAAATTTCCCTGCCTGCCTCCCAGATAAACACTGACAGGGCCAGCTAATTGTGTGTGTTGTTAAACACCAGAGCTGCTCAGCTGAAAGGTGGACCCTGGCAATTAGTGACAGCCATTAAGGGACTGAACAGAACCAAAAAAAAAAAAAAAAAGGCATTTTTTCCTGACATAGGGTTTGGTGGTAAAAAAATTAAGTGGGCTCTTGTCCAGAGCAATTGCTGCTTCAGTGTTAGGAGGGAAGTTAGGAGCAGGTTGGGGTGTCACAGGTTTAAGAGTACCAGATCATAGTTTAGACACTTGTTTGCAGAGACAAGAACACACATGAGAGTATGAAATCCCCCTCTTAACTGGGACTGAAAAACTGAATTCTTAAAAATGTATCATCATCATAATGTACAAAATTCACTCCTGAGAAGAAGTCAGATTGCAAAGTATATAGTTTAAAGATAAGGGGTGCAATATGTTAATGAATAAGCAAAGTGTTCTGGGGCAAAGCTTTGGGATGAGCACATGTGGGTGTATGTGCAGGGTGGAGTTTATTGCAGGGGTGCACTCCAGATTAGGTGAATTTTGGAATTCATTAATCTCTAAACTGACAATAACTTTACCTGCTTCTGCCTACATTTTTACAGTCTTTGCTTCCAGTCTTGTCTGGCTCAATAGATTTAATGGGGTTTGAGGTAAACAGAGCTGTTCCATCTGTTATTCCAAATGCTGGATGTTCTGGGAATGTCTCTGGTCATGGTTGGAGGAGCAGCAGTGTAAATCACAAGAAAATGGCACAAATACAAAAATCAAACAGATTGATTATGGATGCAGAGTCAGGAAAAAAACTATCCTGCAGTGACTGGCTCTGTTCTTTCTTGTTCTCAGAAGCACCAGAATTGCACTGTGGCACAGACAAGTGTTCATCCAGGGATGCTCACCCTTCCATTCACATGTGTGGCTAAAGAAAAGGGGGTGGGAAGGTTTCTGGAGCAGAGAGTTGCTGGGATTCATTCTTTACCCAGAGAAGCTGAAAGCTGGGAAGGCAGGACATCCCCCTGGGAAATGGAAAGAACAGAAACCAGCTGAGAAAGGAGGTGATAATTTCCAAACTGGGTCAAATGTCCAAAAGCCTCAGATTACATTCTCTTATGTGTTTGTTTGTCTGTGCTAACCCCTTTAGGATGTTTAGGGCATATTTGACAGGCAGGAGAGGGGTTCCCATATTCAGCACCTGCCTTGGATGAATGCTTGAGCAAATTACAAAGTAGTAAGAAGGGCCAAAAATGCATGGGCATATTAGAGAAACTGGACTTAAAACCCTATAGAATCTGAAAGATTTGAACACTGTTACAAATGCACATTTTTTGTAAAACTTTGCAGTTTTGGAACGTTTTTCTTTGCATGTGAACTTGCTGTTTAGTGAACTTCCTTTTCAGAGCATCCCAAATACAATCAGATATCTGAGTTCACTTCCTTTGCTGCTTCTTAGAAAATCTGACCTTCAGATTTTATCTTTTTTTTTTTCTTAAAGAAAATATTTTGATTTATAGTAGCTGATTCATTGCTGCATATTTTTGCTTTGTGCTGTTTCTGTTTCCTGCTTATCCTTCAAAGCATCTTTGTTCAAAGAAACCTCTCCAGACTTCAGGTGATGTGGGTCTTCATTGTCCCACTACAGCTGGTTAAAACAAAGGGAGGGAATAAATGTCCTGGGCAGGGTTCTGCATCAGTGCTGCAGTTTGGAATGGGACAGAGGAATTTTATTGGTTTTAACCACGAGGCCAGTGATGGTGAGTTGTGGAATGAGACCCTGCAATCAAAAGTGTGTCCCTGGTAGCTTTGTTTTGGTTTATTTTTGTTTTTTCCTCTCTGCCAGTATCAATGAGTGCTTTTGCATCCCTATTCTGGTCCTTCTCAGCCCCAGATCAGTTTTAGGGAGCTGAGGGAGTTGGTGGGGCACAGGCAGCTCTGAGCCCATGACTTCCTGAGGAGAAGAGAGGCAGAGGAGGGGGTGATATGCCAAAGCTGATTGCAGATCTGGGGAACAAACCCCTCATCCTCCCTGGCTGGTGAGAAACCAGATTTTTACATTGTGTAGTGATTGATGAAGTCAGAGGCTGATACTGAAGGTGGCAGAAATCCCACTCCTTGTCTCCTCTAGGGACTGTGGGAGCTCACTCACAAACCTTCAGGCTCAAACTGGGGAAAAAAGGTGTAAAAAGCTCTGAGCTCTACTCCTGCAGTTATTCTCAGCATCTCATCCCAGACCATGCTTCAGGTTGAAAATACTTCTGTCTGAAAGATACATTGCCTAATTATAATTAGAGTTTTTTGGGGGAGAGTTGGTTTGTGTCCTTGATTCAGTCTAATCCTGCTTCCTGCAATAAATGCCTTTCCATGTAATGGGTGCCCTGAGTACTCCAAGGCACACATCTGCTAAGGGAAGCCTTTCAAAGTCAGCCTAATTTGTTGGCTAAGTGGCAGATTTCTGATTGCAATCTCTTCTCAATACAGGGATCACTTAAGTAAGACAATAATCCTCTCTATTTTTTTTTTTTCCAAGCCTTAGGTTTGGGTTTTTTTTCCAATCTGTGCTTTAATCATTTTACTCCTTAATTCTTCCTTCTCCCTAGGCATGCTTTGGTTTCTCTTTCTTCACAAACAGTCACCAAAGATGATTACAGGGAGTTGTGTTGTAGTAGAGCTGGGATATGGCACTGACACCCTTGTGAACTCAGAAACTGCACTACATGAAATTGCAGGATTGTGTAGGCTACTCTGGCTCCAAAACAAAAACCATCTCTGCTGGATTCTAAAATCCACATGAAAATGGCAATTTTGGGAATAGCTGTCAGAGAATTGCTTAGCTGATTAGGGACTGTGTCAGCTTACCCACAAACCTTGAACTGGGACAACTTCAGCACTTGCTGCAGAGGTAGGAGAGGAGTCTCCTGCTCTCTCTTGGTGTTGTGCCTGCATCTCTGTGCTGATTGTGTGCATGAGGGCACAGAGACCAAGCATGACACAGACCCAGAATGACATTATTGTAGTCTCTAATAAATATCAAATGTTAAACCCTCCCTCTTTTTTTTTTTTCTTGAATAAACAATATTCAAACTGCTTTAACAGCTTTAAGGCTAAACCTGTGCCACGTTTGTTCAGCATTTAGGGCTGGAAATTTATTTTCTTCTTTAGTAACTTTTACAGTCCTCTATGTGTAGTTGTTAAGCTAAAACATGCCTGTGTTTCACAGATGTGTATTTAGCCTGTGTCACTTCACAAACCAGTGCTAAACTTTATCAAAATCACCTTTTTGGTGCCTGGGAGTTGTATTAGGCTTGGCTGGTACAGCTGGAGTGTCAGGTCCAGAAAAGTTCTATCTTAGCATTTTTTCAAGCCTTATTTTCAGAGTGGGTGGGTATGAGGAGTTCCACTTTGGGGATAAGCAAATTGAGAGGGGAAATAAGTTCTATTTCAGTGGATGTTTTTGTTCAGAATGGAAGCTGAGTCTTCCTACAATGCTGTGACAAAGAACCTTCATATATAAATTTATCTGTAATCTTCATATATGCATAAAATAAGTGAAATGCTTCCTCTGAAGATTTGTTTAACCAGGCACAACTGTGTGTGGGGGGAAATAGGATTGACAGTAAAGTGAACTGAAACCTTCCCACCTTTACTTTTGCAAATCTAGAGTAGCCTTTGGGATGTGCTTTCTGCCCTGGTACAGTGTGTGCTCTGCACAAACAGCTGGAGGAGACACCTGAGGATACCTCTTCACTCTTGCTGGTGCTCACATAAAATATCTGAGGGAAATGACTTTTGTGTGAGACATGGGTGTACAGCTGGGTTAAATCCATCTTTTTCTGGCTTCCCGAAAGAGCTGTGGATGGAGAAAACCTGGAGACTTTTTGTAAACCTTTCTTTCTGATGTCTCATGATCTGTTTTTAAAAGCAGAGCTAATTAAAATAATTAGAATAATATAAGAATAAATAGTAGATCAGGTGTTTTCTCACTCCAGGTTGTAAAAAGAACAAATTGAAATCTCTGTAGTGCTCTTTGTACTTTCTTATGAGTTATTTTGAAGGTTTTTTCCATTGTACTTCTATTTTTTTTTCCTTTTTTCCATAATAAAGTTTGAATTTGGAAGTGTGTGTGAATTGGAAGTAGCAGAGTTAGCAGTCCTCTTTTCTGGCTGTCTAAAATAGTGCAAGGCACTGAGTCACTTCTTGCCACTAATAAGTTGCGTCACTTTGCCAGGATCAGAATGTTCCAGTCTCCAAGCAAATAGTTTGAAAAGTGAAAAAGCAGTTGTTACCATATATGTGTGTGTGTGTTCATACCCAGACACACACACACTCTCCAGCATCTCTGCTTATCCTCAGGAGGTGATTGATCCTTCTGTGTGTGGGGCAGTTAAGAAATAATCACCACTTCTTTCCACTTTCCAGTGAGGAAGAGATAAAAGTGAGGGAGGAGATAAAAAATACTCTTATGCTCACAGCATTTTAAAAGCTGAGGTTTATCAGCATAAATAAGGAAAAAAGGTGGAGATTCCATGGGGGGAAAAAAGGAAAAAAGGTGGAGAGAAAGCCAATCTTGTCAGATGAATTTCTTTTTGTGGCTTTATTTTGCACGTTTGGGTTGTTGTATTCGGTTGTCAGGTGATTTCTGTCCTATATGGGAGCACTGTTGCAATGCCCTAAGGTAAATTCCACAAAAAGCCAGGTGTGTTCCTGCTCCTGGTTGTCTGCAGATGTTCCCTATGCTGAGCACTTGATGTGTTGAAAAGCACCATTTTTACGCTGATTATTTTCTGTCCATTTATCTTTGTGCTTTGCCAGCAAGCCTGGTCCATTCTGCCATCACAATTTCATCAGGATAGGTCAATTTTAGTGTTTTAATGGCTTCACTGGTTGAAAATGGTAGGCACAGAGTCAGGGGTGATTGGGGTGGGGCTGTGCCCAATCACCCCAATTGGCTCCAGGTGTGCAGGACAGGTGAGCAGCATTGAGGGGAACGAGCCCTGGAGTGCCCAGGGGCACTGACCAACCCCAGGGGGCACAGAGGGCACACAGGGCACTGCAGCAGCAGCAGGGCATCAAAGGCTGGGCTGGGGGACAAGGAGGGCAGAACTGCAGCCTGCTGGAGTGGAGTGGTGTTACTGTGTGTGGGGTGAAGCTTTCTGAAATTGCATGGGGATATTCTGTGTGTTGTGGCCATCTCAGCTGTGACATGTGCTGGGACAGAAAATTCCCCTCAGGTGAGCAAAAGTGACTCAAGTGTAACTCCACTGGAGAGGTGTGTGTGCAGGGACCCATGGCTGGGGATGCTGGGCTAAGGCAGGGCCAAAGCCCTGGGGATTGCCCAGAGGTAGCTCTGGTTTATTCTGAATTATCATGTTCAACCCCTGGCAGGGGACTGTAAGTGCCAGCACCCTGAATCCCTTCAGGAAGGGATCCCAACATTGCTGGATCTCAGTGCACTGAAGGAGTCAGAGCCCAGCACTTCAGGGCTGGCTGGGCTGCTGAGATAATTGCTGAAAGCAAATGAAGGACTGGCTGTACATTTGCTGTTTGAAATAATCTCACCAAGGGATGGTTTATGATTATTAATGAATAGCAGGGAAGTCTCCAATAGCTGTTATCAGTATGATAAAGCTGGGAAATCAGTGGAGTGACAGGTTACAGAGAGTATTGATGGCTTTGGAGGACAGAAGCTGAGGGCAGAGGCTGACACTGGTGAGGTTACTTCAAGCCATGTAGCATGGAGATCATTTTAGCCTTTGTGCTGACAAGTTTTGTGGCTGCTGTTGCTTTTGCCTTCTTCTTACAGAGAAGTAGAAAACATAAAAAGGCAGATGCCTTTTTGATGGTTCCTGTAGCAGGATCATTGAAGGGTGTCTAGTGACCTGCTCCTTTAAGAAAATAGTCTAAATGCTGGATTTCAAGGGAAGGTGATAATCAGTACAGACATTTAGAATGAAGGGGAGAAGAATCCTTTTCCCATAAGATAAAAATAGCAAACAATGGGTTTAAAAGCCCCTCAGTTTAGATAGAGACTGATCATATGGGTGAGTTCTATGGCCACAGAGGCAGCAGGAGAGAAGTGATGCCTTTATTTCCACATCCTTGCTCTCTTGCAAGATGTGTGGTGTTTGTCTGACACTCAGACAAGCTGCAGCAAGCTCACAAGGAACAATCCCCCCATTTTTTTCCAGCCCAGCACCTATAAACTGTGCATGGAAAAGTAATTTAATGGTGCATTTCTTCACTGTGATGTCTTGAACAGCTGAGCTGCCTGGATCAGCAACAATTTGCAGTGCTTTTGTGGATCAAGGTAAGAGCTCCAGGGGGAACGTGGCCTCTGAGCTGCAGGTCTGGCACGGCTATTTTGGGTCATGAGAGGTCACACATGCCTGGTATCTTCTAGCAGAGCCTCCTCCTGCCACCACAGAGCTTGAAAATGTTTGTTCTGTGCCAGCATGGCTTGTCTTTGTTTACCATTGAAGGGTTTTACGTGACACTTACATGGAGCATCCATGCCAAAGGATTTGGAGGAGGATAAGGCAGTTTGTCATAGCCCAAGCTGTTGAAGCCCCAAAGACTTGACAGATGGGTTCAGGTTAGATATACAATGTATATTGCATGGTTGTTTGATCAGGCCCTGCCTTAGCTGGAAAAAATTGTATGGGAAATTTGAAAACTCAAAAAGTTTTATAGGTAAGAAATACAGCTCCACTCTTTCAGCCAAATATGAGTTATTGTGGCAGCTGCCTGAATGAGCTGCGTCATCCCCAAGTTAGAAAAGTCTTTATGTTAGACTGTATATACCTGTTAATATCAAACTATATATACCTGGTAATATCAAACATTGTTTTCACTTGTCTTGTGAGTTTTTGTTTTGTTTTGTTGTGTTTTTTTTTCCTGGTCTATTTCCCAACCTTTTCGTAGGCTGTTGTCACTGAAAACTTTACTTTAAAATGCAAACAGATATTTCCCCATCGTTCCCTTTCAGTAGGCATCAAAACTTTTAGGGGAAAATATGAAATAGCAGAAGATTTGCAGTAGGTCACAGCTTATCATACCTGCAGTGGTTCCATGCAGAAATAAAGAACCCAAACCATGCTTTGTATTCACTACTACACATTTCTATTTTATTTGATAGCTTTAGCCATTTATGTGAAAATGGATAAAAATTCTACATAATTTCTGTGCATCATGGTGTCTTGCTAGTGATTTTTGGTCATGGGTGTCTTTATATGGCAGAAAGCCATCTTGTGGCTTTTTCACCAAATTTATGGCGGCAGATCATGAAGTATTTTGAGGTTTTTTTTGCTGAGTTTCTTCTGGTCTCACAGATTCCATTTTTTTTGTTTTGTTCCTTGTATAAATAAGTGTTTTGCCCTGGCCTCCAAGACTCTGAGCCTGCTAGAGACCAATTTTTCACAAGATATAGAAAGGTGAAAGGAACTGATTTCCTACAAGTTATGCCAAAAGATGGATGGATGAAGGAAAGAGAAAGGGAATCAGTTCAGCTCCCTCCATTCCACAGCTGAAGGGAAGAGACTTAGATGACTTCACCCTGAATTTCACAGGATAAAATCCGTATGCACTGGGCATGTAGGTGTGTCATGTGGTGATGGAGTCAGGCTTGGCTTTCCCGCTGGCACAAGGACAAGGGACTGCAGACAGGTCTCCCTGGGTAAGCCCTCTCCTCACATCAAGGAGAGCTGCTCCAGCAGGCTGGAATTGTGGTGAGGGAAAGGCAGGTCCTGCTTGTGCAGCAGCAGAGCCCTGGAACAGGGTGCGGCTGTGCAGAGTCCCCCGTGGCTGCTGCTGAGCCACAGGAAGCACTCGCAGTGTTATCATTATCATGGATATACACTCTTGACCCAAAAAATACTTGTTTTCGGAGAGTATCCTTGCAGTGTCTTTGTGGCAAAGTGCAGGAAGTTTTTTATTGTACAGCTGGTTTAAATTGAAACTTTTTGAGTATAATGGGACAGCTCTCCATCCCATCCCAGCCCCCAACGAAAGTTTTCATGCGAGAGCACATTTTCCATGACTCCGTTATTGTTCGAGCATCAGGATATTGCATAAGCCTCTCTTGGGGAAAATGGAATATCCAGAAGCAGAGGATGACCTGTGCCCACCCACAAGGGCTGCTAAATGCAGCTTCACATGTAGTGTCAGTAATGAAGAACATCAGAAGGAAAAAAGGCATGTGGGCATTTGAATGTTTTAATTAGTGATTTAATATTCACATCCAGGTTCTCACGCTGCTTCTGCAGGCTGCAGGATGTGGGTGGATCTCCCAACCTCTCTGTTCCTCTCTCCCCTGGTTTGGCATAGAGCTCTCCTTTTCCCTCATGGTCAAGTGAAATGGGCAGGAGAGATGAAGATAAGGAAGTGCAACACAGGGTTTGGGGTTTTGTTGGTTTTGTTTGGTTTTTTAAAATTTCTTTGCCGATAGAATTTTAGAGACAATCATTAAAGAAGAATGTAAATAAACAGGCTAAGGTGTTAGCTTGTGCGAGTTACAGAGTTTACTTTGGAGAAGTAGCTCTGTGGCAGTGTCGTATGACAGGCTTCATCCTAGACAAGGAAAGATTAATGCCTGGTAAATTCATGTAACTGCTACTGAGGAGGAGCACTCCTGTCAGAATTATCAGGAGTTTTGAGCATTGCACAAATTGAGGAATTCCAGTTCAGTGCTGTGGTTGAAGTCAGTGGCCCAGCTCATTTCAGTGTCGAGGTACCTTAATGTCAAGAACCAAGGGTTCTTCTGAATCCAGGATTCCATTTGTGAGGTCTTTTCCAGACTGTGTGTGCTCGATTTCCCTTTGCTGGCTGAACACCATGAAACAGTGCTTGAAGAGCCTGCAGTAGTGCTGGAAGTGAGCAGGACAGAGAGCAGGTTGTGGCTTCTGATCTCTGTATGGCCAGACCAGTGGAGAAGGTGAATAAAAATGTTCTTTGCCTGTGGATGTGCTCTGAGTCCCTCAGAGTGGAAATGAGCAATTAGTGTCTGTTTGCAACATTATCCTATCAAACCTATTGGAGACTGCCAGTTGAGAAACAGAGGGGAGATTGTCCCTTCCTCTTTTTGGAAGGTATCTCCTCTGCAGAGAATGTCTGACTGTGAGGCAGAAAGAGGAGTAGCCCTGATGGGTGCTATCTGGTACTATAAATCATTTACTTGAGATAAAATTTTGATAAGCATTATAGAGAAATGACCTCAGTGTTTTATTTCAGTTAATGTGAGCTGTCACTCTGTGTTTATTGCCCCTGTAGTTAAAGTTTATGGAAGTTCCTCAAAGGGATGCCCTTGAATCTGGGACTTGATGACTTCTCCCTCTACTGGAATTGGAGCTTCTAATGGGAGCAGCTTGGATTAATGTCACTTTTCTGCATGAGTAATCATATACAGCCTTCATGTGTCAGAACTCAAATCCACAGGGCTACAGGGTTAAAAGCCAAGAAGCTCTAAGCCAGTGACACAGAGCTCGGAGAGGAATTTGAAAATCATGATAATAAATGTTCTGAAGTTATTAGGAGAAGGTTTTTCACCCAGAGGGTGGCTGGGCACTGAACAGGCTCCCCAGGGAAGCAGTCACAGCCTGACAGAGCTCCAGAAGCATTTGGACAGCTCTCTCAGACACATGGGGGGATTCTTGGGGTGTCCTGGCCAGGAGCTGGATTTCAGTGATCCTTAGTGGTCCCCTCCAACTTAGGATGTTCTGTGATTTCATATGAATGAATGCACTTATTAAAAAAACAACCCAAATCTTCAGGGTTTGTGAGTTTCAAGCTCTGTTCCCACATGTCACTCCCAGGTATAATTAGTGGATTTGGTCTGATTTGCTCTATTTTCTTCTCCCAAGTGCAAGGGAAAATCTTGATGTAGTTCTGATATGGTCACTGATGGGTGTTTTCAAGAGAGAACCTCAGCTATTGTAAAACTTATTTAGACTTGCAAGCACTGAAAGTTGAATTAAGAAATGTTCAGCTTGATCTCAGGTGGAATTTCAGGACCAAAAAGATGCAGGTCTGAGTTTCATTGGTAGTTGTTCAAAGAATGGAGAACATCTTCATCAGACTGGTTTGCATTCATTCCATACAAAGCAGAAGGTGCCTCATTTCAAATGGCAGCAGGTCAGGAAATGGAGGGTTTTAAATCAAATTGCATCCTGCTTTATTCAAACTGCAAGGCTAGTAAAACGTGAGGGAACCCTGAACAATCTGAGGCAAATTATTTTACTTTATGAAAAAAATATTTTACATTTCCAAAGGAAATTATTTTACATTATGAAACCACCACAAAAGAAGTGTGAACAGTGACATTTCTGTCCTTAGGCACTGTTTGAATTTTTGAAGGTGTAGAGCCTGTGGCAGTGTCTGTGAAGGTCATACAGAAGTGCCTGTGTGCTGTGTTTCTGCAGAGCACAGTGTTCAGCTGGCACAGTTTGCTTGGAATACTGTGGCTCAAGCCTTGCTTGCTTTTATTCTAGATTTTGTTAAAATTGCCAGTACAAAAAAAATTACAACATATTCTTATATTTCTGCACAGGTATTTAAGTTTTCTGTGATGGAGGGGCTCAAAAAATTGCTAATTTAACTTTTCTGCATTTCCCTTATGGGTTTTTTTTTTTCTTTTTCTTTTTTTAATGTGGCTGCTTTGATGGCAAGCTTTATGGGGCACACCAGGTCTTTATCTCTGCCAAGCACATGCTGTACACCTTGTACACTGGTGAGAATCATTAACTTGCATATATTGTAAAACAGGTTATCCTCAACACAAATAGGTGAGCAGTCAGAGGGATGGAAACCCTGCAAGAGAGCGTGTTAAGGAGGTGGTTGATAATCCTTTTTATCAACATGATGGAATAAAACACTGGATACTTTGGCCTTAAACCAGATGAGCTCTTAAGAGCTCTTGACTGTGTTGAAGTGTTGAGCCCAGCAGTAAAAAGGGAAGGCCTGCAGTGATTGCAGTGAGGTTTGTTTGCCTGGATTTGGGAATGTGGCCCCTCCTGGGAAGAGCCTGTGGAGGGGGAATTGCCAGCCCCACCTCAGCTCTTGGCTCCTTTCACCCTTCTGAGGTTGGCCTGTTTTGCATATCCTAAAAGGATTTCTTGCTTTGTTTTCATGCTGTTTTCACTTGAATTAATCAGTCCTGGAAGTGGTAAAACAGTTGGGTTGCTGCAGACAGGGGACACATTTCTGGTTGTGCTCCTGTGGAATTCCACAGATGGTGAAGTTGAGCCAGATGTTTTCTAGCATGTCCTTCTGGTAGGTCAGGGGATCTTCCCATGTGCTCAATTTGTGCCACAGTTACTCATTCCCAGATGCTTTCTTAAAAGCATTGCTGTGATTTGTGACCTCATCTGTGCCTGTATCAGCCATCTCAGTTTAAAAACACAGGAGGTTGAACATTCAGACTGTGCCACTTAGGCTTCCTTGAAAAATAAATTATTTTGCCATAATGGGTTTGGTTGGCTTGTTGAAAAAAACCCAAACCAAACAACTTAGATTTTCTCTGTGACTTGTCTGTTTGTTTGTTATGACAGCATATGATTTGTAATCCTGTGCATATAACCTAAGGAAAGTCAAGTATGGGGTTTCTTACTCTGGAAATTGTTGGACTGAGAAGTATGCAGAGCATTGGAAATTTAATGGGAGACAAAGAAAATAATACAGTAGGCTACAGCGAAAAAACCTCCTTCCTGTTTTCATAATTTTATTATTTGTTCAGTAATGGAAACATGATGTGGGTAAGTTTCCCAGAAAATCTCCAGTTTCCTCACAGACTTTCTGTGAGGTAACTCGGACTTGTCAAAATCTGACCTATTTTCACGCTGCTGTTTACATGCAGTCCTAAGCTGCTTCTCACTAAAAGGAGTTGTTTGGCTTTGAAAGCTGATGAATAAAAAAAACCCCAAAAAAAAGTAAAGTTGGACTTGCTTACTTTGTTGCTTGAGTAAAGTAACCCTGTGATGAACAGCACGATGCCTGGTTTGGTTTTGTGTGTGTGTAAACCAGATATAAGAAACAATTAAACTTTGTTACCTCTTTTTCAATAAAGGACTCTAGCCAACCCCAGAATGATGTAAAAGAAGGAAAAAATTCCTTAGTGTGGGGTAGTTCTTCATGGCTTGGTGGCAGTAATTAGTAATATGGAGGGAAAGTACAAAGTGTGCTAACTCCAGAGCTGCAGTTTTGTAAGAGAAGACAGAGACACTCAGTGAAAAGGGGGAGAGAAGACCAAACCAGGCAGTGAACAATTGGTGATTTATCCAGGCTTTCTCCTCAGTAACCATTTGGTATTTTTCCACAGCCATGAGCTGGCACTCTCAGGTCTGAGTGTCCCAAACACTTTGCAGCAAGCTGAGCACAGCACGTGGCTGGGTGCAGGGCTGGCAGCCCCAGCTGGGATTGATTCTGCAACCACTCAATATCTTCCACTCAGAAACGCAGGCAGATCAGAGGTGAGGGAAATCCATGGAGAGCAGCTTTTGGTGCTCTTGGAAGCTGAGGAAGTTGGGTCTTTAACTCCTTTGGTCAGGTCTGTGTTCCTTCATTTGGTTGTGAGGGTTGGTTAGGTTACTGAGGATAGGATGAGAGTCAGCTGCTGTAAGACTGCTCTGGTGTTTGTTACAATAAACACTGGGGAGTTGGACAAGGTGCTCTCCCAAGTTCCCTTCCCGAGGCTCTGTGAGCTGTATTAGAAGCTACAGAACCTTTGCAAGTGTTAAGGCAGTCTGGTGATGGCTGCTGAAAAGGGAATATTGCTGTTTAGTGGCATTTTCCTCGTGGTGAGGCACTAGAAGGTCGTGTCCCTTCTCTACTCTGAGAGAGTCACTCCTGTGTGACTGGTCATGTTTCAGCAGGTCCCTTCTGCCCAGAGCTCAGACCTGCTCACTGCTGGGTCAGCTCCATCCTGCCAGGAGAACCTGCTGGGAGCAGGGGGAATGTCTTGCAGTGTCTTGTCAGAAAACTTCTTCCAAACCCCAGGGCAGCTTCCCATTTTATTGCCAATCAGAAGTCCTCTAGGAAAGGCAGGCTGAGGGTGGGTCCCCAGAGCCTGCTGTGGGTCCCTGGGGAGTACAGAGGAGGAAATGCAGAATGGAAGCAGACAAGGTTCTGCTTGTTTTGATGACAGCTGAAATGGCCATCAAAGGGTTTGTTTTTTCCATGACTAAAATACGTACAAGGGCTGTCATATAAACATGGGATGTCAGGGAGTCTGTGAGCTACAGCTGCTAGAACCTCAAAAAAGCAGAACTGGTCATTGACTTTGAGTGTAGTTTTTTTCTTTTTTCTTTTTTTCCTTTCCTTTTTTTTTTCCTTTTTCCTTTCTTATTTTTCTTTTTATTTTTTTCTTTTTTTTTTTTTTCTTGTTTTGTTTTTTTTTAAGTTTTTCTTTTTATCTTTTTTCATTTTTTATTTTTTTTTTCTCTCTCTTTTTTTTTTTTTTTTGTTCTTTTTCCTTTTTTTCTTTTTACTTTTCTGGGTTTTTTTTTTTTTTGGGAGGGGGTTCTCCCTCCCTTCCCTCCCTTCCCTCCCTTCCCTCCCTCCCTTCCCTCCCTTCCCTCCCTTCCCTCCCTTCCCTCCCTTCCCTCCCTTCCCTCCCTTCCCTCCCTTCCCTCCCTTCCCTCCCTTCCCTCCCTTCCCTTCCCTTCTTTTCCTCCCTTTCCTTCTTTTTTTCCCCTTTTCCTTCTTTTTTTTCCCTTTTTCCTTTTTTTTCCCTGTCACTGCTGACATAGCCCCCTCAGCCCTCTGTGTGCAGGTTAAATGTGTTTGTGTGGGTCCCTGAGCTCTCCTGTGCTTCCCATTGATTTCTCAGACTGCTGTGAAAACAAGGGAGGCAATTCCTCAGCTTTTTACTTGTGTGAATTAAGGGTTGGATGCAGAGCAGGATAAGAGAGAGATGCCACTTATGGTGGCAGTTACTTCTTACAGATGGACTCCAGTGATTCCCTCTTGTGATGGATTCAGGGAGCTCCTCCTCTCTCAGTGTTGGTGCTGTGTGATGATCAGACCACAGGAAAAACACCTGAGAGGTTACAGCAGGATTATGGACACTAAAACTGCCCTCCACTGTGATTTCCTGGGAAGGATGGGTCATCCTTTCCTTCCCTCTTGCACTTTAGCTAATCTGAATTGAAATAAAATCACAGGTGTGGCATCTGCATTGCCTTCTGCAAACTCAATTCCATGAAGTGCCTGGGGTGCTGGTTTGGTCTGACACCTGGGTTTGGCAGGGGAGGAAAGAAAATAGATGTTTCTTGAAGAAAAGCTGTAAAAAAAAACCCCTGCATTTCTAAGTGTCTTGTGAAATTGCTGCTAAGAGTTGAACACAATTTTTAAATGGGTTTAAAACTTATAAACCACAGATTTGAAATATTTTTGCTTCGTGTCAGGCGACTGGAGATGTGGCAAACTAAATACACAAGAGAACAAATTGGCCAGGACTGAGATTTGATCATTGTAAATCTGATTATTTTTTTCTTTTTACCACAAGGATGTTAGTCTTTGTGTCTGGGTTTTTTTTTGGTCTTTTGGGTTTTTTTTTTTAAATCTGTTCACGTAAATAAAAATTCCTGCAGTACATGAAGTATTTCATCTTTTTACTGGACTCATTTTTCCTCTGCCTATAGATATAAATAGAATAATGACGTCCCAGTCTCTGGGCTTGGTGCATCATTCATACAGTACATCTCCTTTCTAGGTCACAAAGCTTTCCCACTTACACTTTTTTATTAAACACTGTGACAATGCTCAAGAACAGGGGATTTTTTTTTGCATCTGAAAGCAGTGCCTCATTGCAGGATGGCAGTGGGGTTCAAAATAATGAAAATATGGCATTGGTTCAGAATTGTAAGCTATCCTGATTGCAGTGAAAATGTTCTTACTCTTAGGAGTGACTCACAGATAGACCATGGTGAATTTGAAGGGGCTGTTTCATTTTATTTGTCCTGTGGTTGTTCTTGAGAAGTTTTATGGAAGGGTGTGGTAGATATTACACAAGACCAATGAGTTTATGGTAAAGAAGTCTTCAAAGTGAATTTTCATGAGGAAATCATGATATTAGCTTTTATTTTATGCGCTCAGAACACAAACATGCTCACATGACTGCAGTGTAGCTGATGGGATTTTTGGTATCCCCCTGAGAAGGGGATGGCTGAGATGGCTGGTGGGTACCTGATAGCTGTGTGTCCAGCCCTTCCTGTGCACTGGCTGCTCCAGAATCCAGCAGAAACAGGTTCCCAGTAAATTGTTGGCATTTCTCTGAGCAAGAGGTTAAATCACTCCGAGGCCTCTTTTTGTGAGGACTTCATAATGAAGTTTCAGTAAGAATGCTTTTTGTCTTGTATTTCCCATTGACATCTGTCTGGGTTTGAAAAGCCAGGTGTGTGCTGAGGAAGGCAGGAGCCTCCCCTGAAATGGGAAATATAAACCTTCTCCCTCCAAATTGGTATAATTTTGAAATTAGGGGCTCTCAGGCAGAGATATGGGAGCAGGAATAACAGTTCTTTATTAGGGAAATTAAAAATACAATAAACAATGCAGTAATACAAAACAAATCACTGCCAGATTCAGAATCCAGCCTGTCCCCTTGTGTGTCAGGGTGGTGGCACAGTCCCATCCCAGGGTGGTGGCACAGTCCCATCCCAGGGGGCTCAGGGTGGTGGCACAGTCCCATCCCAGGGGGGCTCAGGGTGGTGGCACAGTCCCATCCCAGGGGGCTCAGGGTGGTGGCACAGTCCCATCCCAGGGGGGCTCAGGGTGGTGGCACAGTCCCATCCCAGGAGGGCTCAGGGTGGTGGCACAGTCCCATCCCAGGGGGGCTCAGGGTGGTGGCACAGTCCCATCCCAGGGGGGCTCAGGGTGGTGGCACAGTCCCATCCCAGGGTGGTGGCACAGTCCCATCCCAGGGGGCTCAGGGTGGTGGCACAGTCCCATCCCAGGGGGCTCAGGGTGGTGGCACAGTCCCATCCCAGGGGGGCTCAGGGTGGTGGCACAGTCCCATCCCAGGGGGGCTCAGGGTGGTGGCACAGTCCCATCCCAGGGGGCTCAGGGTGGTGGCACAGTCCCATCCCAGGGGGGCTCAGGGTGGTGGCACAGTCCCATCCCAGGGGGGCTCAGGGTGGTGGCACAGTCCCATCCCAGGGGGGCTCAGGGTGGTGGCACAGTCCCATCCCAGGGGGGCTCAGGGTGGTGGCACAGTCCCATCCCAGGGGGGCTCAGGGTGGTGGCACAGTCCCATCCCAGGGGGGCTCAGCCCTCCTGCAGTGCCAGCTGTGGCTCTGCTGGAGCAGGGATCCTGCACAAGGGGGGAGTTTTCCTCTGCAGCTCCAGGGCTGCTGGAGATGGGCCTGCTCTCCCTCTGGGAATGCAGGGCAGCAGAAAGCTGCTCCTCTGGGAATGCAGGGGGCAAAGGCTGCTGGGCTGTTCCCAGGGCAGATTGCATCCAGGTAGGAATGCTTGGCTCCTCCCCTGGGCAGAGCATCTCCCCATGGGATGGTGGGATTGGATCAGCCCTGCAGGGACACTCCCTGGCTCATTAACTGAAGTTAATCAATAATTAATGGCCCATGGACAGCAGAGATCTCCTGGAGGGAGGGTTGGCTGTGGGGGAGGTAAAGCAAACTGCCCCATGTCTCACAGACAGGAACAGAATTCACTCCCCCCTTTCCAACCTGAGACCATCTGATTCTTCTCAGAGCAGGGTATTGGACTGGAGGAGCTCTGGAGGTCCCTGCCAATCAGAATTATTCTGTGATGCTTTTGCCTGAGTAGGGTGGGAGCACTGTGTGTCTCTTGAACCTTCAGTATAAAGCACAGTGATGCAAAAGTCCATGATCCAAGACTAAAAGCTGGAAATTTTACTCAGTCATGTCACCCACATCTTTAAGGGAGGCAAACAGGACCTGGTTTTAACAGTGAGTTAGTCCAGGCAGTTCTGCTGAGCACAGATTGAAGCTCTGCTGATATTTCCAAGGCCTCAGTTTTGCATGACAAGTGTTGTTTTGAGTAATGTGGTGCCACTTCAGTGCATGATCTAGACACTGTTTTCATCACAGAGGAGTTTCCTGTGCCACAGTATACTTGAAAAGTGATTTATAACTTGGTAAGGACTTGTAGCCTTGTAATCTTTTAAAAAAAGTTTCCTCTCACTTTCCCAAAGACATTTTTAGCTATCAGCATTTTTAGTAGTTGATTTTTTTTTTTTTTGCCACCACCCCCATGCTAGCTGCACAGTAAAGTAATTTAATTGTGGTTTCTAAACAGATGTACTTGGAAGAAAACCTGGCCAGAAATAACGCATCAAAAGACAATTACCAATTTGTTATATATTTATTATGTAGCATCCTCTTTCTTTTCTTGCCCCTTGCTTGTCAGCTGAAAATTTCTTCAGGTTTTTTTTTTTGTTTTTAGAGGTGTTCCATTTTGGGCAAGAAGCAGAGACAGAAAAGTTGTGTGTGTGTGTGTGTGTGTTGTTTCCTTTTTTAGCAGGAAATCAATGGGAATATACATTACCCTAAGTAAGGTCCTGACACACAAACATGGCAGTGAGGTACAAACACTGATATATGAACACACACTGAAATGTCCAGGGGGTTTTTTACCCCCTGAGGGTCTAGAGGGAATAAAAACCCCTCCTGTTTGTTACCATGGTCTGTCACTGTTTATAGTGACAGCATTTGCCAAAAGTCACCACACTGCATTTCCTTCAGTCTGCTGCTGCAAAGCCCTCTGCCTTTTAGCTGCTGCTAAGGTTCTTGCTCCAGAAGAGATCAGCTACAGAGGATTTGGTGTGTGTATTTTCTAACAGCCATGAAAATCAACAGCAGAGCTTCCCTGTCTCAGTGATGCAGGATCCCAGTCTGAGCCCACACTTTATCCTTCAGAGGAAACCATTGTGGTAATTTGCTGGCAAATGCTCTAAGGCAATCAGCAAAGCACTCCTGTGATTTCTGCTAACCCAAAGGAAACCACAAGCCAGTCTGTCTTGGGTAGTTCCTGTGATTTTTCTCATACCAACAGCTGATGCCTTTTTTGTCCTTTTCCTGTGATGCTCCAGCTCCTTCACTTGCACAGCCTGCAGACCAAGCATTCATGTTGGCTTCTGTGAGAAACCACTTTCTGCAGATACATTTTGCTGTGTTGGAAAGTTAGCTGATCCTTGGCTTCCCATCTCCCTCACTAAACATGCAGGGCAAATTCGTTCCTTTTTTTACTGTCCTTGACTTGCAGACTGGTGGCATTTCCAGAAATTCTGAAGCTGCAGCTTGAATATATATTTTTTTTAAATCTTATCTCTGTGGTTTTTAATATTAGTTCTTTCAGCAATACATAAGCTATTTAATACCAGGGTTCTTAGGCTTGGCCTCACAGATATATATGACCAGTGTAGATGTCTGGACCTTACTGCCTAATATGAAATATTTTCCAGATGGCTTTGAAGGACTGGGCAATTTTCACATTAAGGGATGATCTGAATGCATTTTGGAGAGTTTGCATGTGCAGGCAGTTCTGGCAGTGGTAAAAGATGAGCCATGCATTTTGTTGATGGAGCTGCACTGTGCCAGCTGGAGCTGGAGCACCTGGGACATTCAGCCACTCCTGTGGAACTAAAAAAAGCAGCTCCTGTCTTGTAGCAATGATTGCTGATGTTTTCTTTTTCCTCTTGAGTGCCAGCACCAAGGGTAGCCATGTTCAGCAGGGGGACTTGTTTTAATTCTCAAACTTTGCATGGGCCTCTCTGTGTCTAGAAAGGCCCTTGTTGCCAGGAATGCACAAGTGGCTTGGCCCCTATTCAGTGTTTTTTGTGTCCACTGCACTGGAAGCATGGGTTATTTAACTCTTTTCATTCACCTGTGCTGATTTTGAAGGCAAGCAACATGCCATCATCTTCCTCCTTTGGAAGTGCTTTGGCTGTCCATTTTCTTTTCTCTCCCAGAAGAGAGATTCTTCTACCTCCAAACTGGATTTCGCAATCACAAAATCAATTTTCCAGACATTCCAGTGTAGTCTTTCCTAATGCTTTGAGTGCATGAACAAAATAATGCAGTTTGGAGAGCATCTTAAACAGAGATTCACCTCAACTCATCTATAAATTGTTGTGTCCTTGTTGTAGTAAAAGCAAGCCAGTTTTTCTTGTAAACAGGAATTTATTCATTGCTCAGTCAAGTTCAGATTCTTTTTGCAGCCAATGGAGGAGCTGCATGGCTTCCCTTTAGTTTTGGAGGGTGAAAATAAATTTGAAGGCTGCATGGATTAAAGTGCTGCAGTCAGGGGAAGTGGAATTGCCTTGGAAATGCAGAACTGTGAAGTGTTTTTTGTAATGAGGTAGGGAAGGTATATTCTTTCCTGAATGAACACACCTTGGTTCCTTATTCCCATAGCTGTTTGTGGTGGTTGTACAAAATGCCCTGAACCTGAGTTTCTGAAAATTCAATATTCAAGGTGCCTAGCTGGCTGTGGTTTCATGGTTACTTTATCTTGCTAAGTTCTGTTGACAGAATAATAGTTCTTTCCAACTATTTTATCCCTTTTATCCCAGCAGTGCTGGTGTAAAATGAAATCAGTTGCATGGAAAGCTGTCTTGACTCTGCTGAGCTGTGTGTTTACACCACAAGCCAGGCCTGCATAACCATCCCCATGTTGTGTGTCTGGTGTGCTTCAGAAATGTAAACAATTGAATGGCAGAGATAGGGACAGAGATAAACTCTGAACTGAAAGAAGGTGAGACATTTAGATTGCCTATTTGTAATGTGCTTTTTTATAGTGTTACAGTAAGGCTTTGGTGACAGCACTGGTGTCCTTAAGAAATACAAGGAATTGAATGGAATGAACCTACAGATAGAGACAATGGAATGGAAGGAACCTACAGAGAGAGACAAAGCTAAACACTGGATTGAAAGAAAGTTTTAATTCAGTAGGTTTTGCCTATTTATAATGTGCTTTTTAATATAGTTACAGGTAGGCTTTGGTAAGAGCACTGTGTTCCAGGACTGCTTTCTGACACCCTCAGCACCCCATTACTGGCTTTGGAATTAGCTTGTGTGCCTGTGCTTTTGTCACAGGTGGTTGATGTCTTATCTTGCTACTTTGGAGGGTTAAATTGATTTCTAAACTCGCAGCCATCCATCTGGGTAACTTGTTTTGGATTCTGCAGCCACGGGATGCAGAAGGGAGAGCAGCTTTTCCTCAGAGCTGCTGCTTTCTGTTCTCTTCCTGACAGGGATTTTGGTTGGGATGTTTCTTGGGCATCAGGCTCCTGTTGTGCCCTGAAATCCAGGGCTGCAGAGAGGAGCCAAGGCTGTTTGAAAGGGGCTGGGAAGCTCTGGGAGGGCAGCTCTGAGTGCCTGGCTGTGAAAGGTGCTCCACTCTGACAGCCACAGCAGAGCTCCTCCTGCTTCATCTTTGCTGAATGGAAAGGTTTAGCCTCCTCCTGGTTTCAGGCAGCCTTTGGCAAAGGACTGGTTTTTATTTGTGGTTTTATGCTGGTTCTGACTAGGGCACTCTTTATTGCTGTGTGGTTCTAGCAATCAAATCTCAATTTGTTCTCTTGGCAAATGCGTAAGGCACAAGAGAAATTTTATGTATATGTGAACAGAAATATGTTGTTTTTCTTTATTTCTTAAACCCTTGGCATGATTTTTCTGTATCTCCAAAGCTGAGAGTTTGCCATATATGTATTTGTTGATTGAGTTCATCTTTTTGGTTGCCATAATTATATTTCTGTGTGTCTTGCACCACTTAGCAATGACAAACATTGTTTTCTTTTGGTTTAAGCTCCCTTTGTTCTTAAAAGAGAGGTTATAAAACCTATTTACAAACCCTGAGGTAGAGAAAGATGATTATGAAAGAAAACCTGATATTTTAGAGGTCGATGAGACAGTCTGTATGTCTGTGAGGAAAGGATTGCAGCATATAATATGCACTCCTCTCCTGTGATTTCCACATTCCTGCCAGAACAAAGGGCATCTTCTGGGATGTTCTTTGGTTTTAAGTTAAAAATGTGGCTCTTTACTGCCTGTCTTTTAATACAGAAAGGAATTAATCCTGTTGGTCTTAATGGCTGGGCCCCCTTGACATCCCAAATTTGTAAAAGCCTGTTTCACTCACGTGCAGCACATTGCTGCACTAAGTCAGGAGCTGTTTGCAGTAAGGAGGCATTGTGAAAACATTTGTGGAATGTGGGTATTTTATTTGAGGATCAATAAGGGTCGATATTTTTATAGCTGTTTCTGCAGATTTTTTCAAGCCATACTTTGCAGGATTGGAGGGAGATTGTGAAATGGCTTGGAGAGAATATCCTCAAAGTAAACATCACAACACACTTGGGTTATCCCCATTAATAGAAATATTTAACAGATGGAGGAGACCTCAGCATCATGTACCAGCAATGATATGTTGCATTCCAAGATCCCAAGGCATGTCACAGTCATTAATTAACTGGAAACAATAACTTCCTTTGATGACAAGTAGTGTTTCCTCCTGATGAGGCACAGAGGATTAGATGCCTATCTCAAAACAAAAACATACTGCTCTTGAAAGACACTTTGATGAGTGCTTATTCTTTTCCATTTTCCCTCACTTTCATGTAAGGGTGTACATCACATCACCTCGTTGTGTGTTTAATTGCTTAATTGCATCCTCCTCTTCCTCTGCTTTGATGCTAGAGGAGGAGTAAATCACTTTGCTCAGAGGGCAGACAGATATTCTGCTGGTGTCAGTGAAAATTCAGGTCAATGTTATTTTCACAAAAAATTGAAAGCAGGAGGGAGTGAATGTAAGAAAGTGTATGTAAGGAGTGAATTTGTCAGGAGTGAATTTTCATGGGAAATGCAGCTTTTCTCTTATAAGACCAGTGACAAAGTTCTTTATATATATATATTTATTTATTTATTTATTTATTTATATATATATACACATATACATATATAGTATGTATGTATCTATATATATATATATATTTATCTATTTATATATGTATCTATATAGTAGCTTTTAGCCTAAAGGAAGGATATCAGCTCAAGTGGAAGAAGATAATGTGAACTAAAAAACCCCATCTGATGAAGGTTTTGTTGGGAAGAGGAAGATGATGTTCCTTCCTCCCAGCACACTGGGAGATGCTGTCTTTTGCCCCACGTGACCCCAGGTCTAATTCATCTTGCTTTGCAGCTGAAAGTTGAACCAAACAGAGGAAATGTTGTGTATCAGATGTGGCTCTCAGCAGAACACAGGCAGGAAGGAGCCAGCACCGTGCAGGAGGAGGGAAACCAACTGCAGCTCCCATTCCCTCCTCTCTGCACAGCACAGATGGTTCTCGTGATTTGCTTGTTTTAATAGGCCTTCCTGGGCTGCAGCAGGAATGTTCCAGCTGAGGAAAGCCAGTGTAGTAACAGCACGAAGCAGAGTGCCAGACTGATCTGCTCGCTTCCCAGGAAAAAAAAACAAAATGCAAAAAGGCGCTCAGCGCGGCGCTCTGGTTCGGGCTGGATAAAACAGCGGCTGTGCCAGGGGCTGATAGAGCTTGGAGGCCTCTTGAAAAGGCCTGCTTGAACATTTGTTTTCTCAAATGATGTCCAAATAGTCCCTGTGAGCTCCCAGTCCCACCCTTCAGTCCAGTGCTGTTATGCAATGCAGCCTTTGCAAACCTCACGCTGCTCTGAGCGACACCAACCTGGCTGTCACAGGGCCAGGTGGGCTTGTTGTCCTCTCCTGGTAGCTGTTTGTAAACAAAGCACTCTGAACATCTGAAAATGTTCTGGGGGGGATGACATGAAGGATGAGTTGTTGTTGTTGTTGTTGTTGCTCCCTTGCCTTTTTCTATTTTTTTTTTCCTTCCCCCTAATCAGGAGCACTCATTAAGCTCATTTTTGGTTCAGGTTTTCAGGAGAGCTGGTGTTTGATGTGCTGGCCTCAGTAAGGGCTGCCTTTGCTGAATAGGCTGATGCCAGCTGACTTCTTCATCAGGGTGAAGGGCTACACACACCAAGTGATCCATCTCACATCACAGACAGAGAAATGAAATTCAGAAAGCACAGGCACAAGTCGCTGATGTGCATATTTAACTTAGTGAAAATAAAGACAAAAAGAATCCTTGCTCCATTAAACAAACAAACTTCACTTCTCCTCGCGGCACTCAGGAATTAATTTGGTTGATTGAGATTTCAGGAGGAGGTTCCAAGTCAGGCCCAGAGCCAAGGTGGTGATCTAAAAGGTTGTTACAGAAATTATTTGGCATTTGCAGATCTTGTCAAAGCCATTTGTAGTGAGCAGGCCATTTATTTAGGTCCTGTACACCTCCTCCAGAGAACTGAGAGAAGTGACCCCTTCCTCTCAGAAGTCATTCTCTTTCCTCTCTCTGGTGGTTTTGGTTTGTTAATTTGAGATTTTTTGGTTAATGAATTAATGAGTGTTAATGGGTTTATTGTTGGGTAATTACTGGTGTATTTATTCATGTTCTCTTGTGAGATAGGACTAGGAGAAAAGTAAAGTAGGCTCAAAACTTTAAAAGGGTGTAAAGAAAAATTTATTGATAATAATTAAAAGAGAACAATAAGTGTCAAAACCTTTAGGATACTTTCCTTTTTATATGTTTTTCTTTTTCACTGATAATGTAAGGAAATAAAACCTAAAATTGTAGTTAGTTTACTACTTCTAAAATAGGGGTTTTTAAAATTTATTTTGTGAGATAAGTTTTCTTGTTAATGCTACGGAGACTTCTTTATAAGAAAATAGTTTTTAATTTTTATGAATAGTACTTTTTTGGGGGAATTTGTTATCAGGAAATCTTCCTTATTTTTATAAGCTTTTTTCATAGTTGTGTTTATGGGTTATGTTAATTTATGGGGTATTGCTTTAAAGATGAGTTGTTTAAAGGTAAAGGTTTTCACTATTTATTTCTGAAATTATTTTTATTTTGGGGAGTGTAGAATTTTTATTACTTTTCTCTTTTTGCCAAACCAGCAGAGTCTCCCTTGTGGCACTTCCCATATTTGATGAACCAAGTTCCAGAAGAGTCCAGTTTAGGAAAGAAGATGCAGTCAGAACTAGGTGTGTGTTGTGGTGGCAGGGCAAATAAAGTTATCCTGTCTTTGGGACTCTGAAATGAAGTGTTCCAGCTTCTGCTCTGACCCTGTAAAATCTTTACATCTTATTTGGGATATAAATGGGGAGCTTTTGGCTCTGGAAAGTTTGGTTTGGTTGGGACTGGATTGTTCTGTGTCCTGGAGGGGCATCCTGCATCTCAAGGATGAGAGAGGGGCAATGCCACAGCAGCTCTGCAAGCCTGAGGTTTGCACTTGTCCTCATGGAATGTGTCACCCTAACAAAAACACCAAGTCTTCACTCCCTTTTTCATCACATCTGGCCCAGAACAGCACAGTTCTTTCATTTTCATGGAGAAAAATGTTTTAAAAGCCTCTTGGGTTGAGGCTTTTCAACCCAAGAATGGAGAGAGGCATGAATCCTACAGCAGGAACTAATGATGGGTTATTTACCCTCCAAACTTTGAGGAAAAATGTGTGTCTATCTTCACTCTCAGTTTCTGCAGAACACAGCTGGGGGAAATCAGGTTTGTTCCAGCTTGGGGGGATTTTAATAATTAAATCCATGCTTGATTTTTCTCTTGAGTTCTTGAGAATGGGGAATATATGAACACATAAGTCTAGGAGGTTAAAAAAAGGACAGATGAATTTAAAATCGAGGGCCACTACAAAATGAGAGAGAGCACTGAGAGTGAACATTTAACAGCTCTTTTGCAAATTAACCTCAGTTTACAGACTCAGAAAAAGCCTGTGCAGTGTCCATGTGTGTTTTCTTTGTGGCTGAGGTCTGTTCCCCCTCCTGAAATTTTATGCAGTCCTGGACTTTAATGCGAGGAGTTTGGGTCCTTATTCTTGATTCCCAAATTTTAAACCTAAACGTGGATCATCTTCATGGGTCACAGTCTTGCTTTTCCAGATAATTCTGTAATGTTTTGGGCTCCTTTTTATCCTCTTTTTTGGATGTACACAGACACCTGGTTCTACTGCATTTTGATTCTTTTGAAGTATTCACAGTGAAATTTGTGTAGAGCTGTGGGTTTTAAATTGCTCTGAATTTAATGAATGATTTCCTATACATTTTTGATTGACTTATTGAAGTATTTAGAATCTGTTTAGAAATAAAAGCCTCAGTTATTTATGTGACTGGTGATAAGGTAAAGACAACAGTAAGGCATGAATTTGCTAAAGTTTGTCTGCCCTGATTTCATCTGAAATTGTTATGCTGATGTGGGAGAGCAGACATATATCTAAGAAACAAAGTGTTCCAGAATGGCTTTGGGATTTAATAGAGGGGTTTTGGAAAAGTGTATTTGCTGCTTTGAAGGGAGAAAGAATTGTGCCATCAAATAATGAAAGGAAGAACCTGTCTATCCTCTCCTGGTTTGTTGCTGAAGTCAGTTTCTGAGGTACTTTCATAGAATCTTCTGCAGTGGAAAATTCTTCCATTTCTCTCCATTATGAAGAACAGATCACTTGGAAGGTTATGTGAAAAAAAAATATTTTATGACTAGACTTGTGACATTTCCTTATTCAGTCATTTAAAAAGCATTGCTCCACTTTTGCATGACTGCAGTCTTGATGTAACCTCTTTTCACCTCCTGCTCTCTGCTCATGTTCCAGAACTCCTGTTCACTGGGTTTTCCATAGCATGGAGAAATATTTGGTTGAAGATGCACTCACCTACATTTGTATTTGGTAATGCCTTGCTGGTTGGCTCAGTTTGACTTGAGACTCCAGGTGTTGTGACCAAGGATGTGTTGTCCGACCGGCTGTCTGTCCCTGTCCCTGTCGGACATGCGTGGGGTGGTTCGCGTGGGACGGTTCGCAGGCAGCCCGCGTTGAACAGAAGAGTCTGGACTCCTCTATAGTTCAGTCTTCAGGTTGTTTATTAAAGCTTATCTCTAAGGTTTTTGTTCTGCCCAGCCAAGATCTGACCAGCAAGGCAGCCACAAGCACTCTCTGCCCCTTTAGGGCGGTCGCACATTCTTATACTGATAATTGCGTATGTGATATTTACAATTTTTCTCCAATACCCATCACCTTTATTAAACAGTGCACCTTTAGTATGAACCAATCTAAAATGCACACATCACAGAGAAGATGGATGACAAGAAGAAGGAGAAAAGCCACGAGGTCGGGCCTGAACCCTCCATCTTGCCTCCATTAGACCCCCCTGTACCAAAATCCTAAAACCTATATTCTATTCTACAAAAACACCTGCCCTACACCATTCAAACCTCAGAAACCTCCAGACCCTCATGCTTAGATAGCACGACCCTTGAAGGGTCAAAATCAAGCCACCAGGTGCTTTTGGCTACATTCCAGGACTTCTGAGCCCCTCAAGGGGTCTCCCTGGGACTCAGAGCATCCGAGGTGATGCGCTGAGTTCCCACAATGTGTGATTCCTTTTGTACTCTCAGGAGATAAATCTTTCCTCCTAAAACAAATCAACAGGAGCAACATCAGCTCTCCTCAAGCTGTTTGCTGGCCCCTCTGAGCCTTGCCTTTTGCACTCATGTGCAGTTCTAGCCCTGGATGGGGAGCAGTGACAGATGCTGAGCAAACCAACCAGTGGGACTCCTCTTGCTGCAGCAGCCTGGTGGTGTGTGTTCAAAGGCACTGGGAAATGTGCAGATCTGTGTCAGGGACACCCCTGCAGCTCACTCTGGGCTCCAGCTTCCTGCCAAAGCCCTGCACAGTGATTGCTGTGCTCTTAACCCTTTCTTTTCAGCAGTTGGGGGTAATTCTGCAAAAATCTGAAATGTCTGCTCCTCAATGCTCTGCTTCCCTAGCAGCAGATTTAAAAAAAACACAAAAACAAAGAAGTCCAAACCAAAACAAAAAAACAAACCAACCAAACAAAAACCAAAACCAAAAAACAAACAAATAAAAAAACCCATCCCAAACCACCAAGTTTTACTGGTGATTTATCTACTCAGCTGCATGCTAGAAACATTTAATTATAGAGGAAGTAACAAAATAGATTAAGGAACCTCCATGCAACTTATTTTCCAGAATGTTTTTTCCCGATGTATCCTAACTTAAAGGGGGGAAAAATGACTCAAAGGCAATCTTGGCCTCAGGAGCAAAAGTGCATCTTGCACTGCTGAGAGTTGCTCATAAATTGCTGTATACATGTCACTTGGTCTCTGTCTGCTTGGCTTAATTAAAACCCTGGAATGTTTGCTCAGGAGATAAGGACGTTTCTGGGAGTTATTTAAATTAGCAAGTACTCTGCTTACTGTCATTTCCCCCAGCCCCCTCCCCTCTCCTCCCAGCATGCAGCAATAAGTGATTTATGGCTGAAGAATAAGAGTTCAGTCACAGATGGTCGGAGGTAAAGCCTTTAAGTGGATGCTGAATCTCTTGGCTGTTCATGTTAAAAGTGGTGTGGGGGTGTTTCTTTTGTATTTTTCTTTTTTTAAAAAACTCCACTTCTCTCTCTTTTGTCTGAAACTTTGGGTCTTGACACGAGCAAGACGTTTTTTTGTAGAGGAAAATCAACGTGAAGTTGTAGATTGTCTAAAAAACATGTTTGAATGTAGTGTTAGCAATTGGAATAGGATGAATAATATGAAAATGTTCCATCTAGTATTTGGATTGTTGTTGTTCCCATTTGCTTTCCAGAGTGTATTTAAATTTGTTTTTGTTTTTTTTTCCATTTCCTTTGTTTGGAATATTCAGCGAGTGTTTGTATTTTTCAATTTCTTAGATTTTACTGCTGCAACTGTGGAATTTATTTTGGCCTTTTAGATATGAGTGACTTGATATTTTCCCTGTCCTTGTAAGGCATCCCATTGCTCAACCTCTGTGAAGCAAAACATCTTTTAATGTGTCCTGATCACCACCAAGGGCAATGGGAAAAGACTGCTACATCACTTGCTTTCATTTTGTGAGTTCTTGCAAAAATTTAATTTGAAAGAAAAAAAAAAAAATACAGATTGGAAAGGCTTCCTGCATGCCATAAGGGACCCTTTGTCTCAAGAGGTTTACAGGTTTATGGAAATGTCTGCTGCCTAAAAAATGTGCAGAGCCCAGGCACCAAATATTTAAGGTTTCTGCCATATTTTCCATACCTGGTGGCTTGGAGTAAACCAAAGGCTACAATTTAATTCATTGGTGTGGGTTTTGTGAATTCAAACTTCATTTGTAAAAATCTACTGTTCTCACTAAGGTTGGCTGTATGAAATATTTTCATAATTAGAATAATTATGAAAAGAATAATTAAGAATAATTTTCATAATTAGACATTTTCTGGAAGGCAGGTTCTTATTAACCTGTAATGGTGTGTAGTGAAAAGCACATTGACAGCAGGGAAATACAGATCTTTTCCAAGTAGCCAGAGATGGGGGATATTAATCAGAATTTTTCATTCTTTTTCTGATTGTTATGTACAGGGTCTGATATCTCAGCTGGGCTCTTTTTGCTGAGTTGTCTTTATACCCCTCACTTTTCCAGCTTGTCCTTCCCCGCTGTCAGATGGCAAATGCATTATTTCATGCATTTCAGTGCATTATTTCAGTTCTCCAGGGTTGTTCTCTCCCTTTGGAGGGCAGGCTGCTCTCCATTGCCCATGTGGTGCTCAGAAATTGATCTGCACTCAGTCAGGGAGCAGCAGATGTGGGTGGCAGAGGTGACAGTCCCATCACTTGGGAATGGGGGCAAGGAGCAGCATGGCTTTGTGGCCAGGCTGCCTGCTCAAGCAGCCGGTCACCTCCCAAAAGTCACTTGCTTGAGGTACACAGAAGAGTTTTCTGAGATTTCAGTGGTGTGTCTATCCAGTGAAAGGTTCTGAGGGCCTTTTCTGGAAGAGAGAAGGGCCAAGCAGGAGGACGAGCAGCCAGCAATGTGGATTGGTGCAGTTGATTTGAGCTGGCTCATGGCTCAGCTTTTCCTCATCCTGAAGGTTGCCTTTACCCTGCTTCCATCCTGCTGGGTTTCCTCTTCCATCATCACGTGTGTGGATAACACCACCTTGTTTCCAATGGCTTCATTTTCAAAGTTTTTCTCTTTTTTAGGTTTGAACGGTGTTCCAGCCCTGCTAGGGTCTGTGATGCCAATCCTGCAGTGGAGAGGGGGAGGATGAGGGAGGAGGAAGGCTGTGCAGGTGCAGATGCACAGGGAGAGCAATGTGGATTGGTGCAGTTGATTTGAGCTGGCTCATGGCTCAGCTTTTCCTCATCCTGAAGGTTGCCTTTACCCTGCTTCCATCCTGCTGGGTTTCCTCTTCCATCATCACATATGTGGGTAACACCACCTTGTCTCTAATGCCTTAATTTTCAAAGTTTTTCTCTTTTTTAGGTTTGAATGGTGTTCCAGCCCTGCTAGGGTCTGTGATGCCATTCCTGCAGTGGAGAGGGGGAGGATGAGGGAGGAGGAAGGCTGTGCAGGTGCACAGGGAGAGCAATGTGGATTGGTGCAGTTGATTTGAGCTGGCTCATGGCTCAGCTTTTCCTCATCCTCAAGGTTGCCTTTACCCTGCTTCCATCCTGCTGGGTTTCCTCTTCCATCATCACGTGTGTGGATAACACCACCTTGTTTCCAATGGCTTCATTTTCAAAGTTTTTCTGTTATTTTTGGGTTTGAACGGTGTTCCAGCCCTGCTAGGGTCTGTGATGCCAATCCTGCAGTGGAGAGGGGGAGGATGAGGGAGGAGGAAGGCTGTGCAGGTGCAGATGCACAGGGAGAGCAATGTGGATTGGTGCAGTTGATTTGAGCTGGCTCATGGCTCAGCTTTTCCTCATCCTGAAGGTTGCCTTTACCCTGCTTCCATCCTGCTGGGTTTCCTCTTCCATCATCACATATGTGGGTAACACCACCTTGTCTCTAATGCCTTAATTTTCAAAGTTTTTCTCTTTTTTAGGTTTGAACGGTGTTCCAGCCCTGCTAGGGTCTGTGATGCCATTCCTGCAGTGGAGAGGGGGAGGATGAGGGAGGAGGAAGGCTGTGCAGGTGCAGATGCTCAGGGAGATTACTGCAGAGCAGCTGGCTCAGGCAGCACTGAGGTTGTGCAGAGCTGAGGAGGCAGCCAGCTTGAGAGGAGTGAGTGCAAGGCTGCAGCAGGGAACAGAGAGACAGCAGATCCACAAAGCAGCTTGGATGAAGTCCACAGGGAGCTTTAAGGATATTCCTTCTGCTGGGTCAGGTTTCTTTCCACACAGATGTTGTGTTAGCTCTTGCATTGTCATTGTGTTGGACCCCTTCAGTGTGACTAATGTTGCACAAATTTCAGATCTTTTCGTCCCCATGAATATTCAAATGCAAGGAATAAGCCTTGAAAAGTTTTCTCTATTTCTTGTCCTTCTACTACCCTGAAGTAAAATAACTTTCCCTGCTGGATTTTAAAAGATTGAGTGGGGAGTGAGTGTGCTTTCATGTGCAAATGAAAATTCACTTACGTGCTTTGCATATCCAAGTCCAGAACTGTAAAAAAAAGAAAAAAAATCAAGGGTTTTGTTTTTTATGTTTTTTAAATAATAAGGAGAGAGTCTTCTGAACTTCCTTGCTGTTTTCTGTGATTGCTGCTTTAACTCTTCAGTGAGTTAAAGGGCTGGGAAGAGACTGTGGGCATGACTGTGTAAACTTTATGATAATGCCTCATAAACACCAGCTCTGTGAAAAACCCCCAATGTTTCTGCTTCCTGTGCTTCCCTGTCATTCCCTTCTCCTAGCAACAGCCAATTTGGGCAGTGCCTTTTGGTGTTCCAAGGTGTTTGGACAAGGTGCATCCAATGGCCAGCCCTGGCTCAGTGTAACTAGCCAGAGCTGCGAGCACATGCTGATTTCTGAGAGCAATTAAACCAAAACCCTTCCAGAGGAGCAAGGATCTGTCAGCAGAGCTGTAGCCCGTGTGTAATTCCTACAAATCTGTGAGTGGGAAATGCCAGTGCTTATTAGGCCATGCATTAAATATCATTGAACAGATGTGCAGAGAGCCTTTCATTCACAGAGCTGCTAGCAATGAATGGGGTTTTATGCTCCCATTCTACATTTTTAAGTCAAGTGTAAAGATATGTTTGAAAAGGAGAAAGAGTGTTAAGTGCACCCTGCTGCCATTCATGTTCAAAGACAGTGGGTTTGTTCCTCCAGTATATAAAATTAATTACACTGGGAATGAGGATTTAACAATTTAGTCTCAGGTTGTACAGAATATGAAAATACATGGTGAGTATTGTTTGTTTGTGATGAAATATATGTACATTTTGATGAAATATATGTACATTTCTCATGTGACAGAGAATTTTTCAGAAAGAGCAGTTCTTGAGCTCTAGCCTTGCCATTTCCCAAGGGCTGTGTTATCTTTGCTCCTTCAATATATGTGTTTTAATAGGATTGCTTTTAAAGGGCTGAGAAGGCTGCAAGGTAAATCAGGTGTTGTGCTCTTGTCCTAAATCCCCTTCAGAACCCTTTCATTCCTCTCCTCCACTTCCTTTCCCTCAGTTCTCTCCTTGTTTTACACCAATGTGAATTCCCTTCAGGGGTTCCCTGTCACTCTCTCCTGCCTACAGAAAAGTCCTGTCTGACTTAACCTCATCCTCCTGCTCACTCAGCTCACCTTGTATGAAAGGATTGCACTGGAGATGCCTGTGGAAGGTCACACAGGGGGACTCTGATTTTCTCATGGGTGCCCTGAACAAAGGGTTTGTGCATCTCAGATCTCAGCCTCTTTGTACCTTTGTTGACATTAAAATGTTAAAATGTACAGATAAATTTATCATGTTATGTGTGAGCTTCTTGGCCTCTCTCATGATGGTGGTGGTCTGGGTTTTACAAGAAACAAAAAGTTTGGGATTTGTTGGATTTTGGCGGGGGGGGGTTGTATTTTTTTTTTTTAAGAGAGAGAAAAGCAAAAAGGGTTGGAAATCAGTAAGATACAGCATTCTTGAGAACCACATCCAAATTTTAGGGCTTAGGAAGAGACCTTCCCAAAGACTAAGGAGATCTGGTAATAGCTGCTTGTCAGGGAGCTCTTGGAGCATCCTCTTAGCCATCTGATACCAGCTGGGCAAGGCAGCCTGAACTGAAGCAGCAGTGAGCTCTTCAGGGACTTGCCCATGCCAGAAGTGTGGCTTCACAAAGTCCAACCATGGAGAGACTTAGCCTTTAAAAGCATTTCCCTTTTTGGTTTAATTTATCATTAATTTTTAAAGAATGGTGTTGAGTGCCTGCATTTTGGACACCAGTGGAAAGGAAAAAAATCATTAGGAGAAAAGAGTAATTTTGAGGTGCCTTCATTCATCTGCCACCATGTTGTTCCTGTCTAGGTTTCATATCGTGCCTCCTCTTGGCCTTAAGTGTGTTTTGTAAGGGGGAGTGTTGAATCAATATCACTTTCTGTAACCTAGACAGCACTTAGGGGTGCTTTCATTTTATTCCTTTTTTATTTGGTTTAATTTGGTTGACTTGCACGCTCTGTTTTTATCTAAGTCACAAAGACTTTTGATATCCCTTTCTAAATCATTGTGGTTGTGCTTATTCTTGTTGTCTCTTTGAAAAAGCATGAGAAACATGAAGTTACTAAGTTGGCTGTGCTTTGGGTGGAGTTGGACCAGATGAACTTCAAAGGTTCCTTCCAACCTCAGTTACTGTATGCTTAAAAAATATTTTAATTAAAGATTCATGTGGGGTTTTTTGAGCTTCCCTCTTGGTATCTTCACTGTGCAGCACTTTTGAGACAAATCATTTTGAAACTCAAGATAAACTGTCTTTTCATGTTCCTCTGGGTTTTTTATGTTGGCATCAGCAGCTGTGTGGGCATCATCTGGGAGTGAAGTCTTTTAAGGCTTCAGTGGCATCTGAAGCTGACTTGTGCAAAGAAAAGTTTGGTTAGTGGAGTGCCGTGTCCCTTCTGTCACCCCGTCACAAATGTTTAAGGAAATGAGGAGAACTAACATGATTTGAGCATTTTCAGCCAAGGAATTAAAGACAACAATAGGATGAACTCTAGAAATACCAAATGAGCTAGGTAAAGAATTTCTCAGACCTGATCTCAAAACAGAATTTGTCACTTGTGTTGAAATGTTCAATTACGTTTCACTTTTAAAAGATTCATAGAAATGTATGTTAGCCAAAAATGACATAAAGCTTTATTTTGAGAAGAACCTGCTCTTGGGGTTGCTTTGAAAAGTTGCTGTTTCTTGGCCTAAGACAATTCCTGCTCTCCCCAATTCCCTTCTTCATTTTTACTGAACCACGAAGCCAGAGAATTTCGTTACTCATTTAGCTCAGCCTTCGAGCTCTCAGCATGCCTATGTTAACCACATAATTGGGCATTTCAGAATGCTGGCCAGATTAATTGATCACTTCAAATATTATCCCGTTTCAACTGCACTTTACATCAAACTTATCCCTCTGAAATAATGTACTGTTTCCTGAGACCATGGTTCATTTGAGATTGAGAGTGCTTTGGAAGCTGAGAGGAAGGACACTTGATTGGGAAGGAAGGAGGGACTCACGAGGGCAGGATAATGGGCTAACAAAAAACCATCTGGATCATCCTGCTTTCAGGACCCAGTCATCTTAAAAATCTTAGGTCTGGAAAGGACATGTGGTGTGATCTGTTCCAATTCTTCCCTGTCATGGACAAGTGTGTTATGCATTCCTCTTCATAAAGCAAACAAGTTCCTAATTCCTGACTTAGTGAAAAAGCAGGGAGCTCTGCTAGCATTGCAGTGCTTTTAGTCTTTGCTTGGAACTTTCCTTGGAGCTGGATTACTCTTAGCTCCAAGAGGAATTTTTATTTGGCAATGGCTACTCCTAATCTTTTCATCTGTCTATGGTTGAGCCTTTGGTGGGAGGTACTCATCAGGCTGTGTGTTAAATTCCACTAATTTGTCCTATGCCAACAGAAATTGCTATGGCTTTGTCTGGTTCTTATTATTTCAGATTAATGGCTCTTTTTTTTTTTTTTTAGGGTCTGTTTTATGTTCATTCTGTTGCAAATTCAATGGAAAGAATGTCTCAGGGCCAAGGGAATGCATGTCAAGTAGCAGCAGTAATGGAGAGCAGGGTCTCAAATGGGGACACTGGTGGTCTGAAACGTGACTAACAGCTTCTCACTTGCATTTTGGTAAACCCACTACAGGGTCAGCCCTGCTGAAAAGTGGCACCAAAAAGTAGCAGCAGGGGCTGGGATGATGTCCTTGGGATGCATGAATGGGCTGGGCAGGTTTGAGTGCATGCCTCTCCCCAGGCAGGGACAGTGCTCAGCCACTTGTGCCAGCCTCCACCAAGTGAAGGCTGAATTTAAACAGCAGGGAATGTGACAAAGAGAGCTGGGAAGTCTTCCCTGAGAGTGTTCAAATGGCTCATGGGCTGGTCAAAACGTGCTGTTGATTCAATGTTATTGGAACTGGGAGTTTTAAACCACCAGGGTGTTGCTACCACTGCTTGTAAAGCATGTGTTAGATAAACTGATGATGATAAGAGTCCACAGCCTTTTTATACTGCTAGGGATGACTGATCCCAGTTCTACCTAGGCAGAGCTGTGGTGTAGAAAAGTACTTTTTAAAATGTGGGGTTTCCTTAGATTATTTTATCCTGGAGCTGTTAGAGAAGACAAAAATTTCCTACATAAGCCAGTGACAGTAATGGTTTGTGTCTGTTCACTGACTCAGAGTAAGATGAAGTGGAATGCATTCTACATTTTACTGTTTACTTCTTAACTGCTTTGTTTTGCCTGGCTGTAGGTTCTTCTTTTGAAGAATAAAGTTAGATAACCAGTTGTTGCTGAGTGTACATGCTGCTCATCTCTCCTGCCTCTGTTCTCAGCAGTTCAGTTGTGAGTTGTGGGGTTTGCAGTAGGGAAATGGAGTTCATTTAAATAGCCAAGATAGCAAATTAATTTGGAGTGGATCTGTGTGTGTTTCAAAGAGACCCCAAAGGGGCTGGAGAAGTAGCCATGGCAATCTAAGGATGCACAAGGACTTGGGTGGGCTAAAAGCAGCCCAGTTTGTGTGGTTGCTTGGGGTTTTATTCAACATTTGCACTGCCTCAGATCATCATAAAAAATGTGAGTTCAGCTCCTCCCTCTGTACCTGGAGCACTGTGGAAGTGGTTTGCTTCTCAAGGTGGAGAGTTATGTCTGTTGGAAAAGCAGTTTAGAAACCTCTTCTGCTATGAAGATACTGTAAAATGTAACTAGTTCTTACATTTGCCTGTCTGAATTACTGCCTTAGGTTTTCAAAAAGGAGTGGGAAGGGAAAATGAGACCCATTTCTGAGGGCTGTGGTCTAAATGAGGGGAATATTTGAACAGAGCTCAATAACATGAGCCTTACATTTGCAGCAGCACCTTCTGTCAGTTCAGAATAGGAAAATGTGGAACTGTGCTGTCTGTGCAGTTCAGATGCAGCTGAAAACAAGTTGTTCCCTTCACCTTTGAGTTCAGAAGGAGTAGAAACTCCAATCTGAGTGTGGATGCTGTATAAATCTGAGTGACTCTCTTAGAGCTGGCTGCTGCTGTGGAAATGCTGTAGTCCATTTAATAAAGGAGTGATGTGTGCCTGCACACAGGAGAACAGGGCTGACCTCAGAACTGGCACTGAGCCCTGGTTTTGGTCACCTGTGCTGCCTTCCCCTGCTTATCTTCTCCCTTCCAGGACTGCCCTGAGTGGTGCTTTTGGGTTCCCCTGCTCTGGGACTGCTTCATCCCCTGATTTTTGCAGGCTTATAGGGAATTTAGAATATAATTATTTATATTTATGTGTTTCTGGGTGAGCACCGAAGCGATTTTTGTCCTAGCCTGTGTTCCTTAGAGGTGTTTGGGGGAGGATTGTTTGGAAAGAAGAAGATTGTTTTTACTGATATTCACTAGAACCCATAACAATTTCTAGGCTTTCATTTGGGGCCAGATGTGAGCACATCTTGTATTTCTTTTTTTGGCTAGCAGAGCAAAGTGTGTGTTTGGAAAAGGCTTCAAGTTGCACAGAGGAAGCTGCTTGAGCCACTGGCTTCAGCAGATGGAACTTCTTACCAGATACTCACCCCTGCTCTGTGATCCTCCTTAAAAGGTTTTTGTGCATCAAAGGCCAGCATTTCCATAGCAGTTTTTCAAATCTCTTGTGTAAAGTTGAGAAATGAAGCAGCAGATATGATAAGCTGTGCTGCCTTCCTCCACCCTGCTGCAAGGATGTTGATTTTAAACCCAAAAATCCCTCCATTGATAAAATCTTTCCCGAGCAGGGGTCAGTTGTCCATTTCCTGACCCATGCATGGATCTGTTAAGAACATTTTTCTCAGGACCACTCCTTCCTTTTTGCTGTCCCTGGATTATTTCCAGGGAAGGAGAGAAGCCACCAAAAGGAGCAAACCAAACCCACCAAATCTCACCCTCCTCTGGTGCTGCTGTAGCATCTGCTCTCAGAGCCAGTGTAAGCATCTCTAGGGGTGATTATTGTTCTGTTTCCATACACCAGCATGTTAAAAATTCAGTTTCTCCTCTTGCAAACTGTCTTAGGCCTCCAGCAGCTTTAGGGTCATCTTGCTTGATTAAGGACAGCAAAATTCAGTCTTGGCTTGTGCATCTGTAACTTTTTAATCTGGTAACACATTTTAGTCATTTTAGCATGTAGTCTTGCAAACAAATACTTTCTTACTCCTCTCACTTACAAGGTTTATTTGAACAAAATTCTATTGTACCAAACAAATATAAACAGTACTTCTGCATAATACTCCTATCCTGCATTCCAGGACATTTCACAAACCTCAAATTCTCAAGTTTTTATTTCTTAGAATCACCAGAGGCCAGGAAACAGTGGAGCATGGTTTGAAATCTTTATATAATTCCATGCCAAGCTGGCATCCACGCTGCTCCACTGTCAGCAGGAGAGTCAGCCTGGAGTCTGAGAGAGAGAAGTGCTGCAGAGATAAGTCATGTTCAGGGGAATGGGAGGACTCTGAGAAGCAGGATATGACACAGAGGCCATGGGAAAAAGTGAAACCTCCTCCTTTGCCACAAATCCAGATGCCTGCAGTAAAGCTGGGCCTTGGTGGGTGTAGGAGCAGCTGTAAAGGGCAAGGGGAGCCTTGTAAGAGCACCCTCATGTGTATGGGCAGCACTGGGAGTATGATGAATCCGAGGACAAAAAATTGTTATTAATGCTTGGCAAAAGCAGCTGCTCGTAGAAGCCAGGACAGTCACAAAAAATGAGTAATTTTATGCTGAGAGAAGATCTGGGCCTGGAACAAAACACTGGGGATCTAAGGAGGAGCCCTCAGTGTTGCTAATAAATATCCACTCAGGCAGATTTGTCACTCATGTTTCTGAAAGTTTTGTGGCTGGATGAAAAGAATGTGCTTTTATTTCTTCAGCAGCTGTTCTTTTAAATGGGTGCAGCTGTACCACAGTGTCCATGACACCAATGGCTTTGTGATTTAGGGTATGGCTTGCAATCAACCCAGTAGAAATATATATTTTTTTTTCTTTGTTCAAATGAGGAAAATCTTGTGAAATAGCTCAAGTTTGTCAGACTGGAGGAGGCCCCACTACAGGGTTTGTGTGAAGGCTGTGAGGGCCATGGCAGTGGGTCATCATCAGCTGAGCACAGCTTTGCTGGAGCTGCCTCTGCTCCCATCACCTCCACGTGCAAGGTGGGAATGGTCTGAGAGCCCTCCTGTGCAAGGTGGGAATGGTCTGAGAGCCCCCCTGTGCAAGGTGGGAATGGTCTGAGAGCCCTCCTGTGCAAGGTGGGAATGGTCTGAGAGCCCTCCTGTGCAAGGTGGGAATGATCTGAGAGCCCTCCTGTGCAAGGTGGGAATGGTCTGAGAGCCCTCCTGTGCAAGGTGGGAATGGTCTGAGAGCCCTCCTGTGCAAGGTGGGAATGGTCTGGGAGCCCCCCTGTGCAAGGTGGGAATGGTCTGGGAGCCCTCCTGTGCAAGGTGGGAATGGTCTGGGAGCCCTCCTGTGCAAGGTGGGAATGGTCTGAGAGCCCCCCTGTGCAAGGTGGGAATGATCTGAGAGCCCTCCTGTGCAAGGTGGGAATGGTCTGGGAGCCCCCCTGTGCAAGGTGGGAATGATCTGAGAGCCCTCCTGTGCAAGGTGGGAATGGTCTGAGAGCCCTCCTGTGCAAGGTGGGAATGGTCTGGGAGCCCTCCTGTGCAAGGTGGGAATGGTCTGGGAGCCCTCCTGTGCAAGGTGGGAATGGTCTGAGAGCCCTCCTGTGCAGGTGGGAATGGTCTGAGAGCCCCCTGTGCAAGGTGGGAATGGTCTGAGAGCCCTCCTGTGCAAGGTGGGAATGGTCTGAGAGCCCTCCTGTGCAAGGTGGGAATGGTCTGAGAGCCCCCCTGTGCAAGGTGGGAATGATCTGAGAGCCCCCCTGTGCAAGGTGGGAATGGTCTGGGAGCCCTCCTGTGCAAGGTGGGAATGGTCTGGGAGCCCTCCTGTGCAAGGTGGGAATGGTCTGAGAGCCCTCCTGTGCAAGGTGGGAATGGTCTGAGAGCCCTCCTGTGCAAGGTGGGAATGGTCTGAGAGCCCTCCTGTGCAAGGTGGGAATGGTCTGGGAGCCCTCCTGTGCAGGTGGGAATGGTCTGAGAGCCCTCCTGTGCAAGGTGGGAATGGTCTGAGAGCCCTCCTGTGCAAGGTGGGAATGGTCTGAGAGCCCTCCTGTGCAAGGTGGGAATGGTCTGGGAGCCCTCCTGTGCAAGGTGGGAATGGTCTGGGAGCCCCCCTGTGCAAGGTGGGAATGGTCTGAGAGCCCTCCTGTGCAAGGTGGGAATGGTCTGAGAGCCCCCCTGTGCAAGGTGGGAATGGTCTGAGAGCCCTCCTGTGCAAGGTGGGAATGGTCTGGGAGCCCTCCTGTGCAGGTGGGAATGGTCTGAGAGCCCTCCTGTGCAAGGTGGGAATGGTCTGGGAGCCCTCCTGTGCAAGGTGGGAATGGTCTGAGAGCCCCCCTGTGCAAGGTGGGAATGGTCTGAGAGCCCCCCTGTGCAAGGGCAGCCCTGCACTTATGTAATGCAGTGTTATTGTTAGAGGGATGTGAAAACAGGAGCTGTGAACTTGCAGGCGATTCAGAGCTGAAATTTTTCCATATCCTCACTCCAGAAGGTTTTTTTGGAAAGTTTGTGGAATGCTGTTTGGCACTTTTTGATGGGAGGGAGTGTGCATGTCTTTTTTTTTTTTTTTTTTTTCCCTAAACTATCCCATTCTAAGAGTGAGTTTCCTAAATTCAGAGCATTAGGAGAGGAAGAGTTTAATCTTGGCTTTTTCAGTAGTCCTGGAGAAGGACTTCTCTCTTGGTTGTAGACATAAACTATTAAATGTCTACAAAAATATTTTATGGTATTTCAGTCTTTTACAGGTAATACTGGAGTTTTAAACCATCACCTTAAGGACTTTTTTTCCAAAAATAAAAATCAGGGAGACATTGCTGCTGCTCAGCTTTGGTCAAAACTGAGGTGAAATATCAGGAGGTGCAGGTTGCTGAGGGAGGTTACTTTTTAATGTCAATTACTACAATTTCTTCAAGATAAGTAACTCTATAATTATGGCTGCCAATTATTTTGTCTACTGTTTCTAAATATCTAATTTTTTGAGTAGAGATGATGGCATTGCAAATAAAACCATACCATTGCAATGTTTTCCTTGCAAGAAGATGCCAGATTAAATTCCCTTTCCTCCTCCAGAAAGGGAACACAAGGCTGGGTTTAACCTGTTAAACAGCTTTAGTTGTCCTGGAGAGAAACCTAAAGGTCTTAAATTTATATAAAAGTTTGGTAAATCCAGGTGTCCAGTGAGAGCAGGGAAATCCACATGGGGTTTGGAGTTTGGAGGCAGTGGAGAAGGAGCCCTGGGAGTGCCCTGCTCCTCAGCCAGCAGAGAGTGTTGGGAGCCCTGGCAGAGCCTTCTGAGATTCCACTGGGATTTTTGTGTTGTTCTCTCTTTTTTTTGTAGCACGTTTCTTTGGTTTTTTGGTTGGTTGGGTTTTGTTTTTGGGTTTTTTTTTTTTGGGGAGGAGGGGCAGTGTTCATGTTTATTTTTGTGGCTTTTTAGTTCATGCATTTGAAATTGCCTTTTTTTTTTCTTCCCTTACACTGTGCTTTTGGGAAGTCGTGGGGGATTTTAGTTTGGATTTGTCAGGTTTTGTTTAAACTTTTTGAAGTAGCATGTATAAAATGACTTGTACTGCAGGAGGCCTTGAAAAGATTAATATAGATAGATTGATTAAAAATTCAGTGTAAACCATTGAGGCCAATTGGAGTTTCTTTCATTGGTTACAGGGCAGAGTCTGCCCTACTGTGTCCAGTGGGTAGAAAACACAGCAATTCTTTTTGGAAAAATCTCTTTTTTTCCCTCAGCAGTTTATGCTTAACTTGTCTAAAATTCCCAGGAATTACTCGAGAGTTGATTTGAATTCTACTCATTGTTATAAAAGCTGGGAATTTGGAGGTCTGCTTGCTTTTTTGATTGGATTTATAATAAGGTAGGAACCTTCCCTTTCACAAATATTCCTTTATCCTGAAGAGAACCCCACCAAAGACCAGTGGAAGTCTTTGGAAATTCAAAATGGCAGTGGTTTTTTAATGACTTCAGAAAACATTTGATATTTTTGTGACCAACAAGTGACACTGTTTTGGGGCTCCTCATACTTTGAGTGCAGCACTCGAAGACAGAGGCTTTAAATTAATTTGATATCCCTGACTGATTATTCCAGTTGAAGTCTAATGATGTGATAGTTACCAGGTATCTAGTTCATCTCATTTTTACCCTGGCCATGACTCATGGGGTCTTGTGTCCCACCAAATGCAAGAGCTTCTGGCTCCCAAACCAACATTCAGATATTTCTTCAATTTTTCTATGAAATGATTGAAACAGGTGTCCTCCTTCAACTACTCCCTTGCACCTTTTTATTCTCTCTCTTATTCCAAGGCAGTTTTGACATTTATTACTTACTTTAGTCCTGTATTCTCCTGGATATTTCTCCTTCTGTTGCAATCTCACCCAAAACTTTATATTTTGTTCCAAGTGCCTACTGATGCTCTTTAGCAGTGACTCTATCTGAAGCCCATAATCTTTGGGAACAATGAGGCATTTTGAATTTTTTTCCCTCCTTCTGTGTGTTGAGCAGCTGAGCCAATAAATATTTGGGGTCCAGTGACTTTTGGTGGATTTTAGCAGCCCCCATTCAGCTGGACAGCAGCTCTTGCTCATCTTCGGTTAAAGAGTTAAAGCTGAGTAAAGGCAGAAAAAAACCTGAGTTCACTGTGGATCACAGGGCCTGGCAGTCAGATTTTGGAGGAGTTTCTGCTGTTTCTTTTGGGAATGGATGCACTTGTTTCAGTGCAGTCTGCACAGGAGGCCATGGCTGTCCTTGTTGCACGAGGAAAAACTCCAAGGTTTTGGGGTAGGGTGCCTTGAAACATCCTTGTGCTCTAGTCTTCAGCCAGGAAAAAGCAGTAAATGTCAAATACATTAGATAGCAAAAAAATAAAATTGCTAAGAAAAGAAAACTACTTGTAATTAAAGTCCATCAACTGGTAATAATTCTGAGCATCCCAAATGTTTTAATTCACTGCTCTGACTGTAAATAATTTCATCCACAGCTTGAATCCTTGGAAACTACCTGAGTTGTGACCTAGTGAATATTTGTGACTCAGGGAGAGTATTTTCAGCCTGTTTCTCTTGGGAATATAGAATATTCCTTACTTTGTAGTTGTTGGAACACTGAGGAGACCTGTGTCATAAACAACATGTGCTGCTGTCATTATTATTAATGGTATTTTAGGCAGGAGGCTGTGTTGGAAACTTTTCCCTTCTGAGAGGGGACAGGAGTGGGAGCCTGGAGGAAACACTGCTGGGCCAGTCGTGTGTGGGTTTAAAAATAAAACAATTCCCCCAGTCCAGCCTCTTCCATAGGTTCTGTCACCACGGATCTGTTTATTTCTAATGGCTCTGTTAAATGACAGCTTCATAAACTGAACTATCCAAAACAAAGGCCACGGAGTTTACTTTGGCCATCTCAAGTAAATTTTCCTAATCTAAACATCAGCAGTGCCTTTCATAAATCAGTGCAATGACGTCATCTTTTCAATTAGCCAGGCTGGTGTTTGTGTTCTGGCTCAAAAGCTATTTGACCATTTAATGTTTGCAGGTTTTGTAGTAGTCCAGACTTCTCACCAGTTCTCAGTAACGTGCTTGAAGCGGGAACACATTTATCAATAATTGCCACTTTTTAAGTGCAGATAGCAGACAGTGAGTAATTGCTAACCTTTTCTGTTGTCTCCCAGAAATAACAAGCACAGGCTGTGGAGTTCATAATATATCTCACAGTTCTTACTGGGGGACACAGGCATCTGCAGTTTAATAGGTGGCAGGAAGAGTAGAGAAATAAGAAAAATTATTGGGTGGGTTGTATTTCCAGGAAAGGTAAAATGAGGTAGTGCTAGGAGCTGGGAGTGAATCATCTGTCTGCCTGAGTGGGCTACTTTGTTTTATTTCCCAATAAGTGTTTGAAACTTGACTTAAAAGGTTATTTCAAAGAGATTGAACTTGAGTCTCCCTTTCCTGCAGGTCAGAGGGATCAAGCCCCTGCTGCCAGGGAGGCTGTGTGCAGTGTTGGGATGGGGAGCAGTTCACTTGCAGCATATCTTTTTCTCTATGTGAAAATGCTTCCACTGCACGAAAGAGGTTTATTCTGATAAGGTTTTTAGCAAAATCCACCAAGTGCCAAGAAACAGTCAAGCAAAGCAACAGTATTCTTCCTCTTAATCACACCTTCCTGTCCCTATGTGGAAATAACAATAAGGGCTGACATGAGCTGAAAAAAGCCAGAAAATGCAGAGCCAAGGCTTAGCTCCTATCCTTAGCTCACCCCAGCAACACATTCATACATTGCAACACCGATGATATGTCAGGTCACCTTCTGCCATGGTGCCAGCTGGGACTGAATCCCCTGAAAGAGAACCCAAAAATTATCTGAAACACACAAACTCTTCCATGTGTGTGCACGATGTATGGTTTTGTTTATGCTAATGATGAGACTTGCACCCGTGGTTGTGTCCTTGGCTTGAAATGTGCAAATGCTGTAAGCTGGCTCTGTGAATCTCTTCAGTGTCCTTTGAAACAACCTGGGCTTGGGTTCCCATGATGCTGCTTCTGTTCTTCAGCTTTCTACACAGAGCAGCCTTTCAGCAGAGCTCCTGCTGCTTGTCACTGCCATGGCTTAGAGAGAGCAGGAGTGGGAGCTTTGTCAGCCAAACTCTCCTTTTGCCATTTCATCCTCCCCATCACTTCTGAGGCAAGTTAGGAGCCTGGTATTGGTGAGGCCTTGAGAGGCTGACCTGGAACAGAGGCTGGGCAGAGCTAAAGAATAAAGCAGGGATTGATTCCAAGGATCTCCTCCATGGACCCACCTTGGGCAGCACCAGAGCCCAGCCAGGGCTGCCCCCAAGATGACCCAAAATGGCCCCAAAATGCCCGGCCGGGCACGGGGTCTCTCCCTGGGATCAGCTCTGCTCCATTCCCACCTTGCAGTTCATTGTCCCAGCCCAGCTTGAGCCCAGGCACTCCCACCCTGCTTGTTTTTCTCTCTCCAGCCCACGGGGTTTGTGCTCCTGGGCTGGGATTGGGATCATTTGTCCTTGGTGCCCAGCTGGAGCAGGAATTGTTTTGTCTCCCTGCTCTGTGCACAGAGCTCACCATCCCTGATGTGAAGCTCAGACCTGCACAGCAAAGCAGCACAGAATGTGAAAAATAAAAAACCTGAGGCATCATAACCAGTGTTGCTGGGCTGCAGCAGAGGCTGAAGGAGCAGCATCAGTAGACACTGAAGCCTGTGGGTCATTTTAAGGGAGGTAATACTCTAAGAGAGCTGGAACAAGCTCAGGAAAGGCAGGGAAATGCCATCACCTTTGCTGGTGAGATACTTGCAAGTCTCAGCCCATTTCAGTGCTATGACTTTTACTTCTTGCTTGCTTGCATGAATGTGGGGCCCTCATCACAAAGACCTAGCTCTGAATTGGCCACAGACTTGCTTGAGAATGTGGAAACTTTCCCTTGATGCTCTGTAGGAAATGTTTTAAGGCCTAGGGCTCATGCTTAACAAATTGCTGAGCTGATAATCATCCCCTCTAGTCTGTCTTCAAGCAAGGGAGCAGAGTGTGGGAGTGAGCCTCACATCCATTACTGAAGCTCATGAGTGTGGGTGCCTTTTCTTCAGTGCAGGTTTCCTGTGATCTTGGGGAAGAAGGAGGAATGCATTAGGGCTGGAGATGTCTGTTAGTCGTGTTCAGGCACTTGTGCAGCATCTCTCTGCACTGAGCTTTTTGCCCTCACTCTTTGACAGGAAGATGCTTTAAGTCACAATTTTGCCCTCCAAGATGGGTGTAATGGTCATTCTTCTGTGGGTTGAGCGTTTTTTCTCCATGATTTTTGCAGTCAATTGGGTGAGTTCCTTCTTGGGGCATGAGAGGACATTTTTCTAATACCCAGTCTCAACCTTCCCTTGAAGCCATTCCTTCTTCTCTTATCCTTTGTTACCTGGGAGAAGAGGCCAACCTCCACCTCACTGCAACTTTGACAAGGTCCTCTCTAAGCCTCCTTTCCTCCAGGCTAAACAACCCATAGCTGTTCCTCAAAACACTTGTTCTCCTGACCCTTCCCCTTCTCTGGACACACTCCCAGCACCTCAATGTCCTTCTTGTAGTGAGGGACCAAGCAAACCATCTGAGGTGTGGCAGTGATGATCTCCCTCAAGGGACACTGTTGTGGAAATACCAATTTGGGGGTTTTGGCCCTTGAGGAGATCTTCATTCCTCATATAACTCGTTCAAGATTACTGGGCTGCAGAGGTGCTAAAGTCATCCTGAGAGCAGGCCAGGGGTGGAGTTCTTGCTGATAACCTGATGGCAGCAATCCCTTGTGCAGAGCTTGGTGAGCACTCAGGAGTCTGCAAAGGAAGAGAAGAATGAATGTTCCTGGAGCGTGTTAAATCCAGTGAGCAGAGCTGTGTGCTGTTCTGAGAGGCTGAATGCCTGGATTCATGCTTTATCTGCTAACTGGAGCTGGGTTATCAGTCACACTCTTGGGGATTCTCTCTGACCATGCCCTTATCTCCCAAGTGCTACCGGTTGTGGGGCAAGTGCCTTTTTTTTTGGGTTTTTTTTTTTTTTTTTTCTGCTTTTTGCAGCAGCTTCTCACATGTCTGAAGAGAAAGCTTTCTACTTTCACTGCCATCACTTGGGCATGCCAAGGTCAGCACCTTGGTGGGGGGAGCTGAGGTTTGCTCTGTGCAGATAGAGAGAGGCAGCAAAGGGGAAGCTGTGCCTCTACAGGCCAGCATTAAAAACATTCTAAGAGGGTTTTTTATCTCAAGTTAAAGCAAATAATTGCAAAGAAACGAAAGCAACTTCAGCTCGGGAAGCTGATTTATTGGCATTTGGGGTTTGCTGAGTGAATCTGGGATGGAAGGGGATGAATTGACCCATGTGCAGCCTGGAATGACTGCAGAACAACAGAAAAACAGAACAAGGATGGCTTTCCACCATGGAAGTGCAAATCTAGTGGCAAATTCGTGAGTGGTATGATTTCCTGTGGGCTCTTTTGTTGAGAGGAAAGGACTGACAGCCAGCTCTGATTTCCCAGCCCTACTGTGAATGCTCAATATATCTGTACAGATCAATCCTCTGCTTGTCCCGTGTCCTGCTGGGACCCATTTGAGTTACAGGCTCCAGCTGGAGCTGTAAACCCCAGATGGAATAACCTGGGCCACCTCTAGCTGCTGTGTGTAGGAGGTGACACCATGCAGAAAAGGGGTTTCCTGCAGTCTGAGGCTGAGCCCAAGACCAGAACACAGCACAGGATGTGTAAAAAGTGAAGGCAGGAACAGTCTGGATGATTTTTATGTATATGAGAATCTGCCTTTGTGCTGGGAAAAGTGAAGGAATTGACTTAGAGAGGTCCAGGATGTTGTTATAGGTGGTGAATGTGTTTTTGTAATTGAGCAACAACTACAGACTGAGAAAGCTGAGTGGAGTGGAATGGAAGAGTGTGGGGGTAGCCCCTGGGTAAAAGTTGATAGCATAGGCTGAATCTTCAGGGGAAAATTTCTTTATCATCAGTCTGATTTATACATTTCATTAGATACGGATTTTTTTCAAGAAAGGAATCTGAGCCAATCTTATCATTCAGTTTTTTGATAAAACTGATTTATGAGTGGTGCTCTGGGGTGAATTTTATCGAAATAACCTATGGACTTTTAAAGAAATCCTTTCAAGAGGCTGAAAGACATATAAATCTTATTTTCAATTCCATGCACAGCAGATGGCCTTGGGCTACACATTATGGGTTCAGCAGTTTCTAGGGCCTGTAATTCTGATGAATGGGAATAATTGCTTATTCTTAGGCTCAAGAATGCAAATTTTTAACAGCTACAGAATGAAATGCATTTCTGAGGCTTCTGTGGTACAGAATCACAGAATATCCTGAGTGAAAGGGCCTCACAGGGATCTTTGGCTCGGCACAGGATGGCCCCAGAAATCAGCCCATGTGTCTGAGAGTGTTGTTCAAGCTCTTCTGGAGCTCTTGATGCTGTGACCACTGCCCTGGGGAGCCTGTTGGAATGCACAGGTGAAGGTGCTGTGTTCCCCCTTTCCACAGCAGAATCAGAAGGGTGAATCAGAACTGTAGCAGCACCATGTGGAAAAGTCTCCAGTAGGTCCAGGGGGGTTCAGTGTGTCATAAGTGCAGCTTTTTGGGCAGTCCCTGACCAGTGATAACCACAGCAGCTAGACTGGTTTCTAGTGTCTCTGTTTAATTTAACATCTGGGGGAAAGGTCTGAAAGCTGATTTTATTTAGATATTTATCCTTCTTGAAGCTTTTTCTCCTTTCATAAGCCTGTGCAAGGGCTTTCCCCAGTAGAAGTGACAGTTCATGCATGCAGGAGATGAAATACAAGAATTTCCTCTTTCCTCTGAATTTTTTAGCCTTGTTCTTGCTCAGGAGTCCTTTTAAGTTGCAGCTTGCCTGGTGTGTGCTGTCCAAAGCTGTTTTGCACATACCTGGAGGTTTTTTAAACACTTTGTAGAAGTACCCTGCTGCCTCAGTGCCTGGTGACAGACAGCTGGGAAATCCTGGCTGCTTTTCACTGGCATTGCAGTTGGCAGTGCCACTTTGAGGGCAGGGGATGCTCCCTGCTCTGCCCTTGGAAAGGATGGACTCGGGTGGTTGAGCTGTTTTGGACCCAAGACTTCTCAAGTGCATTTCCTTTGGCACTCAGAATTGTCTTTGTAGTCCAGAGAAAGGAAAAACTGGGTCTGAACAGGTGCAAGAGAGACGTGTGAAAAAGGAGTTGGAAAAGAAACACAGGTATTTCTGTGCACAAGCTCAGGAAGTGTGGCATGCTGTGCCTTTCTGGTGAGAAGACAGTGAGTTCTCCATTGAACTTAGAGGTGAAATGCAGCAGTGTAGCCTTGGCCATGCTTTTGTCACAGAGCCACAAAAGTGAAAGGAGAGGTGTCCAAGGCTTTTAGGACATTATCGATTTGAAACTCATTTTGCATCTTGTGAACACTGACTGTGTGAGTGTAAAGGCTTCTTACATCTCCAGGCTGAATTTTGAAATGATTTTAATCTTTATATGAAATTTGGTGCGATGTGTGCTCTTGTAAGTGTGAACTGAAATAAACCAGATTTTCTGCTGAAGCAGGAAATTTGCAGCTGATACATTTCCTGTCAGCAATCCTCTAGGTGATGCCCTCCCATTTTTACTTTTCAAACTAACAAGAAGTAGGATAGCCTGCCTCTCCCTCCCCAGTCTCTCATTGTTCTGGGAGACAGGATTCAACTCTGTAAGACCAGAGAGCAGCCACACACTGGTCACCAAAGAAAACCTTTATTTCTTGAAAGCAATAGTCCTAAAGAACTTCAGTGCACTCAGTCCAGAGTGTTGGGTATTTATTATGGTAGCTGGCTATCAAGTTTTGGGGATAAAACCTACAGATTCTTCATGTTGTCCCTCCCATGATGATTAAGGCTTCTATTTTTAAAAGATGTTTATGTGGAATTACCATTTTTTTATCTGAAACTTTAAGAGCTTAATTTAATTTCATACTTTTTCTTGGAGTTTTTTTGTGGCTGACCCTTTTCTGTTCAGGAAAGTTGGGATTTGTCTGGATAGCTCTTGATTTATTTGGGTCAGAAGCTATAAGGGGCTGTTAGCATGATTAAACACAAACTGAAATTGCTGTGATAAGAGACTCATGTGCTTAGCTGGTCTTCAGCTTGCTCTGTAGGAGACTTTTAAATATATAATCTAATTTTCTCAGGCATTCATAACATTCTATTTACCCATAATTTAGAGGTCTGTCAGATCTCCAGAATTACCCTGTTAAATTATTGGAGCTAACTTTTAGTGCAGGTTGTAATTAGTTACTTGTTCCAGCAGGGAATTAAAATCAAGCTGTTAGCCTGTACATCTTCACTGAAGAACAGAAAGCTGTGGCTAATTATTCTGATGGTGTGGGACTGCTGCCTGGCTTAGGAGGGGAATTATTTGAAATATAATCTCTTTGGAGCAAAGCTGTGTATTGCATCCATGTTGAGGATTTAATGGTGAACAGTGATGGCTTTCTGGTTTGCAATTATTTGCTAATTCCATTTTAGGTGTAGATACTGCATTGATTTCTGTGCAGCAATTTAAAATCACAGGGCAGGGAATGGGAGGGGAGAAAAACTGGAAAACCTGCTTTGCACATGGAGTGAGAGGGATACCAGAAAAGAAGCCATGAATGAGTAGAAGCAATATTCTCTGGGACAGACTCGACCCAGGAAGTAATTTTAACAGAAGATTAAGTGGTCAGTTGGCTTAAGAAGAGCAAGCAGGGAATAGGGCTACACCCTATTTATGTACTCTGAAATCCTTTATATATGAGGAGGACTTTTACTCAAAATCTTTATGTGGCTGTTGAAAAAGAAAAGACTGTAGAGTTTGTGATGGTGAATGCCAGGTCTGTTTTACCATGGACACACAAACTGTTCAAGGGGCTTTTGCTTCAGAAGGTGAAGAGCACGAATAGAAAAGAAACTTTTCAAATTTGACTCCAGCCAATAGGAAGCAGCAGCTTGAGTGTATCCAGGAGGGAAAGCAACATGAGCTAAGTTAAAATGAGGAAATGTGCTAGAAGTACCCATGGACAAACCAGGGAAGGCTCAGCCAAAACCAGGAGGTGACCTGCAAGATACACACAAAATCAAAGGGAGTTGTCATATGTAAGTACTCAGTGGAAGATTAAAGAGTCAATCCACTTCTTCATGCAGGGGGAGACCAACATTTTTGACATTTCCTCATGGCTGTTGAGCAGCTGTCTTTATGGAAAAGATCAGTTGTGTGGAAGATGCCTGGTACAGTCACTGTGCCCACAGGTGACAGATTTATGTGGGGGAAGGTTAGAGGATATTCACACATTTTAGGGTGACCTTGACTTGATGAGTTCCAGGTTAAGACGTGTAAAGAGGTGGTGGCCAACATCTTGGAGCTGCCGTAAGTGGGAGCACATGTGAGACAGACCTATGGATTAGTGTCCAAATTGATTTTTGAAGAGGGGGAGGTGAGAGAGGGAATTTCAAATGTTCAGTTCTCAGAAAAACACTGAAGCAAAGTAGCCAGAATGTGTTTAAGCACCTAGAAAATAAATGAAAAAAAGCCCTGATTTTGTGGTTTAGTAATTTCACTATCAAGCTGAATGGTGGACCTCAGGGAATGTTCATTAAATACAGAAACCCCAAGGAGCTAAGAGAGACTGTCATTATCTTGCAGAACAGGTTCAAATTCCAAAATTTATCTGAGCAAGTTGCAGTTTCAGTGTGGGAAATGAACTGCAGCTCAGTTTGATGAATGCAGATTAGTGTAGCTAGGCAATCCTGAGGAGGATGGGAAACAACCTGCTTGGAGCAGCTACTTAGAAAAAGAGCTGGGCTTTTTTTGTGGATCACAGCCCACACTTGGAAAAATAACATGATATGGATGTGAAAAAAAGCTAGTGCCATAATGAATACCTTAAACTGAGCTATTGTATCAGCAAGACAAATCACATAACCTTTACTCTGCCCTGCAATTGCAAAGCTCTTTGGCTTCAGACTGGGCTCTTTCTAATTTTGTTCCCCACGGTCCAGGAAAGACATGAACCCAAGTTCAGAGGAGAGCTCTTAAAAAATGACTGGAGATAAAGAAAACACGACCTCTGAAGAAAGACTGGCAGAAATCTGGAGGAGTAACATGACTCTTTAAAAGGCTCTCTCAAGGAGGAAGGAAGTCATCATCTGTTGTGTAAAGGAGCAGAGAGCAGGATGCTGGCACTGGCAGCATCAGGGAAGGGGAGCTGGGTGCCTGCCAGGAATGTCACCACCCTGAGCCACCCTGACAGGGCTGTGACCTGGGCTGATTCACAGATTGCTGCCAGTCCCATTTCACTCAGCCCTGACCACGCTCTGACCCCAGTGTAACAGCACAGCTTCGGCAGATGGGAGTGCTGGCTCTGATTCCAGAGGAGAGTTTGGAGTTCTTGTCTCTTCAGTTCCTACGTGGATCTTGAGTTTTCCTAGAAAAACATAAGGGGAAGGGCAGAGTGGTTCAGAGAAGAAGGATGGCAGTCTTGTGCTTCAAATGAACCTGCTTCTTTCCACTCCTAGATTTACTGGCAATTTGGAGCTTATTTTGGTGTCCTTCAGTAATTACACACATAGATGATGTTTGATGACCAAAATCGGAAATTCTTTATACTGGGATTTCATTCTCCAGATCAAAGCTAATTTGAGAAGAGTAAATTCATAGGTACACATGCAACTCATCAAATTCCTAAATCTACTTTATTTTGTCTTTCTTTTTGGTCACACCAAAGCAAATGATTTCTAGTCTTACCCTTTTGAAGTTTGCTTTAGGGTGAAGTTTGCCTTAACAGTTGTGTTAAGAAGTGTAGAAATGAACCTTTTCATTTTAATTAGAACTTGATGGAAGAAGTAGGAGCCACTCTCTGCAGAAATTGCAAAGAGGGATTAAATCCTTTCAAAAAACACCCCAAAGCAATCAGGTTCACTTTTAGGAACAGCTGTTGGCAAGAAACAAAGGGGGAGAAATACTGAAGGAATACTGGGAGGTGAGAATATAACTAGTTTTTCTCATTTAAACTTCAGAAACACCAGTCCCTCCCAGCTTCCACTGGATCCTTATTTCTTTCTCACTCCTTCTCCCTTTTTTTCCCCTACACCTCATTTACTGCTTTATTTCTGTCACATTCACCATTGGCTGTATATGCATTTCCATTTAGCTGGAATTCTGAAATTGCAAGGGTGAGTTATTTGAGACTGGAGGCCATAAGAATGTGTTTAAAATAACAGCTCCATACCTTAGACCAATGTCAAGGTGTGCTACCATTTTAAGTTCCCTGAAGAAAGCAATCTTTACTAGATGGCTACAATATGTGTTGATTTTTAGGCTTTAGTTTAGGAATTCCCAGGAGATATCATCACAGTTTGATTTGTTATATTCCTCATTTGGAAGAGTGTTGGGGGTTTCACTGGTTTTAACATCAGATGTAAGTTTTTTAATGGCATTAATGTGTGCTTTTTCTTTGAGTGTCTTCTTTTTATTATTTTATATATATAATATTTATAATTTTAAATTAATATTAATATAATATCTATATTATTCTGATCCTTGTTATTAAGAAAAGTGCCACGGGACACTGAGGCATGAGGTTGTCATCTGCTGCTTTCCTTCACAGCTCAGCAGAGCCAGCAGATGTCCTGCACCTTTCTGCAGCTTTTAGGGCTCACGAGTTGAAATGGTTGGTGCTGCACTCGCTGTCACATTTGCTGTACCAAGAGAGACTAGAAAAAAATTGCTTTTTGCCTTGAAATTCAGTATATATCCTGAATTTCAAGGCAAATTGGTCAGAGCACAGGATGGCCAGGGCTCTGCTACCAGTTATGCACCACCAGCACATAACCAGTGTCCAGTTTGGCCCCTGACCAAGTTGTTTTCTCTCACATGGGTGTCACAATGGGTGGGTTAACTGAGGGTGCCTGAGGCACTCCTGTGCACCCACAGAATCACCAACTACTCTGTGTCCTTATCAGTGCACAGGGGAACAATAACTGTCCTTAAAATTTTCAGCAGGAAGGTTAGAAGGCTTTCTTTAAGTGTTCCTTAGAGGGTCTGCCCATCAGAGAGAGCAGCACTCAGCTGCTTGCAATGAGACCAGGGAAGCAGCAGCAAGTTTGGACAGCTGTGTTTCCATCCCTTTCTCCTGAGCCCCTTGGGATGAGAGCATTTTTGGGAATTGCTGTGTGTCCCAGCACCTCAGCTCAGCTCAGGGCTGCCAGGTCCTGCCAGGTCCTGCCAGCAGGAGCACGGTGGTGGCTCTCAGGGATCAGGAATGGGGTGGCCAGGAGGAGCAGGGAGTCATTCTGCCCCTGTCCCTGGGGAGGGCACACCTGGAGTGCTGTGTCCAGCTCTGGCCCCTCAGGTTGGGAAGGACATGGAGATCCTTGAGCACATCCAGAGGGGGCAGCAAGGCTGGAGAGGGGCTGGGAGCACAGACCCTGAGAGGAACCCCTGAGGGAGCTGGGGGTGCTCAGCCTGGAGAAAAGGAGACTCAGGGGTGCCCCCATCACTCTCACAGCTCCTGAAAGGTGCCTGTGCTCAGCTGGGCTGGGCTCTGTCTCCAGGAACTGACAGAGCAGAGCTGCACCAAGGGAAATTCAGGTTGGATATCAGGAAAAAGTTTTTCACTGAAAGAGTGAAAAAGTTCTGGAATGGCTGCCCAGGGAGGTGGTGGAGTCCCCATCCCTGGGTGTGTGTGACAAAGCCTGGATGTGGCACTGGGTGCCAGGGCTGAGTTGAGCTGTTGGGGCTGGGTTGGACTCAGTGGTCTTGGAGGTCTCTTCCACCCTGGTCATTCTGTGATTCTGTGACACCTTTCTGTCCCAAGCAGTGCAGGGCTGGCAGGGAGTGCTGGCTCTGGTGTGTCTAGACAGGGAAGTGCTGTGCAGGAAACAGCTGGACTGTGCCCTGAGCAGCACTAATTCCCCTGGACACTGCAGCTCCTGACGTGGCAGGGCAGCTCCCACACCTGAGCTGGCTCCCAGAGCCTGCAGGGATGCTGCTGGAATTAGTGCTGTGCACTTGCCTGACTTGTTTTCTGGTTTTTTTTTCCTGTTCTGCAGAAGCTGCCAAGCAGTTATCAGGCAGAGAATGGTTTTGGCTGCTCTTGGCCTGGGTTAGATTCCACCTGATACATGGGAGCTGGCAATTCCATATCTCAATCCCAGAGCTTTTGCATTCCTTTGTGTACGGTGTAATAGTTGTTATAGATTGATCTGATTACCAATGCAGTGCCTGAGCCTTTTATTAAAAGTGACAAACCTTTTGAGACTTGTAGGATTTAATGTTCTTGACTGGCTCAGCCTTTCAGGGTAACTGCTTCTTCTGCATTTGTAATAACTGGCAGATCTCCTTATTAAATTCAGTAAGAGCAAAAGCATATTTCCGTTGAAATGAATACCTCAGGAATGAATTCTGTTTTAGTGGGAATTTTTCCAGTCTGTCTGTGCTTTTATTTTGCTCACCATGTGAGTCCTTTCATATATTTTACTGTATTTGCCCTTATTTGCAGAGCCATGTAACAGAGCCATAGGTAGCTATGAGGGCTTTTCTGTTCCTAAACCTCTGCTGGTCCGTGGGTGCTTGTCCATGAATGTCTGTCACAGACAGAGCCCTCCCATCATCTGGGATCAGTGTGCAGTGGGATCAGTAAAATCCCAGTAGGGATTGAAACAATTCTTTATTTTCAAACTTGGTTCTATTAATACAGTTATCTATTTTCTTTTGCTGTAAGACAATTTATTCATCCAACACATCTTTGATACTCCAGTTTGTTGACACCACAGGACAATATTAAAATGTCACCCATTCAGATAAAACCACTTACTAATTTTGTTACTAATTTTTATTTTTTCCTTTGTAGGCTAGACTTCTAGAAATGTTTTGATTTCATTTAGGAGAGTTGCTGTACTTGTGGAAATGTCAGTACTGGAAGTCAGTGAGTCCTTTTTGCTGCCTGTCAGACACATCTGTCTGTCACTGCATATTAAATATCTGCAACAGGTTGTTTAGTTTTGGGACAGCTGTTTGCCTGTTGAACCTTTCTGCAGGAGAAATCGTGTGGATCTGTTGGTATCTAGACTCAGAGGGGAATAAAGTTCTCTGTCAGTGCTGGTCTCTGTGCTTTGCTGGAAGTAGGAAGTATCCTGTATTGCTCCTGCTGTTTCCAGGGTGTTGGGATGCATGTGATGCATTAAAAACAAAACAATTCCTGTGTCAAAACAGAGTGTGTGCCATTGTGGTGCAGTGTGTTGTCTTTATGAACTGCAGTGGCATCACAAAAAAAGACTTTAATTATTTTTGAGGTTCTTCATACAGGGTTTCAATAATGATTTCAGCAGCACCAGTTTATATATCACCTTCAACTGTTCCTCACTTTTCCCTCCACTGAGACTGAAAAGTGTCAGAGAGCTCCCATTTCATTTTGGTATAAAGAAAACCAGATTAATTTGGGCCACTTTCTTAACATGGATTTGACATTAAACTAAAAGGAATTTGTCTTTCCTTTGCCTTGAGCCATGAGAACAATGGCTTGTATCTGCCTGCAAAAGATCATCTGAACTTTTTATGGTCTCCTAGCTGCTGACTGGCCAGTGATTTTATTGGCTGTTGAATGGTCTGTATCTCACTGAGGCTTGGAAAAAAGTCCATACCAAGAAAGCCATGGATGCTCCCTTGGCTTGGAGTCTCTAAGGGAGAGCTCCAGACTGATAAGTTTTTCCTTCTGCTGGTGGGTGGGATTTGAAACATGTATTCCTCATAGCTGATAGCAGGTAACATGAAGTTAAAAACTGTATAAAATGGAGCTATCCAGTAAAAAGCTGGATGAAATGGAGCTGGAATAGATTTTGTCAGTAGAAAATGCCGAGAACAGTAACGTGACAAATGCAAATGTATCTTTATCAAATCTCTGTGTGTAACCCTGTATGGAAAAAGACAGCAGTACTGGGCTGTGGCATGAAGCCTTTGCCATTGAAACCTCCCCAGCAACAACAAACCAACAGTTCTCTTGCTATAAGGTGATCATTTTCTGTTGTCAGGCTGAGGTATCTTCTGTGTAATTACCAGGAGGGGAAAGGAAAACCATCTCTTTAACCCCTTTTGGTGATTTTCCCCCTTCACCACCTTTCTCAGGGAACATTAGTAAAATATTCTTGGCAGAAGCTCAAAAGATTTTTGCATGCTGGGGGGAAAGACTTAAACAGATAATGCTTAAATTAAGATTTAAGTTTAAATTAAGACTTAAATTAAGGCAATGCCTGATGTACTTGCTGTAAGAGAGGCTTTTTGGGGGAGATGCAGAAGTTTTGGTCCCGTTCTCTTGCCTGGGTGCCCCTGAAGCAGCGTGGCTCAGTTCTCAGAGGAAACACCTGGCAGCACAAATGCATCCCAGTTTGCTCTGGAAAGCTGGGAAGGTAGATGGAGCTCTGGTGCCAGCAGATTGAACACTTGCCTTCTTTCTTTAGTGTAATTACATTTGCTTTTCAAATTAAAGTATTTCCTCCCGATTCATGGTGTGACAGGGCCAAAACTGTGATTGAGTGCAGGCTGGAGGGCTGCAGGCTGGAAACCAGGTGTTTGGTTTGACCAGTAGTTGTCTGGTTTTCTTGTTTTGTTGCATGCTGGGAATCAGGGAAAATGAGATTTGTTTTGCTGGTTCTCTTTTGCTTTGTAGCACTGTGAAACTCTTTGATCTCCGAGGACAGATTTCCATAGGGCTGTGGCTTTAGGCCAATACCCCTTAAACAGCTGTCAGCCTTACAGCTATGTATTCTTCCATGCAAAGTCTCTTTTGTTGTGTAGGTGACGTTGTTAAGGTAGACACTGACTCCTTGTTTTGCTTTTTTTTCTAGAAAATTAATCCTTAGACAGCTGCCTCGAGTATGGCATCAATCTGTTCCAGATCACTCTTAGCAGAATCCTGTGAATCACAAAATATCCCAGGGAAAAGCAGCAACCTGGGCTGTCCAGCAGCCCATTAGCACTCCTGAGTGATGAACTCCTCGTTTCCAGGGAAATGAGTCAGCAGGGAGGCAGGCCAGGCCCTGAGTCATCCTTGTGCCCATGGGGCTCCCCAGGAGCCCGCTGCCCTGGCAGGAGTGGGGCTGGCCAGCTGGTGGAGGGCATCCTTCCTTCCTTCCCTCCAGGCACCCCAGGACCTGCTGGGGCTGGCTCTGTGTGATTTCCTCTCGCTGGGGCTGGGACAAGAGCCTGAGGAGCAGGTTCTGATCTCTTTGCTCTCTCCAGTCTGCCTAAAAAGAGGTCAGAGAGGAGATGGAGCCAGGATTTTCTCCAAGGTGCATACTGTAACATCCAGGGCCAATCAGCAGGGCAAGAGAAAGTCAGATTAGGTGGAATTTTTCACAGCAAGAATTTTTCAATTTTTCTGCTTGTTTTTTCAAGCAGAACAGTGAGCAGTATGAGGCTGGGGCACATCTGTCCTGGGGGTGGACAACTCACCTCAACCAACTGTCACCATGATAGTTTATGAAAAAACTCCTTAACCAGGATTCCTCCTCCTGGGAAGCTTCAGCTTCTCCCTGTTTTGGTGCTTTGGAATGTGATTTGGAGAATTGTTTACCCAGCATTGAATTGTTTTACTTTAATGACCAATCCCAGCCAGTTGTGTTGGACTCTCTGAGTCTGTCACAGGTTTTTATTGTCATTCTTATCTAGCCTTCCAATGTATCCTTTCTCTTTCTTTGATATAGTTTTAATACAGCATTTCTTTTAATATAATATCATAAATAATAAATCAGCCTTCTAAGAATATGGAGTCAAATTCTCATCTCTCACCTCGTCCTGGGGACTGCACAGCACAACAACCAACACCCTGAACTAACCTGCCTTGAACAGGCACCTGAGCTAGGTGACCTTGAGAGGTCATTTGCAACCTGAATTATTCATGATTCAGAAATCTGCATGTTTAACTGTGCAGATTTAACTCTCAATCAGAGTTTTCTAACCTGACTTCAGTCCAAATCTCAGGTTTTAATCCAAACTGAGGTTTACCCAGAACATTTGTGTTGTACTGGTTTCCTGAAGAACTTTGGGCGTTCTAAACTTGATGGGGTTTTTTTAGCATTGCTGTTCAAGAGGTTTTTTGGGTTTTTTTGGTTGTTTTTTTTTTTTTTTTTTGCATTCATGGCAAATAAAACTTTTCAGGAAATGAGATTGTGGAAGTAAGGATGGTGCAGGTTTGGGCTTTGGCTGCAGTGTGTGACCAAATCCTGTGCTGTTTGTCCCTCTGGGAGTGCATCTCCTCTCTGTTGTGGCAGTGATGGTGTGCCAGCTTCTCTTTGGCCTTCATCATTGTATGTGGTAGCCCCAGATTTGTACCTAGGTAGCCCAGGGGACCTTTGTGCCTGCACCTTTTTTTTTTTGCAGTGGTGAAAAAGTACTCTCTGGAAGGCCAGCGTGGCAAGGGAGCAGCACTGTGTCTCCCCAGGAAGTTTATTGTTGCAATAGCACAGATAAAAAGGATTAGACAATGTGTGGAGTGTCTCAGGCTCTCTGAAACTAAAAATAAAATCTCTGGTTTTTCTAGTTACTTGTATGTCAGGTGCCAGTTTGTACTCCCAGGCTTTTTCTCATGGATCCTTGATGCTGTTCCTGTTGAAAAAAAAATATTGAAAACTGCATTTAATAATTTAAAAATATCATACTGCTTTGACAGTTCTTTTTTTCATTTTTTGATACTCAGTTCCCTAGCAAGTAATTTTTAAAAGCAGTGCTTAAGTAACCTAGAAGTTTGCAGATTTATTTGCTTGCTTGCAAGAAAGACAACACTGTCATTGGTTTGTCCTCTTTCAGGGGAGTTTTTTGGTAGTTTTGCTGCTCCCAACTTTCCCCTTCACTTTTCTCTCAGGGACTTCATTCTTTTACGCCTGACCCTTCTTGAAGTGAATATTGAGTTTTTGTTTTTCCTGTCATTAGGCTGGCCTACCTCAAGGAAAAGTTCAGACCCTTCCAGAGAGAGGATCAAAGAGGTCAGTTATAAATGAAAGGTAGGGGAAGGAGGGATATTTTCCTGTCTTGCTTCATCATTTTCACGGATGGAGTCTGCAGAAGCAGAACAGTCTGGTGCTTGTAATATCTGGGGATGGCTCTGTGTTTTCTGAGCTCATGATGGAAAGGAGCCAGGCAGAGAGCTGGAGCAGTGTACAGCCTGCCCACATGTTTGGAATGGGCTGGGAAGCTGCCTCAGGTTCTGATTTCCCAATCACTGCCTGCAAAAAGGAGGGATGGGGGTGAGGGGGAGGAGATTTCTCCTATTCATTGGTGGGGGGAAAAGAGAAAGGAATGAAGAATGAAAAATGAGAGAGAGAGAGGAAGAATCTGTTGTCCTCCTGCTCCTTGGGTGCTGTTGCTAGACAGACTATTTGATGGAGAAAATGCCATGTTTGGGTTTTCAAATACTTGAATTTCAACTGTGCCGTTGGCCTCTGAAGCTTGTGAGTGAGTCCAAGAGAAACAATCTTCCTCTCCAGAGAGGTTTAGCTTGCATCATGTAGGCTCCTCAGCCTCTCCAGTCATTTGAAGTGATGTAATGACAAAAAAGTGGAAGTGGCATCTTTCAGATCTTCCTCTCAACCAACCTCAGGCCTGGGCAGGGGAAAGGAAGGGCTCCTCAGAGTCCCTATTTGTCACCGTGTAGATGAAGGTAAAAAACACTCAGCTTTATCTTGGTTCCATTTGTAAACCCTTGATAAATTCCAGCTTCCCTCCCCACCCCCCAAAGCAGAGAGGGAAGGAAAATGTTGACTTTGGAAGGGATGAGCTCTCTGCACAGGAGAGGCACTGACGTGCGGTCGGCTGCTTCGGATTCTTTTCTGGGGTTTTTGTGGCTCTTCTTTTTCCCCCCCAGCAGTACAAGGCAGGTCATTGAGAAAACCTTAAACCAGCCTGTAGAACATGACTGCAGTGGCAGCTCTGCAGCCCATCCTCTGGGTCAGCACAGGAAAATAAAATGCTACATCTGTACAGCATGGAGAGCTTGTCCTGCCTTGAAGAACTTCCACGTTTCTCCAGCAAATTTGTAATTATCATCAGTCAAGAGCTTTGCATTTTTTTACACATTGCCCCACACAAGGAGATAATTCTGGGTGATCTCTCATAAGCAGTGAGCAGTTTTCTCAAATTGGCTGCAATTTACACTAAAATCTACAAGATTACTGTGGTGACCCAGAGGTGGCTTCTGTGCCATCAGCCCATCCGAGGCAGTTGTCAAAAGTTACTGCTTAATTGATTTGTACTGTTCAGAGTGGAGAGAAATGTGGAGCTTTAAACAGCATTGAAATGGAAGGTGAGCCATTCATTCACCATCCCCATCCTCTGCTTCTTGCCAGAATTTGGGAGCAGGGGAGGTGGGACAGGTTTCTCCCTGCTCTCTCCACTGCCTCTTTTTTTCAAAACTCAAAAGCTTTGTCCTCCCCTGAGCTTTTGGTGCTTGCCAAACCTGAACACAATGGTTCTACCACCCCAAGATGTCACAGGGGAGCTGAGGGCTCAAGCAACTCAGGAGGGAATTTACAGCCTTGATTAAACTCTATGGGATTTATTTTAGCTGTCTTGTTCTGGAGTGAGAAGAGGGAGTAGAAAAAAACCAAAACCAAAAGAGCTTCATTTTTTGATAGAACTTACATTCTAAGGCATAGGTAATTCTGGCCAGAGGAGCACATGAAGCCAAGGAGCTGTATGTTTTTGAAGAAGCCTAGTGGGTTTTTTGAAATATGCTCAAAGTAAGCATATGCTTTTAGCTAAATATGCAGTGCTATATACAATTAGTCTTTGAAACCCAGTACAAAGTAACAGCTGGTTTGAACTCAACTCCAGGAGCTTTTTATGGCTAAAAAATAAAAATAAAAAAATCTTATATGAGATATAAAAATGTTAATGTTTCAATAAAAGGTATTTTTTAATGTTGACCAGGTCACTAGAGCTACTGTAAGCAGTTGGGCTGTTGCAGGGAGGTTTTCTGTTTCGATATAAAGATCCTCTTTGTAATTAGTTATTTTGATATTTTGCAGCTTTCCTTCTTGGAACTCAGAATATGTAAATATTCAGCCTTAGAAACTTGTTTGCTAAAGGAAAAGAAAAAAATTAACTCTGTGAATGAAGGGGCAAAAGTCACTTGTCTGAGGGCTTAAAAACCAGATTGGTTTTGAGATCTGTCTTGTTTTTTACAGTCCCTACAAACCCAGCTGATTGCTACTGTACCAGCTGGACTTCAAATGGTCATTCCTTCTGCCCTTCTGTCCTTCCCCTGAGCACAGACACCAACATCCTGCATTAAATTAGACATCTGATAAAGCAGAAGCCTCAAGTGCAAGTGCTCATCATTGAGCTGGTTTTCAGGTTTTTTTTCCTTTCCTCCAAAATGAGGTAAATGACATAAAAGTACCAATAACTAAATACCAGTGCATGTCAAAAAAACCCATCTGGAAAAACACTAATGAGGTTTAGGAATTGTTGGGATCCCAGGAAAAATAGATTGTTAGCAAAGCAATATTGGTCTTCAATGAAGAAAAGATTTAGAAACTGTGAGAGATGTTTAACCTTATTTTTTTTCTTCATTAATACATGATGTGGTTACCCAAACTTATGATTGAAGGGCTGCTTTGTTCCTTCTGTTAGAGATTAATGTTTTGACTGAATCAGGTAAATGGAGCTTGTCTTACATAACTAAAAAAAAATAAAAATCTGAACCTAAAATGATTTTTGATTATACTTTAACGAGACACAGCTTCTGAGCTTGTTCACACTGGATGATTTCACTTGCTGCATCCTTTAAATATTCATGAAACTTGAAACTGAAATGAAGGCAGGTCTCACTTTTCTGACTGTATAGCTCACAAAACTCCACTGACAAACATTGGAGAAGGATTTATGGAGCTTTCAGAAATAAGGAGAAGGCTAAAATTATGGTAGCCTGCATCCCATCATCCTCTTCATGTCCACCTCATTCCCTAAACCTTTAAAATTCTATACATCTACACACCTCTGCATGTTTCTTTTTCCTGTAGTTTCCTTGATCCTCTCATTGCACACAAACTTGTGCTGGAAGTAAATCCTGCTCTCCACTGAGGGCAGCAGCGTTTTCTCAGATCACATCTTTGAGGGTGCCAGAATATGTTTGGAGAATGAGTCAGGAGACTGCAGAAGGAAAAATTTCAGGGTGAAGGTAGGTGAGTGATGCCTTCTTGTGCAGTTTGTTTAAAATCCAGGTTCTTACAAGTGAGTTCCAGTTTTTATGATGTCTTGACTCCTTATCTTATTTCCTGAATTCTTCCAGAGATCAATGGGTTCTCTTTTGAATATGGAAAGAATTACATAATAAGAAAAGTTCTCAGAAATAAGCCTTGGACTTCTCATGCTGTACCTTTCAAATCAGTAGACAGATTTGACCTGACACTCTTTGTCTTAGCTCTCTCTTCCTTAAGGAAGCTTTATTCAAATAAATATTTCTGAAGCTCTCAGATACTGTGGTGATGAATGTTAAAAGCTCCCAGAAAATAAAGGAACAGACAGGAGAATTTCCATGGCTTGGAGTTAAGTTTCAGTGCTAAATATTCTGGAGAAAATGCAGTGCTCATTCAAACACATGTGTGGGCAGCACCCATTCTGTTTGCCAAATCAGAGTATTTCACCCTGCAGTGAAACACCTCATGGCCCCTTCATTAAGCTCTGTGCTGTGCTGTAGAGGAAAGAGTGAAGTAAAACTGGATTGTTGAGTTAAAAAGTGGGGCTCTTTGTTTACTTGCAGCCTTTTTTTTTTCCTTTTTTGTTCATGATTCAGGTGAATCAGTCATTCAGAGAGATCAGGTTTCTGCCTGCCTCTGGCCATGGGTCTCAGCCCAAGGGTTGCAAAGTTCCAGTGCCCTGCTGAGTGAATTTCTCCCAACTCTCACTGCTCTTACTCATCTGACAAGAGTTTTATCTTTAACCTGTGGTCAGGGTGCCCAGCCTGTTCCCACTGCTGAGGAGCTCTCAGGTGGGATGCTGTGTTGAGGGTCCCAGTCTGTGTGTCCCTGCCACAGTGACTCCCCTGCGGAGTGTGTGTCCCTCCTCTGGGAAGTGACTGATCCTGGACAAGGGGGAATGGCTTCACAATGGGAGCAGGTTTAGTTTAGATCCTGGGGGGGAATTCTGGGACAGGCTGGTGAGAGCAGCTGTGGCTGGCCCTGGATCCCTGGCAGTGTCCCAGGCCAGGCTGGATGGGCTCTGAGCAGCCTGGACAGTGCAAGGTGTCTTAAGTGAACCTTAAAGATGGTCTTTAAGGTTCCTTCCAACCCAGGCTTCTCTCTGGTCCTGTGATTTTGGTTTTGCCAAGTCCCACTATGAATCCCTACCTGCCCAATGCCCCTTTCATTGCTACTGCAGTTTTACCCCAGGATTGTCCCACCTCACCTCCAGCTCCTCACAACCCTGACCCTTTGCAGTCCCTTGCTGTGACTCTGAGCCACTCCAGCTTTTTTCCTAGCAGTGACTCTCAGCTTTCACAGCAGAACACAGGGAGACTTGTTACCCCTCTGATTCCTTTTTCTACCTAGGAGATAAGATAAGCTTAGTCTCCTTCTCCAAAGTGTTTAAAAATCTGGGTAAGCAGCAGTTCAGCAGTCTGCAAGCACAGAGCACCACTGTTAATGAATGAAATGAGATAAAAGTGGGGTTGGTGATGGTGCATTGAGACAAACACTCAGGCACTGCTCTGCCAAGCTGCAGGGAGCCTGCCCAGGCATTTTAGAGCTGCAGAAACCCAGCAGTTCTTTCCTTTCAAGTTTCAGCCCCTGAAAACAAACAGCAGAGGCTCTGAGGCAGTCGGTCCACCTCAGTTTGGTGTCTCCCAACATTTGTTTTCCCCACTGGAAGTTGCCAGCACTGAGTGCTCTGAGCCCTGCAGAACCTGTGTGCTCTGCCATCTGCCTCTGCTGCCATCTGCTCCCCCGAGCTGGCTGCAGCCACGGACAGCAAAGCCCTTTTGACAGCAGCAGGGAGAGTATCTGTCCCAAACCAGGGAGGCATTTCTCCAGAAGAGCAGGGGAGGGTGGAGGTTTGCTGGTTTAGCATGCCTGTATTTCTGTTTGGCACTCACAGCATTTAAAGTGACCTTCCTGCAGTTTGGGTGCCTTGCAGCCCTGTGGAAAAGGCCTTTAGCAGAGACAGGAGGTGCTGCTGATGCAGAGTCCCAGAATAAAGCAGGGATTTATTCTCCTCCATGGATCCACCTTGGGCAGCACCAGAGCCCAGCCAGGGCTGCACCCAAGATGACCCAAAATGGCCCCAAAATGCCCGGCCGGGCACGGGGTCTCTCCCTGGGATCAGCTCTGCTCCATTCCCACCTTGCAGTTCATTGTCCCAGCCCAGCTTTAGCCCAGGCACTCCCACCCTGCTTGTTTTTCTCTCTCCAGCCCACGGGGTTTGTGCTCCTGGGCTGGGATTGGGATCATTTGTCCTTGGTGCCCAGCTGGAGCAGGAATTGTTTTGTCTCCCTGCTCTGTGCACAGAGCTCACCATCCCATGATGTGGAGCCCAGACCCACACACTAAAGCAGCACAGAACCTGAAAAGTAGAAAACCTAACCCTGAGGCATCATTGCATAGGCCAGGTGATTCATGGTATTTCTTACTGACATATATTTTATTTTAAATTTAATCCTTCTTTCCCAGAGTGTTAGAAGGATTCTTTTACACCCAGCTGTGGAACCTTGCTTGATGACACTGCAGTGATTCTTCAAAGGAATGGGGCTTTTGCTTCACTTTTTGCTTTTTCTTTTTTTGAGCTTCATATCTGTTGGAGGTCATGCCCACATTTTCTTCATGTCTTTGTTTTTATCTTTATAAATAATACAGAAATGAACTTGAGAGATAAAACATAAATAGGCAGCAGAGTGTATCCACAATTTCTTAGGGTTATCATTCCCTCATCATGTGTTCATCTACATATAAAATATATCCTTCACCCCCACATTGGAAAACCCTTGAAGAATCTCTTTATAAACAGTGCTGGGCTGGTTTTTTTTGGTTTCTTTTTTGCCAGAGTTAAACATCTGAAGAGCAAAGTCTTGTGCGTGGTTCTCATGGGCCTATTTTTAGTTGCTTGTATGGGAAGAATGGCAAAAAATAGCTCAGGACTGAGTCTGGATTTAGTGCCCAGACGTTTCTAGGTTAGCTGACAGGAGTGTGTGTGTGTCTGTGACACAGGACTTCAGTACCACACGTCTGTACCCTCATTACCAGGACTCCCAGCAGAGCTGCTGTACTTTCAGCACTCCAGACACCAATTTAAACCTGCTGGAGAGTGCACCATAGCTCTGAAGTGCTATTTTCAGCCTTGATTAGGGATTGGTGACCTGAAAGATCCGTATTTCTCCATGGAGAGGCTTTCTTGCATTCATAAATCTCTGGGTTTGGTTCTCCATCTCTCCCTCCCTTCAGAAGCTGTGCATGGGTGGGATGCACAGAGGTTTGCTGCACTTTTGCAGGGGATGCATCTTTTAGATGTGCATCGTTTTGAACCAATTCACATATTTAAAAGCATCAGGATGTTTGGTTATTGCTTTCACTTTCTGTGCTGGATGATTTTTAGGTGTTTTGTGGTACTTTGGGCTCAGGGTGGAAGGCTGGTATTTCAAAAGGGCAAAGTGCAGTTCTCCTCTGGCTGTGTGACTCCAAGACAAGGAGCTCTCAGAGCAGACTTATTTTGATGCATATTTTCAAATGACTTGACAGGAATCAGGTAAAAGAAAGGAACATAGACATTTGATGTGCTTTCTCTTTAAAAAAACTCCAAAACTAAGTCGAAAACTTAAAACTTTTAAACTTTAAAAACTTTTTTAAACTTAAACTTTTTTTTTTAAACTTTCAAAATTTTAGCAAAATAACTCTTGTGGCTATGAAACTTTCCATGGAAATACCTGCCTCATATTTTCCAAGTCACTTTCCATTGCAGCTGTTTCCTAACTGAATAAAATGTCCTCCCTTGTGATTGACCTGCTAGCATTTAAAAAAAGAAAATTAAAAAGGTGAGCATCTGACTGGGCAGGGCTTTGAAACCTTTAAAAGGAGGGGTAATACTGAAGCAAAAAGCTTTCTATCCCCTGAGACAGACAGAAAGGAAAACAAGAGCCCCAAGTTCCCCAAAGTGGAGCAAGAATTGAAAATGTTTCAGGAGTGTCCCCTCCCTGTCCTGTTTGACACTTACAGAATATCTGCACTTTCAAAAAACTCTTGAAATATTGGAATGATATGGAAAAGACTGGAAATGAACAATTAAAAGCTCTGGCCTTTGTTGTTCATCACTTATTGAGCAATTGCATGGCAGCTTTGTATGATTTTCTTGGCATGGCTCTGAATTTGGTGTGCAAGACTGAAGTGTTCAACACTCACTTCACTGGCCATTAAATGAGCAAATTATTCCAGTAGCAAAAAGGGCAGATTTTTACCTTGCCCTGATGTTTCCACCCATCTCTGTTGATGTGAGAGGGAATGAGGAGGAAAGGCAAATACTTCCCTGCCTCCAGGAGAGCAGACAGTTGGAAGAGATGCTCTGGTCACTCCAGATTTGGTCCTTTGCTTTTCAGATGTGGCTGTAGTGGGAGTATAATATCTCTTCTTTATAATAGCACACAGATTTGAAAAGCCATTTTCCTACAACTTGTGGATGCTGACTAAAAAACAAACCAAAACCTCTGCAGAGAGCCAGGTTAGGCTGATAAACTGTGAGGGTGGGGTAGCAGTTTTTCTTTTAAAAACTGACTGCATCAGACAGCTCCATTTTGGCTTGCATGAAGGCTGCATCACACGTGTGGCATTTTGGATTTTATAAATGCACAGGATTCTCCAAGCAGGTTACCAAAACTGATGGCTGGCCTGCCAGAACTGCAGAGTTACTGCAAATACCGAGGCATGGAACAAGAGCAGAGGGAATAAAGCCTTTCAGCAGCCTTCCTCTAAGTATGTGTACTTAATTTCCCCTGCTCTCCTGAGTGTGAAAGCAGCAGGAAGGTCCCAGAGCAGCAGTTGGGCAGCCAGGGTTTCAGAGAGGAGCTGGAATCACAGAGCTCCCAGTGTGATGTTTCCCCTCCTCTCTCCTCCTGCAGTTCTTGGCTCCCCTCGCTCCCAGGCTGGTGGGGGGTGACGTGAGTGACTCCCAGCCAGTGACCCCCGTGGCAAAGCTGTAAAACATCTCACAGCTTGAATAAGAAGTCTCTTCTTAGGCCTGCAGCTGGCTGGATGCAGACCCATGGCAGCAGGGATGTTTGGGAAGGAAGGCACGGCTTGACAGAGAACCCAGTCTCCTGATAAAGGTTTATACTGGCACTTTCCTGTGTTTGTAATACCATCTGCCAGGGCCATGGCCTCTTTTTTCATCATACTGTTGTTTAAATTTTTTTTCTAAACCTAATCAGCCCTTAGGTTGAGGAGTCTGAGCAGCAGAAACTTGATATCGATGTAAGTTTTTCCTTAGAGTTCTTTGACAGGAGTTGTAACTGCCTGAGCTCAAATCTGCTTCATGTATAAATTGTCAGGACCAATTGTTATGAAAAGAAAGTTGGGTTTTTTTAAATATTCTCGAAATAGATTCAATATTGCCCTCTTTTTTTAGTTGTTTTTTTTTTCCTCTTGTTGATATTCAATCTTGTTTGCTTGCTTGCTTTTTCGCCGTGTTAGTTTAGTATTACAGGATAGAATAAATCTGGTTGTTTTCAAGGAGGGTTGCTATTTGAGTGTGCTTTTAAAACCTCTTTTCCCCCTCAGCCTCACAATCTCAATAATAAGCTTTTCTCAGCTCTAGGCATCTGGTCTCTGGTTTAGGGGCTGCACAGTCCTGCTGTTCCTCTGTCAGTGATGGGATAACTGATACTTTAAATAATCACCCTTGACCTTTTTGAAGTCTTGCAGGCTGATTGATTGGTTAAAACCATATTCACAGTGGTGGCCAGAGAGGTTTTTCAAGTCTGTCTGCTGGTTTGGGGTTTGTTATTTCCAGCAGCCCTTGGGATTTCCCTTGGGTACCTGGCCCCGTTGTTCTGGAAGCAGCACAGAACCAGGACAGAGCCACACTTCCCTCTGCCCCAGAGAATTTCCAAACTGAGTTTTGGCTGGAGGAAAGTTCTGCCTTGAACTGATTCAGCACCACCTGGCCCCCATGTGTTATGCCCAGTATAAGAATTTCTCTCACAATATGAAATTAATGTTTTAAAATGCAGTAAATTGTTTTTCTGGCTTTTTCTGCAGCTGCATTCAATGACGAAGCAATTTTTGGCTGTTGAGGTCTTGGAACTGTACTGGCTGTGACCTCTTAGGGCAAAAAACGTTCTCCAGCAGTAGATAGTTACCCACTTTTTAGTAGTCAGGAATTTGTTGGGCATTTTGTGAGGTAAAAATTGAAAAGAATTGGTTATAGCATAGGAGAGATGCTAATGAACTTGAAAAAGAAGAGCTAGAAAGGAGCCTGGGCTCTTCTTTTTCACTTTTTTCTTGACTGCTCCAGATACAAATGAACTTTGTCTCATACCTCTTCCATATCTTGGGTGTTTTCTTCTGGTTTGGCCAGAACCTGACAAGAATCATCAATTAACTCTACCCTGGTACAGCTAATCCCATGGGCCTTTTCTCTTAGGGAAGTTACTGCTTCCTGTTGTTCCCACAGGGACTTGGGAGCAATTAGTGGAGGTGAGTAAAGAAGATTGGAGCAGTTAAATTGGCCAATTCTCCACTGTCTCTTGCTTGTTTTCCTGATTTAGGGGTGGATTTTGCATCCCTTTGTAGAAGGCAGCACTGACAGAACCAGGAGACACTGGTCAGGCTGTGCCAAGGGAAATACAGGTTGGATACCAGGAAAAAGATTTTACAGCAAGGGTGATAAAGTTCTGGAATGTTCTGCCTGGGGAGGTGGTGGAGTCACCAGCCCTGGATATGTTTAAAAAAAACCTAGATGTGGCACTGGGTGCCAGGGTTTAGTTTGAGGTGTTGGGGCTGGGTTGGACTCGATGGATCTTGAAAGTCTCTTCCAACCTGGTCATTCTGTGAATTCTGTGAGTTCTGTGAAAGTGTGGCTTTAAAAAAAAAAAAAAAAACAAAAACCAAAAGCCTAAAACAGCCAATAAAAGACCCAGTGGGCACTTGTCTGCCCACTGAGCAGTCAGGTGTATCACCTAGACAAAAGGATGAGTTAGTTCTATGTCCTGTCCTGCCAGAGTGAAACTCCTCCCTGGTGTGGAATCCTGGACAGCAAAACAAACCCAGCCATCTGCCTGCCATGTTCCTGGCACATTTCTGGTCTGGGTTCTGTGTTTGGTTACCTGGTGGTTGTGTGAGCTTGGTGGATTTTCCTTCTTCTTCCTCTGCCCCCCATTCAATAACAGGATTTAATAAATGGTTGGCCTTGTAGCTTGGTTGTGGCTCTGGCCTCATTCTGTCTCTGCTCTCTGGTGGCCACATGCTGTTAGATCTCCTTGGTCCTCACAGCTTGGCTCTTCCTCTTCTCAAGGAAGCACAAGGGAAGTTATTGAAATAATTCCACATCACACTGCTGCAGGAGGTGTTCCCTTGCTGCCTGCCCCAGGGACAGGCTGTGCTGGGCACCAGCAGTGGGGCTGCAGCTGCTCCTGTGCCACCAGCATCCCTGCCCTGCCCTGCCCTGGGCTGATCCACGCCTAGGAACAGGGAGAGAGGGACACCAGGCTGCAGTGCTGTGATTTTCGGGAGCACAGCACTGCAGGGCCCTCTCCAGCTGGGTCCCAGGCTGCTGTGAGCTGCTGCCAGCCCCTGCTCTCCCTGCCCCTCTCCCAGGTGTGCAGCTCCTGCATCCTTGGAAAGACTGACCAGCCTGGAAGTTGTGAGAATCTGGCCACTCCTTGTGCTCCTTGGGAACAAGCAGGTTCCCAGCCCAGTGCCCAGATTTGCTGGAAGGACTCTGGAAGCATCTCAGGAAATGCAGCCTGAATATCTTGAGAAGCTCTGTGAGCAAAGTTTAACAGCAGAAAAGCTCATTACAGTCAGTAAACCCTTTATAACTTAAAACAATTGTGTGGGGTTTTCCCTGGGTTTGGGCCTTTTTTCCTTTCAGACTTTAAATTCAATGTTCTGTAGTAAAACAAAACTGAAATGCTGTTGTCCTAGAGATTAAAATATTGAAAGAGGATGTTCTGATGTCTGATAAATATCCTCTTTCTCCATTCAAATACTTGTATCAAAACCAAAATCTTTAGCTGATTCAATTTGGGAAGCAGTTGAGTTTTGGGGAAACCCAGCTTTAATTCTTCCAGTCAAGTCAGCTGGTTGTGTTATTTGCTTATATGCAGGTGCTCTTTGCATTCTGGAGACAAGGAATTAATCTGTATCTCTAAAAGATGCTTCACATTAAACACAAATCAGTTTTTTATTAAATAACCAGAAGGCTGTTTCATTGAAGGAAAAAAAAAACCCAAAAGTCTTGTGTATTAGGATGGGAGGACCATAAATCTGTAGTATCCAAAGAGCATTTTTAACTCATGCTCTTCAAATAAAGACTTGGCATGTATTTGTGCTGGAGGAGTTTTTGTGCCACTCTGTGTTGTTGCAGTAGCAGATATTTAGGCAGTGGAAAAGCTACTGGGTAAATTTTCACATGCTTTCTGACCTTCCTGATGCTGGCATTGCCCAGTCTTCTCAAGTAGAACTGAGATAATTTGGCCCTTGAGATAAAGAAGGAGAGATAAAGTTATTTTTAGCATTGGCTTGCTTTAGTTCTGGCATTTTGTTCTGTCCTGCCCATGCTCCTGAGTGGAAGGATGCAGCTTGTTTATGATGTTTATTATGTTTTACATATCTACTCTTCTGGCCTTGGATACCAGGCAGAGCTGAGCTGTACCCTGCAGCAGGGTTCCCACCAGTGCTGGGGCAGCAGGCCACACATCAGCCCTGAAAACTCAGTTGGCAGTGCTTGCATTCATTTTTGTTCTTCTCTTTGCAGTCCTGGTAGTTAAAACCCTTCTTTCTCTCTTACAGAAAATGTAATTTCCTTCTCTTCTCTCCTTCTCCTCTCTCCTTCTCTCCCTCCTTCTCTTCTCTCCCTCTTTCTCTTCTCTCCCTCCTTCTCTTCTCTCCCTCCTTCTCTCCCCCTCCTTCTCTTTCTCTCCTCCCTCTTCTCTCTCTCCCCTCCTTCTCTTCTCTCCCCCTTCTCCTTCTCTCCCTCCTTCTCCTCTCTTCCTCCTTCTCCTTCTCCTCCTCCTTCTCTTCTCTCCCCTTCCCTCTTTCTCCCTCCTTCCCTCTCTCTCCCTCCCTTCTCTTCTCTTCCCTCCTTCTCCTTCTCTCCTCCTTCTCTCCTCCCCTTCTCCTTCCTCTTCTCTTCCCTCCTTCTCCTTCTCTCCTCCTTCTCTCCTCCCCTTTCTCCTTCTCCTTCCTTCTCCTCTCCCCTTCTCTCCTTCCCCTTTCTCCTTCCCCTTTCTCCTTCCCCTTTCTCCTTCCCCTTTCTCCTTCCCCTTTCTCCTTCCCCTTTCTCCTTCCCCTTTCTCCTTCCCCTTTCTCCTTCCCTTGTCTCCTTCCCCTTTCTCCTTCCCCTTTCTCCTTCCCCTTTCTCTCCTTCCCCTTTCTCTTCCCCTTTCTCTCTTTTCCCCTTTCTCCTTCCCCTTCTCTCCTTCCCCTTTCTCCTTCCCTTTTCTCCTTCCCCTTCTTCTCCTTCCCCTTTCCTTTCGCCTTCCCTTTCTCCTTCCCCTTTTCTCCCTTCCCTTTCTCCTTCCCCTTTCTCCTTCCCCTTTCTCTCCTTCCCTTTTCTCCTTCCCTTTCTGCCTTCCCTTTCTCCTTCCCCTTTCTCCTTCCCCCTTTCTCCTTCCCCTTTCTCCTTCCCCTTTCTCCTTCCCCTTTCTCTCCCCTTTTCTCCTTCCCTTTCTCCTTCCCTTTCTCCTTCCCCTTTTTCTCTTCCCTTTTCTCCTTCCCTTTTTCTCCTTCCCTTTTCTCCTTCCCTTTTCTCTTCCCTTTTCTCCTTCCCTTTCTCCTTCCCTTTCTCTCCTTCCCTTTTCTCCTTTCCCTTTTCTCCTTCCCTTTTCTCCTTCCCTTTTCTCCTTCCCTTTTCTCCTTCTCTCTTCTTCTCTCCCCTTCCTCCATCCCTTAAAAATTTTGAAGAGTTTTTTCTATGACTCAGACTCCAGAAAGTGCAATTTCTAAGCAAATAAAACACCATGATGTAACACTTGAAATGCTGTCCTTTTTTACAGCAGCAGAAAATAACCCAGCTGTGTCTTCTGTAAGTGACAGTACAAGTAGTTAGTTGTCAGTAGTTATCAGTGTGGGCACTGCCTGTATTTTATTTCCACACACCTTTTTCTCCATCCTCTGTATTTAATACATAATAATCCTCTGTATTTAATGTATTTAATTTTATACTGTGGAAAATGTTGGGAGCATTATGCATGTGGAGGCTGGATGCCACTTTTTAGTCCTAGGGCCAACAAAAAGTGGCATTAGAAGGAACTGGGAACGCTTTCCCCCCTCTTTGACCATGTCCTTCAATGTCACACTCCAGCCTGGCACTGGGAATATTCACCTTTGTGTGGCTCCTTGGGAGCTGAGCCCACCTCAGACTTCTTGACTTTCTCTTAAACCCCTGCAGGTGTTTTACCATGCACTGTCTTTCCCTAAAAACAAATGAAGTGCTGGTTCCACTGTGTGTGGTGTGGGGAACAGGGTGGATGTGTGGGAGGAGAAGTCTGAGGTCAGCAAAACTATTTCTGTTACATACATTTTTATTTATGTTCTGTATTTAGGTATGAGAAGGGAAGTTATTTTTTTCATTTTCTGTAGTTCTCCCAAGCTCATAAAGCATCTGTTCTCAGCTCTGTCACCTTGGCCTGAACCAAAGTTGTTGGTGGCCCTGGTTCTCCTTCAAGAAGTCTTTGTCCCTATAGAGGGACCCATGGAGAGGGCCCCAGGCACACAGGCACTCAATATTCAGAATGCAGCTTGTGGAATTTGGGTCTTTGTGCTGATAAAGTGGGCAAACTGCAATTCTCTGATTTCCCTTCCTGAAAAAAAGGAATTGCATGGGAAAATTGAAAGTGGAGGAGAAGAAAATGGAGCTCTTGTTTGGTTTCATGTCAGAGATGTTTCACACACCTCAGTGGGTCAGAGGGGTTTGTGAGAATGATTTCTCTCCTGGCATTTTGGCTCTTTATCTCTTCCTGTCCCTTCTCATCTCTGCACCCATGGCCAGAGCTGGAGTGGATTCCATTTCCTGAAAGCCTGGGGAAGGTTCAGCCCAGGTCTGGGCACAGCTGTAAAGTTTTTCACTTTGCTCAAGTCACCTTCTCCAGCTGAAGTCCTTCTAGCTGAGGAAGGAGGATTGCAAGATGCCTGAGTTCAGCCCAGGTACAGGGGATAAACATTATTTTTTTATCCTTTTTTTCATCTTTCCTGTTTCACTTTCTAAAAAGGAAGGATGCTGGTATATGAAGCCTCTCCTCCTTCTGATACTTAGAGGGCTGAACAGTTCATTTCAGAAGGAGTGATAAAATCTCCTGGCAGCCCAAAAGAAGAATAACTCTGTTCCCTGGTGTATACCCTTGATTGCCCCTCAAAAAAAGAACTTAGATATAAATATTTGATCAAAACAAAGCCTATGGTCTGATCCCATGAACTGAAGAGATTTAGTTTCTAGTCCCAGTTTTGCAGTCCTGTGCTGGGTAAATGCCTCAGTTCTCCCTCTGTGAAATAAATAATTTTCATTTTTTCCTCAGGGAGGTTCTGAGTTAACAAGTTTGTATGGTGGCTTGGAAATGCCTTAGAAGTGGAGAATCTACCAAGATGTCTCTGATCTGCAGCTGACAGATAACAGCAAAAACTCAAACCACCTTACAAGACCCAGACTAAGTAGAGCAGAGTACCTGAGTGACCACATGGAATGAAATGTTGGCAGTGTTGCAGGAGGGTGTGTTTTGTGATACCCCTCTAAGAGAACATACATGGTTTTATTTAAAAAGAAAACCTGAGAAGCAAAGCTGGTTAAGGGTCAGGCTGGTTTGAAGGGCAATATTTCAGATCATGGGAAAACCTTGCAGCCATTGTGAAAAATCTGTCTTTACTCTGATTTCTAGAAACCTCCAGTGAAATCTCTCTGTTAGGGTGGATGGAATCTCTCCTCTTGGGGTGGATGGAATCTCTCCTCTTGGGGTGGATGGAATCTCTCCTCTTGGGGTGGATGGAATCTCTCCTCTTGGGGTGGATGGAATCTCTCCTCTTGGGGTGGATGGAATCTCTCCTCTTGGGGTGGATGGAATCTCTCCTCTTGGGGTGGATGGAATCTCTCCTCTTGGGGTGGATGGAATCTCTCCTCTTGGGGTGGATGGAATCTCTCCTCTTGGGGTGGATGGAATCTCTCCTCTTGGGGTGGATGACATCTCTCCTCTTGGGGTGGATGGAATCTCTCCTCTTGGGGTGGATGGAATCTCTCCTCTTAGGCTTGTGAAGAATCAGACTGGTTTGAATATTTCAAATAATGGGAAAACCTTGCAGCCATTGTGAGAAGTCTGTCTTTACTCTGGCTTGTAAAAGCCTCCATGAAATCTCTCTTGTTGGGGTGGATGAAGGTGCCTGACAGTTCCCCCTTGTTCAGCACGAGCCCAGTGTGCATCCTGCTGGCTTTTGCCTCTTCCTGCCCAGCATCTCTGCCCTCCAGATGGGGAAGGGCCATGTGACAGTGTGTGTGTGTGTGTGTGGTTTGGAGCAGCAGATGGGTGAGAATGACAAACTGTTGCTGTGTAGGCACCTGCCTAGAGATGACTCAGAGTCCTGCCTCTGTGTGTTGCTGTGCTGTTCCTGCTCTCCTTTGTGGGCTCCTGCATCCTGACCCCACAGGGCCCCAGGTTTCAGTGCTGATGTCTGTTTGGGATGTCTAAGAAAGCACAGAGTGTGTTAAAAACCATTAAGGGGGAAAAGCAAGGTGGGATTGACTTGATATTCCAGCTCTGTCGTAAAGGGAGGTCTCACTTCAGTGTGGAGCTGTCACCTGGCATTTCATGCCCTGTTTAAGTTGCCTTGCCCTGTTCTGATCTTGCTCTGGATGTGTTCTGCAGAAGGAGGTGGGTGGTGGGGGCTGAAGTGCACTGAGACAGGAGAGGCTGATGTTTCTGCCCTGGTCCTACAGCTTTGGATGTTCCCACTGCTCAGGTGTGATGGGATCAGCTGGCACAGGCTG